>NC_079465.1:27614498-28239498 GCF_026250575.1 Diorhabda carinulata | reverse complement strand
CAACAATGCCTGTAACCTGCAACAAAATTTTGTGAATTGTACTTTAGGTGGTTATTAAGAAGTGGTTGGAAACTAATAACTAATCTTGTTAGTATTAAAATGCACTCCCTTGGAGTCAAACAAAGTTTTTATAGAAACAATATAGATGATGAGGCTCTGAACTGCGAAATTAGCCTGAGCAGACATTGTGTGGTTAACTTGGCTTACACTTTTGCATGGTGATATGAATCAATTGTGAATCAATCAATGAACACGATATCAATCTTTAATGACGAGTCGCTGATGTTATAAATTCAGAACCGATCCAACACCCACATCTGATATTCACTTTATATTATTGATATGTGCGATGAACCAAACTTGATTGAGATTGTCTATGTTAATGTTGTTGGGATGTTCTTGAGAAGTTTCGATTCATAGTAGTGGTATATTATGATGGTCGTATTTGTATACCAAATACATTCATTGTTACAGAGATACAAATGTATATAATTAAGGTTCAATGATAGATACAATTCAACTATAATCAAGGTTGGAATATCTGCATTCGAACTTAGAAAGCAATTGATTATTCTGTCTCTACCAGAAATGACTTCCAATTCATGTGTGTTCAGAAGCATGATTGTACTGATATTTATCAAACAACCGTTTACTTTGTAGGTAAATAGAATATTTACTTTGAGAAATACATCTAAAATCTGAACTAATATGTCATTTTATTGAATTTACGAATGATGTGGATAGAGAAATATGAATAGTAACTATAAAGATTGTCGTCTTTGGTATTCTTTGAGGAGTTGTCGAAAACTTTGAAGGCATCTACACTTTGGTCACAATAACAATAACATTGATATATCCACGTATCAGAAATGAAGTTCATTTTGGAAAACAAAGTCATCAAAATATCAAACATTGACATCAGAATAATTGCAGAGATTTTTATGAAACTCCAGACATGGAATATCTACTAATACAAGAAATTTATTTAGGAGGAACTATTTTTAGAATTTAATTTCATTTTCTCCATGAATTAACGTAGATTTTTCTAATTTTTGGGTTTTTCAGTAGATGGAAAGAATTAAATAATCATTAAAAATTCTATTTCAAATTATGGTAGAGAGATATTTGTGCTAATGAAATCGCTAATGGAGACAGAAAATACACCATATACGAACGATCAACCCTCAACATGTAACATTAACATAACAGAAAATTTAATAAAAAGTAATGACGTTCCGGGTTTAACTATACAAAATTGTAAAAAAATTCACAATCAACTACGATTTAGAATTAGTTAGAGGATATTTCAGTATTATTTTGGCTTTACTAATCATAAAAATAAACAATCAAGTTCAATTACTACTATTCCTTCAATCTGTGCAGTTGTAGAAAAAGTATAGTGTGCAAAACGTGGGAAAAGTATTTTTCTCACTGGTGCTACTAAACTCGTAAGAAAAGTTGAACTTTTCCCACTTGTTGCACGATATACTATTTCCAAATTAAAAATAATCATTTGGGTAACAAAATATTGTTGAGAAATCTAAAAAATAGACACAATTACCTATTATATTCTATGCAAATCTTAGCTGATTCACATCTATTCAATAGTTCAAAGGTACACTTAAGATTATCTGCTATTTTCTTCTTGTTAAAATCTTTTTTTTTTCATTATAAATAACTTAATTTAAAAATTTCCAGTATTTGATCGAAGCTTTTCTACGGAATCTCTTTACTTCCTCACTTGCTCTATTCAAGCAAAATTCAGTAGACTTCTAGACTTCAAAGAACGTATATGAGCGAGTGAAATTTTCTAAGTGCTCTATTTGTATTTATTGAGAGTCTATAAAGTTTCTGATAAAATTTGTGAGATAGATAAATATTTAATTCGTCAGTTCTCCGGAAACTGTATGTTGTTGAATATTTAAACTGATCCATAGTGATTTTGTTCTAATGAAATAGTGCGCAGCCGTTACCTTGTTATAGAACACTCAATGCTATGTTAACCACAATTACAAACAGAATTGAGTGAATGCACAAAAAATAATTTATCTTCTTCAAAGAGTGATGGTGGAATAAATATTTTTTTTGTCTTGACCCATATATACTAAATTTTCTCATTCATGAACATCTCCTCGCGAAAAACCATGCCAGCGAGAAAAAACTACCTCTGAGGAAATAATTGATAAAATATACTTCAAGAAATAGGCTCTTTGTCCTTATTCAATCTTTCCCTACATTGAACAATCTCAATACTTTCAAAAACCTCTAACAATTTATTGAAGGATTCATTTTTGACTTATTCACATTATTTATATTTATTCCATGACTATAAGCCTACTTAATTTGCCCAAAATATATCTTACCACCAGCATTACAGCGAATTTTATACTGATTGGGTTTAGATTGGGAGAAACCTAATGATCATGATATTGGCGAATTGATTGGATGTACTGAAATTCAATATCTTCCTCATGATACTAAGAATTCCGTCCGGAATATGCAGGATTGTGATCTCAAAAAACATATCTACTAAAAAAAATTATCACTATAGAAAAATATTTGAATATTGTTGAAGAATTGAAGCAGTCAAAGAAAACAAGGTTGTTATTATGGACCAAAAGGACTATTTCGAGTTAATAGCTCAATGAATATATCAATATTTCAAAATATCCTATGAGTGTAACATACTTGTCACCTGTCAACTTAAGATATATGCCGGACTAGAATATTTTTGTTACTTCCTTGAAACATCATAATGACCTTTTCAAGTTAAGACAATGTTAACCTTATTAGGGAAAACCTGATGTGGTAAACGCTACTTCAAAATAATAAAATCAATTTTCTTGATGTTACATAACATAAAATTAACAATAACATAAGAAACCAACGAAAAAGCTATAAATGATGGAAAAACCTAAATAATTCGAGTAAAATTTGAAGGTATTTTGTAAATTTTGATACAACTACGAACGATTTGATTGATGGCTGCTACATATTTTTGAGATGTAAAAACTAAGGAAAAATTAATTTTTCTTATTAGACAGATTTTTATTTTTATCTTGATATTCATGATGTAGGTGATCTATTGATCAATTGTCAGTGTCAAATCATATTTTGATAAAGACTGATAGTAGTCAAAACGTCAAATGCTTATCGATCTTCAAAATATATAAATACATATCTCCTTTAATATTGAAACATAAATGGATTTTCATATCTGTAGCTTGTTACGAGATTTAAATTTCTTGTTGGAAGTAGAAATAAAATAACTTGGAAACTTTTCCATTTTCCTATCTACCAGAAACGATTTTCCGACTTGTGAGACGAACAAGAGAAAGCATTAGAAACATCCTTGTTCGCACATTTCGTAATAAAGTGTACAAGTGAGAAGCCACAAATTTCTCAAGATATGTATCTAAGCCAATTCAATCTTAGTCAATTGCTTCTCGTTGCGTGCATGAACGAATTCAAGTATTCTCTGCGGGTATCGAATATTGTTCTAGGGTGGAGAAATAAAAGCAAATCAATTGGGCGAAAACCTTGAATATTTGTATATGTCAAACTATCAACACTATCAACATTTGTTCAACCATATCTTAGTAAAACTTCTTTTATTTATAGCTATTAATTAACTCATCAAGGCCTACAGTTCTCAAATGACCATAGTTCATATAAAATTTTATTTTCAAAAAGGCTTAAGAAAGTATTGTATATATGGCAGCATATATATTTACTTGGATGTGTAAAACGTCTTACCTATTCATGGTAAGTTGCAGATAGTGGTCGAATAGGTTTTTGTCAGCAGGTTAACGGAACTCTTCATGGCCGTGCCGATAAAAATGGACATACGGTTCAAGTAAGTACAAATTTTCTTTTCACCAGAAAACAAATATTCATACTTTTGTGATGTGGTATTTAAGTAAACACAAATACATGCTTCTATAAAGAAATTTATTGATAATACCGATTTTTTTAATACCTACAAATTTTGATGTGTAGCCATACTATACACGCAAAGTTTCGATGTGAAATAATTTTTAACATTGTTTTCAAACGCGGCTTCTCTTTAGAGAAAGCTCTTCAAATTACATATTCTGATGAACTACCAGTGGACTTAATATATATTGAACCCCGAATTCAGTTCTCTTACTAATGAAGAATGGAGATTGCAGTGATTGTAACATAGATTGGCTTCCTGGTCGCCAACTAGCAGCTGGCGCGGAAATAGTCTTAGCAGATGGACATAGAATTGGTCCTACTTATAAGATATGAGCAACGATATCAATACTAAAGAAAAATCATATATTGCAGAAATGGATCAAACAGAAATCTTTAAGAACTGCACCAAAGTAAGACCATCAGGAAGAGGAAATTAAAAAGGTAATTTCAGCCTCAACTACTGTGGAAAAAAATTACTGTTGAACTGTCGGCGACCTCCAACTTACGTCTTAATCCTTTCCCGAACCAGACTACAACCAATATAATAATACCTTTGTCTCCTGTAGAGTTGTTTGAGCTATTCTTCAACCATGCTAATCCAAATATCACAGTTGATTAGCTGAAATGATTTGTTGGAATTTTTGTTCTTAGTGGGTAGAACATTCTCCCTGGAAAACGTAGTTATTGGTGATATACACAACGATATGGTCTCAAATGCTATGAATAGATTTTGCACAATAGTGCAGTTTATACAGTGTGCAAATAACAACGCAGTTAATGAAAACAATAAGCTTTTTAAATTACGGCCACTCTTGAATATTGTTGAATCAAGGTTTCTTAAAAAAATTGTCTCTCAACAAAACTTAAATTATGATAATCAATGATCAAATATTTTGGTCGGCATCCGTGGAAAACCGATAAGGTTTGGTTCCAAAATGTGGTGCATAAATGCTTCATCTTGTTGTCTATGATATGTATCAGGATAAAAATGAAAATTGCAGTTCTAAGACGAACAGTTTTTCGGAAAGTGTACAACTCAATTTGTTTCGATGTTAGCAGAAATAGCAAAGGAGAAACACTTGCCATACAACTTCTTCTTTGATAATCTTTTTACAAACTTCAATCTGTTAGTCTACCGTACCGTAGGGAGTACCTCGGTTTTGCAGAAACAGGTACTATCCGCGATAAATAAATCATGAATGCAATTCTATGCAATCAACGAATATAATAAAGGTAGGGGGTACCTAGAACTTCAAATTTCATTCTATATCCATACAAACAAAAATAGAATTTACCGTTCTACGTTGCTCCAATGGAACGGTGGCAGCATGTCCAGTTATTTCGTGAAAACGTGCATCGCCTTGATTGAATTTATCCAGCATTTCTTCGCACTAATTGATATGAGCTTCTTGTTTAACCGATCGTCAAATTATGCGGTATCCAATATGAAAAAATCTTTTTGACAGCTAAATATTCATGCAATATTGAATGTATGCCATTGGAAGTAATGGCCAAGTTTGTCTCAATCTTACTTTATGTCACATGATGATCTTGCAATATTAGTTTATGCACAGCATCGATCATCGATCACAATAGTCCAATTTGGACGACCTCCACAAAATTCATCCTGTAGCGAAGTGCGACCACGATTGAATTCAGAAAACCAGCGAAACACGGAAGATTGAGATGGTACTTCATCACCAGAAATTGAAGCGAATGGTTCGGCACACTGCTGTTAGTTTAATCCACCTCGAAAGTCATGGAAAATCATCGCGCGAAAATAGTCGCGATTCAGTTCCATATTTTAACTAAGATGTTAAAATGTTGGGTGAATTTCGAACATTTCTATGAACCGTCATGCCACACACACTCTATCACCGACACCTAAATTGAGAATGGATCAAAAAAATAAGGGATTGCAAGCAGGTGATGGAATTGTTCTAAAAAACTATTAACAAATCTAACAATTTAAAACAATCCGGTGAAAAATGTAATTTTTTCCATGTTTTTTTCTCATTCGCTAAGCATTTTTCGTCACAAATACAGGTTTCCACTTCATACAATATTTTTATAATTGATCAGTTGTAATTTCTTTTTTCCCTTGTAAATATAGGAATGTTTATACAATGTGATCACGAGCTAACCTAACCAATATAACTATTGGTTTTAATTATTCTTAAATTCTCAGTTTCACTTCGTTGGGATGGTTCTACTGCTCCAACAATGGCAATTCCTAGAGAGTATGTGCGTATGGGGTAAAAAACTGTCTCTCCGTGTAACAATCTAATTTCGTGTTTCATTTACTATTTGAATGATTGCACAACATGGAATTGCACTCATACCTCATTACGTATTCTATGGCTACGTTCAGCCTCCAAGGAAATCCGATGTCAACATAGTTCCGACGTTATGAGATCTTGGACAGAGGGGGCGCTGGGGACAGAATGTGAGCAACAACAATCGCCTTTGTGACCCTTCAGCTCGTTCCAGACACCAAAGAATGTAGAAAATTCTACCTTTTGTTATTATTCCCTTATTTCCTAGTGGCTTCCAAATGGCTGGAATATAAAAGAGACGGAAATACGGTAAAAATAGTGAAACGATATGCTAGATCTCATATTCAGAAATGTCTCTAACTTGTTTATCTTCCGAAATTTCATTTCAAATGAACGAGTAGGATTTTAAAATGAAGTCGTCGTTGTTAAAGTGAGTATATATACTGAAAATATTCGAAAATGGTTTACAAACTGCCTCTGCTGATATCGTTTTCATAAACTATAAAAATAAAGATTTTGTTGCTACGATGCCGTTAAAATTGAGGATGCTCTTGAAACTATGTTCCCAAGTTTATTCCAAGTTTAACGCTAAATAAAGTTTTATCTGACATCTGAGGAAAACTATTCTTATTTCAAAAAAACGCCAATTGCACCAAAGTTTCATACATATGGCAAGAGAGGAAATTAGTGATAAAAAATATTAGCACTTACTTAGAAGCAACTTCCCTTTTGGAGTGATAGTTTCTTTCGCAATACATCCGAGGTTGAAATGATACATTAAGCTTAATGTCACTACAATATAAAAACACTTCGACGTTTCAGTTAATGTTAGCGTTCATAGCATATAAATTTGTGTATCTTCAGTTATTTGTGTCCCAACCGAAATTTTATAAGAAACCGCAGAGAATGTATCTAATAATGGCGAGGAAAACTGCATCATGTGATGAAGGACTTGGTTTGAGGACAAATATAAAGTCATATTGGTATAGGCAGTGGAAATAGAGTAGAGCTATGAGTCGTGCTGGAGCAGAAAACAATTTACGTTTGAGTTAAGATCCTACTACTTCTGTAATGCTTCGATAATTCATTCAAACGCATACAAAACTGCTCTAATCTCAATGGAGAATATTTTTAAAAACCAAAAAGCTATATCCAATAATAAATATTTCATTCTATTTATCAAAATTCATCATTTCATATATCATACAAATATTTCTCGATCAGATTGGGTTTGGTGTTCCGCCTTGCAAGAAAAACCTCAAAATAAGCATATAAATGTTTCTTGACTCTATTACATATGTTGTTCGATATTTCGTTGACACCTTTGCCAAGAAGACCCCGAAATAAGCATACTTTTCTCATTTGTACAACATGCTACCATGTCCCAAGACGAATTAGGCTGTGACGGAATGTGGTGAGACGTTACTCAGTCGGCCTCATAGAAACACAACAATTTCAGTCTACTCAGACCGCTAACACAGAGACTTGTCTTTTAGCCAGACAGGGTCATCCAAAACGTCATTTACATTATGTAGGCATCATTGATGATAAGGAATGTCGTTGGTACATGGAGGAGGAATAGACTGCAGGTGAGAGCCTATCACTAGTGTAAACATGTGGTCAATATTTAGGTAACAATCCACGTATATTGAATTAAAATCTTGTAATCAATGAATAGAGAAACTACCTATTATTTGATTTACCGCAATCCCTTAGCAACAATCCAATTCCATATTGTAGTGACATAAATTTGACAATCACTTACCCTGCATTAGGAAGTTGATTCAGTTGGGACACAGTATTATCCAAAATATATTATATTCAAGGGTAGTTTAATCCCCTAACAAATTCTTTTTCATCAATATTATCTAAAAGACTATAGAGATTGGATATGTGTATTTCAATTATTACAGTAAACAACGGCATTCTTAGTTTTGGTTTTCCAATTATATGGTACAAAATAGTTCTAAGTTTCAACAGTAACAAAGCTCACAAAAGACACATGGCAGACAACTTTTATCCTTTGTTGAAAAGCGTTATCTCGGAGTAAATGCTGAAGTTACTTATTGTATTGTTCTATTCTGCAGACCGGAAGTGTTTCCAGTTGTTTCGAAAAAGGCGAGGTCGTAATTTGCACTCCAGCAGAGAAAATCTGCCAACCATTCATTACTTACAGTCTTGAGGCAATTCGTAGTTTTTATCAGTTAATACTATATATTATGTGATTCATTTTTAGCTTTAGTTTTCTAAAGAAATGTCAGATGTAATATGATGGAATTTATAAGCTAAATGTACGAGGGTGGCTTAACTCCAATGAGAATGTTATTTTACACTGTAAAAAATATTCCAACGAGTTCCTAATTTTGTCAAACTAAAGTAATTGAATAAAGTTTTCTCTACAAAAACCTCGATCTCTCTTCTCAAGTTCATTAATGAGATCAGCCTTTCATATAAATAAAGATAACACCTTGGAATCCCAAATCACTATGAACGTGACCGAAGAAAACTTCTTTGCCTATTTTGGAAGCACGTTTCTCGGAAAAACTTCATTGTTTCTGCATTATTTTTGACAAAATATATAATAAATTCCTTTCATTACAAAAGGAGATATCTGATCAATAGTTTATCCCAATGCGCGTGAGCTTTTTATAAGAATTAAGCTATCCTGATACCCACTTTGCAGATAGTTTCTCATAATATCTAACCTTCCACGTACAATAGATTATACACGTTCGGTTGAAATATCAACTTCTTTAATTATAAGACGTAATTTTGTTCGACTATCGTTGAGTATAAAGATAATCACTTACCGGGTGGGCAACTAAGAACAGCCGTCAGAGGAAAGGATTATATAACAACTTAGGAAAGACAAAACGCATTATAATAAAAGTGGAGGGACGCACGTGTAAATTATCTTCAGAATTTTAGGTCCACCATTAAAGGGCGTATTTGAAAATATGCATTAAAAACCTTTTTTTTAAATTCATCCAATTAAGTGGCACTTTATAAACGAAAATCGAATTGTTAGCCAAATTTTTAGCATTTTCATTTCACAAGTTTTAGTCTTTCTCTTCAAATAAGGAGTGAGGGAGAGTGGGAATCTTGATACAAAAAAGGACGGTTTTGCTCAGCTGATTTTTATATGTTGTTCGAAACAGCTTTTGTTCAGTAATATAAAATATATTTCTAAGCCATTCAATAAGCAACGTGATTTCTAAAGGGCGTTGCTACATATATTTTTGATATTGTGATTTCAAATAGAAGCATAAAATTGTAAGTGGGCTTTTTAAAAGTAAAGTTAAAGAAAATTACAGCAGTGAAAACCGCATGTCGTGATCTAACTTCTGTTTGATGTTTTCTTCAAATTGAAAATTTATTCTTGATGAAAAGTTCTCACATTGGCCTGTTCTCATACAGCTAGCGATGTTTAGATGTAAAGCTAATGTTGGTATCAGTGAGAAAACTTGAATAAACCAAGTAACAAATCTGACAATCAACAACTCAGATAACTTGTGAGTTGTGGGGCTCTAGGTGTTAAAAATCTCGTCCATCACTTTCTATACAGGAAATTAGTCGCAGAATAAAAGATCTCGTTCAAACCAATAGACGATAAGGTATATTATAACTGGATGAATACGACAGGCAATACGAAGTATCTCAATTACGTAGTCAGTTATTTGAGCTTTCAATTGGTAGATTTGATACATGGTACTTAATAGGTTGAATTCCAGAAAAATTTTCTTTTTCAATTTTATATATTCAAATACGCCCTCTAGTGATGGACCTAATGATTTGTCCAGCCGGTACAAATCATTCTATGCAACGAAACCCTTCCAAGATTATTTCTTGATGGGTTTGGGTGGTGTACACTCAAACATGACACGAACTCCGCCATATGCACCTTCACCAAATTTTGAAATTTTCATTGTAGCTGGACAGGGCCAGCCTACGGATCCATTTTGCGAACTTGTTCGTAACAGATCCGATGAAATCTCATTTATGCTATATATTTTCTGCGTAAAATGATCTGATCAGTATAATCCTTTTTCTAATCTTAGTTTAACATGGTTAAGTCAATATAATCATTCTCTTCCTGCTTAATTCCTTAATTTTCTTTTTTTAAATTCTAATTTTCTTTTATGTTAGTTTCAATTCTACCCTCAAGTTATACTATCCTCTCCATAAAATACTTTTTCTGTATTTACTTAATCTCTATTTTCCCTCTAGCTCAGATAGAGTTAAGTGCCTCGTGGACGTTATCACAGATGGCTTACTCGATTCTTTCACCGACACGCGCACGAGTTGACTTTTTATGTTTTATGTATTCTTCTCAAATTCTCCTGAGTTTGTCACTGTCGTTTATTTTTGATAAAATTCTAGATCAATTCTAGTATATTATAGGTTTATTTGATATTGAATTATAACTTTTCTGTTGATAGGGATTAGCTACAGTTTAATCAAGAAACATCAATCAATCCAATAATGCAGATTGTACGAAAGATAACTTATTATATTCATGTGGTTCACGACAATGTTATTTTTTAAGACCATGTCTAGACCTTAACTACTGATAAAAGACTAGCTGGCCCGGCAGACTTCATACTGCCTCAATCGATAAATGAAAGACCTAAACGTTTGTATAAAATAAACTCTTTTATCAAAAGAAAAGGTGGATGTGAATGGAGTTTCATTATTATTTTCGATTAATTACACATGATGTTGCTTACTTACAAAACAGAGTTTTCCTGGAATACGTACTATTTATAAAGTTTCAATTTGATATAGATAGACACACACAGTTATGATCTAGTGTAATAATCAATAAAAAGCTTTCTAAAAAAGAATATTTTTTGTTTTGTTTTGTGGTGCGTAAATAAAGATGACGGGAAACTTGAAAGTTGATTACGCAAACTTTCAACGACTCTCCTTGCGATTTATTTATGGTCATTGCAAAGGCCAGAAGTGCCAAAAATTGTAAACGTTTCAAACCGAATGGTGAATCCGTTGGAATCATCGGTATACGCGACATCCTCTTCTTTTTATTTTTCCTTTATGATTGTTCACAATTCTGACATAGCAATACAATTATTTACTTGACTTGTCTCTCTCAGTGGGGTTAGCACGCACATTTGATTGACTACGACGACCTAAGACTTTTTCTCGGCATCATAAATTGTAATTAATCAAATTGAGTAAAGTTCTTGGTAAAGTTATAGATGTCAGATTACCTCCACTAGCGAGCAAATTAACTCAAAGAATGTTAATAAACATTATGATTGTTGATAAAATTATATTATGAAAAAATCTTTTAATGTAGTTTCAATTTTAGTTTCCTGTGTTAATTTATAAATTTATATGTTTTGTGTTAATATACTCAAATTGCAATCGAGCTTGAATGGGTTACTTCGATATTTCTTTTCGAAAATTTCTCGCACATTCAGTTTAAGAATATTATCTAATTGAATATTCCATGCTTCTGCTTCGTAACTGTAATTGGTTATAACATTGGTTAGAACTAGCTTTATACCAAAAATCTAAACACCAGGAATTTTAAATAAAATAATTGAAAGAAAACTAAAATTAGCCACTTCTACAAACCATCTATTTTAACTATTCCATTTTTTCTTAGATGAAAAGTTGCGTCGTTATGTTCTAAATATATTTATTTCTTTTCTTCTTTTATCATCATTATATTTTAAGTGGTCGTTGCTTGAGAGAAAGGTGAAACTTTTCTCATCATCCTCGAGAGCTGCAACTCTAATTCACTAGTTTGCGAGTAAGGGCTGCTACTCTTGAATGCGGTTAAATAAATTTTACAACAAAATACTATAAACATGTAGAGGGTTTACTCTAAAGTACCACATGTATCTTCAATGTATACCGTGGCCCTTTAATTTACCAAGTTTTTAAACTAAAAATACAAAATTAATTTTCAAATTGAAACGACTGCACCAAAACTATTGAAAATACATTGTATTTAAAATTCATACATTCAAATATATTTCAGGAAGAGGTTAAGTTTGTACCACTAGTGAGACTGGGCAGAGGCGACAATCAAATGAGAGCGAAGTGCATTTGTTGTTCGAAGAAGTATCAATACATCCAATAAAATTAATTATATGAAGCTATTTGAAGTTGAGTATAAGAGATCATAATATGGAATTAAAATTAACGCAGCATTATGCGAAGATTGCAGCAGGGAATCATCTAAGTCATTGAGAGGCTTTTTTTGAGTACCGGTTTCAAATAAGGACATACGAAAAGATATTATCATTGCTTCAAGCCTGTATTTCAACAAACTGTGCCGACATTGTCGTCGTTTACGTTGCATCCACGTTTTTGATATTTTTTATGTAATAAATAATTTCCTATTTAAGATTATTTAAATTTAAAAACATTCCACGAATGTAACCCATACAGAGGTACAACCTCCTGTGTGTAAATTAACTCAACTCTTGATAGGATCTGGATGGGTGATACAAAGTGTTCCTTATTTCATTGTTTCATATCAATGTGACTGTAAAGACACATATATTTGGCAACCTAACTTAAGGATTCTTGTATTCATTAAGATTTATAGTACACGATCCTAATAGGGACCCACTCGATGTGACTCTAACGAGCATACATATGATTATGTACAGCCTTTTGTACAATAGGATTTCAGTCTTCAAAAGCGGTCTGGCATTCGTCGTGTATAGTCTTCGGATTATTGGAACCAAGTTTAACTAATTATTTCATTGTTTAATAAATAGTTCATTTCAAAGTAGTTTTGATTCGAAGAATATAGTCAACCATCATTGGTTAGCCCGAAGATACATTACAATAGTCACTGGACGCTAGTACAGATCTGTGAGTGAGGGAGATGATAGCTGTTATCAACCAAAGCTCTGTTCAGACCTTGGATTCAATCACCCATAGGTAGATCGGTCATATATAGAAAGTGTCTATCCACTGTAAACTTTGACTTTTATTGTTCGATTATATAGATTGATTTCGAAGTACACTCAATCCTCCTTATTCCACCAGAATCCTGAAGGTCAATGGACACAATGCAACGAGTGAAAAGCAACTAACCAAGCAGCCCTGCACTCAGAACAAGTCTTGAAGCCCTACATAACCACCTGAAACATAGAAAACAACCTCAACATTGAAGCCGGAAGTAAGGAAGGAACAAAATTATACATTGAATTTGTTATTTCTTTTATAACTTACTAACATCATGTTATGGCTTTTTTTTAGTATCGATTTCTTGGGAAGGTTTCTTTGATTGTTTCTATTCTAGATCTGAATTATCAAAACATTGTAATGCTATCTTAGAACTACTAGAAAAATTACTTATGGGTAGAGTGAAACCTATTCTAAAATACTAAACAACCATCGTCTCCATAAAGCAAATCCATTGTGTCCTGAAAAAAGTGTGTAAATCTTTGAAGATGAAGAATAATATTCGACTGCCTTAT
Source organism: Diorhabda carinulata (assembly GCF_026250575.1). Classification (NCBI taxonomy): domain Eukaryota; kingdom Metazoa; phylum Arthropoda; class Insecta; order Coleoptera; family Chrysomelidae; genus Diorhabda; species Diorhabda carinulata. The sequence continues at coordinate 28,225,820 of NC_079465.1, read as the reverse complement.
CAGATATCGCTTAAGCTTTCGACAAAGTCTCCAACGGACTATTTATATAAAATTGGGAAAGACTTTCCGAATAACATATCTGCAAGACAGGCCCTTTCAAGTCAAAATTGAAGAGCACATCCCAGCTCTGAATACAATGATGTCAGAAGTTTAATAGGGGAGTGGACTTGGCCTGATTTTCTATCTTATATACACAACTGATACACAACAATGTAACTACCGAAATATAAGCAGATGACATATTATGAGGACCCCGCTAGGCTATCCTAATATTCCAGACAAGCTTGGACTGGTGGTCTCGTGGCTGAGAAGTAGAATTGAAATGATTGAAATAATTCTCTCCATGTAACTAACACCCAACAGGCAATATCTACAGCAAAAAAAGCAAAATATCTTGAAATTCATCTGGAACATTGGCTAACCTGTAGAACACACATATCTATAAGAAGAAAACAATCAAGTTTTAAACTCTGTGAACTGTACTGGGTAATAAGTCGAAGATCCTAGCTTACAATCAACAACAATCTGCTACCTTACGAAGTTACACTGAAACCCATTTGGAGTTATGGTATACAGCTATGGGGTCAGCTCAAGCATAGCAATCTAGAATCATTACAGTGAAAAAACCCTTAGTCTCATAAATGTTACATGATATGTACTCTTTAACATCATTTGATCGTGACCTTAAAATGAAGTCAGTTGAAGGAAAATATAATTCTCACAGAAGTATCCATCATCTTCTAATAAGAGCTCCCACTTACCAAAGGCTGAGAATGCATCTTAGGCCATAGTATATGTGTTGAGTAGTTATCCCAGAATCAAAATTTATTCCATCTAAATGGTAGCAACAAGTCAATTAAGATTTTGAATAAAAAAAAACGTTTTCCACATAAACATGTCTGTACTTCTTGGAGGACTTTCTATAACGTAATAATTCTTATATTGAGTGTTAAAAATGTTTAGCAATCCGAAATCGGTTTACCATACATCTCATTAAAAAATATGTTCCGAACTTGTTGTGATGCTCAATGTTAATATTTCTTCGCGCTTTTCAAGTATATTCATTATCAAAAGTCTTTTAATGGATGGACAGTTTAATTGAAAACTCAGTTTTTTTTGGAGTTTTATTTAATTTTCCTACCTCAATTCACGTGATCTCTTTTTTGTCCTGCAGTGTATATCTTATATATTGAAGAAAATCTTGAGAATGGAAATACTTAGCAATGAATGTTAAATTGTTCAACATAATCGATCTCATGAATGAAATTGAATTTCTTTAAAAATAACTGCTAATTTGAAAACAAGAGATGATGCAGTCGCCTGAGCTTCTATCGGTATACTTATCGGATCAACGGATTTTCACTTATTATCACAAACCGCACTGAAAAGCCACTAACGTTGCGGTGACGGTGGTCCTTAAACGAATATTCCAGCCTCCAAGTTACAATTCAAGAACTGATCATTATACAGCCCGATTCACATCAATTCGATTAAGGAACTCTATAAAGCACTTACCGCCTCCGTGTGAATAGGGTGAGTTGCAAAAAGGAGACCCGCTATAGCTGCAAATGGGGGCCGTAGACCAGCCACGCACAGACATACTCTGGTGAATAGAGAACAGGCTGCGCTATGTAGCAATATGTTCGTCAAGTGGAACCATGCGGGCTTCAAGCCGAAGATCAAATAGTTGGCTCTGGAATAAAAGGTTATTGTTAGACTCAGAATTACTTTAGAAGTTTAAAGTTGAAAGAGTTGATTAATATCGTTCATTGTCTTTTTTTATTTTTTCGTTCGAAAATTTAAAAGAGTCGCTTTTTATTCGATGAAAATTTCGTATTAAGTTGCTTTTTCTTTCATATTCTTTTTCAATATAACGAACAAAGCCGAGAATTTTAGTAGACTAGAAGTTTTTCTAAAAATTTTTTTATACAGTTCATTTCTTGAATTAGGTATTAATAACATCTAATGATCTAATTAAGGAAATTCAAATAAGGAAAACGCATACTTCACATACTTAAGTATTACATGTTTTTTCCAAATATTTGCATATATCCTTTGTAAATTGAGTATAATTCCACTTTTGAAAGATGGAAAGCTTTGGCTGGCATTGAATTTTTTTAATCTGCTAATATTAAGCAATTACTTCTATAGCAGTTTACGAAATACTTATCTTGAAGCAGGCAGTAAAACGATTCAAAGAAAATGTACGATTATTCCTAATCTGAAATTCATAATAAGTCATTTCAAAAGCTCTAAACCCTGAGTTCTGTTCGGCGGTTTGCACAGAGTGTGGACCAATTTGTGTTTATTTTGTGCTGTTGAAGAGGTAACATCGATTTGTTCTTTGTAGTGTTGCGTCAATATGGATGGAGCAGGGCCGGATTAAGCTATAGCCCCGGGCCACAAGTCCAAGAGGGCCCCATCATTTGGAAATCATTCTGTATTTTTTGATGTATTGATACCACAAATCTAACGTATATATTATTTTGTGAATTTTTCCGGGTTTTCGAATTCCTTAAGGGGCTTCCGTCATTATTTTAGCCCCGGGCCTTATAAATCTTAATCCGGCCCTAGGATGGAGTCATAGAAAGGACGACGTATGGAAATACAGAGCAATGTAAAGTTTCAGCTTTGAATTATTTTCTACGTATATTTTTTCATCTCGAAATAGCGTATGTAGACCAAATTACGAATTTGGTGAATTAGTATTTTGTTTTGGTATTGAGTAACCTTCATTACGATAGACATTTTTCATTACAATTTTTTCCTATTTCTTTAATTTCGCCGATATCATAATTCAAATTATGATTCGCTTTAGGGTTACGTTTTTAGAGTTGGATACGGAAGCTTTAGTTTAACAGCGACAAGCGCTTGTCACAGAAGTGATTGAAACCATAAAATCACTAAAAGTAACGTCAACTTATTATACTATGGCATGGAATGAAATTGGTAAACACACGGGTGATAACCCGGGATAACCAGATTATATTTCGTGAAAATGTAGAGCTACGATATTTCCAAAATGCTGAAAATTATACGCTTTAGTGATACTTTGGGTTTTATAAAACATATATAGAAATATCAATAAGAAACATACAAATATTCAAAAAATTATATCTTTCAAACTAATAAGTGTACTGAGTTGAAATTCTAGAGAAGTCTTGATTGAGATAAGGTTCAACTGGAAAAAAATCAACAAGGTGCTAGCTACATCATTATCGGAAATACGTATGCACAAATAGCGATATGAAACATATAAATATTCAAAAAATAATATCTACCAAACTAATGGGTATATCGAGTTGAAATTTCAAAAAAGTCTTATTTAAGGTAAGGTTCAAGTGGAAAAAAATCAACAAGTTGTTAGCTACACCATTATCGGAAATACGTCTGCACAAATATCAATATGAAACATACAAATATTCAAAAAATAATATCTACCAAACTAATGGGTAGATCGAGTTGAAATTTCAAAAAAGTCTTATTTGAGGTAAGGTTCAAGTGGAAAAAAATCAACAAGTTGTTAGCTACACCATTATCGGAAATACGTATGCACAAATATCAATATGAAACATACAAATATTCAAAAAACCGTATCTATCAAACTAATAAGTGTATTGAGTTGAAATTCTAGAGGAGTATTATTTGAGGTTAGATTCAACTGGAAAAAAATCAACAAGTCGCTTCTTCAACCATTATTGGATATTATATAAAATTGCACAGGGACATATCTTCATTAAAAGGTTGCCAACTTCTGTTCTAGTATTATATGATTTGCTAAATAAATCATAATTTAAACATCCAGGTTGTGATAGTCAATCAAGTTGAAAAATGAATTGAAGTTTCAAAAAAATTAGGGAACATGTTTCTGTATTCAATCCGTATTCAAAAGTAGAAACATTCTCAATTATAAATACTTGATTAAAATGTCTGGGTCGATGTCACCCTGAAAACTTGAAATGCTTCGTAGTACTTTTTAAAAATATATATATAACTCTCATTAACAGCGATATTAATGTTCTTGCTAGTCATTCAATTATTCAATCCATATTAAGAATTATTTTCCTCCTCATAGTTTGATAAACTATAGAGGAAGTTTTTCAATTTTTTCCACACATTTTAAGCGAACGAGTTGATAGATTTTCAATCGGACAGTATTTTGAAATTTAATAGAAAAATTGTTCTCACATTTTATACACAATATTTCAAGAGTTTGGATAATTACCCGGAATTAAAAAAGCATGCAGCACGAATTATCTGCATGGTTGGTGTTAATCAGTTCTTAAAATAACTACAACAAATATGATACCTAACATTAATGAGCTTGTCAAAAATAAGATAAGTCAGATATCTGGATACTCGAGCTCAACAATAATTACCTACCATCTTTTATAACTTTGATATGATTTTTAACAACCTTATATTATATACTTATATAGTTTAATAAATAAAATGTTATGATAATTCAGTTCATTTTTTTATATTTTCAATCTGGCCCACCTACAAATTTAAAATTTATTAAATTGCCCTCTGCAAAATTGAGTTTGACACCTGTGATTTAAATAATGTTTGTTACACTATACACCTCTTTAATTTTGTTATGAAATTATGATTACTAGATTTATTTCAGAAAATAAAAGAATTAAAATTTAAATTAATGTTTTTATCGAGATAAACTTAATGGAGTTTTATGTAAAAAGTAATGGTTGAAATGAAGACATTTAATTACAGAAGTAACTAAGTTACTTGAGAGTTTACTACAGCTTTATTGCATTCTAATAGTCTTGAGCAGTGTATAATTTTCTCTTTAACGCCTTTCCAAAACTGCACACTGTCTGTCGTTTTGGAACAATGATTGACCCGACAGTAAAAACTTGTAATCTATAACACTTATGTTATTATCGCCTGATTGAACAATCCGTAACCACATCAGTGCAAGCTTAAAATTGCGATTTTGTCCAGTAGGTACAAATTTCACTGCATGTTAAGATGTGATTTTGAGTTTTTGATGTCTGAGTATGCTTCAGACAGCAATATGTTTTTCCTTCGCATCTCTAGATGCTACAGTTCTCCCCTTCTAATAAGCTTCTAATAAATTTTCGCGCCATAAACTACTTCTATAAGTAGATGATATTTGAAGTCTTCAATTAAAAATTCCATTATTTCATCTCAATTCATTAACAGTTAATTTTTCGAAAAGATCAGCATAACATACGTACATAGATACATACAATAATACCTAGGTATAGAGATCCAGCTGAATCTTGATCAAGTCATTATAAAAAATTATTAAACGGATGATTCCATCAAAGCTTCGACATGAAATTGTTTGAGAATACAATATTTTTTGTCATTGTTGTGTTTGGAAATGAGAAAACTCAAATTAATTCAACATATGAAGCAATACTTTTTCCTTTGTATTTTCCTTTTAGGTGCAATTTCTATGGATCAAACCTACTCTAGCATTATTAATTTTTATAGGGAATCGCCCACAGAATCTTTCACTTTTTTATTAACATATGATGACAAATTAAAATCTTGATTATAATTGGCTTGAAACCGATTACTAAATTCTTTTCATTTTCAATATAAAACTTTTTCTGTATATTCTAAAACAAATTATTTAAATTAATGAAATTGAATTACATCGCAATGGGTCCTATCAATATAATGTAGTAGGAACACCTCTTCAATTCGATGCCTTCCCGTCTTTGAAGACAAGTCGGAAAACTAAGTTTTCAAATGCAATTTAGAATTTCTCACAGACATTATCGACATTACCCTTCAGTATTCGAATCGACTGCGAATTTTATGAGCATCGTGTAATGGATTTAGGAACTCTCTCTCAACTTCCACAAAAATAATTAAGAACTCCTGAAATTAAATTGCTGAACGTACGTACCTTTTTAGTACATGTTGAGATTGGCGAAACGCTATTGGTGCGATGCGAATCTAATAAAAGAATGGCAAGAGCCCTCAAGCTTCTTCTGCTTATTGAGTTTATCTCTGAATAATGAATGTGGCTTTCCGTGAATTAATGTATAATGGAGAATGAGACTTCAACATACCTTTCAATAGATAGCTAGGATGTTAGAGATCGTTTTACTGAGTCTCTATTTTCTGATTATATTAGTTTAAAGAAAATCAACGTATTTGACTGTATCAACTTAGAAAGTGTGAAAAATGTGCTTTTCCACGCATATAAGCGGCCACTTTACGATATAGTGTCATTTCAATTGATAAAATGAATGAGAAACATTCAAAACCAGTTTTAGTCGCGTCTAATGACAATTTTTTTTTCATTTTTTAGAAACTTTCAATGCTTGTTGACTACTACCATCAGATTGCGAATAAAAAATTTCATATGTTGGCTGCAACTATACCTACGATGGTTGCTACTTAAATTTTGAGATAAACAAATATCTATAATTGGATATTATTGTTTTTCAAAACATTCTCCATTAAGATCAATACAAAAGTTGGCGACATGTCCAGTCATTACGATAAAACAGACGACCGCAAACAACTTTTGTTGGATTTGGCTTGTTTTGAAAGACCCATACAGTTGATTAGTTTAATAACTCGTCGACTCTCATGATCTTTTGAAGCATCGCCATCGACTTTTCTCTGCATTTCTTTACACCAATCGACATAAGCATTTTTTCGAGCGATTTCCAAATTATGCAGTATCCGATGCGAATAAAACTTTTTGACACCCAAATGCTCAAGTTATATTGAAAGAATGCGAGTGGAACTAATGCTCAAGTATGCCTCAATCTCACGGTATGTCACATTACGAGTTTGCAGTATCAGTTCCCGCACAACATCGATGTTTTCCAGCAGAAAATCCGAATTTGGACGACCTTCACTAAATTCATCTTGTACCGAAGTGCGACCACGATTAAATTCAGAAAGTAAGCGGAAAACTGTAACTCGAGACACCAAAAGAAGCGAGTTGATCGGCACACTGCTGTTGGTTTCATCTTTATCTCATAGTCATAGAAAATCGTCACATGAAAATGTTCGCGATCCAATTAAATTTTTTGACAAAGTTAAATGTTTCAAGTATTTGTAAACAACTCAAACAGCACTCGTATGACAAACAAAACGACATAGAATAGCACTTGAAAACCGGTGTTCAAATTTCTTTATACACCTGCTATTTATTGCTAATTTCTCTCAGTGTTAGTGATTTCTTAGGCATTTCTTGAGATTTTTCATCGTCCTTTCAAGATGCAGACAAGAGGAGGTAATTTTTTATTCAAAAATATCACGTTCATCTATCCGCAGCGAAAAGTTTCCCAGTTCGAGTGTCCAGAACGAAATCGTTGCACATATTACTATTGTCCTTTTAAATGGAATCGATATAGTTCTCTAGTGTTACTTACTCTAATCTACCATTGATAGATGGCGCCATTGGTTTTCAAGCTTTGCATTTCTCAGTCCTACTAAACGTTTGTTTATGTATCGCTACCCGCATTGTTTTGTAGGTTTTTTAGTATTCAAAATTAATATTGGAGATGAATTTTTGATATTGTAGATCAAACTAGGAAGTTGAGTGCTTAGTTCAATTCCGTATAAACATCGGTTGAAATTTTTGTTACGCTTCATTTTACAGCCATTTTTATTTTTTCAGAACGATAATAGTGATAAGTACTACCATATTGATATTTTTGAGGACATCTCTAAGTTATTTGGATACCTTGAGAAGAATGATAGTTCAACTTCATCGGATAGTATGTTTCTTCTTCTGTTTCTTCAGTATGCTGCTAAAGTATCTTCCAATCCTGTTTATTCGCTACTTACCACCACTTCCGTACCTACTAACTCACGAACAATTGTAAATTCAATCTCTCAATTGTTCGCATCTCTACTCCAAAATACCAACCTCTCGTTGACCTCAGATTTCCATTTATTCTGACACCTAATACATGTTGTCAATGACAGAAAAACCTAAAATATAGATGATGTCCAGATTGCAGATTACTAATTCTAAGTTGAATATCTAATCATTTACTCTCCGATTGCCCTTTGTACCATTCTCACAGTTTATATAGAATTTGACATCAAAGAATCTTGAAAACGATGCACAATTTTTTCCAAGTCCGACAATTTAAATAGTGCGATTTCTGTATCCCTTCATTAGTCCCAGAGCTGCATCGATAAGGTAAACGACGTTTGAGCTTGGAAACGGGGGACCCGTAATTAGTACATCATCAAAAGGTATTTCTGGCACTCTGTACAGGTCGAATATGGAAATCTAGCCGGTTCCCGGGCGAAAAAATGGGCTGGAAAACCTCATATGATACACGAGTAAAAACTCTTGGATCGTGGGGTCCGAACCTCAAATAAGAACGCTGTAACAACGCCAGAAGTTTTGGAGGTCGGAAAAGCCTCGACAGAAGTGAGCGAAAGTGCCGGAAAATTCGTCCGAATAACCCGATATGGTACACGAGAGAAACCTTGTGGAATGTGAGGCCGGACTCTCAACTAGTAGCGGTGTAATAGCGCCAGAAGTAATCGAAAGCGCCGAAAAATTCGCCTGAAAAACCTCACGTGGTATACGCGTCAAACTTTTTTACTTGACTTTTGAAGTCTTAACTAAGAGTGGTGTAATAACACCAAGTTTCACAGGTCGGAAAACCTCCAAAAAAATAAGGAAAATCAACGTATTTGTGAAATGAACTTTTCGCTTTCTGCTCGAATGAAAAATTATTTTTGTTGGCTTCATTGAAACTAACCGAGCTTCATGTATTTTTTCTAAATGTCTGGAAAAAGTTGTATCTTTACGAAAAGTCCTTCAGTAATGTTTATCGGCTAAGGATGCCCCAAGAAACTTTGAAGATCGTTGGGGTAAGATAATGCTTCGCTATTACACCGCTACTAGTTGAGAGTCTGACCTCACGTTCCACAAGATTTTTCGGATGAATTTTCACTTCACTTTTAATTTAAAAAAAAAAAGAAATTAGCAAGTAGGGGCAGCAATAATTTTGAACATATTGTGAGAATGATAAAGATAAATCCAAAGATACAATGCACATTTCTCAAGCCCAGAATTTTGTATAAGAAAATTTAGAAATCATACTTAGATTTCGAAAATTCTGTCACATCACTAGAAATAATGGAATGGCGACGTTGTTTTGCGTCTTTCTTGTTTTAAACATTTCTTCCTCTAATTCCCTCTCTTCTACTTCTTGAAATTGAGTTTTCCTATATGCATTCAGTACAGAGCTGTTTTTAAACCTTATCAAGGAGCTTTGATGTTCGTTGATAATAACTTTAATGATTATATCGTCTTCGTTTATCTATTCCTTCTCTTCTGTTTCAATCAAAAGGTTATTTTCATTTCCGCGAATCTGCTTTACAATACCTGGAAAACTTGACGCGTAGGCCGTTCATGTTATAGATCAAACTCTCAGGAGTATTTCACGTTTGTAGGAAAGTTAATCATTCAAAACCCCAAAAAATATCGATCTTCTGTATAGTGTATGGGAATATTGTTTGTTTTGTATATTCTGGATTCTTTCCGCATACATGAAATGATGTTCTCTGAATAATAGAATTCCACCGCTCTCAACCAGACACAAAGGTGAATCTCAACAACTTTTTCCGGGTTAAGTGAAAAATCGTTATAACCCCTATGTAGAGTATCTAGAGTCGCGAAAAATCCCCAGAAAATTGATGAAATATCCAAATCGTAAAAAAATTTTACATCCAATGGATCGGTGTTACTGAAATATGTGAAGGTCTTTTTTATTATCCGGGTTCAAAAATACAATCCAGAGATTATATCCGACCTTATATATATATATATATATATATATATATATATATATATATATATATATATATATATATATATATATATATTTCTTATTTCTTAGACCTTTTGATATATTAATGCATCTAAATGTTCTTGATTTTAGGTCTCTTCTGATTTGAAATTCGTTTTTTTTTCGTAGTTTTTAAAAGAAAGATAAATTACGAAATGTTGACGTTTCGACTTTTCTTTAAGTCTTTATTTTGAAAAGTCGAAACTTCAAAATTTATCTGGAACGAGTCAATTGGAAATTTTAGAATAATTTACCACTTGGCAATGGTGTACCTCAGGGCTCAGTTTCAGGTCCACTCCTCTTTTTGGTAATTCACGTTATTCTCCAATGACACCAGCGTAACCTGGAGTGGTCCAGATATACAAGCTCTACATTCTATCGTGTGCATACATAAATATGATCTTCAAATTAGATCAAGTTTCTTGGTCATATTGACAGTGCCCGTTAATGAACTTTACATCTTTGAAGACTTTGGTGAGTGAATTATACCCTGCTTGTTTAGCGATTAAATCTGAATCTAAAGGCTTTAACAACTCGTTGTTAAAAGATATTGTGTGTCTTTTCCTAATTCTAGATGAGACTAAGGTCTTTCACAAGGATAATGGATCAAAATGTTACAAATTAGAAGTTAAAATCTCGTACATCGGTTGTTATCACTTTGATAAGATGCCAGATTGATTTCGTTTCTGAGAAAACGATGAATACAAATTGGAATCTCATCAACTATGGTAGACATATTATCACACAGTTTAAAAAACTGTGGCGGAAATCAGCGAATCGAAATATTAACTAATAAGAACCCTAATAGTTATACTTGCACCGAACAAAAATGAAGTCATAGTAGTCGTGGAAGTATATTTAAAAAGTCTTCAATATTCTCACTTGAGGGATGGAATGAATCAAAAACCTCATTACTAGAACAAGTGCATTGAAGTTGGGAAACAAGGTAATTATTTTAAGGGCAACATTAGAAATTGAATTACTTAGTTTCGATTTTCAGAGATGAGAAAAAAATAAAAAGTAACATTATGAATATAATGAGGGTTTTTATCTACAGAAACAATTTAGTTGACATTATTATCCATTGAAACGACGTTCTACCACTAAAACTTTCAAAATGATATTTTATTTACTGCAAATAACGATTTTCCTGTAGAAGTACATTTCTGTAGTTTCAAAAGTTTAAAATTTAAGAGAGTAGAGAAACTATAACAATGAATATTTTGCTATGTGAGAAGAAAAGTAGTTTTCTTAATTGAAATGAAAGTGGATTTTTGAAAACGACCTAAAATCGGAGAATAACCATATGGTTTCTGTCTAAATGGCAGAGAGAAATATGGCGATTTCAATGTTAGAAGTAAAATAGATCATATTACCAACGACAGTTATACGATTTTGGAAACTAGTACCAATATTTGTTAATAAGTTCGTAATTTTTATAATTTAATTACAGTTGAGCTAATTAATTGGTTTTTCCACAATTTATAAATTTACAGTGGTACTATTCTCAAAAATATCAGTCCAGCCTCTCAATTTCTCTGGATATTTCACTGTTTGATCTTTTCGTCAGAAACATCAATGTTGTGTAAAATATTCCGATTTTCAATCATGAAACCTGTCATTGTTTCAAGAAAAATCGAACTCTATATAAAAATGTTCCTCAAAAATTTTCCTTCACGAATTCGTATTTCACATTAGGAAAATTTATTCAACTATACTTTTCCATTTCATGCAAACTGCGTCAATATTTGCTATTTTTTAAAATTTTATTAAACGATATTTGAAATGAGGTATCATTCAATCCCTTTTTGTTTTCATATTCTAGGGTCCGTGCCTCCCTCACAGGAGCTTTACATATTCCATATTGTTCCCTAAATATAGGAAGTGATACGTTTTCCAATTGACAACTTGTACATTTTCAAATTAGGTGAAAACATCAAAAACCATTCTCATAAAGTTACATTATGATAAAAATAGCATGATAATCATTGGATCATACTTTGTGAAATAAAAAACTTCCTGATTTCAGCTACTGGAATATATGTGCAAAGATTACACCTGAAATGAACCATAAGCTCTTTTATCATGACAATGCACCGTGTAACAAGCCACTTGTATTCTCTTGAAGTTGTTTCGTCTGAACCTATCCGCTACACTAACCAGATTCAGTGTCATGTAACTTCTTTTGGGGAATATGAATTAAGTGCTAGAGTAGGGGAACGTTTCAACACAATTGAGATATACATGATAGCTGAGATTGAGCACTTTCTGAAAGAAGCCTCCTATAAACACCATTGATTAGGTTGTAAATTACGTAGATTTTTTTGGGAAGTGGTTTTGGCTAACAGACACTTTGCAGTAACAGAAGACTCAACATCTTATTCTTCTGCTTTCAAAAATATAGACTTTTCTAAATGAGGTTATTTTTTGTGTTAGTTACTCAAGCCTTTTAGCGAAATGGGCAGGAAATTCGCAGATTAGATGCTCTGCTTTTTCCATGGCTTCTTCATAGAATCTGCAGTTGTCGTCCTCTGCCATTCCCATAGTCTTAAGAGTCATCACGAGAAGTTTTTTAGATTGGCCTTAAGTGTTTCCCCAGTAAAATTCCACCTGATTGTTTAGTCCGTTATTGATGTGGCATATCGTTAGGTCACAGTACGGCTTTGGTCCAAGGTATGGAGTCGTTGTCCTTGGTTTGGCAAGGCTGTCTGCTTCCTCATTTCCTGGTATGGCCCGGTGGTCTGGAAGCCACATTAGGATTACGTTGTTTTTGTTAGCTAGAGCTTTTAGAGTTTGTTTACACTCCCACCTTAGTTTTGACGTACACTAAATAGCTTTCAGCATCTCCAAGGCAGTTTTGTTATCTACACCGTTTATTACCATTAAAACAACACAACACAGTTACGGTCTACTAATATAACAATTCAGTTGAATTTTTTCCATGAAAGCCAATCTACAGGATGCGGCTGATTAACCGAAATGGTCATTTTAACAAATAGCTATAAAACCACATGTTGTATATTGTATGTTGATACCAAAAAATCGATGTAAACTTATTTTCAATGTCTGATTTGAGTTTAATTTATTCTGAATACTGTTTTTTGTTTTGCAAAATGAACATGAACACGTTAATATTCACAGAAATAAATACAAAACTATTTGATTTCATTCTCATCGTCAAATATATGAATTGGGTGTGCGTCGGATTTCAACCGGAGGGTTCAAAGTAATGAGGAGTTACTGAGAAGAGTTGAAAATGTTTGGAAACGATTCAATATTTAAATAAATAGAAGAAAAATATGAAAAGCGCAACGTTATCCGCACAAAGTTAAGATATTGTCTTAAAGCTTCGCATGCAAATACAATGTCTGTAGCGACAGATTCAGTTAAATTGACGAATCATGTTATCGGTTTCATTGACAAAATCAAATGTCACTGGCGACAGAATCGATTATCAAGCCTTGTACGATTTATTGTTTGATCGTGTAAATATACCCTCGTAATTCTGCAGTACTGCAGTATATGACAGAGAGCCTCATAGTATAATTTAGCCGAATCGTTATCGTGTTAATAAGAGGTCAAATACAGGTCAAAAGAAATTTATGAAATGACTGTTTTGTAGTATATTAGTTCAGATTTTAAGTTCAGGATTAGATTGGTTGCTCAAGTCAGAATTTTCGAATGTTCTTAGATTTATTCAGTCATTAAGTATGATTCAACTTGAAAATCTGTGAAGTCCCATCCGGGATTCGATCTACGATTTATCGGACACATGTTTTCTACTGACTATCTTCTGTCAATATATATCAAACATAACAACATGAGATCGATCATAAATAACTGACCATACTAGAGATTAAATTTGACGTAAGCTTTGTTTACTGTGTTTAGTGTTAAGATCACTTCCAGTACTAATTCGACTCTTCATTTAATTTTACATCGGTAAGTGAGAATAAAATTTTTGTAACCTTGTGCGTTTAATTTTATCTAAATGCCGTGAAATTGGAAGATTATAATGCATATATTACTATTTATAAATGGTAAATAATGCTTAAGTTTTATACAATCTGTAAATTTCCGTACAATTTGCAAAATTGCATTAATCAAGTGCCTGATTATACTTGTAACGTTACATTAAGCAACAGTTATTTGCAGAAAATGGCTGAGAAACAGCTTAATTAAGGAGCACAGGAGTTTGATATATTTTGAGATGGAAAAAACAACGGCAGCCTTTTCAACCTCTTTCATGTATTCTGGAGGTATTACACTACAGATAACATTAAGGACATTTATATACAAGATGACCGAGATCGTTTTCCATTTATGTAGGCCTATCGCCTTCTAAAAAAATATTTGATGACAGCTTAATACGAAATTCCTCCTATTTTTAGTAAAATATTCACATCTACCTACGTATAAGATTCTCAATCAGATGCTAAGCATCTAAAATGGCTGAAATTCCAGCGGTAACTTCTTAAAGATACTCAAATATATTTTCCAGTTCGTCATCGTCAGTGTGAGGTCGAAATCTTTTGAGTCAAACCTCGTATATTCATTGAATTGTTTGTTGATGTTCTATCGATCACAAAATTGTGGGGATCAGGTTGTGAGTTACTACTCATTATATTTGTTCCCAGCAACTGGCTGTTATGTCAAATCAAACCCAAAAGAAGCTCCTAGGTATGAAAATATCAGTGCTGAAATGTTGACATTTATATAGAACAGAATAATTTCCAAAAATAGTGGAATACAAATTTTCAGAGCTGGAGCTAGAAATGATAACCAAAATCATTGATAAAACGCTTGGCTAAACTATTGCAAAAGCTTCTGAATGCTACAATGAACAAATTGTGAGAAGATAATTTATTTTCGTTCTCTAAATTCGGATTCAGAAACCATGAGACAAGTAAATATGAATTACGGTGATGGAAGTGAACAAGTCATAATGATATTCCCTAATTTTGTAAATCCATTCGACAACGTTCACTATTCCATTCTACATAAACCTTAGAGGACATGAGAGTAACAGGTCTAGTAAATATCTGTTTCATAAGATATCTGGAAAACCGACGAAATGGAAAAGAATAGAAAACAAAATAAAAAAAAAAGAAAATAACATCTGGAGTGTTAGGTCCTCTGTCGTTCACTATTTGTATAAATAATATATTTTCATTGGACAAAATAGCTCGAATTATCAGTTTCGCTGATGCTAATGTTGTTGCTGACACATTCTAGTAAATTTGAACATTAGAATTGAAAATATTGCATCATTTTCTTTTTCTTCTTCATCGTACGTTAGGACTTAGTCCTGTGTTTGCATCAATGGTTCCCTAGCTGCAGTCAAGATGATGTAGACCAGCAAACTCATGTGGACTACTTAATAAAAAGTAGGTGCATATTTTATACGTTTTTCCATCGAAGCTCAAGTATTAGATATCTGACGAATGTATTATTTTTGCGTCAATATAAACAAAGATACATCACAAATAAATAAAAGTATGTGTCACCAATCACGAACAAAAATAAGAGACAAATAGTTACTTGGTTACTAGACTATATAACAACTTGCCTAAAATAGAAGAGAAAAAATACTTAAAAATTCTAAACTAAAATGAAAAATCATATGAGGAATGGACAAAGAAAATGGGCACATGAATTATTTGTCAGTTTTCATCTATAATAAATTGATAACGTACACTCTGTTTTTATTCATTTGCATCCCGCCACCTACAAAATTTCGCTCAAATAGTTCCTTTGGTTATTTATGCATTGCAGTGATTATATTTTAACTGTGATTATACTTTTTAAAAAATATGAAATTACACATCAATAAATATTATATATCAAAAAATTGCCAACCTGTGCTTCGTTGATTAAAGAATTCAACCAAAATGTGCCAGAATCAAATTATTGGGATACATATTGACTATACTTATACTCAACCCTGACCTGGTTCAAAGTCCTTTACAGGGATTTCATGAAATGGAATTCGCAGAAAGAGATTCAGATAATTGACTTCCAGGAGGCGAATTACATTTCGGTGTCCTATGGGCCCGAGTCTTTTAAAATCGTGAATAAGAGTCCTACAATCAAAGCGAATAAGATGTTGGTATCACAAGGGATCAAATTCACATTCAAGTCATTATCAAAAACGAAATAGATGACTTCTCTTTCCTTCCAATATTTTCTTTCGAAAATGAATGATGAATATCTGGAATTTCTCATTCGCTTCGATAAATAATAAAAATTTCAATTTTGGTTTTATGTTTTGATTGGAAATGATATAAAAGTGAGAACTGACATTGAAGAGGTTTGGGTTCTGAATTTATCCTTAATAGATATGTTTTGAGAGACCGTCGAGACGTCGACAGTCTTTTCCAATGGAAACCCTTCATCTATTAACCTAAACACAAAAACTTTCAAGTGAAATATTTACAATCAAGGAACGAACATAGATTTCTAATAAATTTCAAGCAGGAATAATTGGTCTTCACAAATTTCAGAACATGTTTGAAAATATATCATTTACTCGTTCAAGTGAAAAGTGAAAAGTTTATGCTTCTGGTTTAGATGTAAGATATTCAAACATTTAGTTTTTTAATTGTTGTGGTCAAGTACATTTCTACTAATGAGCACAAAAAATTTTTAATATTGGAAGAATTGTACGTTGATGGAGACATCTTCGTTTTGTAAATTATGTAATCTATCATATATATGAAAAAATGCTTTGTAAGTAAGTAAAGACACGATTTTCCCCATCATCACCAACCCCAATAAATTTCCCGTTAGGGTGGTGGATACAGGTACCCCTTGGTCTCCAAATCATAGTAAGGGAGTTTGGTCGCGCTCCACCCACCGTGTCTGTTTATGGGTAGCGAAAATGTGAAAACAGGTTTTTCCAGAATTGTCTAGAAAGTTCTAAAATGTGTTTTACATTTATAATCGATTTACAATGTTCTCGAAAGTTCTCAAATATTCTCAAATGATCCGGAAAGTTCCAAAATGAGTGCAATTTATTATGATTGATTTAGAATGTTTGAGAACGTTCTAGAATTTTCCCGAATGATCTGAGAAGTTTCACAATGAATTCAATTTATTATGATCGAACTAGAGTGTTCTATAAAGTGCTTAAAATATCTGGAACGATATGGAAAGTTCTAAAATGAGTGCAAACCATTGTAATTGATTTATAATATTCTAAAAAGTTCTAGAAATTTCCCGAATGATCTGGAAAGTTCCAAAATGAGTCCAATTTATTGTGATCGATTTAAAATATTCGAAAAGGTTCTAGAAATTTCGAGAATAATCTAGATAATTCTAAAATGAGAGCAATTCACTATAAGCGATTTAAAATGTTCTAGAAAGTTATTTAAAAATTTTTGGATTTATCGGGAATGTTCCGAAATGTATACGAGTGTTATCATTAATCTAAAAGAACCAAATCGAAATGATGTTCATCTAAATATTCTAGAGTGTTTTGTTTGAAAATGTTTGAAAATGTTGAACATAGTAAATATTTATATTTTTTTCTCTAATTTTGTCGCAATAAAGATAAAGAGAGTGGAAAATAATTGTAGATGGAAGCTTCATTTTACAGTACGTTTTAAATGAGAAAATAAAATGATTGAAATCTTATTTATTGCAAAAGCTTAAACTATTATGATACTTTGAATAGTACAAGAAGCCCTGCTCTCACAACTTCATTTATTTGTAGAATACTTCCTTTTGCAATGGCAGCGTATATAGCCTTGCCCACCGCTTCTCGAATTAGCTGCTTCTCTCAGCGAAATTTCTTGAAAATAGTCTCATCTATTGAAAGTAACTTTTCGTTACAAATTACGAATTGATTACGTGTGTAAAATTACTTGAAGGTACCATTTTCATTTGCAAGTTTATAGAAGTTCGGTTATATGTAAGATTGCGGTCGACGTCGTACAGTATTACCAATTTGAGCAGAAGGAAATTGTTTTTGTGATGTTGGTAACAGTTTTGTTAATTACAGTAGAAGATTCGCTTTCGCGGCCGCTCTTTTTACAGGAAAAAACTCGATGTGATGATGTGGTAGATTGCAAGTTCTCTTTAATATTTTTGATTGGAATAAGGTTTTTGTTAAGGCTTGCCACCGCTAAAAGGCAGAATAGAATTATTACCAGTTTCTTAAAGCTGTTTTTCGGTTTCGATATTTGCGACTTGTTCGCTAAGAATCTTTTCGCTTTTACTTTTACTAGTGCTATTTTTCTCTTCACCCTTGTGATTCATTTCGTTGACAATCTCCTGGTCTCTGCCATTCCACGATGTTATTTTGAAAGAAAAAGATACTGGTACGCCCACGTGTGAAGAATGGAAGAGAGTAGACTACCACGCATCGTACTTGAAGGGAAACCAATAGGGAAAAGAGAGCCCGGACGACCACCTAAGGGATGGATGGACAGCTGGCAGTCCACCTCCCAGGAACTGATACAGAGGAACCTGCAAAACTAACAGATCATGAGATGTTAAAAATAAATAAGAGGAAGAAGACCCTTGTACAAGGAAACAATTATAGCTGCTTTTAGACGGCTAAGGAAAAGCTCCTTCTCGAAGGATTCGTTAATTTGAGAACATAAAAGTTACTCATCTTTTAGGATAATTTGAAAATAACTTAGCTGATAACCTATTAACCTATCAATGCCTATGGTTTATATACGCGAATCATTCAATTCACCAGAGCAAACTTCAATGAAATCGAAGCAGAGTAAATCACATTTAGTTACAGTTTCAAGATCGACATACATTGCCAACTCAACTTTTAAAGCATTATAGAATAAATAGAATTATGTGGTGCGACATGTAATATCTTAAATTACGTATTTGGAGCATTTGTTCCGTGGAGTAATGGATTGAGATACTTCGTTAGCATGCGAAAACACTATAATTCATGTATTGAAGTAGAAAAAATCTGTTTAGGATTTCTAGTAGATCTAATTTATTGAACCGGATATTAAGTATGTGGACACCGATAACATTAACAACGTTAGTAACCGTTTCATACCAAGAGAGACAAACTTATTGGTTGTATGAGGTATTTTCCATCATCACTTTAAATAAACATTAGCTACTTGATAATTATCGAGTTTTCATGTATTGTTGATGTTGATGTCGTCTATACTTTTTGAGACTTGTGTTATATGAAAATCACTGATCACTGTTGCATGATGGAGAAAAATATAGATTCAGAAATGTTTTTTTTTAAATCGATGCAGTACTAATATATAGCTCAAAGTGCATTTTTTTACTATGAACAAATTGTTTACGTACTAAATCAGACAATACGCATATTTTTTTTTCTTTGACCCAGTTAAATATTTCAACATTTTAATTTTTTGGTTAGAAATATTAACATTGTTCGACATGGATAATATTTTATCTGTCGTGGAAAATCCTTGCGGAGCTTGCAGTCACATCAACTCTCTATTCTTTTCTTGTACACAAGCGATATACAAATTCATAGTGACAAGTAAAATCCAGACCTCATAAATGTACGTAGAGTCACATTTTATGAAACGCCTCAGACTTACAACAGTTTGTGTCAAATAGTCTTTTGTTGAGTTCGTGACATGCTTTCAAAAAATGAATAGATGAACTATTTATAGAGCAAAAATAAGAAAATAATAAAAATTGGCATGCTATTTGAATAACATGCCTCAAAATATCAGTACATTAGTCATATACTATTGTTTCTGAGGTTTTACGTTATTCTAAAATAAGAACAAGTCAGAATTTCAACAATAATAAAACGAATCGAACAAGGAACAGAACGGCAATCGGAACATTAATTTGGACGTGAGTAGGAACGGGTTTGGAAATGGGTATGTAAATCATGGCCGTTTGGCATGCGGTTCGCGACGTTTCTATCACATTTCTCCGATATCAAAGGAAATACGTTTGCAAGTTTGGAGTAGTCAAAACAAAACGATAAATAAATGTGAGGGATCATCAGTTCGATATATTTTGAGTATTTTATACCTAATGGAGCGGACACAACACGAATTCTACGCATAAAAAGAGAGTCAAAGTTAAAACAGCAAGCCACTGATAGTATCATAAAAAAATTCTGAAGCGAAATGCTGCTGAGAAAATTTTAAAAATTTTGACTGTAATGCAGTCGAAAATATAAAATATCCTTATCAGAACAATTTTAGGGAAACACTGTGAATATACTATTCAAAATATTCTCAAACTGTTTTGGTGTTTCGTCTCCTATTGAAATGTGGTTATTTTTTGTGCTGTGTAATCAATGATTAAGCACATTGTATTCTATTTGAAAGCATGAGCCTTCGAAAATCGTTACAACAAACCATATTACCCTTTTTTGTGAAATACTGAGTTAATTCTCTCTCTCTCGATGTCTGTACCAGGAAAATGTGGTATCAGATGATAAAAGGTTTTTCGTTTTTGATCTTGAACCTAGCAATTCGGCTGCATCTTTTGAAAAATTAAAAACTCTGACTAGTTCATTGAGCACAATCGGAAAAAAAAGTTGATGTTCCTCGTCAACTGAAAAATCTGAGCAAGATTAGTTCTGGGGAGCAAACGTTTCTTCTGCACCACTCGGGATGTCATCTAAATTAGAAGGTGAGTGCGGAACTGGTATTTCAGATATATGGGATACTGGACGAATAGCTGAATCAAGGTTAGAGTAAAATATTTCCTTTTTATTTTTTGTATTGAGTCCTTTTCCGAAAAAAATTGCAATGTGTTGTGTGATTTTCTGTTCACGCCATATCATAAGATTGTCAAAACACAATGCAGTTCTCTTACTCTTATACTAAAAGCACAGATCTTCCTTATATCTCCCACCCACCTTATGAGGAACCCACGCTTTGTTTTCATCACTAAAGAACGCTTCCCGGTCAGAATTATACCCGACTGTAGAGCTTTTGTTAGGGTTGATCGCAGCCTAAGGAAAACAGGTTTGTCTCAATAAATCAAGTTACCTAGTTTCTATTATTTTTTATGAAACGATATTTTAGGAAATGTCCTACCAAAAAAGGTGACGAAGGTCAACAACGAACTATAAAAACACCAACTTCATAGCGAAATGCATTAGATGCTGATCCTACAACTAGCGTACGCAAAATATCACTAAAATTTAACGTATCAACGACAACTATTCATAGGATTTTCCAAAAGCAACTTCTTCACCCCTTTCACATCCAGATAATGCATGCCATGGAACTATAGCACCTCACGGTACAATTCAAACAAAGAATCAGTATAGATTTTGTGTAAATGTTTGTGTAGGAATAGTGGATGATAATTTAGTAATTTCATATTGTTTTGATAATAACCTGAAAGGTTTCGCAAAGACATGTGGTTCATGCACGATAGAACCCATCCTCACTTTCTAGATGATGTAAAAAATTGGTCGGGAGGTCCATTTGCATGGGTCTTCCTGAATTAAAAACAGAGGATTTCATTTTTTAAGGATATCTAAATAGCTTGATATATGCAACAACACAAGAAACGAAATGATTGATAGATAAACTTCCATTGTGACGCTATAAGACAGAATCTTGAAGTACTCTTCAAAGTTCAAAGAGATATCCTCTGTAGACTCCAGAAGTGCAAGGTGCCCAATTCAACTTAATTTATAGTTTTCTTATTTGGTTTTTATTTGATAAATTGTAGGCTCACCAAC
Source organism: Diorhabda carinulata (assembly GCF_026250575.1). Lineage (NCBI taxonomy): Eukaryota > Metazoa > Arthropoda > Insecta > Coleoptera > Chrysomelidae > Diorhabda > Diorhabda carinulata. The sequence goes on along the minus strand of NC_079465.1, from coordinate 28,204,307 downwards.
AAAATTCTTCTACATTCCAATTTTTTCCGCAGGTAAGTAACACGACGTTTGATAGAATGAAATTCAATTAGAAATCTTCGATTGTATTTTAATACCTCTTGTGAGTATTTTCGATGAATAATTTGTCATAATCTCTTTCAGAATGTTTCTCTGTGGTGAACGATGGAATGTACAACGATCTAAAAACCTACATATCTCCTAAGCTATAAATTTTATCTTAATGAACAAAGAGTACATCTTTGTGGAAAAATGGTACAGGTTGTCCCTGTAAGAGCTACAGATTGTTGAACATTGGACATGAACCGCCTCTGGTCTTCAAAAAATAGATTAGAACTATGAATTATGTTAAATACACTACATGGACATATGTAGTCATCCATTAAAACGTCATAATGTTCGAATGTATAATTCGGGACATATACTCAAATGTGAGTTCTGATTTCGCAACTTTGGAGGCCCATGACTCGAGAAACAAGAAGTCTTATGAGAAATTTTTTGCATCCTGGAATGCTGGATATCGACTGAGGCAATAAAAGGTCAGCTAGATAATGAACTTATATATATGAACTGTTTATACACGATAATAATTGCAACCGTCTGTCTAGCACCAGAAGTTATTCATCTCTCCCTTACACCAAATTATAATTGTATTTTTCTGGGTGTAAAGAAAAAGAAAAAAACGTGTACATATTATTGAAATTAGGGTAGGAAATCTTAATTTCCATTTAATTTAAGCTTAAAAAATAAAAAACAAAACTTTTACCTTTAACTTTAACCAACATTGTTACACAAAATTTAAAAAAAACAGTATTGTGAAAAAAATTGATAAGATGGAAATATTTTTTTCGGTTTTAGGACATCAAAATCTATAAGAAAATGAATAAAATGCAGTTTTTCACTTGCAGTCCTGTGTAATCGCTGATTATAATGCGACCGAAGGGGGTTGGTTGTGGGCAAATTATTGCCGCTTTTGTAATACGCAATGATGACTAATGCTGTTATTATTGAGGCGATTTTTTTACCTAAAATACCTTGAATTAATGCACCGGTTTTCCTTTATCTACTTCACAATACCGTCAGTTTTCTAAATCGTTCATTCTGTCAAAATATCTGGCTCGTCTAACAAGTACGATCAATTAAGGTTGTTTGTCAAACGCCTCTATTCCAGGGTTAAATAGAATCAACTTCTTAGAAGTTGTTTTCAGTTTGTAAATCTCGTTTCCGATAATGTCTAATTGAATATCGATTGTTCGAGTGAACTGTGTATCAGTTACGTATGATTTAACCAATGCCGAACACAAATTCTCGGGAAGGATTCTTCTGCAAGAGACTCTCAGATTACATCGTGTAGGTGTTAGCTGACAGAACGTCAGTTATAATTACAATTATTGCAGCTATTTTAAACTGACCTCACACGTGAGTATAAGTAAATGAAGTTATAGATGTGTTGTAGTGGTATATTTCCATTAAAAATCGCATACAATGTAATCTAAGATGTTTTTTCCAAACATCAATTTAATTAAAGAGTGTATCGTCCATTTGAAAATTTGGAATGCACGTTATTATATTATTTTATGAATCATTCCAGAACACTAAACTAATATTTCGTTTGCGATGTGGGTAACTGGAGGACACAGTAAAACCAGAAATATATCGTTTTATGACATCGTGCTCGTTATGTTTAACTTGTCGTAAAAATATAACTTGATAATTTTTAGCACCTGTAAAATTTTAGAGCTCAATAATATATAAGAGTATTACTTTCAATGGAAATACAGGATTTCTTTAAAGGCAATAGTATAAAAGATTTATATGATTCCTCGTTAGGTTCTTGTCAACCCTACATCGCGCGATTTCCTCGTTTTCAATGGCAAATATATATACTTAAAGGCGACCGAATGAGAAAATGATCGAAAAATCAATTTCCAAAAGAAACCTACTTTTTCCTATATAAAATTTTCCTAGGTGGAAAAGATTGTAGTTTTTCCCCAATTCTTGGAAACGATATAGTTCATATACAGACCAGTGACCACTTTGATTTAATCTAAAATGTTTGAGGGTTATACAGTGTGTCAATTTAAAAACTCACAATACTCTAGAATTTGCGTCTGAAGACATTCCAAAATTATATAGAACCTGGCCACACTTCTAATCAAAGTACAAAGTACAAAGTACAAAAATACTTTTTTGTGTTTCTGCGAAAAATGTTTTTTCTCAATGTTTGTGTATCTCCTAAAAACTACTTTTCACTACAATTGGGAGACCTTCGAAGTCCGAACTGCCCGGGTAAACCTCGTCTTAGCGCTAGTCCAGAGAGTCTATTCAAAATTGAAGAATTCTTCGAGCCTCGCTAGCAGTAAAGTAATGAATTTCCACTATTTCTTTGAATTATTGTCCGTTGATTAAAACAGCTAAAGTAATTGCAGATAATGTGTATGATGGTTTCCTTTCCTATTACATAGAGCTATTAGACTAGATCGGCAGCCCTGCCTGGATTGTATATATGATATGTCTCGAAGTATGACTTAAAATGGATACTCCATTGAAATGATTCATAGAGAGCATAATGCATTTTCCGAATATTCAACGAAGCAAGAATATCGAACTTGAAAAAATAGAAGAAATGGACTTGCATTAGCTGCGATAATGTATTAGCATTTTATAATACGTTTATATAAGAAAAGGTCTTGTTAAATGAACAACTGCTTTACAGTTCAAGAACTAAGTTTCATTCAAGTAACTTTTGTTTGAAGTTAGTGCATCTAACTAATTAGTTAGTAAGAAGTAAGTTAGTAAGAAGTTAGTAAGAAGACTGATATAACATCGTTACATTGAGATTTTAGTTTTATAATCATTCCTTTCGAGAATGTATATCTAAACCAAGTTCCCAACATAAATTTCGAAGTTTTGTGGAAATTACACATTTTCAAATATTATTACAGTAAAATAAATTCGGGTATATAACAATACTCAATAAGTTGTGTGACTGATAAACAGATGCCGCTGCCAATGTCAAATCCATATGACATTTATGAAGTACCAACTTTCAAAAGACTAAGTATGAAATTTCATGACATTTCGATAAGTCAGAAAAAAGTAAGAGCCATTTAAGTGAAGCTACTTTTGTTATTTTCAAAACAATGGATTCAAAACAATTTCGTGTGTTAATTTATCATCAACTACGCCTGCAGGGTTGTTGAGTGGATTGAGTAGCTCAATGACTCTGTTGCCGGTCCCAAACCGAAAAAGGGAGGAGGGAGTCTTCAGACCAGGTTAGCACCCTATCTGAGGACTTTAAATACATTACCGGTCACAGAACCAAGGTTGTGCCTCGGATAAACAGGACGGATTCAACAACGACGACCAATGCAAGGAACTGGACAACGCACCAATGGAAAACAAAAATATATTAAGAGTAGCCACTTGGAATATTAAATCCTTAAATACAAGAGAACAGGAATTTACTAAGGAACTCACAGATGCGAAGGTAGACTCACAGATGCGCTCTTCAAGAAACGAGGAAAAAAGGCAAGGGTCAAACTATGTTAGATAACTTCATAATGATATATGGGTGATTCCGTTCTAACTGTGATTTTTTGTATTCAAAATTTCAAGATTTTAAAATTTAACTTTTCTAACTTTTTTATGCATATTATTCATCTATTTTACTGTAAAAATAAAACTCTAAGAGGAATTTACTACAACTTCAAAGTATCACGAGCAAGACACAAATGTCGGATTTTGAGTTCCACGGTACTGACTCATTTATCCACGGTACTGACATGGTAACTTAAGATATTAAACAACAAGTGCATCAATTTTCCTCAGTTTGATCATAAACATTAGAATTTATAAGGTAATTAGTTTAAATCATTTGTTACGACAAAAAAAATTAATAATTTATCGGTAAATTCTAGGAATGGACATGACACGGTACTGACATGGTAACTTAAGATATTAAACAACAAGTGCATCAATTTTCCTCAGTTTGATCATAAACATTAGAATTTATAAGGTAATTAGTTTAAATCATTTGTTACGACAAAAAAAATTAATAATTTATCGGTAAATTCTAGGAATGGACATGACACGGTACTGACATTCAAGTGATGTAGTATAAGTTTTCTTTAAGTGGCAAGTTATATTGTATAAAAATAATGTTTAAATATCTTAAGAATTATTCAATTAACACAAAATTTTTATTAATTGATTATTAATTAATGACTAGTACAAAAAAACAATACAGGACATTGAATATCACAGTTAGAACGGAATCACCCATATAGTGGCGTACCAAAGGAAACAAGAGCCAAGGAAGGGGTCGCTATATTAGTTCCGAAAAGATTAACTTGTGGAAACCGTGGTTACAAAAATTAAGAGGTGGTTATGATTCCTTTGAACATAAGAAGTTTCTCGAAACAAATAGCGTGTTGAATGTAAAATATTATAATAAACTTCAGCTTTAAAAAGTATAAAATACGGTCCATATGTACGGAACAAAGTCAATTTTAGAGTTATGTTGCATGTTAAAAAAACTAAAACAAGTCAATTTTTATTCTTAAATTGACAATTTACTGTATGAAAATATTATCCACCCCCAGCACCCCCTCGAAAATTTTAAATGAGTTTCAGTCCTCTGTTCAGCAATATACATTTTTTATTAATTTGGTGCAATCATTTTGTTTATTTCTTCCGTTATCCTAACTTTTAAATCAGCAATATTATCTGGTCTATTAAAATATACTTTAGATTTTGAACAGCCTCATAAGAAGTAATCGAAAGAAGTCAAATCGGGGGATCTAGACGGCCATTCGATCATTCCATGTCTTCCAATCTACCTATTCGGAAAAACCTTGTTTAAAAAATCTCTAACTGTGCTTTTTTTATTACAAAAATGTTCAAGAATACAGTATTCTCATTTTATTTGTCCCAAATTTCATCAAAAACGAATAATCTTTTCGCTTACTACCCAAAAATTCAGAAAACATATGGATTGGTAAGTTTGAACGTATACGCATATGTTTTTTGATATAAGTTACTGTATAAAATTCGATGCTTTTTGTATCGATTAAATATATTTTCCATTGTAAAAATGACTTGCACTATCAATAAGCTCGTGAACGAAGCTACCAATTCTTCAAAGAAATGTTCATAATGGTATTTACCTTTCAATTTATCATGTTTCTTGTTAAAATATATTGCTTTGGGAATAGAATTTCTGGAACAATTCTTCTGCATGTATGAAAATAAGATATATTATCATAGTTCACACGATACACATTATCCTTTTATGAAAATTGTATATAAACTGAAATGGATGTATTCACAATATAGTTGAGAGCATATATTCCCTTGAGAGATCCAAAACAAAATTCCTTTCGGAAACTTTTCTTAATTCTAACTTCTCGGGTTACCACCACTTATTGTATAGCACTCGAAACATAAAATGTTACTATTAAATAACTGAATTATTTTTATAATGGAGAATGCACCGGAATGTAGTTGTGAAAATAAATTACGGTATCTATGGAATCTATCAATGGGACGACTAAAAAAAAATTGAAATATTTCGAACACAACAGTAAAGTTCAAACCCAACATACAAAACATCTTAACTAGATTTCAAATCAATGGAAATAGTTATTTTCCTAACAAGTGCGCAAAGTGATACTTTCCCGCACGCGACTGCAGTTGTCCCGAACGTCGCGGAGCGGAGTTCGGGCAAGCGGTCAAGTGCGGGAAAGACACTTTACGCATGAGTTAAGAACATTATTTTTTCTACGACCGTATATACAAAAAAGTATACCAACCCATTTTTCTAAAATCATTTTATTCCAACAAACAAAATAATATACAAAACTTTAACTAAAAACTACTAATTATTATAAATATTTATATTGAAAACACAATTTGTTGTATTCTGTAGACTAGTAAGAATTGCCGGTTCAGTGGAGTTATTTGGTTTCAACTGGAAGGTAGATGACGTCGATGAGGATGGCATCGGTTGCAGGTCGCATAAAGATGACGGTGACGGCTACGGTTTCAAGTCATTTGACAGGTAACAGCTCGGAATTGCAGCCTTCAAAATTGCTTCGGGAAGTTCTTCGTCGGATGAATCCATTAATATTCTTGTATCGGATTCGGTTTAGTGTGGTTTAATTTAGAAGACGTTTTGAACAACTTTGACGTTTTAGTAACAATTACATGGTTATATAAAAAATATCTGTATTATTTTATATTTTCAAAAAATTAAAAATGCTACAAAAAGCTAGAAAAGGCTCAAATTTTATTTGATGGACTATTTCGTAAATATTTATTTACCTGTAGTAACAATAGTTATAACCTCCGAAGTAAAAAACTATCTAATAAGGTCGAAATTTGCATAATTTTACTTTCCCGCACTAGTACTTTCAAAACTAAAATGCGTGCGGGAAAGTGGGTTAAAACGCACGGTCGTAGAAAAAATATATTTTAGGGTAGTTTCAATAATAATGAAATTGAGAAATATGCAGAGAGGCATGTAGAGAATAACGCGATATAGAAAAAATAACTTGATAATACCATTATATTAGATAGAACATTATTTTCATTCAATAAGTCCGTTAAGCCAATTAAATTTGTCTACATTGTTATAAAATTGATTGGTGATTTTGTATTATTCAATAGCATAATTCTAATCATAATACAAACAGTTTTAGATCTCAAAGAAATAATCTCCTACACAAACTGAGGGTTTTATTATCAATATCAATATCAATATAATAAAAAATAAAACGACATCAACAAACTATGAAATTTCGGCAAAACACTTAATTATAAAAATTCAAAAATTCTGGAAGCGGTATCAAATATGCGAAAAAGGAAATTTTTAGTCGGAGATATCAGCCAGTGATAAGAAAGACCGGTAGGATTTGAGTGAACTCATATTTAATTAAGTTAAAAGTGACATTTTAAATTCATGATGATGACATGATTAAAAATTGAGCTTAATAACAAAGCCTGCGTATAAATTATAAACACTAGTTAAAAAAGACGTGTTACAACTACTAATTTTATAAAAAATAAGATTTTTTAGAATTATTTATTTATTGTATGAACGAGTTTACATCGTGGAACTTTGATTATAGAATTGTACATAATTAAAAATAACTTGTTTTATTGACTGAGTTTTAATAACATAATTAACATTCTCTTATTTGTATATAGTAATATTAACATTTCAATTAGATCAGTTGCTTAATTTAAACTTCTTGCCAATATAACGGAATTTCTTGTATGTATGTATGGATTTGGGGTCTCGTATACACTGTGACCCAAAAGATGTATTGTGTCCCTCTTTCTTCCTGCGATACTGGAGAACCCAGTGTTTACAACTGATCCATTCCACTCTTTTTAAAAAGTATAGAATGTGGAATGGCTACAATTACCAGAGATCTTCGTCTTCTATTCCATACGCTCCCAGGTGTAGTGCCCTGGAATGTGGATAGAGGTTTCGTTCTCTGTGCAACAAAATCTGCACGCCGCACTATCTGCTAGGTCTAGCGTCTTCAGGTGTTTGTTGTAGTATTTCTAGATTGTACTCACTTAGGTTGATACATTCAGAAGATCAACTCTGGTTATAGTTTCCCAGAAGAGTTTTTGCCTGTCTCAGCCCTTGTAGGTGGTCCAATAACTGGTTTTTTTTTGAATGAATCTTTAATTATGTATATTTTTAGATGGAGTGAAATTTTTTTGTTTTCTTTGTAAGAAGAGTTTTATGAAAAATTATGTTAGTATGATTTACATGTTAAAAGTGATTTCAATACTTGTATTACAAGAATTATTATTTTGGTTCAATTAAATTTTTATTTCTTATTCATGGTATAGGTGATCAATTGACTTTCAATCAAAAGAGACATAAGTTGAAATTATTTATCAACCAAGAAATGTCTCATATCAGTATATGCCTATAATCTAGGGACCAATAAACCAACAACCCTCTGTATTAATGGGATTAGGGAGCCATAACAATTTTTATTGGAAGAAAACTAAAACAATTTGGAACCGTGGTCGAAATTTTAAAAGCGACAATCTATGACAGAAAACTAATCAGAGATTTAGATTCTGCATTTGCACCTTACCTATCTATAGTAATGTATCAATATTCTAGGCCTATAATTTAGAGTCTACTGTGCCTTCGATGAAATACCCGAAATTCATTTGATATTTGTTTTTATCTAACTTTTTATAGTAAGCGGTTTATTTGCATTGTTTCTTTTGAATAATTTCAAGAAAGATGTATGCATTTATTTGTTTTGTTCCTTTATTTATCTAGATTTTTAGAGAATTATTTTTGGATATATAACGAGTTTATGTAACGCAGCTTAATTCAGTTGATAATAAATAATCGTATTGAACAGAACAAATTAACAAAGTAATCGAAAAATTTAAAAAATACATTTAAGTTAGTTGAGTGATAGTGATAAGTGACTTATTATGAGTTAGTGTAGTGTGAATTAGTTAAATAAATTAAGAACGTGAGAGACAGAGTTTATCAATTCACCCCACGAATAGAAATCTATTATATTCTATTATATATGTAACATGAAAAAAAAAGAAGTGGCAAGACATAAAAATTGTTATAGGAAAAGGCCCTGAAAGATTGAAAAGCGCTGCTCTGACGTATCAACATAAATTCTATTTCCTGTAATGCTTCCATATATAATGTAAACGTCATTGGAAATCTATATTCAAAGTAGTAAACAATTATTATTTGATAAAGCTCACTTCACTGTATATTAATGCCGATATTTACATGAATTAATTCTGATAATACAATAGTTACGCCCTCATTTTATTGTATTAAAATGTATTCATAACAATAGAATTAACAATGAAATTCATGAGAACAAAGCGAAGTTTCGACAAAGAAGAATTATCTCAATCTGTTATGATTGCAAACAAAATTATGAAACCTGTTTTTACATTCATGATTGAAAATTACTAGTTAACTCAATATCGAATTGAAGCCAAGAATTTGCGATTACGAGACAAATTCTCAAATTGAAATCGAATATTTTCGTGCTAAGGACTATTGTATAAACAAGAGGTAATATTTTCTAGTAGAGAAAATATTTGCTTTATAATGTGGTATCGTTTAATGCAGCGTATAAACGTATAAAACATACAAGTAACATGAGACTAACTGTTCAATCTGTTTTGACAGACTTTTTTTGATATCAATTGTTTAAAAATAAATATTGAAGGAAATTCACGTTATTTATTATATTTCCCAAATTCCTGCAGTACAGCTTAATGATGAATATAAAAGAATAAAACTTTGGGAAAGTGAAAGAGTTCAAGTATTTAGTGGTAATGATCAGCAGTAAAGGGACACAGAGATCTGAAATTGAACACAAATAATTAAAAATAATACCTCAAACTACTGAGAAGCATAAGATCAACAAGAACCAATAAATTCTGTAACCACAGTACATTGTTAAAGATATAGACATGCAGTTTTCACAACTCTGTATCATTTCTTTGTAAAACTTGTAAGGCCACAATTAGAAATATTCCAACTACTTTTGTTCCTGAAATACAAGGCTAAAAACAAAATGTTCACTTTTGGAGATCTAATTATTTATCAGGTCCTGTATAAGATAGAAAAAAATGAAAACTGCGTACAATAGATATTTTAACATCAAAGTCAGTGGGGTATTTAAAAATTTAAAAATTGTGCACAAACTTGTAATTTTTTAAATAGAACACCCTGTATATTTTAACGTAAAATTCATGCCATTGTTTTTTTCTTGATACTGTAAAGTGTTCAAATAAATTAAGAGAGTAAAAGACAGTATTTATAAATTCACCCCACCGATAGTAATAGTGTGTATAAATGAGAAAAACATTAAAGTGGTGCCAGAAGTAGGATATTGTAAGTAAATGATGGCATTAACATGTCTACTAGACTTGGTGACCTGAAAGTGACGGAACTAAAAGCCGAACTGGAAACTCGCAAGTTGGAAACGTCCGGCGAACAAGTACAAAGACTCAAAGTGGCACTAGTAAATGAACGCTTCGAACTAGAAAAATATGGACGAATCTTCCACCTTGATCCCGTTAATTTCCAATTAAATGGACGAGATGATTACTAGATTGGAAAACGATATTTCTGTCAATATGGATAACAAGATTTCGACTATGGAGAACGATATCATTGTAATATCGACAAGAACCTTTCAACCATCAAAAACGACATTTCGACCATGAAAAAGGGAGATTCCTGCCGAAGTTGTATCATTGAAAACCGACATTCCCGCTGACGTCGAAAACAAAATCCGACATCTAGAATAAAATGACAACGATGGATGAGAAAATATGAGAGCTAGAGAAATGAAGTGATGAATCGAAAGAATGAGACATTCGATGTTTTCTCCTTTAACTATTCGGTTGTTGGACGTATTTCACAGTCAATTTTGATGCCCAATTGATTATAGTGCAGTCTGCGATATCCCAAGAGACGTCTCTATCTATTTGTAAGTCACATGGTATCTTTTTCGATTATGTTGCGCACAGCATCGATGTTTCTCGGAATGAGAAATTATTTTGGTCGACAATCAGTCTCATCTGGAGGTGCTTCGTTACAAAAAGTTACACGATTCTATGCATAATTGTTGAGTTAAGCCTTTCATAAAATCATGAAAAATCATCCAACTCATGCCTTCACGGGTGATTTTCGTTTTGCACAAACTTTTAAACGTTCGTTATTAACAACTTATTAAGTCAATTTCTAAATTGTCATTGTTCCAAAATACAGTGGTGGCACAACTTATTGAGACCACCTATTATTTGATTGTAAAATTTAAAAGACAATTACAAATTATGTACTCTTGGAGATATTGAATGAAGAACTCAAATGGTCATTGATTTATACATGTATTTATCTACTTGACTCTCATTCTCTGATCTCCATACTTCACCCTCTTCCTCTCTATTAAAATTGTGATACCAACGATGTGAAGCTAAATATTATTATACTGGTCGCTCTCAGAAAATAACTAGATACATACCTGTACAACCTGCGTATTTTCCATGAAGCTCATCCAAATATTTATTCATATGTACCTGTTGAGCAAGGAAGGACTGGTTGAAAAGCATGTTGCTCGTATCTGAGGTAAATTTCGATCCGGATATTAGGTGAAACGTGAACGGTCCATTTACATTAGCCTATCAACATAAACAGAGCCCTTTTGGTATTCTGTCAAGTCCGTAGCGGTTCAGAGTATCTGTCGAACTTTGTATATTGTTATTACAGTTTAGTCACGGAAGCAGGATATATGTAAATGTGTATCCTGCTGTGAAATCCTTCTGCTTTCTGTCATAGCAGACAAGACCGTGAATCTAGTATTGGGAGTTGAATTTTAATATAATGTCAAGTTTCATTAGATCAAACATTCAGCCCCACAGTGATTCATGAGAACAGAATCCACAGTTTTTTCCAAATATTTCAATAGAGGGTGAATCCATGAAAAGTTTTTCGACAAACTTATTATAGCGATATGGTCTACGGTATTAACTGATGAAAGATTCCTCATATACGTGTTTGTACACATTTCTTCAATTTCTAACCTCTCAATACATTCTTTATATTATATTCTTCGAATAAATGTTTCTTGTTATATAACTATAGTAAAAATTTTTACTATGGCCCCACTTTCCAAAATTATTCTACTGTTCAACCTAACGTAATTCAGAAAAGCCTTCAAAATCTTATTAATGGAACAACTACTCTATGTATGCCAATAATCAAGTTATTGATAATTCATTTTATCAGAAACAAGCTGTTGTACAGCCAGAAGTGCAAATATAAGTTCAGAAATCACAGACTATGGCCTCTTCTGGAAGTCTTATCTGAAGAGGAGATGCAGGTATCTCACTGCGGTCAATCAGACCCGCTGGACGTGGTAAAACTAGATATCAGTTTGTATACTGCCAAGGTACATTGCTGGATAAAATTTATCACAGTCTGATGATTCATTACAGTTGTCAAAATGACCAAAAATGACTGAAGACGACAATGCTGAAGATATTGATGAAAGTGAATTAGAGACTGGTGTTTATATTGTATCTGTATCTTCTCCTTCCACGAGAAATGCAAATACTCACCTCAATCACGTCTCCGATCTGTAAATTCTACAGTCACAACAAAAGGTTGCCTCGAATGGATCAGATTCGCATTCGAATGGAAATGTACAGACTTGTTTCTGAACTGGAAATGTATCAACTTCTGCATCAGCAGACATTGAGGTAAGACCTCACCTCAACCAACATCACCTCTACCAGCTTCACCCCATTCAAATAGATTCACAATTTCCTGTATATCATAACTTGATGCCAATGCAACCAAACTCCCACTTAAAATCACGATATGTGAAATGATAGAAAATTGATGAAGAAGGCATAGCAAGAAAAAATAAGGAATAGAAAGGGTAATATGCCAGCTTAGGCGTTATAATAATAAGTGCCAAATCAGCAATACATAAATAAATAAGAATAAATAATAAGAAAATTTGATGGGAGCTGTCAATGACCCGGCTCTAAGGTCAGAAAAAGTTCTAAGGAGGTCTATAACTCACTGGTTCCATAAGAATTTCAGGTTTTTTGTTTTGGGCGGGCTCCCTCATATTATTTTCTGTGGTTGACACAATTAAATTTCTTGAAGGACTATTCTAGTTCAACAGCCAGATACTTAGAGGAATATTAGGAGTTTAGGAGACGTGGCTCAAGAGCACCGAGTTCGCCTGCAAACGCTCAGAACTTAAATTTATCGGGATTCATTTCATTGGAGAAATGCAAGTCTGTGGAATCAGCTACCAAGCCACATCTTTCCCGAGCACTACAACCTACAGAATTTCAATATCCACAAGATCTTAACACGGCAGGCACCACTCGAATTACCCGAATAGAAAGGTATACCCTCTTGTGTCATAGAAAAACGTTGCTGGTTCTAGGAGATGAATATAAGAGATTTGAAGAAATAATCACAATTTAATGACAAAAAAAATATATTGATTTACGATGTATCACAGCACTGGCGTCTCGGTAAAAGTATAGATACATTTAATAATTGCTATACTTATTTAATAATCATGTTAATTCATAGTTTGAAGGATCGAGAATCACTACTAGCGACAATAGCATTGAGCCCTAGAGAGCGACAACTCTGTCATATATCAGAATGAAGAGAGAAAAAGTTTTTGCGTGCCAAATCAAATTGTGCTCAAAGCAGGGGCGTATTACGCTCTAGGGAAAGCAGAAGGGTGTCACGCAAAAAACACTCTGTTTAAACTGTAGTTCGATCAGTCACGTTATGGACAGTGATAATGTCTAAAACCTCGGCGATAATGACCTAGTCCTAGAAAAATTTATTGTTTATTGAACTTATATGAAACTTTATCAGCATTGTGTGATAGTGCACGATCCGCATATGGGAATAAAATGGAAATGAATGCAAGGTTGGTTGAGTTGTAACAGATTTTCAAGAAAAAATGCAATGCAATCAACCTATAGACATAAAGAGAAAAACAAACTCGCTAAGAACCAATTACAAGAATGAATTGAAATTGTTTGTGTTAAAGTTACTGCATTACCCTGAGTTGACAGTAACTGTAAAGTAACAGTAAAATCCAGGATCATAACAGGTTGGTACAAATAGTATTTCATTGTGTATAATTGTGTATAATTAATTGATTGTATTCAATTATCATGAAATTAAAAATGTTTCTTATAGGTATCGGTCAGTTGTAAATGAATGTTTCAAACTACAGATCGATTTCTCCACAACAAATATTTCACTTGATGAAAACTATGTTACGCATTTCTGTAGATAATCTAGTTTTCTATCATTATTGAAATATATTCTAAAATAGATTAGATTCCATATGCATATCAATTGTAACAACGACGTGATTGAACTATTCGTTCGTTACTCAGAAACTTATATGCAAAGAAAGTTCCACGTGTAATATTTGCACCTCTTCATGGTTCAAAACTAATACATTTCTGAAGCATTCCGAACCTAAATGAAAGTATTCCAAAAGCATTCTTGTTATCAAGTGTCTTTTCAGTTTAGAGTTTCATTTGGTTCCGTTAAATTGAGATTATTCTGTTGTCCAAATTGTGAGTAATGGAAAGCCCCACCCTCTAAAATTTGTAGATGTGTTATTCAATAATTTCTACCAAAGATTTGGAAGCGTCGTGGAGTGATGCTCAAACTAGCTCATAATTACTGATTAAAATATACTTATTTGTTTTCAGGTCTCAATTAACATTGATGATGAAAAAGTTCTTACTGATGTAGACGAAGGAACGCAATCATCTGAAGTAGCATTTACATTATCAATTGAATCAATGAATCCTTCAACTGAAAAATCAGGGGTCCACTTGCTTAACAAAATGAGTTATTATCTCCAGTAAGTTATGTATATACCTGGGAAAACACACAGAAGATGGGGATCCTCTGGCAACTGTGACTACATTTTGGGGTGAAAAACTCGAACAAATAACATTTGTTTCCACGTCGCTCTCGAGAATTTACATATATACTGATTTCATTTCACACATGTACTCCCGTTTAATCAAGTACAGGAGCAAGAACAACCTTTAGCAAGCCTATTTTCCTCATTTATGTGATTGTAAATTTCACTTACGAGTTGTTAAAATATGTAAATTCATTTGGAGAATACTCTTATTATGTTATTTATTTTTTATTCATCCCCTAAGAAGTATATCTGGTTTACATCAGGAAAAAAGTCCATAGAACTAAGAATACAAATAGTAGGTACAACAAAACAAAAAGAATTTACATACAGTGTTCGTGAACGAATTGGAAAATAAGTAAAAATCACGCTTTTCGCAATAATTAAAGTAAAACTTTAAGAATAATTATTGGCATGAGAATGAAATTAGTAAGGTGAAAATTATTGTCACTGTTATAAAAACTTGGGATGGTTTTTATGAAATATAAAAACTCCACGCTTTCATAATTGTGACAATAAATTTCTCCTCAGTAATTTTAATCGTATACCAAGAATAACCTTCAACTCTTTAATTTGAACACTCACAGAATATTGAAGCGGAAATGATGAAATATTTAGGACAAATAGAAAAGGAATGGATATTGAAGATTCTCAATATACCATCGAACACAAATAAAATAGCCAGGGACTAAGAGGAAAAGCAATTGATACCACTACATAAAACAGAAGATGACTTAATGTACGAAAACTATAGACTGTATAGTATAGATCCATACGCTTATCGATCAACTACGATACGAGTGGACTAAATTATTCTTTGATTTTGAAATAGGCCACCTGCAGTCGACCGTCGAGTTAAACGTTAAATACGAGTAAGTCTTGAGTATTATTTTCTACAACTGTTACGCTGGAAAATCGGTGCGGTGGTAGCTCCTCTACTTCAGAACCAGTAAAGTCATTAATTGATTTTCATTTTTGTCTTCGCGGTGATTCTCACTCCTACACGCCTCTGTTGCCATTTCTTCAAAACGATTAATCGTTCTAATGACTGTTCTCCGTATCATCTTTAACCAAGTAACGATTTGGTGACGTGAAAGCCCTTCTTAGGACAAAATAATTATTCTACCCCTATAGAACTTATACAACTAATTTCACGGTATTTTATCGTGTTTAGACACTATATCTTATTAGTTACGATTAGATGCGAATGTGATTTATCGATACTCATAAATTTTGTCAAGCAGTCTTCAGTTGGGAACAATTCAAAATGAGATATTTCGAAAGTTTGATATTATAAAGAACTTAAAATAATTCATATCAAAATTAATTATAAGATAAACAAAGAATTCCTTCGTTACTTCACAAGGCTCACTAAGAATAATAAATTCGAGCGACCGGATGATGTAAAATAAGCTCAAAAAATTCATATTACATTAATCTGAATAAATCCGTTCTAAGTAATGCCGGAACGGCTCATAATGTATGTGTTTACTTCCTTTGAATTGCATTTGTAATAACGCTCGTTAAGGGAGATATGCTCTGCGTTAAACCTTCCTCCACAAATGAATAACTCAACAGTGGGTATTTGCAAATGTGTGGCCGTCTAGCTTGCTCCTATCGGGCACACCATAAATTTCAAAGAGATTTACTGTGTGTACCGTATTCCCAAATTCACCAGTTCCCGCATTATGGACATAGCAGTCCATGTATAGGGTTCATAATGAAAAAATAAAAGTTTTTTAATCATGACTGAATTTTTTGATTGTATCAAACGTACAGTAGAATGTGGATTGTAGAGAATGTTATAAATTTAGTAGTTACAGTAGTTAACAAAAATTCAACTTTTCGTCACTTATGACTTGCTTTTCACAAATAAATCCTTAAAGTTTTTTGAGCGTGAGTGACTTTCTTTTTAGTGAAAATGTAAACAGTCAACTGCATCATACATTTTATATATTCATGATATGAAATTTTTTTCACATTTTAAGGACAACCCACCTGAAAGTTCAGCACGATTTTCCATACATTTTCAGGGCACAATGTAGTTTTCCCCGAAATTCGATTCTTAACGCAAAAATACCGAGAAGAGAAAAATGGAACGTGAAAGCTAGAAGAGATTCAACAAACATTTCCTCTGCATATTTCAACTTTTATGATGGCGCTTAGCATAAAATCTTATAATGGCAATTTTCTAGTATCGAAGCTCATCGAGGATGTTGCAGTGATTCGGAAACCTTTTACGTCGCCATTATCAGTTGAGATCGTTTGGTAAATAGTTTAGAAACTAGAATTTTCATGAAATATTTCACAGAATAGTTTTGCATGCGAATTATATCGAACTTTGAATAAATGTTATTTCAATAAAGTCCGATTACATTTTATACTTGCGTATTATTTGATAATTCCCGATTTTATCTACGGAATTGATATACATTAGGGATAGAATAATGAATTGTTGTTGTGATGCTGTGGAAAAGGAAATGTAGTGAATATTAATAATTTCCAAAAACAAAGTAGCTAGCAATATATTTGTAAATATTTCAGAAGTTTGGAAACTTGTGACTCGGCGTCTGTATTTCTATACACCCATCATTGAACCAGTAAAAGGCACTACGACGTACTAAAAGATTTGTCTGAAATAATCGAAATGGTCGTATACAGTGTAATCGTCATTTATAGTGGAGTGGTGTTTAGCCTACTGAATAACTTGGGTTCATCCCAAGCTCGGACAAAATCCAATATTGGAAATCTAATCTATCTCTTTATCCATAGCCTTTACAAAGTTTTTCATCAATCCAAGTTTAATGTGAAGGGGGGGCAGAAAGACATTTTTGGGATCTACAAGGGGTATAAACTTAGCATTTAGAGATCTCGGTTGAAAGTCACTTCTTCCTTGCCATTTTTTTTACATAGTGTTGATCTACTGTCCGACTGTCCTATAGACAAAGAAAACAACAACGTTTCGTGAACCCTTCCTGAAGTCCCATTAAAATTTCAATCACCTCAGGTCCCCACATATCTGCCACTTATACTTGTTGCAATTAATTTTATTTAATTTTCGTTATGGGGAACAGGTTGAATAGTAGACGGCAAATTTTGATACTCAATCTTGTGCTTTCCTTTCTTACAATAACCTTTAGTCTTGGTCAAAAAAAATAGCATTCATCAAAATGGTTAGTAGATTTTTGCCGTACCATTGAGATTGCAAAAGACATGCACGCGTGGGAGCCCACTTCTTGTCTTGGTCTCCAATTAAAGTACCAAAATATTTGAAGTAGACTTTTTTCACATTTTCGGAAAATGGCCTGTCTTTCTATTTCACCATGAATTCTCCACAAATATAGCAAAATTTGTCAAGAGAAGTTTTGAAACTGCGGCGGTTTTGACCCGACATTTTCGTCTTATAATCACTTTTTGCATTTTGAACACAGAACCAATTACTATGAAACTCAACAGAAAACTAATTTTTAATATTATTTTTATGTTTATTACTCTGAATAATACCTGCTAATGTAAACAGGGATAATTAAGCAATTGAAAAGTGGTACGTGTTAGGGCTTAATAAATATTTTTTTTATTATTGGACGTCTATTTCCATTTAAAAAAAAGGTCTCACCTGTGTTAAGAAAATCTTGTCGGCCATTGTTATAATATGAGTTCGTTTTGTCTAGTGTAAATGTTAAAATAAATTAGGTACAATTAGGTAACAAATCTCAAGAAAATAAATCAAATGTGTAGAGAATAATCACGGAACCTCCTCTTAAGATAGTAGAGTTTACATTTTAGTGTCTACGTAGTAATTTGTGATCAACACAAAGAAAGTTGACATGTTCCAGGATTTTTTTGTCAAAATATCAGTTATATTCAGGTAATTTTATATATTTGGAAAGATAGAAATCAAACTATCGTGAATAAAAAATTTTCACAGATTTCCACTTTTTCCATATTTTCCACAATGATTTCATTAGAAATAATGTTCGTCGTCATTTCTGTATCTATATTAAGTAACTTAATATGAAAAATATCATCAATTAACATTGTAACCGTTTATAGTGAGAACACTTTGAGAATCGGCATCCGTCGCATTGAAAACTTTTAAAGGGAAGTTCAACCCAAATAGTATCTTAGAGTTTAAATGTAATATGGCCTGCTGAAATTCTATTAAGGCCATTCAAGTTTCTCAACTACATAGCCGACGTCGGCGTCGCCAGCGCGAACACAAATATAGAGAATATAAACTGCTAACTGCATCCGAATTAGCACACGGTCTTGCACCGCAACACTTTATACAAATATTCCACTGAAAGTTTGTGAAGTCTGTATACATGTAAAAACCGGTTATATTTCAATTAATATCATTAATGTATAATGAAATTACCGTAGTGGAAACAATAAGTATTTCATGCAACGATTATGTTGTAAGATACGAAGTTATTATATTAATGGTCATTACTTGAGTTGCATACGTTATTTTTCTAGTTCTATGGATAATTTTTTTCTTAATTGTTGATAATACTCATGCAGTATGGAAACAATGACAAAAACAAACAAATAAATTCGAAACCTTGAATAAGTTAATTTTTCAAACCTTTTTTTTGTACATTCATTATTTTACAATGTGTGAAATTTGTTGAGTGTTGATTCTGTTCAAGTTGACTGTTGATGGTATGTGAACGTTAATTTCTTTATTATACAGTGTGTCTACTTACTAAAAATAAATTAGTTGTACGTTTTTTTGTCGATATTCATTAAATACAGCACAATACTTACAATTATTAAAACATCAAGTAAGTGATTTTTTGCACGACCTTCCGTTACAAGAATGTATAACATTTGGTTCCAACAAGACGGTGCTTCCATCCATAGTGAATTAAACGTTAGAGTACTCCTTGTAAATATGTTTAATGGGAAGGTGAATCACAGATATTCAAATATTTTTTGGCCTCCTAGGTCCGCTGATTAGACTCCCCTTGACTTTTTTATGGGGTTATTTAGTACAGCAGGTTTAGACGTTTCGAAAAATAGACATCTTTCATTCTAATAGAGATTAAGGTCTAAAATTATCTGAAAAACTTCCTCAAATTATGTACTTCTAGACTTTATATGTAGTTATGAATAAAAAAATTTATCACCGAACTTTTTCTTTTAAATGTGAGAATTCATAATACCATGAAAAAAATTTTCCATATTTTCCGCTCGGCCGAAAGATGCTTTGGAGATTTCTTTGGATACTTTACAGAATAGTTGAGGAATATGCTACTGAATTTTCATTAAGAAATATTGATTTTTCGCTCTAAATTGACGACTCTACATTTATCCAAAATTTTCCTTGAAAGGAAGGATTGACCTTTATACGTTGCTCTGATGGGACGGTGCAGACATGTCCAATAATTCCGAAACAGTTCATCGTTTGCTTCGAAGTGTACCGTGTGCGAATGACTTTGTTGGATTTGGCACGTCTTGAAAGACCCATACAGTCGAATGTTATTTACTTGATTCGTCGCCTATCAAGATTTATAGACGTCTTTTGAAGCACCGCCATTGAATTTCTTAAGCATTTCTTTGAACCAATCGACACGAATTTTTTTGAGAGATTATCAAATTATGCAGTATCCAACGCTAATAAATCTTTTTTATTGTGAAATTTTCATGTAATATTGAATGTGTGCGGGTGGAACTAATGCTCAAGAATGTCCAAATCTCACGATATGTCAAATAACGATCTTGCAATATCAGTTCACGCACAGCATCGATATTTTTTGGCACCACAGCCGATTTTGGACGACCTCCACGAAATTCGAGCGAAAAACGTTAGCTTGAGATGGTACTTCATCACCAAAAGTCGAAGCAAGTTAATCGGCAAATTACTCCTTCTTTCAGTCACAGAAAATAAAATCATCTCTCAAAAATGTTCGCGATTCAATTCCATTTTTTGACCTAGATCAATATTTCAAGTATCTGTAAACAATTCAAGTAGCACTCGTATGACAACACGTCCTGAATACCATGGAAAAGTAAGAATTGACTAAATTACATCAATGTTGCTATATCTCAGAACTTTAGTAGCAACCCTAGTAATAAATTAAATGTTTCGAGGCACAAAATGTTAAACGCGAAAAACAAATTTTAGGAAAGTTCTATATCGATCTTATAGGATCAATAGAGAAAAGATGTATGTCAGAAGCTTTACTTAATCTTTTAAAAGAGAAAAAAGATCGAGTGCTTGACGTACTAAAACTATATAACGAAGAATGTTAGATGGAATGCGAAAAGGTACAGGTGATCCCGAGGCACCAAAATCTCCGTATTTTATGTTTAAAAAAGTCATTTCTAATCTATTTTTAATATCTGTTCTAATATTGATTTTGGTTCTCAGATAATTAATGTCTGTCTACCTTGAGTTGATAAGAAAAATTTATCTGAGGAGAGATGAGCAGCCTGAAAAAATTATAATTGAAAACCGGATAAACATTTTTTGATTCGCTCATTCACGAAAAACATTGTTTTGTGTTTATTTCAGTCAGCAATTACACATATTATAGGTAAACTACGTTGACCATTGACCAAGGATAATGTACTCTTATATACATGGAATGAAGACTAGCTAAAAGTTTGTGCTACCATAGATACTATGGCGGTGTATTGCTGATAGCTCCAAGGAAGAAACATAACTCCATCGTGATGACAATTTTCATCAAATAGCTAACTGTAGATGCACCTCCCCATGTTGAAAACTTGAAGGTTATGTTTCTCGTAACATGCCATTCCTCCAATCCTTCAGAGAAATTTTGCACGACTCAAAATAGTTTTATATGGTGCAAATAACCATCTGAAAACTAAAATTTCCGATTCAATATGAGTACAAGATTTTCACTTCGAAGACTGTAACAATTTGAAGAGAAAAGTCCTCTAAATCTGACGTCGAGAAATACAAATATGTTATTGAATTAAGTAAATTATTCCACGATATTCCTGATTGAAGCTTTGCACTTAATTAATAAGAAAAACTGAAAGACGTAAAGGCAGTAACGAAAGTATCAAATACTACAATGACGTTATTGGAATGATCAAATTCCAGGAAAATCGAATGCATTTGTAATATGTGAGTTGACGAGATCCCGGACATGGTGATATAGTTTTCAATAAGTCCTTTCGGTACAATAGATATTTAATAAAAAATCATTATTAAATATTTCGGAATAGAAACCCTCCAAATCTATGAATGTAAACCACTGAACCCGAAAAATTCAAAACTTATCATCAAAATATGAAAATTCATTTTGTTTATTGAGATTTTGGCGATTATTCTGGATTTTAATATCTATTAAAATTTCTAATAAAATAATTTGTCCTCAAATTTCGTTGAAAATATCATTACAGAGAGGCATCGTAATAAACTTTTCAAATTTTCCAACATTTGACCTAAGTGAATTTGACGAGTCGTGAATCTAGATAATTCAAATATAGAACTATTCCATTTGTTACAATAAAAAGAGTTTGGAACTCAAAATATATCTCTAAGCATATGTTGTTAGTTCTGATTTTCAAAATAACATTTCAAACTTGTTCCGTTTTCTAGGAAAAAAAAAACAAACCTACCATTAGATAAAACAGAGAAACCAACTGTGACGAGGGTTTGCAAACCTGAAGTTAATGTATAACAAGCAAGAATGTATTTTTATTTCAGTGTTTGGAACAGTAGCACTGGCAGCCGGCAAAGTTCAAAACTTAGCAAACAAGTTTTTGTTAACTGATTAACGAGTTTGTTGGCTCCAACTTGTAAGAGGTTTACTGATTTTATAACTACTCCAGAGAAATAAAGAGCTTTATTTTGTACTTCCTAATTACAGACAAGCTTCACGAAATAAAAGTTAAACCAATGTAATGAATAGACTTTGTTATGAAAATACTTTTATAATGAACATAACATGTCTGAATGGGACAATACTGTAATGTTTTTCTGATTTACTTATACGATTTATATTCGTGGAGTGAATTCATAAACACTGTCTTTTATATTCTCAATTCATTCACACAATATACACTTCACTTATAACTTAATTATAATAATTCATTAAAATTCTTTGATTAATTTGTTAATTTCCTGTTCACTATGACTATTTATTATAGACTGAAATAACTGCGCTAAACAGAACAAATAAATAAAAACACCTTTCTAGAAAATATTCAAAAGAAACAATGTAAATATACCGGTTGGTATATAAATCACGTCCACCGAAATTAAGAATACCAAGTATTTTGATCGTACATCACAAATGCCGCCTTCGCCGAATCTTAGAATTTCCATAGTAGTTGGACAGGGCCCAACCCAGGGACTAGACTAGACTAGACCCATTTCGCGACTTGTTCGCAACAATTATTGTATCACAATAAAAATCCGGAAGAAAATAAACGTTATAGTGATATTTCGACAAATTGCTTCTCGAGTTCCCATTTTTTTTATGAATAAAATCTGGATACTACCCAGTAAGAGTACTAGTGCTCTAGTCCATACTTAGTATTTACAGAAATACTGATTACTAAGCAATAAAATTAGTTGTATCGTTTTTTTAGTTCAAATAATCTGAATTATGATTTTCAAATAACATTGCGTGACAAAGATCGAAAAAAAAACCGTACCTACTAATTTCCAATAACAAACATTATTACTATTTTATATACAGTGTGTCTATTTAAGTTAGATCCATATGGAGAAATTTTTTATTAGTGGTTTAAGAAAAAAAAGTTATTCTTGATAAAAAGTTCTGCATGGTCCAAAAGTTAAAATGCAACCATCAGATATCAATTTTTCAAAGCAGTCTACGAGGTTTGACAAAAAATTTGAATTTTGCGCAAGATTAAAGTATCTTTATTTTTCACAATTCAGAAAAATGTTGTAAACTTTGTTTTGAATTAAAAGTTATATTCAAATTTGCAATTACCGCCATTTATTATGAAAATTCAGGTTTTGTAATTATTTATTAATCATTCCGTATTAATAATTATTCAGGCTGTATAAAATTTACCTCTCTTACCTGTTAAAAAATATGATAACCTTTCTATTTATTACTGTTTTTAAACAACCTTGCAATTTACATACGTAATGAATGCATAATAATTATTTATTGTAGAAATTGAAAAATCCATACAAAGAATATTTATTGAACAGAAACAAACATACAATAAATTTTAATTCAATGTCTCACAACTTCGATATATCCACCGTCTCTTTGTAAACATTCAATTGTTTTTTTGCCAAACTCTTGCATTCCTCAGAAATAATCCTCTCCAAATGGTCTACATCATCAAATGGTCCTCGCTGATAAACCTGCTGTTAAATAACCCCATAAAAAAGTCAAGGGGAGTCAAATCAGCAGACCTAGGAGGCTAAAATATATCTGAATACCTGTGAATCACCTTCCCATTAAAAATATCCTCTAACGTCCTCTAACGTTTAATATACTATGGATATTACCTTTCAAAATATTTGCCACTGTATCTTCACTTACTGAATTAGTTTGGCTTGCAGAGGCTCTTTTTCTTAATGACATCCTGTAGCGAATTGCGACTACGATCAAATTTTGGAAAACCATCGAAATACGATGGCTCGAGATGGTCTTCATCACTAAAAAGGGAAGCGAATTGATTGGCATCCTGCTGTTTGTTCAATCCATGTCGAAAGTAATAAAAATTTATCGTAAGAAAATGATAGCGATTCAATTTAATTTTTTGAGCAAGATGAATGTTTCAAGTATCTGTCAAAAGCCAAAATAGCACTCGTATATGACTTCATTTGTCAATATCAGTAAGTGAAATATTCGACTGTACTTTTCTAATAGTTATTCTCTTTATTAGCAATCACCTGCCTCCTGTATATACAATTTTCAGTCAAATACCTAACATGAAAGGGGCTTTCCGCTATGTAACCCTATATATAACCGCATTCATTTATAATGTAACAGAATAACCGGATGGAATAAAAAGCAATCCTGTTCCTGACGGCCTTACATCTGATATTTAAAAGATGGCTTACTGGTGACATGTATAAATATGCAAATCAGATCCGATTTGCATCGGTATCTAATTTTGATAACACGCCGTCTTATGCCTGAGATATTGGATATTCGTCATTCTAATGTTCAGCAACATCATCAGGTAGAACTTGTCAGATGAGATTTATATGAAATATTGGAAGGGATGTTTTGAAGCTTTAGATAATAGTGGTAATTTTTTTCGATTCATTTATGTATTGGATTATATTCCAGCATGAAAGTTGGTTCCCTATGTTGTTTCGAGTATGTTTAAAACCGAAATTGCGATAACATAATTTTCCAATAACGGATCATTGCGTTTTGAAAACTTTTCTCACACAGATTTCTTTTCAAAAATCCAAAATTCAGAATACTTCTTTCCTCATAATTTTGTTTCATTGATCGAGTTTTAGGTTATTGGGTCTCCTATTAATCTCGTGATAAGCACAATAAACTTATGATCTGCAATTATCAAGTTAATTTATTCAAAATTGTTTCACATTGTGTATGTGTGGCAAAAATGGACATCCAGTTATACTTTATCTATTTTTACTTAAAGGACGATAAAAGGAATCAAATAGTTCCGATTGCAAAACTGATATACCGCGATGAGTTCAAAGAAGTTGAGCAGAACTAAACGGCAACGATGCACAGTATTATTGGAGTGGGACCTGTAGAAATCTGTTTGATAATATCACATAATGGCTCTGCATCTTATAGCTGATGAGACGTAGGTTGAAAATTACATCATAATTTTGTTTAAAAATTAATTACAAACATAATAATAATAATAATAATAATAATAATATACAGTATGTTGGCATCAAATATACTGCCAAATTTCAAAATATACTCCAAAACTAGAAATGATACATACCCTATGTATGTTATGTTTGGTAGGAGAATGGAAAGATTTGAAAAAACTTGTTTGCAAATATGAAACAGTGAATGGAAGGCAAAAATTGATGGACACCAATCTTTTGATGAAGTGGATGAACGAAACTTCGGGAGTATCATGATAAAGGAAGACAAATTTATTACTCGGATGGAACATGACTTGACAGTCACTATTCTGTTTTTAAAGCTTGGACAACTGATAACTGGAAATGTGAAACAAAAGCACTCCATTCTAGAGGTAGACTCATATGCATGTTACATTGCGATGGGGAGCAAGATTTGTTGAATAATGCATTATTATTAAGTTCTAATTATATTGGAGAACTAAATTACCTTCCACATTATGTGTCACTCGACCACAAGTACTTCATAAAAATAAATGGTGATTGATGTGGCGCTGAAGAAAGGTAAATTCGGATATGAATTTTGTATTAACATCTATCGGTCTACCGTTAAAATTTTGGTGGAGCTTGGAATACCTTGTATCCATTCTATTTAATTTCAAACTCTATCTTTTTGTATTAAGATAGGGAGTAGGATTAGAATTATTGTCAAGAAGTGAATGATGATCATTTTGAAAATTTAATTTAATTGAGAATTACATTGTACATTGAAAAATACATTCTAAATATTATGCATCTTCATCCCACGTAAAGTTTTGTGATAGAGACATTATAAAAACTTCACATCTTAAAAATTGATTTTCTCAGTTATGATTGCTCCAATAAAAAACCTCATTTGCTGAACAAAGGACTAAAATCCTTTTCCAACAAGGTGCCACAAGCCCCTTTTTTATTTAAAATTTTCGAGGGCGTGCTTATAATGCAGAAAGGGTGCTGGAGGGGGATGATATTTTTATACTGGAAATTATCAATTTAAGAATAAAAATCGACCTTTTCCGTGTTTTTTTTTCACATAGTAACGCTAAAATTGAATTTATTACATAGATATGAAGCGCATTGGAGAAACATTTTACTTTACACAATCTTATTGATTGTGTCGCAATGTAATTCCATAGGTCAATTTTGGTAAATATTTTACTGGAAAACTCTTATTATAAATATACTACACACAACTTCGTATTCCTCGTTCTTTGTAATTATAGTTTATTTCATTTCAGAGAAATATCCAATTTTTACTTGCTTATTTCAACCAATCATTTATAATTAACTCTTTTCATCCACAGGAAATGAGTGGCGATCAAAAGTTTGAGTATATAGAATGAAAGTTACGAATCATTTCATTAATGTTGGATGTAAAAGAATTACGTGAGTACTACGACTATGAAAAGTTTGAGGTTCGAGAATTTATCGTTTAGTTTAATTATATTTGAAAATTACCAACGTAAAATGGGAATGGATCAATAATTACATATCCTCGTAAATCCAAGGCATATTTTTTAAATATAGTCGAGGCATCAAATTTAGTTCAGCAAAATGCAGCAACTATGCTTAAATTTCCTTACCTCAGACCTCAAAACGAATATTGCCAGCACGTGGTCACTAGAAAAAATTCAAATAACAATAGTGCGAGAGATTATTAAAATTATATTGAGTATGGAATAATCTATAAACTTTCAAATGATTATTCCAATTACATCTATCATTCGACGCTTATGACTGTGGCGTTATATGTAGTCTGCAATATCGAGTTATAAAAGATGATGTACCGCATCCGCCGATCCAGCACTCTAGACGCAATATTGGATTTCTGCAAAACACGCTGATCGTAATAAATCGACCGAGACAACGCCTCTACGGATTCCAAATATCTTCATTCTGTTTAATAGATAATTCCAGCGTCTAGTCGGGGCTTACGCCATGATTTGATTTCATCTTATTGAAGATTATATCGTTTTGTTGTGTTTTCTATGTGAGATATTTTTACGCACTTCGACTATCAAACAGACAAAACATAGTAACGAACTTATATAAATGTGAGTACGGAGGCAATGATAACAGTGATTGCTAAATTATAATATAATTGGATACAATTTTTGATCTGTTATCGTTGGCAATCATATTGATAAAGAAAAAAATTTATGACTTTTTCATTTGATCTTTACGATGGTTGCTACTTAACTTTTGAGATTGACAGATACAAGCAAATATTCATAATTGGATATGACTTTATTATTTTTCAAAATACTCTCCATTAAGATCTATATACTTTTGCATGCGTTTGAACCAATTGTCGAAGTAGTTTTTCCACTCCAACCACATCAACTGCTTCTTCGGGTATAGAAGAACGTTGACTTCGCAATTTATTATTGATTTGCGGGAATAAGGAGAAATCCAAGGATAGAAAACAAGGACTCCACGGTGGAAGATCCATGAATCCGATGTTTTGACGTTTTTGTTTTAACTGATATGCAAGAGCTCGCATTGTCGTGGTGGAGGATGATTCGTCTTCTGCGATTCATTTCCCTGATTTTTCCTAACTCATATGGCAGACAAATGCTAGTAGACCATTCAAAATTGACCTTTGCTTCGTCAGCAAACAACTTGATGGATTATGTTAAAAGACCTACACATTCTATTGTTGTTCAGTTTCCGGTTCATATGCATGGATCCATACTTTGTCTTCTGTCCCGATCTCATAGACATCTTTTAAAACGATTCTTTCAGCATTTATTTGCACCAATTCACACAATCTTTTTATTTAAGAGATTGTCAATTTATGCAGAATCCAACGCGAACTAATCTTCTTGACAGTCGAATGTCCATGCAATATTGGATGTATGCGAGTGGAAACAATGCCTAAGTATGTCACATAACGATATTGTAATATCAGTTTCATGCATCGATGTTTTCTGGCACCACAGTCGATTTTGGACGATTTTCGTGAAATTCATTCTGTATAGTTTCATACTAAGCGGGATACGGGATACCAGATTTACACATTCTTTTTGTTTTAATGGAAAGTTAATATTTCCAATTCAAAAGCGACTTCAGGGGTGTCGACCTCTAGACCTATGGCTTTATTGTTCATACCTCAAAAATGATTCGTGTATCCATAGGATACATAGGACTTTTATACAACCGGCTCTCGGACTATCAGGTTGTCGTTGATTTGAATTCTCGGTTGTATGGTGTTGGACAAGTTGCGATTGATCCACACGGGACTTACTTACTCACGTCTAGACATTCCAGTAATATATGACTTAACTCATAAATTACAGTTGTAAACACGAATAGAACGGAAAAACAAAGAGTGAACACAAATATAATTTAATAGAATAAAAAGTATGAAAAACACACTTTGTAATGAATTAAACGAAAAAGTAAGAAAAATTGTTTAATATAACAATAAAACTTGTATGTTATACAAAGCACTCCACGCTTCTGGAACAGTGACACTAGTCCAGGAAATAAATCTCAAAAAAGCTCATTTTACCCTCTAGTTCATTTTCTTTATTGTGCGTTGTTTGTTTTTCGAGGTTGAAAACTACCCTTATTGTAAAATTATAAAATTTAAACTTCAACATGAGTAAAATTTGGCTTGGATTAGTTGTATAAGGATTGGTTTATGCTGTAGCATACAATTTCATATTATTTCAACCCTTAAAAACATAGCAATTTTTATAATATAATTTAATTGATCCAAATAGAAAAAGACTAGAATTACATAGAAAACAATACATCAACACTGTCACATCAGTAGATGTTTTTTCTTATCTGTATATCGGTTTGTGTAGAAAAAGTGGAACATATAACGTATATAGTCAAATATACCGGTTATGTAGAATTTTTCGAAAAAAAAATTGATTGGTTTTATAAATATAGCCCCTGCATTTTTTGCGATAAAAAGTTTTTTCGAACAAGATTTTGCAGGGATTTTAAAGAGCGATAATACTGTGAATAAAATTCCTCAATATCCCTTAATTTTCAAATGGGGTTGGTTAAAGTGGCTCGGATAAGGTAGTTTCGCTAGTAAATAGAGGTTTCTAACGCCAAATATTCATTTTGTACAAAATATACTCACAGGAAAATTTTAGTCATTGAAAAAGCTACAATTTATTATTTCATTATTTTTTTTGCGTGTCAAGTACTTTCAGAAATATTTTGTGAAGAATAAATATACGAAATTGCAAAAAATCGTTTACTCTAACAACTCCAATTTTTTAAAATTACTTATTTTAAGTTGATCAAACTTCTTGAGTGCATTGAAAATACATATACAAAAAGAATCAGTGTGAAGATCTATTTTTCATAGGGAGGTAGTTAGGGGGTTGTTTTTATCGATTTTTTCGTAGAAAAATACTTGTTGGTCGTAGAAAAATTACAAAAAAAGGATTTTGTTTAGTTTTTAGAAGTTACAATTCTACTCTCTACAGTTTTTCTGATGAAAAGCAAATTTTCCGAGTGTTTCGCAAAAAACTTTTAAAAATGTCGAATTTTTCATCGGAAAACTCTTACTTTCAACCGCAAATAAGTCGAAAAATATTCGTTTTACTAATAAAACTTGAAAAAACATTTTCTTAGAATCACATTTCCATCGATTCCGGTAGTCACAATATAAAAAAAACTCCAACCACCCCAAAGTTTTAGCGTACGGTAGCATGATATAGAAAATGACCTTGGGGCTATTCCCTACCTTCTGTGAAAATTTTAAGTAAATCCAGACAGGACGAAAAAATTGCGAGCCAGAATGCTTCATTTCCTGGACTACACGCTTGAATTAGCTTGTTATGTGTGTGTATGAAACTTGGAAGTCAATTTATGAGCACTTCAAAACGTCGGACTTATATGAAATTTCACCCACTTGAACTTGGACCGACGATAATACGATAATTTCATGAATTCGAACAAAGATCCTGATTAGTTTGGTATGTACACTACCGATCAAAATTTTTGACACATTCCATAATCGATTCATTAAATTTCGAAATAATACACACAAATTTGTCTACCATATTGTCAAGAGAAGGTTGAAAGGTTAAAACTTGCAAGTACCGGTTGATTTAATGTAATTATTCTTTAAATGTAAATCATTTTTTCGGTGTTTTTGATTGTAGTTTAGTCCCAGTTAGCCCCTCAAGACGAAACAATGTGCGGTGATTTATACTTTTTGGATCAAGACAATTTTGTAAGGTATACGAATTATTTTCGCTCTCGCAAATTCAGTTTTAAAATGGGTAAAATCAAATATCTATTGATTGAATAACTAGAAAAGATAAGATTTTTATGGGTAAAAGCGTTAAGTACGTTTTCCAAGGTGGTTTTATAAAAATTGCACTGAAATCAATATCTGTCAATATAAACTATTCACAAAAATAGACAGAAAATTTATTTTCTAGTCTGTAGTTGGTTTCAAGCATGTTTTTTCTTCAGTTTTTTAAACTATTATTCATTTTCATACTATAGTTTATTATAATTTTTTCTAATATGAAATTGAAGATCAACAAAAATTTCATATTTTATAACTCTTTATGTTGTTAAGAAATACATTGTGTTTTTCTCCAATATCATATTTTCAAATATTCATTAGCGTTTCTCGAGCCCATTCATTTAGATTAATATTTTCAGAACACATTTATTTCTACGATTCCAGTGTGGGATAAACGTAACACGTAATAAATTGTCTGACAAATTTGAGGTGGAAAAGTTTTATTACAATTTATCTCTTTCGTAGACTTTTCTCAATCTTATCGACACGTTCTTACGAATTTGAAAGCTATTTAAGGAACATCAACATACCAACGCCGGAGACACAGTAGAAAGAGCTATTTGATGCACGTGCTCCAAAATCTTGTCAAATCTGTTGGGGTTAAATGATATTCCTCGGGTATTTAAGGGTTTGTAACGATACTGAGAGAGTGTAGGGTTAAGATTTTCGGGATTAAAAGCGCGGTTGCTGAATTATTCTCAGAAACACTTAGAAAGTGATATTACATTAGAGGACGACGAAATTTTTTATGATTCACATTAATTATAGTAATCTCTTGGAGCAAGGGTTTCCAAAATGGTGGAATAGTAGAGTGATATTGCTAAAAAGGTGGTTAGAGAATAATGGGAAGTTGATTTCTCTGCTCAAAAGTTGTTAGATAAGCTTTTCTTTGCAGTGAACTTTGATATTACCTTGAACAAGGCCGTCGCCAAGGGGTGGACAGGGAGGGCAGTTGCCCCCCCTTTAGTGTGTGTGCATTGCATTTCTTTCTTCGACAGCCGTTCACCAGCATTCACGTTTATTAGTTTTGTATAATTTTTGTCCAATATGTAGCTTTGGACGTTGTCAAAGCATCGGAACACTCTGAAGGGATTTTACTTTTAATTAAAAACCACCGTGAAAATCCGGAAAAAAGTGACAGACGAAATTATAAAGGAAACTGCAAAGAAAGTCGAACTAGAGGAGGACATTACATCATTGCCGCGTATTACGGGGAAACAACGTCATAGAAGTAATCAAACAACAGAAAGCCGTTCAGAATATTGGAAAAGGTCTTTAGTAATACCATACTTGGACTCAAGTATCACCTCCCTTGAAGTACGTTTTGGCGAGGAAAATACGCCATCATTCGCATTATCTACGTTACACCCGACGCAGATGCAAAAAATGACAACTGAAAATCTGAGAAAAACTTGTGAATCTATTGCCCAAAATGAAATTGAACTTTGGCAGCAATTGTGGCACGATAGGCTTAATCTAACAAATCTAACAGTTATTGATGTCTTAAAAGAAACAAATTCCTTCTTTCCCCAAATGGAAAAAGCGTTAAAAATTTTGATCGCTTCACCATGCACGACCTGTACAGTAGAGCGATCCTTTAGCAGCTTCAGAAGATTAAAAACATGGCTAAGAAACACCATGGCAGAAGATCTCCTCATTGGTCTGGCCACGATGAGTGTACACAGAGCTATCATAAATAGAAATCTAAATAATTTTAATGATAAAGTGGTTAAAAGTTTTGCAAAAAATCCCCGCAGGTTATTTTTTATTTAAATATTATTTTTGTTACTGGGTCTATAACTTGTGCATATTATGACGATTACAACTTTTACAGTTTTTTAAATCCTAATATCTTAGAAACGGTGTCTCATAGGAAAAAAAGTATTCATACACTTTTTATAGATAATTTTATGATTTAAATTTTTTTCTATTTTCATGATAAAACTGATAAAATCCATCGTTTCGCTGGAAATCACGAAAAATAAATTTTTTTGACCTTTCACCTTTAGTAAAAATTTTCAATACGGGAGTTTAGCACAAGCTGAAGAAACAAGTAACTAGAACTTTTCGTTGGTATTGTTGGTAGTTGAGAGTGTATTCTCCTTGCCAATATGAACAATAAATCAAAGAGTAGTTGATTTAAATGATGGAATAGATGATTATTGCGTCTTATCAAATTGAGTGATATTTTTCTCACATGTATAATCGTATTTTGAAACTATTTTTAGGAAAATTACGTTTCTAAATTCATTATTTTCCTGGGCGAAAATGAATCCCACATTCGCATACAGAATAATGAAAAGTGTTCGAAAGCTTCTACTGCTATTGATAATGTTTGTATTTTTAGTCAAATTTTAGAGATCTTGGTATTTTCCTACCAACACCGAAATTCGTAAGACGCATATCGCATAATGCACATTTGTTCGGAAATAAACAGAGAAGATGGATTATGCAAATATCAGCCTGGGAGAATTTCCGAATTCGCCACAGTGAGTGTAATGTTATTTTATACAGGGTGATGCATTAATGAGACGGCCTCTGTGATCAAAAATGGAAATTTGAACCGAAATACTTGAATAATATCAGTCTGTCTTGAGGTACAAGGTGTTTTAAATCAAACTAAAAGAATTAATAGACTATTGGATACCCTTCTATCACACAATGTGATGGATTTTATGATACTAAAATAAAATTCTGCAGCACTGGCGAAATAATTTTAATTGAATTATAATTAAACATGGGGTGCATGATCGCGTGTGTTCAAATTTGAAGGTTATGTTTTATAGTAGGATTTGTTTGTCATCATGAGAGTGCATTAGGTACGTTTTATAAAACATTGTAGTTTGTTGCTTAAGATTTCAAATCAGTAAATAAACTACAATATATAGGGTAAGGTAAGGAGAGAACTGGAAAATAATTGACGATTATTTATTCAGTATTCAAGAAAAAGTATGAACACAATGCTTACGATTCTGCTGCAACTACCAGCAACATTGCGATGAAATTTCATACGAATATTTCATACTAATATATACCATAAATTTGTTTTTATAGTTGATTCTCAAAGTAATGCGGTTCGTACAATCACGATTAAACATAAATTTCTTAAGATTATTCGTTTATCTAAATTTGATACTGTGTACCATTTTCGGAATGTTATGATGTGAAAACTTTTTAGTGATGATTGATGATGATAAAATAATGAATAAGTTGATAATTAAACAAAAAATCACAGGAAGAAAGTTGGAACAGAGACTAAGAACTAAAAATGTCCTATCTTTTCATGACAACGTAAGTCCCTGATTGGGGATCAGTTATAAGTAAGGTAATCAAAATTCTGAAACACCAAATCGGGATACCAATTCGAGTTTTCGTCCGAAAAGTACTTTTTATTGTAAGATAGTGTTACCCAGACAAAATGTAATACTAATTTATTAGTTATATATGAAAAACAAGTTATATCAGTGGAAATATAAACGCCCCAATCGATACGGAACTACTAACGGATATCTTCTCCTCTATGTAATGTGATTCAGATATCTCTTCTAGTTAGAAGATTATTCTAATTCCATTTTAGAATGATCTGAGTTAAATACGATAAATCGATGAGTATTTTCATATCCAAATTTAAATCAAATAAAGGGCATTTGGCTGTCCCCACGAAAATGTTGGGAACGCCGGGACATGACAGGCTAAATCGGGACTGAAATCGGAATATCTGGTCACCTTACCTATTAATTGATTTGAGTGTAGGAGGCTTTTGTTCTTTGGCAAATCCTAGGATTTCTCCTCGTGTTAATAAGAGCTGAACAGTTCTAGATAATGAGTATTTCTCCTCCTCGATTCTACACTGGAGTACGTTCGTGGGATTAGACTATGAGATTCTATGTCCATTTATCTGCTATATGTACGCCGCCAAGAATAAGGGATTGGATTTGGCTGTTCTGGAACCATATATTAATGGATCCATGCAACTATCTTGAAGTTTTGGTGGCCTTGTTTAACAAAGCCGTCATTACCGCTTCACTATATGTCCACTTATGTGGTTATAATCTTCTATGACATTTTATTTGGTCTACATAACAAAGCGTACCTTTTCAGGAAAACGTTGCATCATCGTTTGTGCTCTTTCAATATTCATCCTTTCAGTATATGTGCTTCTCAGCTAGAAAAACTGACCATGAATTTTCTGTTAAGTATATACATTCATTGAACTCTGTCGATCTGTCGATCTTGCATAAGTTCCTTCATCCCATGGTATTTTGGAAGTTTGCATTTTTTATCGAGTTTTTAATAAAAATGACCAGTACGTTAATTCGGACTCCTCCATATCTTCGTTCCTAAGAGATACAACTAGTGATTTATAAATTTTTCTGGAAATTTGCCACTTTTAATTATATCTTCTTTCTACATATTCT
The DNA here is from genome assembly GCF_026250575.1 of Diorhabda carinulata. NCBI lineage: Eukaryota > Metazoa > Arthropoda > Insecta > Coleoptera > Chrysomelidae > Diorhabda > Diorhabda carinulata. Next base: position 28,169,273 of record NC_079465.1, on the reverse strand, counting down.
AGTTTGTACTTTTTCCTAAATAACCAGATAGTAGCGTGACCACAACATGTCGTACTATATACTAAATATACTGGCGCCCATAAGTTATTTTCCATGTGTTTTATCACCAACAAAGTCTAATCTTCGGAAGTAGTTGGGGCTGGAAAACTTATCTGATTGCGATAAACATAAAAATTGTTACATACTTATCAGTTGCATTTATTTCCTCTATCCCTTTCCTTCTGCACTAATATTCTCACGAGGACTGTTATCCCTTTAGTTGCAAATTGTACATAAATGGGTTATGTTCCACAACCCACATCAATTTAATTTTACAGTCGATGTTTTTCTGAATTTCCTGACACATTAATTCCAGACTTTAATAAAATACTGAATTGCAGAACGAAATAATTGATCGTAACACAGCACGTTCTGTTCTATAAAATTTGTTTATGTAACCGTTTCTGTTTTCCTATTTCCATTTCCACCAGTATGTTGCTTCTAATCTGAATATATGCGTTGTGCGATAATGAAACCAATTTCCTGTTTCTTGCAGTAAGTTTCATAAAACTAATTTCACCGTTGTGTCACCGACCTTAATGGCCATTATTGACCCACATTTATATCTTCTAATCACTTTTTCTTATGCAGAGAAAGGAATTTGTGAATAAACAAATTGTAGGTGATTTAAAATGCTTCTTTTCGAGAACAGTTCTTCTACAATACTCACTTTGAGCTTATTAGTTTGTAGCCTACACACATACCCTTTTATTTCCGAATCATTAGATTTTCAGATTTCAGATTTATTTTAGAATTATTATTGTTTGTTCCTATAATCATCAATATTCATATTTCAGTAACCTCATTACTTTAGTACTTACATATAACATTCTACGTTGTCCATGGTTACTACCATATTTAGATAGTTTCTTATATTCCAGTCATTTTAATTTTGTTCAGTTTTTTCTTATTTTACACATACATCAATCATATTCAAACAAGTTTGTACAACTTGTAAATCTTTTGCGAAGTTCATGAAGTGAACCGTAGCTTCAAATTTTTCCAAAGTTGTCAGTTTCGCTGCGAAATTATTGGTGCTTGTCGAAAGAGTAAAGAACATATTTGCTAGGAGAACAGTATAGAAATATCTTTAGAGTTTGAGCGATTATGCTTATTGAAGAGCTGGCGCAATTTTGAATATTATGGCTTCAATTTATACATAAAAATTGGGAAGCTAGAGGGAAATTGTTGTGGTATTTTATGGAACTTCTCTACCAAAATATCATAAAAATATTCTTAAAAAAGATTCAGATTTCCATTGAAAAATACTTGTGGTGCGCTTCCACTCCTATCAAAATCAATTCAAGAAAATAATACCGAGGCGGTTGGAGGATTATGACTGCCTACGATCAGAACTAGAAACTATGTGGAACAAGCTGCTACTTTCAAACCTGCTTTTGTATATAACAAGATGAAAGTATTAATACTCCAAGATTCGTTCTTTTCAATATGTCGATTGAATCAATCGAAGTTCCATTAATTTCCACGAATCTATACTGATATATCGTTAAGTAAACTATGAACTGGAAGTTTATTTTCTTTAATAAATCGGGACATCAATAATTGTTCGAAAAAAATTTATAACAGAAAGCGTGTTGCTTAAACTTTTAATATTTTATTAAGATAAAAAAATTTTTGCTAATTATAGAGAAAATGCAGAACCTACTAATTGATTTTAAGGTGGAATTTAACAGAAGAACAATTATAAAAGTGGAGATTTAGACGTGTTACTTTCTATAAATGTATTTCCAATACGCTTGCTGTTAATAATTTGATTATGATGTTCTTCGTGACTAATGAAAGGTTTTATTGAGTTGGCATTTTTGTGACCCGCAGCTTTTGCTGTTGTACACCACTTTTGGCCAATCGACTAACCGCAGTCGATCTATTGGAGTGATTCGGTAGTCGAATTTTGGATCGTATTTCGGACATATTATCATATCAGTGATCATTTTCGGATTTTCACAGATGATTTTTTCCTAGAAATAATCTGTTGATTTTGATATTTGGGCACCTTTTTGACATAAATCTTTCAAATAATCCTACAGGGCAAACTTTGCTGTCGTTGTTTTCTATAAAAAATTTGTTTTAGTACACATTCTTGAACTACCTTGGCGTGTCTTGTTAAATACAAGGTTGGATTCAACTCAATTTGTTACAGAACCATCGTTGTTTGATTAGACACAAAAAAAGTCAGTCAGGTAAGCAGCAAATTCCTTATTTTTGTTATTTTTACTAATGCTGTTGAACTTTATTTTTATTCACAGGGATCTGATTGCAGTTTTCATTGTATAGAATCGTAGAAAGCTTGCGCTTGTTTACAAACAACTTTAGAATAATAACTCTCATATCTTCATAATATTTTTTTGTAACAGTTCAATGGTTTTAACCGTAGTTTCTTCAATTTCTCTACCATCATTTCTTCTTACGTTCACAGCCCTATGCTTAAACACCAACGCTAATTCTTCCGTCGTGTGATTTCCGTCTAGTTGAAACTTTCTATCATTGCAGAAGTCCATAAATGATCTCCATACAAATTTTTCACTGTAATCGGCATTTTTAAGTGTGTTCTATAATATCAATGTTATTATAGAATCAATATGGTATTACTATTAAATCGTGTTACTTTGGAATATTAAATATTTGAAACGTCTAACTCAAAATAAATCCAAATGTATCCATTGCAACGTGATAAAGTTAAAACAATTCATGAGATATGTTTTCAGTATAACGTTGTACTGATTGATTGTCTTCAATCTGACCACTTCTAATGAATTGATTTCATAGGATTCCTACTAGAACAAAAAATATTTTCACTTAGATTACTTCACTTTGGAGGAAAAATTTGAAATCTTCTGATTGTCGTTCATAAAGAATTCTATTTTGAATGATATCGCGTATTTCTGAATGAACAACAACTTCGTAATCAAAATAAGAACTAATTATATTTAGTTAAGAAGACAAGAATAGTCAAAATAGTATGAATGTGTATTTCATGTTACTAAATAATAATTATTACATGGAATTTCTATTCAATTGGTAGTTGAAAACCATTGAAACTGTTTTTCGCTCACACAGATCTGATGAAATTATAATTTCCCAAGTCAATCTGTTTAAAAAACTCATTTTAACTGCTGAAAGTAACCGAAGTTCTCATCACCAAATTACCAATAATAGATCCGCATCCGTCAAAAAATAACTTTAACTTAAAAAATGTGTATAGCAGAAATTACGACATAATTAGATTAGTGGTACTTCACATTCTCATGAGCATGATATTAGGGTGTATCTGTATAAATTTATTAAGCTTTTAGTTCCCAATCTAAAACTCAATATCATTTAATTAATACTTACGTCGAACTTAACTGGTTATCGTAATTTTATACCGCTATCGTAAATACCGACCTACGTATCTCGTTAGTTAAACGTTCTGAACATATAATTTTATCAGAAACTGAAGTTAATTGTCTATTGACATGAATATACAACTTTTATGTGCATCAGGGAGAAATAGATACACCGTCATAAAATTAATGGAAATAAGTTAATATCAGTTCTATGATTAATTAGAGTACATGACATTACTCAAGATACAGTATGATTTGTCTCAAAAAAAGTTCCCCTTCACAATAATAGTTCATAGCTGTTAAATCTGAACTTTATGTAGGCCAACTTATGTCACTAATTTTACAAACTCGTGACAGAGATCTGTTGGAAGTGCGTGAAGTTGCTCTGTACTGTTGGAATTATATTTTCGTTTCGCAGTAAGGGCACGACCAAGTCGTCTAACATATTCAAATTCACTGTAACCCTGCGTCTCCTTAAGGCTTAACTTAAATATTGTTCAGGGGTGAATAATACACTCCATGACTTGTTCTATATAGATTCAATGTATTTTCTTATATACTTCTATAGTTCCCAAGTACCTTTGGGTACTAACATTAAATTAATCACGGGTTGCGAAGATATAACTATCGTTTTATGAAAATCGCAGTATCACGTTTACAACTTCATACCGTGCAAAGTTTTTCCATAAATTTATTTTTGACATTCCCTTCGAGGATATATTTTACTGAGTTCTTGTATTTCAATCAATTAATCTACATACACCCGATATTGTAATTACAGTAAGGCTACCCTACGGACTGATAATTTTTGTTTCAGTTTTTAGACATGAAAAATGACAGTACATAATTCACGCGAATTTTTCATCGTCCGGCTCATAGAACATTTAAAGTGGCACGTTAAAAATTTTATAAAAGATAGGTATGCATGCAATAAATGTTTTGTAGACATTTTCTCGAATGAAATCTCGTTTTAGAATTATTTTATGTGACAGTTCCAAACCCTTTTATATTCTAAGCTACAAAATTCCTGCAATATGTTTACATTGTTGAATAATGTAATAAATAGAAAAGTAGAGGATGTTCGAATATTTGGAATTGTACTTATTCAATAACTCCCAAAGAGAAAAGATTAGATATAGAAGATTATTTGTATACTATATCATTGTATTCAAAAATGATATTCTATGCTTCGAAAACAACTTTGAAAGTTTCTATTCCTCTGATTCATAATTCTCTTTTGATGAAAATATCTGCTATCCATATACCAAGAGAGAAAAATGATGTGCTTCTTTTGGAGCAAAGTTTGATTTTTGTAATAGAAGTTATTGATATCTTAGGAAAGGAAAGTATTCACGTCTTAAGGTATATACATACTTCAATCTACTTAGAGGTCATCCATAAATTACGTTACAGGAATTTCATGATTTTTTGCCCCTCTCCCCGTCCTTGTCACAGCTGGTCACATTTGTGAGACTTTTCCTCTCTCTATTGTCACGTCACATATTTTGCAAATTTACAATTTGAATGAAAACAGCGGTTTTGAAATCAGTTTTATCACCATTTAAATTATTTTTTAATAAAAGTAACATCGAATCAAACAATTAACAAAACAAAAAACGATTAATTATTATGAAGAAATCAACTAATCACAAATTATTAATAAAACCATATTAATTTAGACCCTCTGTAATCCGGAACTGCGGTAGTCCGGCTTTCCAGTAATCCGGCGTTTCTTGTTTCGCGCCATAAGCCGGCTGTGGAGGGGTTGAATTGGTGATTGGCAAGGCCAAATATCCAAGGCCTCTCAAAAATGTCAATCTATCGGGTGACTATGAAAACCAAAGCAAAGGTTGAATGACTCAGGTTGTTTTTAAGGAATGGTTTTATGGAATATTCGTACCATCAGTAAAGAAGTTTCTGAAACAAAAGAAACTGCCTATGAAAGCTCTACTTACTTTGAATAACTGCTCTGGCCACCTGAATGAAGATGAGTTGAAAAGTCCTCGTATCCGTGTTATGTACTTGCCACCGAATGTTACTCCACTCTTACAACCCATGGACCAGCATGTAATTCAAACTGTCAAAACGCAGTATAGAAAAGCTTTGCTGTACAAAGTATTGTCTAAAGAAAACAGTATAATCCAGTCGTTGAAAGATGCAAACCTTAAGGATGTAGCGCAAACGCCTAATAAAACCTACCAGAAAAAGTGGTTGTTTGTTCATGGCGTAACTGATGGCCCGACATGACGTTGTTAGAGCAGTACAAAAAGAAAAATAAACCAAAAGAAGATTGCCAAGAGGAAATAAAAGTCATGCTTCCTGATGATGAATAACAGAGTTGCGTGACACAATTGTAGGAAAACTTATTGATGAAAGCGAAAGCCAAATCTTTACAACAGAAGATGTAGACAGCTGGTTAACCGGAGAGGAAGAAGAAAATGGGCAGATTATGACAGATGAAGAAATAATAGAAGAAGCGATGAGTAGGGAAGAAGAAGGTGACGACAAACAAGAAGAAGTTTCTGCTGTTCAGTTAGCCACGATGTCGCAATTCTCTACTTCAATGAAGTGGGCGGAGGAGATATTCATGTGTTGAAAAACCTCCAAGAAAAAGTATTAAAAACCTCTTTTCAAGCGATGAAACAAAAGAAAATTTTCAGCTTTTTCACCCCACTAGAATAGACAATCATTACTGTGAGTGTTAAAAACCGCTTTTAACACATAACCATTAAGCACGTGCTAAAGATTACTTCAGTTATTTTTTTTTAACTCAAACTATAATTGGAACGGCAGTACTGTACTTTATTATTATTGTTTATTATCACATATTATTATGTTTTTTCAATAAAACCATTTTTTTTGGAATTTTTGTATATTATTTCAGTTACCCGGCAAATTTGCTAATCCGGCACTACCCTGGTCTGATATCTGCCGGATTAGAGAGAGTCTACTGTAAAATATAATATTAATATATATAATTTTACATTCTCCATTGTTTGAAGCTTATTTTGAAAATAAGTTTTTCCAGTTCGATGTGCTCTAAAAGCGTGTTCATTTATTTTAATTTTCACTTTTTATTATCATATTCTATAAAAGCGTGCTTTTTGGTTTTTTTCAATATATATACATTAAATTGGCATCACCTTCTTATAATGGCTTCGCTGCTTATATACCTACATCTCATCGAATCTTGTATCGAGCCGTAACGGTATAATTGTTAAGGATGTCGAAGTGCTTGATTTCCAACTCAGAGATCGGAGGTTCGAATCCTTTGTCGAACGGAATTTTTATTGAATTAGTCACTTACAATTGAACAATTGGAATAAAACAGATTTACAAACTAACAAACTTACAAACAAATCAGCCCACATACAGAAGAAGCTAATATAAGCGTGATTGATTTAGAGTACAACACATCTTAGAAATGAAACGCCAAGCCTATGCTTTACTGATGTGTTCTATTTTCTGCGATATGAAAAATAATAATTCGATACAAAAACTATTTACTTAACATTGTTGTTGATAAATATATTGTTAAGATTACCCATACAAAACTCAAAAAAAAAATAAAAAAGTATGTAAGGAGAAACAGGAAATTCGTATAATCACCTTCATAAAAAAAGCAACTTCTTCACTTAGATCTGGGAGTAATCATCATCATACAGTGTTAGAAATTAATTAAAATAGTGCTATCGTAACAAAGGTAGGACTCAAGCGGAAGAAATAGCATATAAATATCCTAGAGTACTCCAAGAAACAAATACCCCTCGTTAGTTGAAGGTATAGGTAGAAATTTATTGGGATCTTATTACATTATACATTTATTGAACGACATTACATTTGTTGAAATTTACATTACAGTGGAGCTTTAAGGAAATATATTAATGAACGACTTTCGAAATTAATGAAATCAGAAAAACGAGGAAAAGAACATCCGAAGTGATGTCTAAAAGATCTAAATTAATTTCTAAATAACTAAAGTAGCCGAGGCAATATCTTAACAGCCAAATATTATTATCAATTATATTGCAATTCCACCAAATCATTCGTGCGAACAGACTTTTGTTTTCAATAGTTTAGTCCCAATCAAAGGAACATATTGACCTCGCGCTAAGAAGTTCTCAATACAGAAGCGAGCTATCAGATGCCCTCATGAATCGAAGAACACATTAGTGAACAGCACGCAGTGGAGTATCTCGAAGTACGTCCTGTTTACTGAAACGGTTACTCTATATTGCTTTGAATAAATTATCATAAGCCATAAATCAATCATTCAATTCTTATTGTATGAGCTAGGATAACCCTTAAGATGTCTATATTACATTTAAGTGAATATTATGCTCGTGAGAGTAAACAGAGACCCACTAAATTATTTGGTTTTACTTACATCTTTATATATATATATATATATATATATATATATATATATATATATATATATATATATATATATATATATATAGATAATGTTTTGTCAATTATTTTTAAATTGTTTAGCTCTGTAATTTTTAACTTTCAGAAGTTATCCACATTGGTTGTTGTGTATTTTTCATAGTATTTTATTTCTACAAAAAATGCCACGTCTTCGCGGAAGAGCGAAAAATATTGGTCGACGTTTTCATAATCCGCAAATGGTCCATGACCACCGACTGAAGAGAACAGTAGAAGAACACTTGACAACTAATGTCAATGTAAAAGAACACATAGCAAACCCACGTACTAATGAGAATTCAGAGCAACACAATCAACTTCTTCGTGCTAATACATTAAGGCAACAAGAGGCGCGTCAAAGAGTGACAGATGCTCACAGAGTAAATGAGCGAAATCATCGAGCACTGGCACGAGCATCGTTCAATCACCTTGTGTTTGAATATGACCCTGAAATAGACTATTCATGATTGGTAGTATGGAGAAAGAATGTCAATACTGTCATGCTTTCAAATACAAAAGTGAATCGGCCGGTTTATGTTGCGCATCTGGAAAAATTTCACTGCCATCACTAAATCCGACACCAGAACCTTTGAAAACGTTATTAGCTGGAATCACATCTCGATCAAAGTTGTTTTTGCGCAAAATCCGTAAATTTAATTCTTGTTACTACGTTGCGTGCTCGAGAGTGGGAAAACCATCGAATTTATTTGTTTATACCCCTCAAGGATTGAACAAAGATATTGTATATCCAACGGCATTACGATAATTTCACCATTTGTGGATAATTAACTCTAAGAATAAATACCCGTTATAGAATAGTTTAAGATTCAACCTTTTCACATTCAATTAACACGACTTCAAGTTTTTATTCAACACAACTTCTACATTCAACATCTTTGAAAGCATACTAATACACATTGGTTGAATTGTGATAAATATATATGAATGACGTTAGGTATTGTAATGAGTTTCTGATGAAAATTTTCATCAAAACGGTCTAATTGTTACAGCTTATTCCCAAAAGTTTACATCCGCTAGTAGGATGTAAGGGTCCGCTAGTAGAATTTGTGATTCTGTAAGGTACTGATAGTTAACTTTTCTGTATCAAAAGTTATCTGGGTCTTTAGTGTTTGTGAAGAAATGTTGACCAGTGACCCAAATATTCTCCAATAATACAGGAAACTCTCCTAAATGTGTTTTTCCATCATATTGTACAGTACATCGGCCTTATCGAAGTTGATATTTAGCACCGTTATTAGAAACACTTATTTTTTCTTCTTCTACATGTCTGAGTAACATATTTACAAGAATCCAATTTGAATAAACAATATTAATTATTTAAAACGAACTAGTATTACATATATATTTGTATGTACAGAAGACTATTAAAAGTCGTATAACTCGGATGAATTACGAACAGTTGAGCTCGGTTTTGAAAGAGTGTCGTGTTCAGGCCACAATCATCTTATTAGTACTCTTGATGCATAAATGACTAAAAATCAAAATAAGATGCTATTCACGGAAACTACTATTCAGACATGTTCCAGATAAATATGATTCTATTAAGAAAGTAAAAGGCGAATTTACATCCCGATGGCCATAACTGATTTAAATTGGTTAATACAGATCTTTTCATCCTTTCATCCGCCTGGAGTTGGCGAATGGAAAGAAACTCTTTCGTGGTTCGAGAAATTGGAACAAATGATTGTAAAGAGCAAAACAAGATCAAATTGTGCATTAACCATAAATATAATTCACTCGGAGTCACTCTCTAACGTGGTTAGGAGACGTCACGAACAGTTATCGGAAAACCACTAAAACAGTCCATTAAATTGAGGAAATGGTTTGTGATTAACGTTATGATCATTTACCCTCTCCATTTTGACTATTGGATATGAACTGGGAGAGATGAACGAAAAAAGAAAATACGGTTCAAATAAAATGAAACGCTTTAGTAATTACTTCAAAATTAAAATTTTTTGCTTGGATTAATTCCGTGACAACCTGCTCAGTGACATTAAAATGGTGTATTGAATATGTTCTCATTAGTTACTTTGATGTCAATATTTGGATATAAATTTAGAATTTAGCAGAAGCAATCAATACAAAGCTGAAGCCATTGGAAATATCAAAGAAATAAAATGTGTGAAGCATGTTATATGCGAAATAACAAAAAGAAAATAATAGATCAAATTAACGGTTTGCAAATTTCATTTGTGAAGAATGTAAAATTCGAAGTATTTCGATTGAAATTGCTTGCTGTTATTTTTTTAATTAAATTTTTGAAATTGGAATACAAATAAAGCGTAAAGAGAGTAAATACAGTGCTGGGATGAAGTTTGGAATCATGTTTATATCGAAAAAGATGATATTAGCGTAACTTTGAATGCATAAAGAATTTCAAGTCATGATTTTTGTTACTACTGTACTTTCAGTTTCACCGGAAATAACTTTTATAATTTCAATTGGGCACTAGGCTAATTTCTAATTTAATATTTCTATATTTTATGATTAGAATCACCTTTATGTGAAAAATTATTGTATGAATAACTTTGTTTTTTATTATGAACACCTTTCTAATGAACACTCTTGGGTTTCGAATTGCGCAGTCATACAATTCCGCTAGATAGATAATTTCGCTATAAATTTTTCGTCTCTTAGAATGAATGCTTGTTTCGCTAGATCGGATCCGTGCGGACTTGTACAAAACTATTGAGTGCTTTGACTGTGATTGCGTGATCGATACCCTAGAAAAATAATTAAACTCTTGGCTAATTCGCTGGAATTTACTTGCTTCATTAGTTATGACAAGATAATTTCATGGGACTTGATTGCAATAAAACTGATATTATCTCATCAAACTATTGGCATAGTTATTTTGTCCAAAACTAATGACTTCATAAATTCATAAAATTTGATTAACCATATACTGTTTCATCAATATACAGGGTGTTGCTAGACTAGATGCGAAAAATTCGGAAGTAAGTTTATGACGTGAGATAATACTGTGACAAAAAAAATTCTCAAACGACTCCTGGTTTCTGAGTTACGGGATCTTCAAAGTTGCGAGATCAGAACATAGATTTGAGTAAATTTTCTAAACTATACATTCGAAAATTGGGAATTTTCAGTTAATGATTACGTATGTCCATGTAGTGTGTTTAATGGAATAAATAATTCTACACTATCTAAATATGATAAAAATGATATTTTTGACGTATTTTCAATAAATAATCACAATTTATGACAATTCTCTTCGGAATGTTTTTTTATGGTGAAAGGTTTCCTTGCCATGTACAACGATCTAAAAGTCTACTTATATCCTAAACAATAAATTTTATCCAGTTAAACAAAGAGTAACTTTTTGTTGAAAAATTGATGGAAAAATTAATTTTTGATATCTTTAGATTGTACAGGTTGTTCCTGTAAAAGTTACGGATTGTTAACCATTGGGAATTACCCACCCTTAGCCTTTAAATAGTAGTGTAAATCATTCATGATGTTCGAATGTATAATTTAGTAAATATACTTCTGATTTCGCAACTGTAAATGCCTATAACTCAGAAACGAGGGGTCGTATGAGGAAATTTTTTCCATGTCTTCGCATTATTTGCATGTCATCCACTTACCACAGTTTAGCAAGTTTCGGAATGCCCTGTATAGAAATGTGTCAACTGTTAAGCTCAAAATAGATTCAATCTAACTCACTAAACATACTGTTCACATTACCACTGAATCAACACTCATAATTACACTGTTTTACGCGCGTCAACGTCGACAAAAGATACGAATTAGAACTACAATTTTCATTTTCTCTTTATCATCAATTTTTCAATATCATTCGATGTATTGAACAAAAATGAGTGATTGTTATTCTCGCACTTCCAACAGGAAACGTAGCTAATTAAATTGATATAAACATAAAACCTAACAAGTGAAAAGGCAACGAGGAGCAGTTTATTTTATCTTTAATTTCAGTTTTCCTTGTAATTCAGTGCTTATATCTTTATTACAATGGAAAGTACAATATTCTGCCCATTGGTAATCACTATATTATACAAATTTCTAAATATTTTCATACTTCAATAGTTCGGGACATTCAAAAGATTTTCTCAACCTTTATTCGCAGAAATTCAATTACTAAATAATCAATAGGATTGTTTCTTATTGTGTTCAATTTTCAAATGAATACCTTATATTCAGAAAAGTTGTCATTTTTCCACGATGACATAACAACAACATGAAAATTTCAGTGAATTGTATGTTTTCGAGCGACATCTTGATTACTTAAATTCTCCATTTCAGTATATTGAAAGTTTTTGTGAAATAACTATTATTTTGAAGATTTTTTTCTCAAAAGACAAGTAAATAATTATACTAAAAACCCTGCTCACTATCACTGCATCAACAATTACAGATACTGTAATAGTGAATTTGGGTGAATAATTTCTAATGTAATATGTTCTTTCGCCACATATTTGGAAATTATTTTACGCAAACAATGTTGAGAATTCGTCGTAATTTGATTTCTGCTCCGGTAAACGTTTAGAGACATTTTCTCCCGGAACTCAAAATCCGTTGCTTTGTCCGGATCTTCTCGACTGTATTATAATATGATTTTAGAATCTTTTAAGGTCTTGGACTCCAGTTTATATCCATATAACTCCTCAAATTATGAAACTTCTGTTATTGTATGAGGGCGGTTTGATGAGTCACTTTCAATGGAAAAGTTACTCTACTATCGAGAAGTTAGTTTACGAATATTTTGTTTGTATTATAATCTGATGTTACTTCACATCAGCCTAGCGACTTTCTAGTTTTTTCAGAATATTGAAGAAAGAAGGTTTCACCATCACCCTTTATTTATCTGAAATCGATTCTCGCAAAGCCAATTTTTCAAGTTTGTGAATAAAAAGTAATAGGAGGCAGCCAGCTCAGGTGAATAAGGCGAATGTGGTACTAAATCGTTCGTTTTATCTCAAGTTCAACATCAAAATATGTCAGTTAATCACAATAATGTTTGTCAGTTGTTGTTTCTTCTTTTCTCCTAATAATAAAAATCGTACCTTGAATATTTCATGCGTATGACATCGTTAACTGAAAACAGATTTTTTCCGCACGAACTAGGCCAGAAAGTGGAATACGTTGTGGTTATTTAATGTATCTAGTAACCAAGTATTACTATGGAAAAATAAATAGGCATTAGACGAATGCAGTTTATCATCACTATAACAACAACATACCAACTTACTAATTTGATATCTTAATAATTGTAATTTCTTTTTAAAAGGTTCTTTAGTCACGATTATTGCGATTAATAAATAAAAGCAGCATTGAAAGTGATGTTGAAAATGAACCTGACGAAATATAGCATCTGCTGCTAGTGTACGATTCTTACAACACAATTACTACTCGAAAAATCAAAGTTAAAGTGAGGAAGTACTTGTAGTTTATTTACGAAATGGATGGATCTAAAGAAATGTTGTCTTATCTGGTACAAAAATTGAATATCGTTAAACCTATTCTGTGGAGCATCCACTCTAGGTTATCGCTTTTCTTAAAAAGAAAAACTTTAGTTATAATGCAAAGAAATCAAAAGTCTTCATAAGAAAATGAAGTAAAAAATGTATTAGGAAATACGAGCATGGGCCATACCTAATACTAAAGATAATTTAATAAAAAATCACAATTTCAAGAGAAAAATTTCAACATAATTTGGTTTTACCTCCAGGTAGGAATAATTACTGGGTTAGCGGATGCGTGTAGACGGTAAGAAATAACAAAGATGACAATTAACCATATAAACGACAAGGGATGCTGCTCATAAAAATTTCATATTCGAAAACTCACATTGAAAAAATGGTTGGTGTAATTGGGCAAGAAAATTTGATATTATGTGGGCAATATATGCCATCAAGGCTATTCTATAGCATACAACAGGTTATATATGAATTATGCTAAAGATTTCAGAATTTTTAAAGCTACCAAATACTCAAAATGACACAGGACATTGCCTGCTTCGAACTTCAGCGACGTTATTTGCTGATTACGTTAGAAAGATCACAAATTTGAAGAGACATAGCGGCTCGAAGTCAATCAATGCCGGTTGAGAATATATAGACAATTCAATTAGTACCAAAATCAAGATTACGAAGACCATACTTGTACAAAATTCCTTTCATAAAAGCAACATAATTCGGATAGTTTACCTTCTTACTCTGACAACAAAAAGCATTTGAATATAGAGAATATTCCAAATAAATTTAATAATATCAATTATTCAAATTCAAATTTCAATATAAATATTAATATAAACAAGAATTATAATGCCAGGATTGGAATGTTCCTTATTTCGTTTTATAAATGAATACTATCAAGAAATGTGCTTACTTATTCTTATATTAATGTGAATAACTAATCCCTATGATAGTCGAAAAAATAATGTACTTAACACGACCGGAAAGTATTTTTACGGACTCACAAACTTCCAGGATTTATATACTCGTTCGAAAAAACAGAACTTTTCGTCTCCTTCAAGTACGTTTCCTACGGAGCATATTATTTACATGAAGTCCTTAGATATCACTATATTCTCGATAAACACACTACAAGGGTTGTCACTGAAGTTTTGAGACAAATAAAAACAAATATTTCCAATTGGATATGGCTTCGATGTATTTCAAAAAATTATTCATTGAGATCAATGCACTTTTTCATGCGTTTGAACCAAATATCGAAGAATTCTTTCCTTTCTGATTGAGGTACCTCCATAACATGTGATTTAAATGCATCAACCATTTTTTCAGGTACAGAAAAACATTAACCTCGCAATGGTTAGGTGCCGAGCAAGGACAGATTGGCGGATAACCCGTCAAATCGATGTTTTGACTCTTCGAAATCGTCGTTATTTGAACTGATGTGTGAGAGCTCGCATTATCTATGAGAATAACTTATCTTCTGCGATTGGTTTCCCAAATTTTTTCCAACAATTCTGGCAAAAGAATACTAGTGTACACTTCAGAATTGATCGTTCTACCTTGATAGACATTGGCGACATATCTAGTTATTGTGAAAAATCTGCGACTATTCGCTTCGTGCGCCCACAACTTTTGTTGGATGTGTAACATGGTTGCTCGAGATGGTGCTTCATCAACAAAAGTCGTAGCAATCTGATGAATGTTTCGAGTATCTGTTAACAACTCAAATTCCATTCTTGTGACAACACATTCTAAATACGTTTACCGTTAAAAATTTCGAACTTTATGATTCTAATATCAGATTTGACACATTCACATCATTGTTGCCCTATCCTTAAACTTGAGTAGCAACTCTTGTATTTACTACCATTACACCAACTCTTAAAATTACACACTCTGGTGCGAACTTCGATGAACAAGGTACCTATTGTCTTCAGATATCAATGTTATATTCTTATTTCTGGGTTATATTGAAATATTCAAATTTGATTCACTGTAACGTAGATATCGACATTAAGACTAGGGAGCTTTTGTTTTTCATTAAGCAATCAGAGCACCCAACTTTTCCGTGTGTGTAATTTCATACAAAATAACCCTTTTTTTCAACATTTCTCAGTTAGTTTTTTCACGTACTTATATTCAATGGTCGAGTGGATGGACTTTAGCGAACAGTTTCAGAATAGTTACAGTGAATTACGTTGCCGGAAATTCATTATCCATATGGTCACTTACTAAAGCAGAAGAGAACCACTTAAAATCGTTCCATGGGTCGGAGTTCTTAAAATTTCCATCGGTTATAATATTATATTATAATTTTTTTGTCAATGTATACCTAACAACGGAAATATTTTTCTTCAAATGTATGTTAAACCTAAACTACCAATCAAAAATCTGCATATATTTTTCAATTATTAAGGAAATAAGCTTGAATGAAATACGTCGTAGCAGTAATGATGGTTCATTCTATAGAAATGATAATTCGGTTTTTCATATTTCACGGTTTCAACGAAAACATAAACCCGTATCATATTATAAATTCACTCTTTTATTTCTTTCTATAATATTAAAAGTAAGGATAAACATGAATAGTAAAAATCCCTTTGTTATAAGCACAAAACGATCCCTAAGAGTTCTCATTTTGCCATCCCTTTGATCTGACTGTCTTCTTTTTTGCAAACTCTTTTCACAAAGCTAGCGAATCCTTGACATGGTTCATTCACATTGTTGAAAGAGTATCAAACAGTGAATACATTCTTTTCAAAAATTATGAAACTATTAATTTGTTATAAAACAGCTCTAGAACTACTAATGTCATTAGTAAAAATAGTATATCCTTTTAATTCATTGCCGATAATCTTGATTTGAAAAATAGTCCAAAGAAAGTGACACAAATATAAATAACAAGACCGGTGGAAATTAAGTGTCACATGAAAATCAGATTTTATAATGAAATGAACAAGGTTCACGGTTCACGCGTGTCTGATTTTCGTCCTAGCTACGATAAAGTTGCTTGATAAAAATTTAATCTTAATATACCTATTCACACGTGCTCTATAAAGAGTTGATTGAGCTTTGGAGCTAATTACGCCCTTTGATGAGAAACGCGCTTCGTCTATGTAAACCCTTTTTAACATAAACAGGGGTGGTTCATTTAAATTTGATACTTTACAATTTTTAGAGTTAAGACTAAGAGTTAGACTTTATACTCATAATACCACACAATTAGGAATCATTCCTACGCTGTAAATTTTTTGGTGAAGTCACTAATATTTTGCTTAACATATTATATAACAATCTGAGTCATTTTCTCACAAAATTTAGAAGATTTATTGAGAAGAGGTGTAATTTTACAAACTTTGAGTATGAATCTTATTGGGATAGTAATTATATGGAACTGTTTATCATTTTTCAATAAAAATCGATGAAGATTTACAAAAATTCTTAGTATTTTGATGTTTCATTGTAAAATTACACAAACAACTTGTGATTTCAGTTAATACCAAAACATTGTATAGATGGCACCAGATACTTGACTTTAATTAGTGAACAACGTGTTAGATGCTGTGAAAACGGACTCAGGTAGTCAGGTCAGGCCCCGATGAAACTTTCTCCCCTTTCAGATAACTGTGTCCAAACACAGCCTTTTATATTTTTTGAATTAAAATACCTTTGCAGGGTAGAAATGTGTTTTCAACGCAAATTTGGTTGTGCGTTTTTTCGAAATGTCCGTACTTCTCAGTATGGCTTACTATTCAATTTTTAGGTTCTAAGTATTTAAGGTAACGATAGGAAAACCAAAAAAAAAATAGTTACAGACATGGAGCTTGTAAACTCTAAAAATAAAGATTAACTCTATGACAGAGGCATGTCAGTAGGAAGAATCCAGAATACCCAAAAGGTAGTTCTTAGCAAACAGGAAGAGGAAAGTACGAAATTGGATGTAGAAAACAAGGAATTGAGAAAGCAAATTACTAAGCAAAACGAAAGAATACAATCAAATAATGAATACCATAAAAAGGATGGAGATACATATGTCAAAACTACTGAAAGATTTGAAATTTTGCAAAACAAAAAAAGGGAGACGGACACCTGCTCTGATATCATAAAAGAAAAAATATAGCACAAAAAAAAACGAATAATAGAAGCCAGAGAGAAGCCAATGAATTACGTAAATATGAAATAAATATCCATTAACGTACAAAGTATTAATGAAACAGTTAACTAAAATTATGTTGAAAATGAAAAATAACTTTTATTTTCTGATCAGCCCTTGAAAAAATATTTTTCCTACCCTTATTGTAGTGAGTCCTACTAAATATTCATCGTTTTTTATAACGATTGAGTGTATTTTATTTTTTCAATAACGTTTATTTTACTATAGAATATATTTCTCATAACATTTAAGGGTATTTTGTTCTTATTATCACATTCCTGTCTGAATTATATACATTAAAATATATTCCTTTGAACATTATCGAGTTTATTTTCAATCTAGAGATTTGTCAACTTACCATATGTTCGGTCATTATTGTCTTTGGGTAATGTTAAGTCTGGAGAAATAAAGACGCAATTACAAAACACAATCAATTGTTTTTTCCAAATAAAGGTTTTGAAACAAAATTTTCAACTATTAACAAAAATTTTATTAGAAAACATATACTGGTTGATTGTAATTGCATAATTAAAGAAAAACATTTGCTTCTCCTGTAAAATTTGAACTTTAACAGTTACGCCTTTGTTTTACTGGATATTACTAATGAAATTCTCTATGACTACCAATAAAAGTTATAAAATGTTTCGTTATTTTCTTAAACTGAGTTGAATTCACTTGTTTAGTGAGTTTAAGAAATTGTTTTGTGTTTAGACTTTCTACACATTTTTGGTAGAATTACCTACGAAATTTTTAACAATGTAATGTAGTCTGTTGTTTCCATAGAAATAATTATTACCTCGGAAAGCAAAACGAAATTTGCTGTTGGTTCTTGGGTATCTTATGAACAGTGTGGTTTTTACATGTTTTCATTATTTTCACCTGTATGTTTTCAACTAACTTTTTGGTCTCCATTTTGTTCTTCTTTTGAGTAATCAGAAACAATTTAAACTTCGCACACTTATCAAAGACTTACTACAGTGCAACCATTCGATGAAATTATTCAATTATCCCGATTACATTCGCCAGGATTTGAAAATTTCTTTATGTATCCTGTGCGTTAGAGTGATGAAATGGAGCTTGTCAGCGAGCTACGTAGGCGCGTTATTAGGAACTTATAAGATAGAACCCTCAATACATTTGTACATATTGAAGACGAGTTTAAAACTAGCAAATCGAACTCGAAAGCAGAAAATAAGATACAGTTTACAAACACTGTGAAACATGTTTTTGGAGTTTAAAAGTGAAAATAGAATATAGTTAAAAACTGAGAAACAGTGAAAAATTATTCATGACACACATAATGAAAAAATTATGTCACTATTATCAAAGCCTAAAGCTTTCATGATATATTTAAACTAACTCTGTTTCGGAATAAAACTAGTAAAAAACATAAGAGACCCATCGAGAAGAAGTAATATTCATACTAATTTAAATAATTTTCAGTAATCGACAAAATAAATCGGACAATGCCCGCATTGGGAATCAGAATCTATTGATTACAAAATCCAAAGTTAGTTCAAGAGTTTCATACAAACCACCTCATGCTTTTATAATAGTGATCAATCTTTCTCTCAATCAATTAATCCTACTGCTTTCATTCTTATGCCAAGAATTAGTTAGTAGTCAAATATTAATTTTTAAACAGTAATTTATGTGATTAGAGGTTGTTTGTTATGGAAATCTTAAACTTTATAGATATAAATTGTATACTACCTATCAAAGAACCCCAGAATCCCCAGAAATATTCTACATGTACTATTTTTGCTTTCTATCTTAATTTTTTTCTTTAAAACATGTGATAATGATGAAATATTTTCAAGATTCATATAATATGTGGAAAATCTATAGATAGTGCTCCGATTAGAAGTGAATTACTCCAGGCTGCGACAATGTTTTCTAACACATACAATTTGTTTGGTCTGAATTACAACCAATTTAATATCAATCTCCTACTCAAAATATTTCACGTCAGACTTGGGCTTTTATGACGTATAAAGGATTTTATCATTTAGTGAGACATTCAAAAGAGTTTTCACCATTAAAATAGTCGAGAGAAATTGTTAGTGAAATCAATTCATATATGTAATTGAAGCAGCGGAAACAATTCTACTAAAATTGGTTATTTGCAGAAAATTTAACGATTCAAAAATACATTCTTTTCGACCTGATACAATACTGTTTGGTCTGAAATATACCAATTCAATATCCATCTCCTACTCAAAATATTTCCCGTCAGATTTGGGCATTTAAGACGTACAAAGATTTTCTCATTTAGTGAGACATTCAAAAGAGTTTTCACCATTAAAATAGTCGAGAGAAATTGTTAATAAAATCAATTGATATATGTAATCCAAGCGGTGGAAACAGTTCTACTAAAATTGGTTATTTGCAGAGAATTTAACGGTTCACAAATACTTCGCATTTTCTTTGAATCCATATTAAGTCAATGCTCAACTTCACATAGATAGGACAAAATTAATGGTGAATATGAGACGCAGAAAATTCTTATGTATTGAAAATCAATTTTATAAAGGCCAGACATCAACATTGAAAGTAATCAAGGAGACTAGTAAATTATTTAGTCTTAGAATATGAAGTATCGCAAAGTAATATGTCGTTGCATATTTTTCTACCAATTAACCTGTAGTGAAGCATTTATTGTAGAAACCTGGCAATTATGGAAACATTGGAATTTGGAGTGAAATGAAAAATACATTCTGATATTTACCATTTCATGTTTATTGGAATTGTTCTCATTTGCCTTATGAAGTTTGCCATGTGAAGTTAAGTAGTTTCTTGTAAAATTTGAGGTTCAGAACGTGGCAAATATTACATGCACAATAGCGAATTAAGTTTTATATGGAAATTATTAACTTTTCTCACACATCTACGATTCACTTAGATGCAGCAATTAATACCAAAGACGTACAAAGAAAACTGGTTCAGTATTATAACAAAACAACAATAGGAGTCGATAAAATGAATAAGATAACCTTTAGATGGATTTACCACCGTTCTCTCACATTTTTTTATCAATATTTTGAATGTTCCTAATCTCACATGCAACATAATTCATCATGAAAATAACAAGAAAGCGGGCTCAAATAATTTTCTGGAAAGTCGATTGGAAAAGTATCTATACCGTCGTTTAAGCAGGATCTCAAAATCATGAAAAACTTCACCAATCGGATTACGATATGGATAAATTCTCCATGCAGCTCAACAACATTGAGGGAGTCGAGTGGGCCTACTCAAGAGATTCTACTGAAGGAAACATTTTTGCAGCATCAAGTTATATTTGCTTTCTATGAAGAACATATATAAATGTCAAAAACATGTAAAGAATATGATGAACATTCAGAAACAGTTACAAAATATGATACATGCTCTTATAAATAAATTTATAGCATTATTTCTCATAATTATAAACCATAATAAATCTCAGAATAGTATTGGAGTGAACTACATCCGTTTTGTCGCTTGTGCTTTTGCACATATCTAGATTTCAATACATTTAATAGAATTCATTTTGTGTTTGCAAAATCAAATTGCATTATGTCATCTCTAATAACATTATTTAGCTTAGTGAGAATTTTTTTTCTTCTAATAACGCGACAAGTTCAAAATAATAAGGAATCTTTACATTTCCTTCAATGTTTGGCGTGGAATTTGAGCTGGTTTTCAATGTAAACGAGGAATATATTTTCTAACGTTTTTAATATATTTTTTCCACTACACTTGAGATTCCATTCGCTTTACGATTTATAATACACCTCGACAATAATAAATTTCACTTCTACCTCGGGGTATAATCATTATCATTTATGGATGAAATAATATTCTTCATTTTTAGGTATAGTTTCAATTATTTATCACTTTGAAGAATGGTAGATATATTAAATTCTTGTATATGGATACCAAAATACCCCAGGATTACTGAACAGAGTATTTGACTTCGATTCACAAGTGTAATCATTTTTTCGCATATTTAGCTTTCTTAAGCCGGTACCATACGATGCTTCCAATGCTCCCAATGTCAACGTTAGTAGGATTGGATGCATCCTGTGGTCGTAGTGCGCTTCCAGCTTCCAACGTTGGCATTGGAACGAAGCTGGAAACAACCTTGTGGTACAACTACACACACACATACACTTCTTGTCGCCTTACGCGTGATTGCTACGTGTTTTGGATAAAAAACACAGATTGTCAGTACCATCTAGTTTATTTTGAAAGAATTTATGTCTGTTGTATGCTTTTGACCACTTTTTTGTCACGTTTTCACGTTTAAGTAAGGTTTCATCCTCCGTCCAATATTAGCTAACTTTGGAAAGAGTTGACTTTTTTGAATTTCACATTCTTCACTCTTCGGTTACCACTTTCTATAAGATAATCTTATTTGTAATGAATCTAAGTATTTTGGTAATTGTAAAATGGGAAAAAATAATTTTCAATTTTTTTACGAGAAGCCAGATAAGCTGTATTTTAATAAAAGACCATTTTGAAGTACTTACAAAGTTTCATCAAAGGTTACTTCATTATAGCACAATTATCTTGCTTCTCTTAGTCCTTGAACTTTTTGTCTAATAAGGTTGATTAACAAATTTGGAGAGTTTTAGAACTGACAAGTTTGCGTGGTGGAAAAGTAGAAACTTTGGAAACAAATTAAGCCGTTTATGTTCCGCAGCTTTGTGAATTGTGACTTATTATACAGAAAATAAGTATGCTACTCTTACTTCTGTTCTTTCCATTTCAATATATTTTTGCTGGTAAATATCCGTTAAATATCTGTTGAATCAATTCATATTATCATACAGTTGAATTAAATTGTATAATTAAAAGACGGATTACTCAGTTTTTTGAGGATAAATGTGTATTCAAATAATACTGAAAATAAAACTAATAATAATAATAATCGACAAAGGTATTGTGATGAACGCAAATGTGCTACTACCTATAAATACCTAGCATCTCAACAGGCTAAGTTACTGGACCACAAGCAGGCAAAAGATAGAATCCAGGATCAATACACCAGTCCAGGCAATCAACACCTATGCCACACCTGTTTTAACGTACTCTTTCGGAGTCCTGAAGTGGAGGAAAACAGAGCTAGAGGGTATTCAGAGGTTGACACCAGCAATGATGACGAAGAACAACAACCACCAACCGAAGTCATCCACTATTAGAACAAAATTACCCCGAAAAGAGGGTGGAAGAGGCTTGATTAACATTCTTAGCCTACACTTACTCGGAAGTCTCAGCTCTGCACCGGATAATATCCAAGGCGGAAAAGGATTATTCACCCCTCAACCTCATATCGCCAGAATTTGACTTAAATATAGTATTGGACACCGAGAAGCTGGAACAGGTCACAGGAGCTTCAAACAGATGGCTTACTAGCGGCAATCTCTTTCCAAAGATCGAAGGCTCCATAATGGCTATCCAGTATCAAGTTATTAACACGAATAACTACAAGAAAAATATTATTAAGGATCCGAACACTCAATCTGACAAATGCAGAAAGTGCCAACAAGCATCAGAGACCATCCAACATACAATATCTGCTTGTAGTGTGTTAGCTAAAAACGACTATTTACACCGGCGTAACCAACGTAACCATTGCATCTTGTTATTTCTCCGTATTTCAAATTATATATACTCAGACTTTTGCGAATCTATTCTAGTTACTTTGCTTCTAAATTCGCAGAAGCATAATCTGCAAGCATATATCTAGAAGTTATATTGTTAGTTAATCAATTCTACAAATCGATCTGAGGGTAGACTTTGAATAATACTCCTACTAAAAAATATGAATTTTGTTTATCTATGAATTATTTGTTGCCAATATGATTCAATGGTTTCATAATACCGATGTTAAAATGCAGACTAATCTTTTCTGCAATAACCAATCAATATTTTATAATTTGTTCTCATCATTTCAAGTCAATTTATAAATGTGCTCATTCATCTACGAGGGTATGTTTTTCAATATACTCTCCATTAACATCAATACACTTTTGTCGAAACATTTTTGCCAATCCGATGAAGGCACCTTCAAAACATGTGATTTGTATGAATCCATCTATTTTTCAGGTGTTTCACCTCGGAATTTATTTTTTATCTGCGGAAATAAGAACTCATTTGATGTTAAAAAAGGACTGTATGACCGATGCAATCATCATGCAATATCAGTTAACGTACAGCATGGATGTTTTCAGGCACAACAGCCGATTTTTGACGTCCTTCACGAAATTTATCTTGTAGCGAAGTGTGAGCACGATTTAATTAGGAAAACCAGCGAAACACGGTACTCCATATGATGTGTCATCATCAGTAGTCCCACAGAGTTGATCAGCACACTGCTGTTGGTTTAATCCACGTCGAAAGTCATAGAAAATAATCTCATGAAAATGTTAATGACCAATATTAATGTTTCAAGTATATGTAAACATCTCAAATAGCACTCGTATGACAACACGTTCTGATTATGTTCACGTGGCAATAACAGATTTGACATATCCACATCAGTGTTGCCATATCTGAAAACTTAAGTAGCAACTGTCCAATTCAATATATAAAATTGTTACTATTTACTTCCGAGACCCCTTTTACGAAGTAAATGAGAATTCAATTAACAATTAAATATAAGTTTATTGTTGTTACATAATAACAAAGCATTCGATATAGAAAAACTAAATCAATAAACTTCCAATCAAGAAAAATCTAGTTGCTCCAATTTTTGTTCCACGTATGTGCAAATCGAATTAAAGCAGTCGAATACAATTAACCATTCGATTTAATTCTGTCATTTTGCTGTTTTTGTTCTGCTATTCATCAATTAGCCCGGAAGTGTCTTCTAAAACAATCAATGACAACCGAAGTAATTAGGAAATTATTCATCGTTGGTGTGGCACCACTGAAACTACTGATAGATTAACTGATCGCTTTTTAGGCATTCGCGTGAAAGCAACTCTTGTTAATTGGATCAGACGTGTCATTGATCAATGGTAGAATATGAGTGGGTATATTTGCTAGTAACAGAAATGTTTAGTGAAATTTATCTGATATTTTTATTTATATCATTTTCAAATTGAGACAAACAATTATTTTACTCGTTATATACGTGGACCTTCAATAGCTCTTCTAAGTGACAGAAGAAGAAAGGAAATTTTAGCCAAATAATATCTCGCCTGTTTTGTCTTCAATAACCATTTCTTTGGAAACTTTTTCTTTATATCTTCCATATTACATAGACTTACTCTAAGCTTTCTTTAGGTCTTTTTGAAGATTACTAATATGAAAAAACAATAACCTGGAATATGATTTATCTGGGATGTCAATTACAACAGAAGAGATTACTTGAGCAATAAATAGCTGAATACTTAAGAAAACGGTTGGACTAGATCTAGTGGCTTATGAACTGCTCAAATTATTAGACAACGAAGGTGTCGAAAGGCTTCAAATGCTTTTTAACTAGAATTAAAACACAGGAAACTCCCCAACCAAATGGCTCATCCTCTTTTCATCCCGTTATCAAGAAAGTAGATTAACTAGCTTGATGAGTCATACTCTGAAAATATTTCCGATAATTATTCAATACCAAATTTCTTTAAAATTCGAAAGTGTTGTTAGTGTCAATTGGAATTTGGAAGTGAATTTAGTACAGGAGATGCTGCAATCCAAGTACTGGTTCAGAGCTGCTACCACCAGAGAAAGATGTAGTTGAGTGTTTTATAGATTAGGAAAAAGCTTTTGACAAAGTGCAATAGGATAAACTCGTTCAAGTACTGAGGCGAGTAGTACTAGGCATAGACCTAGGTGCTGTTAGAGTTGACAACGAACTTTCAAGGTTCATAAAATTCTTAAAGGTGCTAGAAAGAGATTTTCCTTTTTCTTACTTTTGTTTAAGAAGCCTTCGAGGGTCAACAATTGGGTATAAAAGTAAATTTCACAGACTACTGGACATAGTTGGAATGATTACATAATCGGATTGTAGGAATCAATATCAACATAATAAAGACGAAATTCCTAGTATTCACCCGCAAATGAGTGAGTTCCAGAATGTAAAACTAGCATTCAATAGCGAAGAGATTGAACAGGTAACAAAAGTTTTAACTATTTGGGACTTGGTTATGTGAAGAATGTTCATCAAATGTAAAGATCAAGTGCCGGATAAAAAAAGCAAAAAGCTCATTCATGAAATTCACAAACGTGTTTCCGAACTCTGACTTCGACCTCAACCCTATAATAAGATTTACAAAATGCTACGTATGTTGATCTACCGAATAATTTTGAGAGTTTTATAGACTACAAAAAAATCAACAAGGAAATTCTAAGGAAAATAGGAAGAAAACGTGAATTGCTTGCGCGATAGTAGGAAAACGGCATACCTGGGACATCTGATACGGAGCGAGAGATACCATTTGCTTCAACTCTCGATGGAATGGAAGAAATAGGGTCTCGTGGCTTCACAATATTGAAAATGGACAGGGATAAGAACCACAGTAAAATTAATCCATACCACCAGAGACAGGATAAAATGGTCAGAATTGATCGCAAAAAAGGAGTGTCCGATTCACAACTTTGTTTCTCTTTCATTTTCGATGTTGAATAATAGTAGGAACAAAACTTCTGATTTTCTGATACCTTCATTCACTGAAAAATTGAGTTGCTGCCATGCTTTATTATTAATTTGATGTGTTTTTGTGATATATTTTGGTTGTCAAGCCCTTCTTTGAATATTTCTTTTGGTAATCGGCAGAAAACTTCCTTCTGGTACAATTTGACGCTTGTGTTCTAAGTTTTCTCTATAACTCGAACACATACACCGTCTAAAATCATTTCATACGTAAGATAAATTCTCATTCTCCGACCAAGCGTTTTATGCATATGGAACGTATGTATTGGAGCTGAATTAGAATGGAGAGGTGCTCACGAAAGTAAATAATTACATTGAAACAAATCTCAACCATAAATTTCCATTTTGCGAAAATATGAACTGTCACAGTGATAATCAAAAGCCCCTTTCACACTCTTAGCTTAGAAATGGTTATTTATAAAACAGTGGAATTCGTACACTGAATATAGAATCTTGTAAAGTTCCCTAATAGTAATTATATAAAATTTATTCATAAGAAAATCCAGCCATAAGATCAATGTGACCAATAATTTTAAATGAAACCCAATAGCAAGTGACACCCCTTTTGCAAAGGTATTGGATTATCTATTCAATGATATGACTCTCGTTTGTGTTTATATTAATTTCGACAACTAGCTTCAACAAAAGCAAAGCTGTAATTAATCAAATCAGTTGATATTAAAATCTCTGGAATTTAAACTTCGCCGCTTCGTCTTGTGTTGTAAATCTCTATGTGCCAAACCAACCAACGGCTAGAGTTTTTGCACTGTTATAATCAAGAGCAATTTGCCTTTTTCTAATGGCTTCTGAACAACACGTGATTGAGCACCATCAGTAGTTGATCGTCTTATGTTGCTACATGATCGAACTAGATGCTTCTACCCTCGCACATTTTTGGTCAACATTCAAACATTTGGGGATCCATTTTGCAGCAATTTTTCTCATGTCCAAATTGACGTAAACTATATGATGATGAACGCGTTCGTATGAAATATTCAGTGCTTCAGATATCCGTTTTAGCCCAATTCGACGGTGTGATAAAATCATGTCATGAACTGCATCGATATTTTCGAGGACTGACACAGAAACTGGCCTTTCCGATCGGTCATCATCTTCCAAAGAAAATTTACCTCTTTTGAAGCTTTCAGTCCAATTTTTCACGGTCGCAGACGAAGGACAGTGAACACCAAGGGTATCAAGCATATCTTCGTAAATTTTCTTACCTCTTAACACTTTTAAATACAGGTACTTGATTATGGCTTGATACTCCAATTTTAATTTATTGCGTAACTTTGGATTACTTTTGACTTTTTTACACTGAAGCTTCTAATAAGTTATTGTTTAATAAAGACTGTACTTTTTACGTAACTACAAAAACAACAAACTAACAAGTTATAGTTGAAGATATGATCAACAATGTTAAGCTCACAATGGAAATGTCAGTGACTATTAGAGAAAGTTAGTATCATCAAGGCAGAAAATATAAACAAAATCATCCAAGTAGATTCACGGAAACGTGTGTTCAAATAAGGTAGGAGATAATCCTCTGGTTCCAACGAACTGTGAAAAATTGAAAATGTGATTGACCTGTTGCTTTTGAATATTTTATTTGACGTGGGTACGTAACTTCGTCGTTTTGAAGAGTTAATTGCAGAGAGGATTTCTCGAAATTGGAATAATTGAAATTAGTGCCCGTTATTAAATTTTCAACGAAGACTAATTTTATTTCAGAAATATGTTTCACTTAGTTTCATTTCATGTTAATTTTCCTCACAATATCGCCCAGTTTTATCAAAAATTATAATGAAAAGGAGATTTTTGCATTTAGATGAATTCTAAATTTCTAATTGGGAACAGTAGGAAAAAAATATTTTAATTAATTAATTAAACGAAGTAAATGCAACTATTTCTCAGAAGCACGGAGTTCAAATATATCTATATCCCAGAGTATTTTCAAAAGGAATTTGAAAACTGTATGATTTGTGGCTAGCATGCAAGAGGATAAAGTTGCATGCTAATGCATTCATGGGGCGTTGGTTTTTCGATCACGTGACTCAACGCCAATACAACGAACATGTCCGAATATTAACGTCTTCACCTCGTACAATTATCGAACGATATAACTTCTCTTCATGGGGGATGTGTTGTGTTGCTCCTGGGTAAGATTATGAGGGTTGGATAGTTCCAAAATACCTACTTGGAACAAATTTACGGAGTAAATTCATCGAACCGTCACGTGACTACACCTTGTATAATGATGGAACGAAGGAATGTCCTTATGGTGTTACCATTGGAAGGGTTGGTTCACCCATATTGGTGGTTTCGTAACATCATCAGAGGAGGTTACTTTTAAGAATTTCGATAACTTCTATAGAAATATACAGTTTATATGCCTTTTTAATATCAAACCTTCACGAGACAACATCTTTTATATCAATTTTCTGATACGAGGTCTAGCTATTAAATAACTAGGCTGGTTACGTTTTTTCCATTGATCGCAGCAGTGCTGGAAGTCTTCTTTGGTGAGTGTCTTTAGGAGGACTTCCGCTTTTTGCTTTGCCGTCAAATCAAATCGGGTCCCTCTCAAAGCAGATTTTATCTTCGGAAGCAAAAAAAAGTCGAACAGTGCTAAATCTGGTGAGTGCGGCGGGTGTTCGAGCACTGGAGTGCGCTTACTGGCCAAATACTGCTTCACAGATAGTGCGTTATGGGCAGGTGCGTTGTCCTGGTGCAAAATCCAAGAATTGGAAACTTTCGGCCCTTGCTAAAGCAATTACACCACTCAAAAACACGCCTTCGAGGTAGATAATTGTCCCCATAGGCCTCTTGCAACAATTTATAGCACTCAGTCGGAATTTTTTCCAAATTAATGAGAAATTTGGGATTGATACGTTACTCCTGTTTTTATTCGCACACGGTTTTCGGTAAGAGAAAAAAACACGTTCGTTTCAAACCGCCACTGCACAAATACTGTAATAGTGACGGAAGCGTATTTTGGAACGTGCATAGACAAGATATGGAGATACTCAACGCACTACTCGTGTGCTACGCCAGATAGAGTAGAGGATATCAAAATTACGACCAGGTCACGGTCACGGAATATCAAGGTCACATCGATCAAAGTGGAAAGTGGCGGAAAAACTAGCCTTATAAGTACAGGGTTTTTTGTAAACAGTGTCTTCATAAGAACGTAACTTCCCGATACTCATATTTCTCTTGAGTTTACTAAAAAAATGTGGATTTTTTAAAACTATACTCGTATTTATTTATCGAACCTATCTCTTTAAATAGTTCCATAATCCCATGTACCACCACTGTACATTCAATAATCTTAGTTTCTAACAATTATTTGGTGACAATTATATGTCAAGTCAAGTGGGTTGGTTTGTATTTGATTATGAGAAATTGAAAATATTAACACATTTTATCAATATAGGTTTAAATATTTAAAATTATGTTCGGAAATTTAATTTAATTAGTTATTTTGTACCAAAGTAATAATGCACTCTGTTTACTCCTAATTGCCTCATTCAGATGTCAAATTTTTCATTGACTTCAATACATATTGTGAATGTTACCTAGTTTTCCAAAAAAAGCTCGGAAACCTCTAAATGTTTTAAACATTTCCTGTTTATTGAGCAGGTTAGTTTTTTTTTCATTTATATTTTATTTTTTTATCTCATGTATTTCTCGCTATTCATAAAAATCAATAATATCACGTGGAACATATCGGGTTAATGTCCAATATATAGTATTTCGAGCTTTACATTATGAAATTAGATGGAAGTTACATTCCTTTTTCTAATGAAACAATTTAAAATTCGTTCAACTTCACCAATAAAAAGTTATGGTATGTAATAACGGGGAGATTTCTAAATATTACAATTGATTTTTCATACAAAGTAAGTTTTAGAAGCATATTTTATACAGAGAAGGTTTGTTCTTTATTTGAAAAAGATTTTGTTACAGATTTCAGGTAAAATTATTTTAAAAAAGCATTGAGAGTTGTTATAATGAAGAAACAAGACTGTTCATAATTGAATCAACAACTTTTTTTCTCTCCCAACATCGACATTTTTGTCTGTAAACTTTCTTCAACTGATTAATATCAAATATTTTAACTTCATTAACAGAATTATAAACTGATTTTTATCATCAAATTATTAATGCTGGAATTTACCCTTTTAGCTTTTGGAAGATTTTGTTTTTGGATAGTTTTTTAATATAAGCTATATTTTTCATAAACTGTCTAACAATGCGTCTGCAATTGTTGACCGAAGAAGTAGAGGAGGCAGAGGTGGAAGAAATGTTGATATTGCCATCACAAAAAAATAATTCCTTGATCTATTTATTTCTCAGTTTAAAATTAAAGTTAAGAGAATAATGACGGAAAATATCTAATTAGATTACAAATACGCGGATGTGGTTTCGAAAATAAGGAAACAGCTAAAGTAAAATATGAAAGGAAACTTCCACAGTCGAATCAAGATAAAGTTGCATTTGGAGTTCTTGCAGTTGCCAAGAGAAATTATTTATGCATAGAAATATATAATTAATTCGCACATAAATTCTTCATTAAATTTTCCACTCAAAAGTTTCAACACTTGTTCCAAGAAACATAAATATATTTGTCTCTCTTCAAAAGAGAAAATCCTAGAAGAACCTTAGGTGAAGTTCAAAGGGAAAATATAATTTTGGAACTTTCCATTTATGAAACTTCTAAATTCCAAGTAAAATCTAGTTAAAGCAAAGTGGCAGAACAAATAAACATGAAACTGGTGAAAATATTGCGAAATTACATGAAGTAGTTACAGGAAGTTATCAAAGCCGTTACAAAAAATGTTTTATTTGAGTTCCATGAATATTCTACGAAATTACAAGAGATTTCAAATGGAAATACATGCTGTCTGCTATTTGCAGCTCTCGTTTGCTAAAATTATGAAGTTATTTGAGAGAAGGATAATCTAGTAAGAATTTACTCAGTATTTGTTTTGATTCAAAATTTAATATGATTTTAAACAGAAATTTTGTTAGAACGAAAAAAATTCAGGAAATTATTAGTATATAAGCACGAAAAAAAATATATATACGTAGATTACTGCTCTGTTAACAACAGAGAAACAATTTGTTACTAAAAACCATCCAGCTAATAAAAGGATGGATCAAACTGGGTTTCATTATATTCCCAATGGATTATATAATTTTCTACCACTAGAAATAAAAAAATTTGATTTGAGAATAAGTGTTTGTATTTTTCTTTGTATTGCTTTACTCATCATTTCAACACTTAGTTTTGTCAGTTTTACTTTTTTTATTCATCTCTCAAAAACTTGAGCTAGAATAATCTTTTTCAAGTTACTAAATTGAAATTTTCATATTAATTTGTGTTACATACATACATACATGGAAATGTTACGAAGTTTTATCTCAAAATCTATGAAAGTCTGATGTAAGAACGGACTACACAGGCCTGCCACACTTTCACAACATCTCATTACGCCGCACAGCGCCTTCAAACCTCATAACACTACCAGTATTGGTAAAATAGTTAAACTGTTAGTAAACTCATCTTGTTTAAAATCACTGATAGCTTTCTAAAATTTGTGATTAAGTTGTGAAATCTGGAAATGTGCATAAATAACGAGACGAAAACGTTCGCATTCTGTACCAAATAAGCACTCACAGATGTTTATGACTACTAAAGGAATTTCTTGATGTAAAGTGCTAGAAAAATGGAAATGATAAGTTGAAGGAAAATATTACCGACTGGTTTGGTTTTGGTTTGGTTTTCTAGTTGTTCTCAAACAATCATAAACTTTTGTATGGACGCTTTGGATTTGTAGTATTCTGATTAATTCTGATTTTTGACTTCTCTAAGAACTGCTTTTATAAAACCTGCGCTCGTTTCCATTTAGGCCCTATGATCGGAGAATATTCTTGTATTTATTTTGGAATGTTTTCAAGTAAAAGCAGATTGAGTTTTTGTAGTTTTTTCGATTCGTGTCTATTCAACTGTATAACTCCTGCACAAGCATGTCCGTAAATAAAATTGGCTTGTAGGTAAAACCAAGATTGACGTTTCGTTCTTGTGTAGAGAAAAACGAGGAAAGAAACACTTTTTTTTTCATCGCGTCTAACACAAAATTTTAAAATGGATTACTCTTTCCTTGTAAGGTTTTTATTGTTCGTTTTCCGCGAGAATTGGAATTACTTATGCACCACTTAATGCCGTTGCTACGCGAAATGAATAATGGATACTGATCTTATTTTAATTTTCTGCCTGAAATGAATTGTCACTTTTCGGTATATTGTTACAAGAGTTTTAGTTTGCTGATAGCGATGATTTCTAAAGAGTTTGACATAAGGCTTTTCTTGACAAGAAAGATGGCAAATAATTACTCATACTAAGTTTTTTATCATTTCTTTGACATCAAACATCAATAAAAAACTTCCATTCGATTGTTGTTTGTTGGCAAGCAAACTTAAATGAGAAAATAGTCGTACGTCATATATTTGTAAATATCATACAATTATGCGTATATGTGCACTTTAAAAAATCGTGAAATATGCTCAAAATAAGCATGATATTTTAAAAAATGCACATTTTGTATACGAGGATGGTCTCAAGGATTGCGGTAATTGCTTGAAAAATTACAGTCCATTAGAAAGCACACAATCTACACAGTATGGCTTCCAAGTTTGAAGATGTCACGTTGTTTAGTAATTGTTTGTCAGTCATCAATGATGAACGTTGCCAGTGAATTTGTAAACGTGGAAAAAATTGGTCATAGTTATGTGATACAAGAGACTACTTCGTCGTTATCAACAGTAAAATATTGGGTTTTAGAGTGGAAACGAGGCCATACTACATGCGAAGACTAGCATCGCGGTGGTCGACCAAATGAGGTGACGACTCCAGTAATATTTAAGAGAATCCAAAAAGTGGTACTGGATGATCGTCGACTGAAAGTGCGCGAGCTATCAGACATACTAAGATATTTCAAAAAATGCGATACATCACGTATCAACTGAAAATTTGTACATGAGAAAGCTATGTGCAAGATGGGTGCCGCGTTTGCTCACAATAGAACAAAAACAGCGTAGTGAAGATATTTCGCATGAAAAACATGAAATTTTGTTCGCCGTTGTTGGAATGTGGGACCAACACTTCACACCCGAAACAAAAGAGCAATCAAAATATTGGACTGAAAAGGGAGAACCGGCTCCAAAGAAGGTAAAGACCGTTTCAACTGTAAGAAAGGTCATGGCGTTGATGTTTTGGGAACTTACTGCAACGTTTGAGCGAAGGAATGCAACAGCTTACACATCCGTTATTGCAATAGCCAAAATTGTTAAATTAAAATTTCAATTGCTCTGTCATATACCCTTTTCTCCAAATTTAGCACCCTCGAATTATTTTCTCTTCACCGACTTGAAAAAAGGTGGTCAACTATTTTCCAAAAATTATTATTATGAACTAGCTAAAAAGAGATTATGTTAACAAATAAATGTATTTTTTCCAAAAATTTTTGTGATTTCTTTGTTAAGTACTCCTGGGAGCATCCTTGTAAATAATTGGTAGTCGTTAATCCCGTTTTTTCTCTTAATTAAGTCGTAATTTATCGAGTTAATCATTTGTCAATCGTGTAAGATCTTTGATCATTTGTGTTAAAAAAACTCCCAGCTCTATTAGGTGTTCTCATTTCTCGCAATTTGTTCAACACTAGATTGACATATCACAAGAATACATTGGTGTGCTTACATTGTGTCTAGATACGGAAGATGATCACATCAGGTAGTCTTATACTTCACAATATAATAAATATAACGAAAAAGTGTTGAATATTCTATGTAATGAAATTCCAAACATTCAAATAGTTATCAATTAAACGAATCGAACAATCAATATGTTTTATTAATTTGGAGATCAATTATCTAATGGTGTCCCTGTCAGGATAAAATTTGTTTTGCTCTCTTATAATGTAGGATTGGTATGATGCTCACTTTCTCACCATGATGCTTCACTTGAAGGATCCAAAACATTGTCAAAATTATCGATAGATTTTTCTTTACTTTGTGGGTTTGATTTTGACTTTACAGCGACAAAATTCTCTCTTCATTTCTTATTTATAATTATCAACACCGTTTTATTTGATAGTAAACGCTTGATAACTAATTAAAAGTCATTATTTCATCTTTGTCTACAAGGTCAATCACCTGTACACTAATCAATAAATCTCAATATCATATCCTGAAGCTTTGATGTTTAATATAATCGAATGAACATTGTTGTTGGAATAGATAATGTTAATAGGCCCTTTGTGCAACCGCAAATCTTGCGGCCTCTTTCACAGTACTGACATACAGGTAAGCTTGTAGTCAAATAACTATTAATTATTCACCGCCTCTTATCCTTCTGTGAGATTCATTAGCTTTAAGAGGATTGTTATCCTTAGTCTGTGAAGGGTACGTTGAAATTACGGATCATCAATGAAAGGCATTGGCGTTGTTGACAGTCGCTTTGTTAATCCAAAATTATCCTAGGAATACGATTAGTGTTATTTACATCATACAATACGTATGTATCTATCTTAATTGAACTATTCAGAAGGATTTACTATTAAGGAATGATTGCGGTTTCGATTTATATCGTTATAAAGTCTATTTACCGAAGAAAAATAGTAAACTAAAACATATGCACGCATAGTGCCCGAGATCAGAGCTGAAAATGCCAAAACCATACAGCAGATTAATAATATCATTCATGAATATGCACAATTCTCATTACAAAAATATACAACGTAAACGTGAAGCATGGAATGTATACAAGGTGAATGGCCAAGATATGGATAACATTAATTTGAAAATTTAAAAATATTTGTATTGATGTATTAGAATAAAATCTTCACTTTTCAACTCAATAAACACATTTTTTTGTTTCCTATCAGATGACATTGAGCTTGCACTGTCGTCAATGTTTATAATAAGATATTCCACGTTTAAGTTTCAACCTTTTCCATGCTGAATATCTTTTTCCTCTTAGCTTCTGTAACATATTGTGTCACATCTATCCAGATAAACTCAATGGGATTGAGTTCACAATGGTAGGACGGTAGTCGTAAAATTGTTTTATTTTGTTTTCTGGCTATTTCATCAATAATGTTCGAGTTATACTTATTTTTATGTTTTTTGATAATTTCTGAAAGCTCTGCTTCAATCATCGTTTCATCAAAATCGATATTTCTAGAATTAACCGATTCTTGAATACCTACTTTCCTTGTTACCATTATTGGTATTTCCTTAAGTTGAATAGAGTTTTCGAAAACCAATTTTCGAAAGAGACACCGTCCATTTTCTCCTGATAGTCTCCTATTTTTTTCCATTCAAATACCAATAAAGCATCTGGCAGAAAACACAAAACACTACCGATGTGACAAATTATTAGTCACTGCCCTTTTACTTAAATTAAATTTTCCCTACAAAACCAGACACGTACAAAACCAAACATAAAATGTGCTATTGATCGAACTG
This sequence comes from Diorhabda carinulata, assembly GCF_026250575.1. Lineage (NCBI taxonomy): Eukaryota > Metazoa > Arthropoda > Insecta > Coleoptera > Chrysomelidae > Diorhabda > Diorhabda carinulata. The sequence continues at coordinate 28,133,660 of NC_079465.1, read as the reverse complement.
TGATAGATATGGAAATTATCTAAACCGACCCAATAATAAATAATAGTAAACAAATCTTTTTAGAAACAATCTTTTATTTAAATGAAATTTTATAGGACTCACAACTCACAGAAGATAAGGAAATTCATTTATATTTCATAGTTCTGGAGAACTAGCATTTGATCAAATAAGAAAAGAGACAGTGCTATAAGTAGATGTCAATCAAAATGAGCTTCATAAATTTGATTACACACATACATACATTGACAAGTGAAACTAAATGAAAAGTTGTAAAATAGTTTATTGGAACATAACATACCTGATGGGTTTTTCATGAAATCCAGCTAGGAATGCTTTCCTTGAGGATTGTATGGAAGAATCCACTCAAATCTTATCCTTAGTATGTCTAGAATTTACCCATGTTTCGTCCAGGTAGTGAATTTTTCTATTATCTTCATGATATTTTTTAATTTTCCTAAGGAATTCTTCGCCTCCACACAATTATTTTTGGTTTTCCTAGTAATAAACTGTTTTTGCTTGTTTTTTGTTGTTTGAAATAACGTCATTAGCAGTCTTGTCATCATTTTCTTGTATTTCAGTTTTATACATAATCACACTAGCGTTGAAATGAAGGTTTTTAGCTCTTTTCTTGGGCGAATCAACTGTATCCGTATCAGGCATGTTTAAGAAAACTACGCAACAGACAAAAATGAACAATCTCGGTGCAGTACGGTGATACGATGCCAGATGCCGCCCTTTAATACACCTGATCTAACCGCTTTGGAAGCAATGCGGCGCTCGCTCCTCCTACGAGACTTTTTATTCGTGCCAAAGATTTGGAGCAATAACGATACCGTGCTGCGCTTCCCTCGGGATATTCACATTGAGTCAATATATAGACATCTGCCAATCAGATTCAAATTAATTTTTCGCTCATATATTACAATAAGTAAGAGAAATTATAACCTAAAAAACATCAATTTTTGCTAGGAATTGACAAATTTCCGCCGTAATCAACGCATATGGTCTTAGGTCAGTTTTTTTGCCAAAACAAATTTTGTGAGACTTTTTAAATGCTTTTTGGAAACCCGCAGGTTTGAGTGCATCTAGCGCTGAAAGGAAATTATGGCTGAAATTAAGGTTGAAATTTCATTCTAAAAAAAAGAACGCTGGTGAATGGATTATGGATCAATGTTTCACTATTCACATACACGATATATTTGGTAAATTGAAATAACCATCACAGAACACGGAGTGGGAGCTTGTTGGAGATATACCTAATTTCCCTAGAGCTCCAATTATTTTCTATGTTACCATTAAATTACATGTATGTACCTATATTTCAGATGAAAATAAATACGAGGGCTGCTACTTGAGTTTTTAGATGTGCCGACATTGATGTTAATGTTAATTGATATTTTTAATGGTCAATGTGCTCAGAACTTGTTGGTATAGGAGTGCTGTTTGAATTGGTTGGAGACAAATATTCATCTAGGTCAAAAAATGCAATTATATCCCGAAAATTTTCATGTGATGATTTTCTATGATATCGACGTGGATAAAACCAACAGCATTTTGCTTATTCACTCGCTTCCTCTTTTGGTGATGATGCACTATCTCGAGCCATCGAGTTTCGCTAGTTTTCAGAATTTAATCGTGGTCTCACTTATGACAAATTTCAGCAAAACCAGCTGTTGTTCGAGGAAACATCGATGCAAGATTGGCATGTGGGTGATTCCATTATAACTGTGATATTCAATGTCCTGTATTGTTTTTTTGTACTAGTCATTAATTAATAATCAATTAATAAAAATTTTGTGTTAATTGAATAATTCTTAAGATATTTAAACATTATTTTTATACAATATAACTTGCCACTTAAAGAAAACTTATACTACATCACTTGAATGTCAGTACCGTGTCATGTCCATTCCTAGAATTTACCGATAAATTATTAATTTTTTTTGTCGTAACAAATGATTTAAACTAATTACCTTATAAATTCTAATGTTTATGATCAAACTGAGGAAAATTGATGCACTTGTTGTTTAATATCTTAAGTTACCATGTCAGTACCGTGGATAAATGAGTCAGTACCGTGGAACATTTGTGTCTTGCTCGTGATACTTTGAAGTTGTAGTAAATTCCTCTTAGAGTTTTATTTTTACAGTAAAATAGATGAATAATATGCATAAAAAAGTTAGAAAAGTTAAATTTTAAAATCTTGAAATTTTGAATACAAAAAATCAAAGTTAGAACGGAATCACCCATGTGACATACCGTGTAATTGAGGCAGACTTGAGCATTATTTTCATTCGCATACAAACACTCACACAAAAAGCTCGTGTCAGTTGGTGCAGAAAATTCGACGAAACATGGATCTATGTGTATGAAACTGAAACCAAATAACCATTAAATGTATGGGCGACAAACTAAATCCATAAAAAGTAGTTCGCGAATGCAGCAATTCGAAACAAATAGTCGCCTATCCATTGGAGCGACGTAGTACGGTCAATTCTGAATGATACAACAGCATTTGTTCAACAGAAGTGTACGAGAAAATCAGGGAAACCAATCGCAGAAGACCAATCATTCTCCATCACGACAGTGCGAGCTCTCACACACCAGGTCAAACAGTCAAAACATTGAATTCAGTCGTACGTCCTTGAGTGGCATGAAATGATTTTTTATCATTTTCGCGGATCAAAAATAAATTTTGAGGTCAACGTTTTTACACACCTGCAGAAGCGATTGATGCGTGTGAAACACATGTTTCAAAGGTCTGGAATAAATGCTTCGAGAATTGGTTCAAACGCATATAGAAGTGCAGTTCACGTTATTGTTATAGTAACTGGTCAAAGTTAAGGCGTCTGATGATCACGTATAAAATTTTTTCATCCAAAATTTTGTGTTAATAAATTATTTGCAATACTTCATTTTGAAATATTTGGAAATTGGCTAAAATTTCCAAATAGATTTTGCAAGTCCCCAACGTAGTATGAAGTATAGATTTATATAAACAGATTGAAAAAACTTCAAGTTCCTTGCCAAAATAGCAGAGAAAAGGATTCTGATATCCTCTGTAATTAATACTTGTTTTTTCAAAAGCTGCACATATCTGGTATCAATTCCAAACAAAAGTCTTTGTTGAATGTTATTTTGGAGAAACCTGTGGTATCAAGGATGTTGATGTCTTTAAAAAGAATCTATAGAGTCCTTGACGTACATTATATATAATTTGAAGGATAAATAACTGCCACATTTTTCATTATACTTTACATGTTTCATTATATTGAAATAATTATTGACCTAGCTATTGATTGTTATATGTTTATATGTTGAATCATTTAACCTAGTTATTATTCTTATCTAGGTTTATTTAGCGTTAATTCAGCTGCATTATTACCAAATAATAACTAGGACGGAGACACAGCGCAATAAGGATACAAATCAGGTTCAACAAATTCTCAGAAAGAGATTCAATTAAAGTATACAAGACGTGTTTGATTACCACTCCCAAAATTATGTGAACGCCAGAAGTTTGATGAATATGTATATCTACATTAATTTGCATTGATCGATCACATTGAGACATGGCACGCCGTTTTGTGATCATGAATTGAATTACTTTCTTGTCTAGACAAGGAAATGCAAATTTTCCCGTAATTTTTTCATCGAAAAATCGTTTTTTGATAAACCACTCACCTATTATTGTTAAAATAATAGTAGATTCTTATAGTGGAAACAGCACTATATTATTGCCTAAGTTTTCCATAACGAATACAGTTTTATTCTTTCTTTTTTCTGTATTTGTAAGTCTGGACGTATATTATGATGGAATGGATAAATACTACAGCTAGAGTTTGAGGAGTAATTAAACGATATTAATAATAATATGGAGCTTTGAAATTTATTCAATACAATATTGTTATGACAGATTGGATAAGAATTTTGATATTGTGTTGTCTAGCATTTGCCGTGTCACTATGAAATATGTTGTACTGTGTCAAAGGAGGTTATCAAAAGCATTTCGACTATAAATTATGATGTAGACGCCAGCACGCTAATTGGAAATGAAATTTCAGCGGTTAAATTCCACTACAGATTCACTTTATCGCTAAAACAGTTGAGTGAACGCGAACGTCACGCTTTTTCATGTTCCCACATTAATTTGTGTCGATCTGGTGGCGATAAAGTTATCAAAAACGCAATCTTCACGAGTTGCTACATGTATTGACAAAAATCGAAATAGAAAAATATGAAAATTACAGTTGCCTATGAAAGTTGATGCTATCATAGGACATTTTAGCTCGTTTCGTATTACAAAAGAACTGAATGAAAGTTCACTAAAGCCAAATGTCACAACTGCAGGAAGTGACTCGAATTTTCAACTTAGTTATTTGCGGAGAGAAAAGAAATAAACGAGTCATAGGTGTGTGGTTATTACTGAAGATTTTAGGGTTGTCACAAAATTATTTCCTTATTTTGATGTAATTGTAAACATTAACCACATTTTCCTCTGAAGAAATATAAGTATCTAGGACCCATAACACAACTCACATGCTAACGCTAATGCTAATGCTAATGTAGGCCAACGTTCTAGTGTTCTCTACCATAAGAGAAATGTATAGATCTCTTATACCGGTTGTGAAATATTTCAAGGATAGCAATGCTATCTCAAGCTTCAAATTATACTGACATGGTAACATCGAAACAAACCTTACTTCTGGTTAATGCCTGGATCTTCACTTTTCCAAATAATCTGTAAAGTAACAAGCTGTATTTAATTGCTGGACAAGGAGCTATAACTTTCTTAAACAACTATAAGATTGTGCCATAGTAGCCTAGAAGTTCTTGTGTTTTATTTTTTATACCTTTGTAATCTCGAGTGCGAGACGTGAAAAATAATTGGATTATTCCACTTTTTGAAATTATGCTTAACGATGTTAATGTTGAGAAAAAATATAAGAAAGTATAAAAAATATCCAAGTTTACTTTTTAACGATCCTTACAATAAATTTTTCAGTGAAATTAATAGTGAATGGAGTAGCTTCTTCAAAAATAAATTATGTCAATCTGTATTATTGATTAAAGAAAATGCTATTGTTATCAAAGTGTACTTTTATCAATTTTGAATTAACTCAAAATTCAATCAATAATCAGAGATGCAATAATATCTATTGTAAAATCAAATTGTAATAGAGTAATCATTATTACGAATAAATGGATGCGAAAATTACAGTTCAGGGTGAGGTTCGCCTCTCATTATTTCTAAATATATTTCCACGTCTCGTCAAAGTTAATTACAATAATTAGTGAGTTTCCTTTGATTGTAGACTGTAATAATTATAACTCACTCATTTGTATATCGTGCTACTGTCTTCCAAGTAACGGTTCAGAACTCGGAAAGATTTATTCCAACTGCTAGAAGGGTTGTAGAGGCGAAGGGAAAGTTGAAATGCGAGCTTTGCTTCTTGTTGAATAGTATGCTATTGTATTCTCGTTTTGTTTCAAAAGTTCTTTAATTGTGGTTATCATTTATAACCGAAACAAGCACATTATTACTAGAGTTTCATCTATAGATACGCTAGAATATATTTTGATGCCGTGAAGATATACGGAATACTTTTTAACGAATAAGTGAGTAAGCAATCTCTATTGGATACAAAACTGTATGTCGTTCAACAGATTCAATAATTTTTTTATGAATCGTCTTTAACTAAACGTATAGTTTACTTAATAATTCATATGTTAGCAATTCGGAAATCATTTCTGCCGCTTAAAGTTCAAAATACATTTCAAATTTAATATTTTTTACCTTTAAAAACTCACTCATCTTTTAGGTTTTTCTCTAAAATAGTGCAAATTGCTTGATGATTAGTTGCGATAAACAGTTCTCGAGATATTGAATATTTTTGGTGGGATTTTTGTACTCACAATAAAGTTGTGATTATAAAAAATAGAAAAAATGTTGGGAAGCAAAAGTTGTTCAGTTGTTGTCTGATGATTTCTTAAGTTAATGAAAATTATAAAAGGTTTCCATGTGATGGAACTTTTTGGATTGATTTGTATATTTATAGGTCAGTGAAAATTGCTAAAATGTCATCTTAAGTATATTTTTTTGCAGAATAAGAATAGAAATTTTGAATCTACATGGTGTTTCAAAAAAAGGTGATCACGTCTCTAGGATCGACGGTGAACTGAAAAATATTTGGGGTTTGATCAGTAGAAAACTCCATACGTAAAAATTATACACATTTCTTGCGATTTTGCCGCAACTAGTGGCAACTTTGTATTGAAATTTTAAACGAATATGTTTTGGAAGTTCTTACATCCAACGAATTGATTTTTATGTCTGACTCTCATAGAGGGTTCGTACCAAATATTATTGAACATAACTTTTTCAATATAACGGTACACAGTATTGAGTCTTATCAAGAGTACTTGTTTGGTGTAAAATTGAATGATGTTTAAGTTCACTTAAAATTTTGCTCAATAATTATACCTAGTATTGAAAATGTTATGTTCAATACTTCTTGGTACGAACTGTGTAACTAGCGCTATCTATGAAAGGTCAGATATAAAAACAAATTCATTGGATGTATCAGCTACCACAACAAAATTTTTCTTTAAACAAACCCCAAACATTTTCCAGTTCTCTACCTATCGCAGTGATGGGATGACCTTTTTATTTGAAACATTCTATATTTGAATTAATGAAGCTGGAAAGGAGGGCTTATTAATTATACAGGCAAGAGATCGTTTCAAAAGTCCGTGACTTTATGAAAAAAAAAAACAGGAGTAGGAATAAGTATTCATAATATAACGTGAACTAACAATTCAGTACCTATCTAAATTATCAACTAACCAAATTCAAAATAACAGATTGCAGATAAATTTTATTCTTCAAATTATTGTCTCATTTTAAATGGAATTGATGATACGTACGCTCCTGGCTCAAACAGGGACAACGAAGGAACGGCGCGCATCGTCTGTGCTTGTCGTGGCCCAATTACTTAATAATCGGACTTTCCATTTGAAAATAAAATACCACAGAAGTAGAGTACGTTGGGAACCTTTAGTATCAAATTAAGGTAAAGTGGTATTTAGAGTCCTCTCAGTAACTAGAAGGAATTATTTACGCATAGAAATATATAATTAACTCAAACATTAATTCTTCATAAAATTCTCAACTTAAAAGTTTCAATACGTTTTCTCTCTAAGACAAATATGTTTGTCTCTTTGAAGAGAAATCTTCGAAGAGCCTAAGAAATGAAGTTCAAAGAGGAATATAATTCCTAAACTTTCTATTTATGGAACTTCTAAATATTTAACGGCTGGTAATTTCATATAATGTGATGATACACTGCTTTCGTCTGGGAAGGGAACAGAGCCCCTATTATTCGTCAGTCCAATTCTCTGGAAAATTGAAGGCAGGCTGTTCGGTGTAGTGGAGTTAGTTTGGGACCAGTAGCTGGCCCCAAATTAACGCTTTATCGCTCAAGATTAGCTGTCTTAATTCTTCCGTTGACTGTCCTGCCACTCACAGCCACTGCTCGCGTTTTTCTGAGCTCTTGTTGGACTTACCATCAGTAGGAGCCCGATATCTCAGTATTGAGGTGACAATGAATCGGTAATCTCACAGATGTACACCTTTTTTTCCGGAACCACGTCTTTAATAAAATTTACTAGTTTCTTAGTAACGACGGTAAACTTTGGAAACAGCAGACTGATGTTCATGATTAGCGCACTATCCACTTCTTGCTGACTCTGGCTTAATACGGTGACAGCGACATATAAAGAAAAGTAATTTCTGTCAATCTTATCAATTGTAAACAACGCTGAACATACGCCTTAAAACTAAAAATTTTCATTTCCTCTGGCATTTATCGTAATACAAAATAAATTAGTTTACCGTGCGTTCAAGTTACTTTTTTCAAATAACATTCTATTTTTCTCCATTAATAATATGACTTTAAGGCGTTTTCATGCAAAACAAATTTAATTAGTTGTAACTATAATTGAATGATCATGCATTTGATACTAATATTATCAATTAACCACTCATCTCTGTTAACTAATTATCGCAATATATTAAAAAATACAGGGATAAATGAACGTCTCATCAGCGTAAGTAGGAATATTTCTGCATCTCGAAGCTAGAAGAACGTGACTCTAATTAACGTTAGATTGGGGTTTCCACTTTCTCGTTTATTTTCTCTCCTTCAAGCCATAACAAATCAAATCGTCGCAACATTGATTTTAAGACTTTAACACTGTTTATAAGAATTCCTTTTATTGTGCCACTAAAATGTAGTTCCAAGTACTATCCAACCTGACAAACTCATAGAGTTTTTGTCTTCGAAAGCTTTGAACTTAAAATTTGATCTTGCCTCCACTCATGAGCAGTTCAGGAATTAATGTAAAGTGCAGCCAATAAGCTGAATGTACGGTTATTGGCCAAAACCAAAACATTAATTATGTTGTTGATCTATATTTGAATTCTAAAAAAAAATCTTTACCTTACCAACACCAGTCACAAATATATCTTGGCTGGCCGTATACATAGATATGGAAACATAGTATCATAGAGGGGACAACGGCTACAGTATAATTATATTTTCAAACAAGGCCTCTTGACGATAATAAACCGAGTAGAAAACTCTTGCAAGTAGAATGAAATCTTAATATTTTCACCATTCAAGGAAATTAAAAGCTTTGTTCTGATGATTTTTGAAGAATATGCTAAATTATAAAATGTTTTGACACAATAAAGTTCAATATGTTCCAATTATTGGAAAAAATCGTATTTTTCATAATTGTGCTCAAGGGTTACAATGTAATCGGATTCATAAAAAGGACTTCTGTTTCATTGAATGTTTGTTTAACGACTTCTGAAAAGAGAACAAGTTTTAAGGGTTTTGAAGTTTCCTATGAAGGCTATTTGTGTCTCACGTTTCTCTAGCTCCAAAATACTTATTCAATCCTGGCTCTACATGATTCATTAAAATCTTTGTAGCCAATGTAAGATTGATAATCACTCCCCTACATTCACTACACTCTCAATGATCAACCAACCTACACAGTTCAACAATAACACATCCTTGCTTCTGAACACATATATCTGTCGTATACGATGGACTGAAAATTTTCGGTATTTCCTCATTTCATAAGGTATTCGGTTTCCACGTCGCTGAAAATACATTGGAGGCAGGAATAATCCAAATAACTTCCAATTTACTTAATGATGTTGGTAATGCTGGCTAAGAAATTGTAGAAAATTACATGGTCCACAAAATGGAATATTCTTATTTTGAGAGAATTGGTAATTAGAGGAATATTGATGGAAGTATCAGATAAGTAAGGACATGTTCCATCACAGAATGGATTACATAGACCATTGAAAAAAAGACTATTTAAGGTTTGCAAACAATTTTCATGAAAATAGTACTGAGATCGAATGCCCACGATGTTTTTTTTCAATTTACCAATTCTCGAGTTCTACCATTATGTAGATAATAGATCAGATTACATTATAAAATTTTTAATAAACCTACAACTAGCTAAAATTTTTTCAGAATAGGGTTCTATATATGTAAGATAAGATAAGAACATCACACTCTACCTGAGTGAGGAGAACAAGAATATGTGTTTGTAAGCATCAGTTTGATCAGTTCGTATCCTATTGATTGGAATGATGGTACTATCACAGTGGAATCGGTTGTTATCTTTCAAATGTTATTATAATGAATAATTGTCTACTTCTACTTTAATAACTATTTCTTCATCTTCACTTTTCCTTCTTGTAGAATTTTGGTGAGCTGCTCTAAGAAAAGGAGTGCACCAATTGTTTCTTCGTCATTGATAGCATAAATATTTCTATCTGTTGTATTTGATTCTTCGTAGAAGCAAGTTTGACCCTGACTATCGACGCATACTGGCGAACAAAATAATCCCACTTTTTGTCAGCCACAATTATTACTACGAGTACAACCTACCGTTAAAATATTAACGACTTGTCTAAGAAATTTAATTCGACATTTTTTTTTAAATCACATTTACGAAAGTGTTTCCAGAAGTGTTAATTGTTTCGTTAGCAAGTAATTTGCAAGAGGGTAACTTGTAAAAAAATTGTCTGTTGTTATACCGCGCAAGCTAGAGTGGTATGGTTCAACCAAATCTGATACACTTGAAGATTACTAAGAAACGATGTTTTCACGTCTGCGTTTGACCAAATTTTCATGCCATAACGCCCCGGTTTCGAATTTATAACGTGTTTAGAGGGACATGTACTTCTAAAACAAACTAGCTGCTAATCAATTGTAACGGTTTCGTATGGTTGAAAAGAATTCTTGCGTTTATAAATGAACATATCCCAAATTTCTCTAATTGCCGCTAATTTGTCATTATTCCTTCTCTCTTCTCGCGTAGATTTGTCGTCAAATAGTGAAAATCCGATTAATTCCTCGAATCTATCTCTAGAGAAGACAGCTGAGAAAAACGACCGACGTATGGACTTGTTCGTGGACCACATTACTCAATTTTGATCAGAATGCATATAAAACCGTCTAGTTCGCATTTTTCAACCGATCACCACTGTTTTTGTTTGTTTGGATTTTTCCATTCCAGTTATAGTAATATCCAAGGGCTTTTTCGTTGGTGTGAAGATAAATTAACTCTTTCGTAAAAAACAAATTTAAAAAATCTAAGGGCGTACTCTACGTGTTCGAAAACAATCCATTCCAATCCAAATCCGCAAAAAACATCTGGTATCAGGTTTGGCACCTCTCAGTGCCGGTTTGGGGTCCTAAAGGGACCCCTCTTACTTCTAATTGCGTAATATCACGACACTCTTGTAACGACTGCTCAAAACACACTAACACATGATAAGTTTTGTAATTTTAAGCTCATAACTTGCCAGTTGTACTTTTTTTCAAAAATTATGTTCTGGGAGACACCCCATCGGCACTTAAAAGTTAAGTAATTGTTGGAAGCATGTGCAGTATTAAAAGAATCAATCCTTCCCATTAAAAATCGGTTCTATGATTGATAAGATGTTGAAAATTCTAATTTTTAATTAAAAAAGTTCTTTATACAAACAATTTGTTGTTTTTCAATGTAAGCCAATAAAGCTGAAGCGCATAAACCTTGTTTTTATTTGTCTACCGAAAGACCCTCAAATTTTGGACTGAAGTGCCGTATTTCATGTTTTCTAATTCCGTATAGTGCTATAAATAAAGATATAACTTAATTACTTTGTTTACCATTCCCTCATAGTTCCATTTTGCGTCCGATATTCACCTACATTAAATTATACTCGCTCATTCCAGTGAAAAATTTCATGATATGCATCTGGTGGAGTTGAAATTTAAAACGCAACGAATTTAGTTGACTGAACGAAAAAAAACATGACATTTAGTTTTTTTATATCAAATAATTGTACATTGCTCTGCCATGTAAACAATAGAAAAGTTAATGTGCTAATAAGCTTACAAGAAAATTACTTAAACAACTCATAAAAACTCAAATATGAAGATAAAATCTAAATGCACATATCATAGAAAGTAATTCTACGATCAGTTGATTATGTTTTAAGGACTAATGAATTGAAAACAGTCCTACATCCACAAAAACGAGTTTAAAGTAATTTAACTTGCTAATATTTCTATTTTTGTCAGGTTCACAAAAGAAACTGTTCAATAAAACTTCTCTTAATAATGCAAGCTATCTTCACAAGTCGTTCAGAAGTATATACAGGGTACCGGGACCTCTGAACATTTGGCTTATATAAATAATTACAGGGAATATATTGCTTGTTAATCTCGTTAAGTTTGATGTCAAAATGGTCTCCAATATTCTACTTGAAAGTATCTGATTCTGTTATAAGAAGATGATATAGAATCATGCAATTTCTGACTTTTCATTTGCCGATGTTTCTAAAGATATTCATCTACCTCTGGAAGTTTCATTTGAGTTCTCTAGAATATCAATACTAAAGTGTGATGATATATGATATTGTGTAAACAAAATGCCATCTCCTGCCTATCTCATCGCAGAAACTCAATTCTTAACAAATCTAAATCTCTGGTTCATTCGAATTGCCTCCCCCAAAAGCAGTGGCGACGTTTACACTTACGCAAATACCAACTTTTAAAAGTTTGTCATCTCACTGTTCTATACAAACAAATGAAAACAGGCAGAAGGGGATCGATTAATGGGATTTGTATTCAAAATGAGGGTTCTTTGTTATATAATGTCCTAAACCAATTACAAAATTGCAAAACATAATTGCAAAATATTGGGTGAGTCTGAAAAATGAGCTTGTAAAGCGGCACTTGAATTAGTGCACGCCTCTTTCGGAGCGAGGTCAGGATGAAAAAAATGATCGAGCAGTGGTACGCGATAAAGTTTTGCGTGAGACTCAAGTGGTGGTGCTTACGCAATTGTTTCTCGGAATCTTAATCATACAGGTGGCATAAAATGTTCCGGATTGAACAAAAGAAGGTCCAACCAACCAGAAAAAAAACATTGATGCAAAATTTTTGTAAGCTCCATGTTGACAATGCATCTGCCTTAACCACGACCGAATACCTGACATAAACGAGATCATCATCATATTTCAGCTGCCCTACAAACCGTACCTCAGTTCTTCAGTCTTCTGTTTATTCCCTTCGCTTAAGAGATCACTGAAAGGACAACATTTGGAGGCACTGGACAACATAAGACTCTTTAACACAAGGTATCTGAAGAACATTTCTATTGATGCCTTTCAAGAAGCCTATTCCGCATAAAAATCTCGATGGCAAAACTGTATTGATGTAATAAGTTCGTATTTCGAGGAATATTGACAAATTTCACCATTCCGATGAATAAATTTTCAAATCCAAGCCTTGATGCATTACTTTAGGGGCATAACTGTATGAAATGGATGTAGATCAGTCACTCAGGTGGCTCCAAACGGTCTTTTCTTCTGGAAATTATGCTAAAAAATTACTCTGGAGATCCTTAGTGTTTCGAGAGAATTATCTGCTAGGTCTAGCGTCTTCAGGTGTTTTTTGAGGCGACAGTGCCCCGATAAAACTCCTGTTAGTATTCGTACATTGTTCTTACTTAGGTTGATACATTTAGCAGATCTACTCTGGCTATAGTTTTCCAGAAGAGTCTTTACCTGTCTCACTCCTGTAGTGCTTTTTCCATTGGTCTGTAGCTGATAACAGAAGGGTTCGCTTCGCTCCGGTGTGTTCCGAAATCCATTATAGGGTAATTTTATTTTTGTTGCCTAGCTCGTTCAATTTTTTTAGGCAATCCCAACGCCTTTGGATCTTATGATATTGGAGCTTAGAGATCTAATGGCTGCTTGACTATCGGAGAAGATGACGTAGGATTAAGCGAAAATGTATGATTCATCTCACCAATCAAAAGAGAGACTACATGGGAACATTCTACACTCTTTATCAAGAACTAATGCGGGATGGTAGTAAGTTTTCCAACTTCTTCAGAATGTCTATGGAATCTTTTGACGAACTCTATGAGAAGTTGAAGCCTGCGCCACCAAAACTAGTTTATTTCACCGCGCAGTCGACTGGAATGCTCGGTCAAAAACAGGTAAAGTGTGTATTTAGTCACGTCGCTCCTACTGTCCGATAGTATAGTGGCATTGGACGGCTGCTCACCGGTATTTTACCGGCACCGATAAGCGTTCGGCGTGTGTGCAAAATCACATTATAAGATTTTGGAAGACTGGTATGAAATCCGCCGTTCAAAATAGATTTTTCAACTATTGAATTGATTCCAAAAAACGGACTTTCTCTTTGTAATCAATAAGCATAGCAAACATCTCATTAAAATATTTGATAGGTTACCGCAAATATGCTTTTTTAAATGAATATTTATGTCATGTAAAATTCATGTTAATTTCGTTGTATTATTTATGTGGAAAATAAATAAATTTGTATTCCGTGTATTGTTTTTGTATCAGCTGACGTAGACAGTCTAAACTATAGTAGAATTGATTTCAATCAATTTATATCACACGAATATAATTAATCTTTTTAAGCTGATTCATATACATAATAGCATGTCGGAAGCCAATTAGGTGATTTCGAAACGTGTTTATCTCAAACAGGCATTATTATATAATTATCTTTTCCATTCATTAGGTGAACAATATGAATTTTCATGAAGTTTCGAGGTGAAATTTTTCCTCAATGCCAACAATATTTTATAACAATACTTCAATAATCTTTGCCGTTACTATATTATTGGACACAATATATTTATCCCGTTGAATAAACAGTGTGTTGCAGCACATTTTCTAGTGATAGAATGAAGTCCAATTTCAAACACTCAGCCAGAAGCTCCCGAACTTTTTTTCTTGTATACTTCCAAAATTCAGCTAGATTTTGCAGTTATAATATTGCCATATTTTTATAACAAAAAAAGAACTAAGGAGATTTGCGTTGTGGCTGAGTTTCAACCACGATTTAGCAGTTAAAAAAAAAGCGAGAATTAATAATTAATTGATTAATTGTGCTGTGAGTGGATGTCAAATATGCAAAGCAATGAAAAAAATTACTCCAACTAACTTAACTTTTGTAAAAACTACATTGACTCAGAGCAAAAAAACTAATCAATTCCCACAAATTTTATTTAGGAAAACTGGTCAAATATATAAATTAAACTAATAATAATAACTTCTACACAAAATAATCATAGTTTCAATGAAAAGGATGTACTTGATGGATTGACAGCAATATATTGTTAAGGATAACTGCAAATCTGCTCGTTCTGATATTCAATATGCTTCTTTTTCTTCAATAAGTTTGTGACGACACTGAAACTTTTTTCGATAAAATATGGCGAAGGAAACGCTACTAGAAACTTTTACACAATTCCCCACAATCCAGGATCTTTTTCGGGTATTTCGAAATGTCACGCTCCTCTTGCAATATCACATTCTCCACGTTAGTTACTGAAAGAAATTATGATTCTGATTATGTCAAATGAAGACTAGCTTTTAAAACCTCTCCAACAGCAGGTGAAATCATTTGTTCTATAATGGTGTGAAGCTTTCAAAAATTTGCTAAAAGTAATGAAATATTGTAAGATGCCATCGATTTTAGACGTTGAAGCAAACATACTAGGCACAGTGGGTTTCTCTTTTTATTTCCCCTTCAATGGAAATATATCGAATCCCCACACATCTCATCAGGATGACGCTTTCTCAGATGATCTTGTAACTTCGATGGTTTCATAGTCATAACTTAAGACTTTGTTACATAATAGGCGCATGGGCAGTAGCTTGTCTGCCTTTGATGGAAAAAAACGAAATTTCGACACTTCCCATGCAAGTAACTGTCGCTGAGCTTCTTAAAATATCATCTCCCCATAATGATAGGAGAAGCCAAATCAACATCCTTGTTCTTCACTATGAAAACCAAATACATTTTCATAAACCTACACGAACGAATTTTTTTATCACACAAATGTAGATCCCGTGGAATCCTGGAAGTTCACCTGGACCACTTTGGGAAACACTGCATTAAACAATAATAACAAAACATAGGAAAGTTGTGAAATTATCGTATACAATGATTAATAGAATATCAATTGCAAAAAATACCCAAAAAAAGTATAGGATAATCAGACATTTTTACTGAACCCAGGGAAGTAGGAAGACCTAATCAGATGAGATAGTAGTAAGCTGTTTTCAGAATGACACGTTTAAGTAAAACTTACGTTCAAGTATCTTCCAACTGGTTTTCTGCCTGGTAAAACAGACACGGAACATTACTCATACCACCTAAAAAACTTCCTCTATCACTAGGCACCGGTTCTCCCATGGGACTGCCGTTAGGCATTTCTTCGCGGGATAAGAATCTGAATATACAACTTTTATGTCAACGCTTTTCTTTTTAGAGCAAATTTTCTTCAACATCTCATTTATTCAAGCCGTCTATGTCAAGAGCATATCCTCCTGGTATTCCTCCTCCTTCAAGTGTTGGTTTATCTACATTTTGAGCACTCTAGACTCATGTAACAACTTATGAAGACCTCAGTTTCCAGAAGTCTTCTGGGTTAGGTACTCATTTACCCCTTCGTGGGGATGACTATCTTGCGGAAAATTAGTGAGGGGCTACTCATCTCATAAAATTTGTCAATGACATATGCTGTTTTTCAGTTCATACCTCTTCTTTGTGCTGTCGATCTTTTCTGATGCTGAAGTTATCTTTTCTCTCCTCCCCAATAGGTATCATTTCCACGATTACTCATGCCGCATCCTCGAACACCGTAGAGTATGCGATGGCAAGTCTCAGGGAATTTTATCCCTTTAGTGCATCGGACCTGACGAAAATTCCATATGCGATTAAAGATATGAGCATCGACGACAACAGAGCTCGGATTTTCTGATTTGAACGTCCAATGTTCCGCATAAGTTAAAATAAAATGTTTATAGTTCACGCTTTTTGTTTTTGGATTTCTATCTGCCAATGATCATCATTCCCAAGTAGCTTTTTCTCTGATGGTTCCAGACCGACTGAGTCTATCCACAGACAGATCTTTTCAAAGACCGTATTTAAAGAAGAGTTCATCTCCCCTTGTCGCTTTGCTACATGATGTTATACGAGGCGAGGGCCTACAATTGAGCCTTGTAGCTCTCCAGCCACTTTGCACTTCTTAGGACCGTTATGTGCTGCGTTGTGTGTGTGTGTGTGTGTGTGTGTGTGTGTGTGTGTGTGTGAGTGTGTGTGTGAATAAACAGATAAGATATGCGGACTAGAGCTGATTTCAACAAATTTCAGTAAAATATATAACAAGAAGATTTAAACCTTGTTATATAACGTAATAAAAATGAAAAATACCTTTCTTTATGCTAGCATATTATTACAAGCACGTAGTAGCGAGGGTAGATGTAAGCATCCGTCAGGAAAATATCCTAAAGTTATAATACAGCTTTCACATGAAAAAACTCATAATTAGAAACAGAAATCGAATTGCTTTGGTATTTATTCTGATATATAGTAAATTTTTGAATGGGAAAAATATATTTTTCGTAGAGTTTGTTGAAATTGTACGAACAAAATATAAATTGATGTATTTATTCGGTAGTGGTAGCTAGTGGTACAAAAAATGTTATTAACCAAGACAATTTCGAAATTAGGGACAATCCAGGACTTTCAGCTTTTCGATTGTATATATCATTTCATTGATCATAACATAATTAAGTGATTTTCATTGTTTAATGAGAATTCTAGCCTTTGTTTGGATTTTTTAGAAGTCTACGAACTAGAGAGATAATCTCTAGTTGCTGTAATTTTGCACAGTTCTAAGTCGCTCAATATTCGACATAGTGAGCAGTCCAATTTCTGGGTCGCTGTCTCACTGCATAATGAAGAAACACACCTATTTGTCTCGCAGTTCTGAGTTTATCTTTCTGACAACAGTTTTATTGCTCGTTCCAATGGAAGAACTACAGCAGTAGATAACTGGTTAGAAATGTGAGCGATTATCAATTTTCGTATAAAAATTGGTTGATTACCTAATGATAGTTATAAGTAATTATGAAGTAATAACTAATGCTGGTATGAAGTAATGATAAATGGATTGATTAAACAAGATGAAAATTAACAAAAAAGCTAATAACATAAAATAGAATTCAATTAGAGTAGGTGTTTAAAATGCCCTCCGTTTTTCCGAATACACAAGACTATCCTTTGTTCTAAAGAATCCATTAATCTTCTAAACGGTTGAGAGTCAGTTATGAGGTCATTAATGTGACGTTGAATTATGTTTTTCAATTCTTGAGGTGAATTCGTCTCTGTAGCATAAACTTTTTTTTTAAATACGACCAAATTGTGTAAACCAAGAGATTAAAATTGCATGACCAGGAAAGCCAATGAGCTTCTACACATCTATCAATCCATCGATTCGAAATATGGTTACAGAACCCATTACGATACTTTCTATCAATGTGCAGTGGAGCTCCATCGAGCATAAAAAGAGAACGTTTGACGTTGAATCTTCTGATATCTCGAATAAGTGATTATTTGAAAAATCCAGGTTCATATCACCATTCAAGTTTCCAGGTAGAATGTGATAACCTATTAATTTGTTACCTAAACTTGCTGCCCAACTTTAAACGAGTGTTCGTAATGTGATACCCTTTTGATATGTGGATGCACATATGTAAATATGTATTGAGGGCTATCATTTTTTTTATTGTTTGACAAAAATCCACTCTAACCGATAGATCGTCTGGAAAGAGCTCTTAGACTTGTTTTTAATGATAAGGATTTAGCTGTTGCCCTCTAAGTATTCTCAAAGTACTTGGAAAAGACATTTGTTTGTCTTTTCACGCGTAACATAGTTTTCGGAGTAGAGTTTTCTAAACACTCGTTTAAGGTTAATAACATGTCAGTGTATTCAAAATATGAGTACATTTTAATTAACTATTTCTAATTTAACAAATAAGAAGGTTCCAGAAATGTAATTATTATTGACTCAATGTCATAACTATCAATGAATGACAGTTTTCCTTGGTAAAATCAGAGAAAATGTTATTACCGTGTAAAATGGAAAGTTGAATAATTATGGTCCTCAGCTATTGGAGGCCTAAGTAAGGCCTTAACTTTGAAAAACTAGATCCTATACTGATTAGACTGGATTTTTGTGAAATGTTACAGGAAGCGAAAGCCCTCAGTCTCAATGTTTTTAAATGTATCCGTTTTATTGATGGGATGTCATTTACGCGGCAAAAAATTTTCAATTTTTATAATGCTTACTAATTAATAATAATAATCAATCTTTACCAATACTTCATACCAGCATTGGTTATTACTATAATTTTCAAATCAAAATATGCAATGCTAGTGAACCGAGAAAGCCAAATTATGTATATTACGTGAGGGAGGAGGGTAGAAAAGCTTAAGTTCAGATTGTCGACCAAAATAAGCTTGTGGGTTTTCCGCAATCTTGAAAAAAGGGTTAAATTCAGTTTTTTTCATCATAACTCGGTTCCCCGTTGAGATACGAAAATTTGTTTGCAATACTTTTTTGTTGCTCTTTGTACGATCTATAATTAAGGTCCATTACATTATTCACGTACCGATCATCGTTATCGAAATATCGATAAAAAGACCATGAATTCGGGGAGAAAAAATAGTTTTGTAGATCATAGTAATTGGACTTATTTTCATATTCTACATAAACTTTCAATTGGAAGTTATATTTGGATGACTTTAAAAAGTGAATCGTTGTAGCTCGTTCCGTTAACAACATGTATTTGGTAATTGGAAAAAACCAATCGATGTTGATTGGGAAGCATCCTGAACTTCCACAGCCTTGAAATATTCAGGTTCAAGACCATAATTCCATCGATTTATGTTCAGTAATATCTACGAGTCCAATTTATTATAATAATACAAAATCATTAATTCTTTCAATTATTTAAACAAGAACAGATTAAATATTTTTGATACGAAAATCGGTTAAATATGTTGAGAAACTGCCTAAAGCAATAGCAATAGTACTCGATCTGGGTAAACATTCCCACTCAGGTGCTGAACAAATGTCACTTTACACGCTCGTTATATAATACACCTAATATATTTCCTATCGTAATAAACAATCAACTTTCTCGTATGTACCCGTGTTAATGTTTATTGATTCTTCTCGGTATTGCTTTTGTATTGTATTGTATTTTGTATTGCTTTTTTTATGGTGTTACGAGGGTATCATAGATCTGTTTCAGTGAAATTAATACAGTGGAAACTGAGTATTTCTGCAGTTTTTTTAGTCAGTTTATGAGTAAGCTTTCGAGCAATTCACAAACTTTAGAATACTTAGGTTTCATTCTAAATGAATTTCCACTGTTGCGTTTATGAAACATGAGTTCTTTCAAAGTTGCAGAGTGATAAGCCAGTGGCAGCGGTAAGGTACAACGAAAAATTTGAGGCTTCATGTGAAGTAAATCACTTTCCATTAGATGAGAAGTCATTTTCCACCAGTTTCCAATATACTTGAGTTTTAGACTATATTTACCGCTTACCTACACTGAGTACCATACTGAAACTGAAAATATTGATATTGAAATACAATCCAAGAAATATGCAAAACTCTGGTGGTCATCGGCTGATTTTGACGATTCGTTAGATTGCATGATTGCTATGTAATTAAAATAAAAATCAAAACCTAAATTATATGATTTCTTGTATTGTTTGATGTTTCAATTAACTGAAAATAAATGGCATTGATCATCATTTTTACTCTGAGATGATAGTTTTTTGGGGTATGTACATGGCTCTGGAAATGTATCAAACTTTATCCAATTAAGATAAAAATAATTATGGAAGAACATCAGCTGAGATATGCAGATATATTTGTGTAGCAGATTGAATATTGTTTGGTTTCTCATTTACAAGTTAATTCAACATATTTTAATTTACTTATGATTACTTAGAATCTATTCCATTTCCACTGTTACCTAACAATGTAGTTTTGAACTGAATTATTCATGCTATTTTTCGTTACTATTGATTAAATTATAGCTTGTGAACGTTGATTCTTTCCAAATAAAATTTTGAAACCAGGGCTAGCTCCAGACTATTGAGCACAGGTAAACATAATTGTTTACATTCAAAAGCATTCCACCATTAAAATCAAAAAAAACAGCGGTGGCCAAATGGAAGAATTGCACTACATATACATTGATTAAACTATCGAATTTTTATGAAAAATTCTGATTAAAAATTATCGTTGAATTTAAAAACCAACTAACTACGATAAAATCGCTGGATATTTTTGAGATCAGAGTATTGCAATTGTCTATGGATTTTCTGGTATTCACGTGATTTTGGATACTTTTCATCAACTAACAGAGCTGCATTCTTAATAAAACTCAAATATAAATTGACGGTGCAAGTTTTGCACTAATTCGGTTATATTCAATCTGTATCACAAGGATAAATTAATTTGATACGATTCACATACGTGAAAAGATTATGGTTTTATGTGAATATTATGAAAAATGAATATCGATTGTTAACCAATCGAAGTCGAATTTACATAGTACTCAACCCAGTTCCTCTACTTATCACTCATTCTACATTCACTTTACTCTTCTTACTAATGATGTGTCCTCCACCACGTTAGCTTGCCTTGGATTCATCCATGTAGTAGATGTCATTATAGTAAGCCAAGCTGATATCATTTTGGTTCCACTCCTCCCCGTTGGAGAGCTTGAACTTAAATTTTCTTCCAAATAATTAACTCCTTTGAATACTGTCAGGAGGCAAGCGTTTGTGGATGCAATATGGATAGTTTTATTGCATGTTTGCCTTTCAGAAGGTAGTGCGCCTTGATAGCCTGCAAACTGAAACACAAGTATCAGACTAATGAGGGTCCCTAAGGTAGTCGTCAGCTTTCACATTGCCCTTCCTAGGGACCAGTTTTTTTAGTGCTTCTAGACCAAAGAAGCGTACGTTAATCTGGACTCGAAAATAATTCCAATCATCTAGAGTAGAAGGAATTATCACTTTTCAATGTAATGCCGCATTATTCCGAGTTAGATTGCAAGTTTGTAACATCTTAGGAAGACTATAACCTTAGACTTCTTAGGATTGACTTATGAATATTTGCATAAGGTCTCCACTACTTTCTGAGCTCCCTGAGTGATTAGTAGTCGAAAAAAAGGTTCACTAGTGATAATTAAAATTTTATATGAGTAGCCTACTATATTGCAACCCTATTTTTCCATTTTATCTAGTACTCCTACTACCAGATTCCATAGTAACGCAGATAAAGTAGCGTTCTTTAGGTTACTCGACGTCACTTTCCTATCAATGGTGATTTCATTCTCGGCCTAAACTTAGTAATCTGTATAGTATCTATCCATTTCTTTGTCGAGAAATGTATTCCACTCAAATAAAATATTGGTGGCTCTCAAGGTATTTTTGAAAACTTTTGGTATATGATCAAAAAACTACTGAAAAACTCTCAGCCTCCATCTTCGGAGTCGCTGATATTAAGTATAAAAATTCTATGCTTGCGTAAAAATAAACGAATGCAGAATGCACCTTTTAAAAGTGATATCTAAGGACATTTTGTTACAGGAAAGATCTATCCTTATATCAAACTAGCAATAAGTTTCTGAATTTTGTGTAATGAATTTAGAAACACCCTGTATATACATAGATATTTCACGTAGCAGAATATACAAACATAATGCTTGGAAGTCATGAAGATTATTATGTATTAATCCAAAAGGAAAAAACAAGTGAGAAAATAAGTTTTGTCTTTAGAACACTTAAATTTGTATTACCGGTTCAAAATGTCTTTATTCACTTGAAAGTGATTCACCTAGCTCTCTACTTTCATCAAGAAGAACATATTGAACTTCTTAAAGCTAATTTTGTATCAACAAAGCTATGTAAGGCAGTTGTGAAATGTTTCAGGTTTTATCACAAAATCCAAAAATATTTACGGGAATAGAATGAAAAAAAAAATAACTGAGATATGTGAAATGAGACTTTGAAGTTTGGGACTTTGTGAATATTTAATTCTTGTTTACGAGTAGCTTTCGGCCAATTCCACTGCAACCTTTTCTCGCGTGGTCTTCTAAATAAAGCCTCGAGATTGAATATTTAATGGTGTTTCTTGCCAATGAATTTTTTAAGCTTCTAGTATTGAGAACCGCATATTTGTTAAGTCGTGGCAGAGACATTATATATATATAAGAGCTCCTTTGTCAACTCCATTGATTTCAGATGTCTCTTAAGCTCCGTTTATAGACCCAAACAATTTTGGCAGCATTTCTGTCTTTACTATTCAGGTCTGTTGGTTGTTTGAACTACCTTTTTGCTACTCTTATGATCGTCATGCCTTTCTATCCAGGTCATCCTGACTAAAAGGACACACTGTTGTATATTGTTGATTCTTGCATAATTGAGTGATTTTTTATATCCTTTAGTTCTTTGTGTTATTTTCCATTTTTTGAAATTAGATCAAGTATTTTCCTCCGGCTAAAGATTTTCACAATTTCGGTGGATATCTTTTCACTTTTAATTCATTGGTAACTTTGGTTTACTTATTTGTAGTCAAACGTTACACTGACACTTCTAATAATTTATTGTTCGTTGCTATGGTAACGCAATATTTTGTTTATGCATGGAACTGGTCTAGGCTAACTAGATATCAATACATCCTCGTATATACCGATTGGACCAACAGAAATAGAAATTAATCGAAAGAGTATTTTACATCATGAGATCAAGAAATTATGCATATACACAAAGAATGATTTTTTTTAATCAATATTTTTTGTTTTGGTAATTTTTTGAAAATTTGGAAATGTCCTTGTCATTTTCGTATCCATATTTTGGAAAATAAATACGTTTTGCTAATTAGAAATTCGAATTCATCAAAATACTTCTTAACATTGCTCATTATTCCACGAAATTATTTATACCTTGGAAGACCTTTATGGTTCAGTGAACCCGTACAATTTCATTCTCATTGGACTGAACACAAAGAGTTTCGTGCTTTTCTGATGTTATCTCCTTTACTGCCTGGTCAGGAATATTATACCAAATACTGGTGTCATAGCTTTGAACTCTTTTCCTAGTGATGAAGATCATGGTAAAACACATGAGATTCTTTCTGATACAGAGAATTTGGAGAAAGACTACGTTTGCGAAGGGATATTCACTCACGATGTAAATACATTGAGAATCTTAGCGTATTTCGATTTCTTAAAAATGTTTTTATCTGAAAGAACATATTAAAATACAATCAGCCGACTCATATCCTAGGAGGTCTATAAATAATGTAAATCTACTAATATTTATCAAAGTTATCCACTATTCTGATATTTCGGAATTGCATAGTCTCTCAATTGCTGCTATGATGCATTTGGGGACTGAGAATATGTTTCGAAATTGGTTCATAAATATGAAGAAAAACTTCAGTTTTGATAAAGACACTAGGAATCAAAGATGAATTGACTTTTCTGATACACTACATACCAACTGACCGAGGTTTGACATTAAATTAAGAATATGGGCATAAGCACAGACAACCAAGTGAAGCTGAAACGGAATATACTGAAGTAAGTTTTCAAATCAAATTTTCCACTCCGAGAAAGAAAAAAATAATAAAATGGCATATTTCGTACTTTGCCCTCAAACGTAATTGTTTCAGAAATTGAGTGCTCTATTAGAATTTAAGCTCGTGATAAGTTGAATGGCTCCATGAACTAAGACGTTATTATTTGTATTATTGTATCATATTTTTATGAATAAATCTTTAGTTTCAACATTTTTAATGTATTCATACGTTGGTGATTTAATTCATAAAACGACCAACAAGAATTTTATTGAGAACAACCACAGAATAAGTATTTCATTATGTGCAGAGATGTCTTTATGATCCGCAACCGTAAGATAGAAAATTATATTTTCTTTGCGCCGTTGGGGGTACAATAGATTGTGTTTTGGAATATTTATGAATGCCCTATCTAACTTTGTCAATTGTTGGATGTGCTCACCAAACCAAAACAGAATAATTCACTGGAATTTTGAATTGGGAATTCAGTTAAGTTCATTATAATTTATTGCATCGTTCTATTCTAATTTCACACTACTGTAATGGATTTTAGTTAATTGGAAATTCAACTTTTATATTCTATGAGATATTTCCCAATACCATATATCTCTTTATATATTTGTCATCATATTTCTATGCCAGTGAATCCAATATATTATCTTCACACCAAAAGTGTATGTCAATATTATTAGTTGTCTTTTTCAAGGAACTGTTCTTTCTGTGACACATGTAATCTTTTTTTATGATAGGAAATGGATTAGATTTTTATTACTTGTTCATATTTCATAGAAAAGAAAACAACACGTGGACTTGGAGAAAAAAAAATTGATGATTATATAAGATTTCTTCTGATGTTTTAACGCTTCTCCAATTTCCAACATTGATGTATCTGTTTCATTTATCATGTCACTCTATTTTTAGATGTAGCCTGGTATGGTTTTCTAGAAAATTCATTGTCTTTCTCAAGGACAATAATAAAGGACTCATAATCTCCATAACATCAGAAATATTTCAATTTAAATTATATTCACCTATTGGATCTGAAAATGGATATTGATGTTATCGATTGAGAAAAAACGGACTTCTTGAAAGCTAATTATAAACGATATTAGAGGGACGCATTTAAGGAAGGGATCCCTGCTGAACTACTCATTTCTCCATATTATGCTCATCCTACCCTTTGGAATACCAATGGCCTGGATAGAAATGGAAAATCATTATAATCATTGCCACAATTGCAAATATAAGCTGCCGAAATGCAATATAACAAATAAAATATGCGGAAAATATGGAATATACTTACAAAAAAATATAAAATACCAACAATTATATGTGAAAAGAGCTAATAGTGATAAATTACTTATTTAATAATTTTTATCCAAGAAAATGTAGCTTCTCCGCTGTTTTCCAACTTGTGTGAAAAATTCCAGTTTTTCTGATTACCGGTCCTGGTAAGAATACGAGGGTTACTACTTAAGTTTTAAGATATGGCAACACTGACGTGAAAATGTCAAATCTAGATCACCATCTTAAAGTTTAACATTTTTAATAGTGTACCTATTATCATAAGAGTACTATTGAGTTGTTTACAGATACATGGAACACTGATCTTGGTCAATGAATGAAACTAAACCGCGAATATTTTCTTGACATTCGACGTGGATTAAAAGAACAGCGAGTGCCGATGAACTTCCTTCGACTTCGAGTGATAAAGCACCATCTTGAACAATCATGGTTGCCCAAAATCGGTATTGTGCCAAAAAACATGTGCCAAAAAACATCGATGCTGTGCGCAAGATCGTCAATTGACGTACCGTCAGATTGTGACATACTTGGCATTAGTTTTACTCGTATTCAATGAGCTGTCAAAAAGATTTGTTTGCTGAAAAAATAAAATAGTTGCGATGCTTCAAAAAGCGTCAATAAGATCGTGACTGGAGACAAATCCTGGATCTCTGCACACGAACCCGATACTTAACAACAATAGACTGTATGGGTTTTGACGAGTCTAAGACGAGCCAAATCCAACAAAAATTGTTCGCACGAAGCACGAAGCAAATAGTCGCCTGTTCCTTCGAACATGTTGCCACAGTTCCATTAGAACAACGTAGAATAGTCAATTCTTAATAGTAATTCAGCGTTTGTTTGCTAAGAGTGGTTTTGGTTTTGAACGGTCAACTTCCTCCGTACAGTCTTTGTTTGGCACCCAATGATTTGATCTATTTTCCACAGATCATAAATAAATTGCGAAGTCAACGTTTTTCTACACCTGAAGAAGCGGTTGATGTGTTCAAATCAAATGCTTTGGAGATACCTCAATCGAAAAGGAAAAAAATGCTTCGACAATTGGTTCACACGCATGCAATAGTGTTTATATCGCAAGGGAAAATATTTTGAAAAATAATAAATTATAAATATTTATTTTTATTTGTCTATCTCAAAACTTAAGGAGTAAACCTCGTGGGTATACATAAATATCGGTGGGATGGGAATGGCGATAAGAAAGTAACATTAACTCTGTATCAAATATACCACCAAATTGAAAAATTGTCATAATTTATCATGAGAATCTTATCTGAAACATAATCAGTTTTAAAATATTGTCACGAGCAAAAGGAAGATACATAACATTTTGAAACGTAAAAATAGGAATTTAACGGAACGTCTTCATCTCTTTTGAAAATGTAACGTTATTTTCACTTCAAACTGGTATCTTTTAGGATTTATAGATCTTCTTAAGTGCTATTGTGACATTTTATAGTAAGTTAAAATGTGTCAAATCTATAGTATATGGTACCTTTTTATAGCGCTCAACATCAATGTTGAGATTCAGCTATTGCTGAGTACAAACCTAGAATTTTTTTATTTCGAAACTCAAAATATAAAAAGTCGGAGAAACTTGTCAACATTGCAAATACTTAGCAATTTTTATCATTTTTTTTTAATCATTTGTTGGAAATGAATAGATCACTTACCTGAAAGTTAAAACGGTGAATGGTCTATAAGATTTGTGGCTGGATATTTCTGCCATGGGCGTTCCCCAGAAATCGTTCTTGAAAATGTGTCCGAGCGGATTATTAGCCAGAACGTCTTTATTGCGTGTAATAGCAGGAATGTCATCGTGCACAAAATCGCCATTCAGCCCGTTCAAATAACATAACGCGGCGACAGTGCTAACTAAGCTATAAAGAGGCCAGCTGCCGAGGTCCTTTTGCTTTTTCTCCGATTCTTGATGATTATGTGAGATTTTTCTCTTCATTTCTTATCTCGACTATTCGATGTCTTGCGGTTAACTACAAATAGAAAGTTTTTTGTAAATAGGGGCAAAAACGACATTATCGATAAGATGGAAATAAATGTGAAACATTCTGGAATAAGAACTATACAGTAATAATATTATTTTGTTTATTTAGTGAGTATTTGGTATAATCTATTCGATATCAATGGAAGTATTTCTAATTTTCTATCAATTCCAGAATTATGCAATAATTGATATAAAAAGTGAATTTAGCATTTGTATGGAAACTGTAATTTCTAATATAATTTGCTGTATTCAATTAGTATCTCTGAGAGAGCTCATAGCTCATCGAGAGTCACCGGAAAGAGATTGTGAGGCAGTTGAAATATGGATCTACATTTTTTTGTTATTCGTTTTCTTTCTTGGCTTTGACAGATGAGGTACCTACTATAAAAACCTAAAAAATATGAAAGGCATTCTTGAAAATTCTAGACTTTATTGAAGTAATCATAATCATTTATTATTTGTATTACTAATGGTGCTATAGACGTTGGACTAATATATTAGCTGTCTGTTTTTTTTAATATAAGTCAAGTCAAGCCAAGTTTTGCCATCTTTATAGCTGACACCTCATTAGGTACAAATCCATCTTTGTTTCTCAAATCAACTATTTCAACACGTTTGACTCTCGAAAATATGAATAACATTTTTTTGTGTCGTCATAACATGAAAGTACTTAATAACAACATGTATGTTGAACATAGTTTCAACATATTAACGTTTGCCCTTTGGATAATTTGGCTGCGGGCGTGCTCTGAGGCCATTAGGTGCACGTGCTCTGCTTTTTTTCAACCAAAACACTTCAATGGTGATGCAATGTTAACCTACATTCCGTGTCAGTCAAGTTGTATGCTCTTTCTGGTTTATCCATCCAATTAAACTCTAATAAGACTTTCCTTAGTTTGTTGAAGTAATTTTTTACAATAAACCTACTAAACATCTGAGCTCTAGCCGGATTAAGATTTTGCGCCCGCCTAATAATGATTTCTGGATAAGGATTTAAGAACGCCCTCAACCAATACCGACCAGCTAACTGTTTGTCGTGCAAGAAGCTTTGAGTTTTCCTCACAGTATCTTGGGCTAGAGGATAACCTTCTTCGTCTAGTCGTATGATTCTGGACAACAATTCGGTTTCATTTTCGGGACTTCCGAGTGGCTCCCTTTTAATTATATTTTTAATCATGTAAGGACTTAAGTAGTTTTTTTCTCTCCATGTTGAATGGCCAATGAAGCTTGTTGAAGATTTTTCTCGGTTCAGTGTGATCCCAAACCCATGCTGTTGTAAGGCGATATAGGAAAAAGTTTTAATTTAAAAATTTTAAGATGAATCATTTCAAGTAACGATCCTACGCTTAGTGCGGATATTAATTCTATTTAGTAATGGGCATATTAACAACAATATAGTGTGGTAACAGAATACAGAAACTAATGATTACGTGATGTAACAGAGAAATACACTAAAATTAACGCACTGTTCTTACCGTCTTGAAAAGAGTTCACTACAAAGAGTGGTAAAAGCTGGCCTTTCTCATAATACACGGATAGTAAATGAGTCCAGACCATCTCTCACAACTCCCAATGTTAAAGTAAATTCAGATCAGGACCAACCTGCCGTAAAAGGTAGTAACACTTGCTATGCCACCTAATAGTCTGTAGTGCTAGTAATTAGATATTACGAGTTGTGGGCATATAACCATCATGGGCATATTTTCTTTACCTACCTTATACATCAAAGATGAGCATATGTCATTCTCGTTAGAAGCTAATGAAAAAATCTATCGACTACAATTGACCATACGCTTTATTGAACTGCCGTATACCTATAGAAGGCAGATGAAAGGCATAATTCACCTTCATTATAGATTAATTTCATATTATTGAAAATTGGGAATATATACCTAGAAATTAAGTCCAAAAATTTCAAAATATAAATGCAAGTAATTGTATTTCATTGAGATAATCTCCAAAATTATTTCTGTCGAATATAATAAATGATAAAATGGTAAGACAAACAAGTAGATAAACTTATACCTATTGTATGGAATCGAAGTTGAAAAGATTAAAAGTGTGTTATGCAAACAATGTATCAGTTTAATCATACGAAAACGTAATTCCAAATGACGAATTCGAAACAATAGAGAGCTACGAATATAAGCTTTTGATTGATGATAACATTATATATAAAAAATGAACGAAATATTTTGATACGCGATCGTAGGAAGAACAGAGTAAAACCACAAGACCGTCAAAAGCAGTAACGTATAAAATGGGCACAAGCTGGCGAAATGAACATTAGGATTTAAGCTAAAGCTGGTATTTAGAAGAAAACGATTGAAGTCATATTCATTTTTCTTGTGGCAGAAACACGTACGTAGAATTACAAAAAAGAGTAATATAGGAAACCACAAAATTGAAAAAAGTTTGAGGAGAAACAATAAGTGCAGATATTTTCGTTCGGATTTATAGATGAAACAGCAATAACATATTTCCAATTTTATTCTCTTACCATTTTCACACTGTAACTATCAATATCTAATAAAAACAAAAATAATAATAAAAAAAGTATCATTTTTATGATGTATTTTAATTAAGAAACTCAATAAGTCCATGACTTTTTAAATGAAACTCGCGTTTTTAGATAAAAACTCGTGTAATATCCTTTAAGCTCGAGGCATTTCTCGTCGTTTCCCCAATTTTTTTTTATTTCTTCCAAGAAATAAGATGTGTCAAGGTCTGCGAATTAAGTATTTGCTCGTGAGTTGATTTCATCGCTGTGAAGAAACCACATTACAGAGCCTGTTTGTGAATTAAAAAAACTCCCTATTATCGGTTTTTGCGTAGGAAATTACACACGTGCTTCAATTCTTGTATAGTCGTGGTGAAAAAAAACTGTCTTCTTGGCCAAATTCATACATCAGTCCAGTCTTTTAGAGGTATTCAATTGCATCACGTGCATTCGAAATAACGGACTCCATGATTGACAAAACCACCTTTACAAACAGGTTCTCTGAGGTTTTGATTGTTGTTTCGTATCTTATGTATTGGATTGATGCATGTTACTCATCTACATTGAGTTCGAATAACGACAAACTTTTTTCCAAAATTGTCAATCGATTGAGTTTGTGGACAAATGCGCAAATCCATCTGGTGAAAATCTTATATCCAAGTAATTGAATTCAAAATTGAACTGATGTATGTGATATGCCCATGCCTTCCACACTCTCTTCCACTTCTAATTTACGATCGACCAACAACACATCGTTAGTTTTTCCTAATTTTTTTAGAGTAGCTCAACTAGGTGTCTAAAATATTCGGTATATTCGTTGCTTGTTCAGTTTTATTGAAACTGACACTGTAGTATTGCCATAGAATTCATTTTTGTTTAAGTCTTGGGTTTCTTCACAGAAAATTATTTTTTATTGATATTACTCTATTTTGCAAAATTTAAGTGCGCGACGTGTGAGAATCCAGCTTTCAAAAACAGCATACTCTAGTTTGCATGGCAAGATCCACAATCCGAAGAATGTATTTTCTATATATTTACTTTTACCCTGTAAAGCCCAATAAAATCATTACTACATGTATTTGATAAACTCTTTTTGATTATTTTCAATAATAATTGAATTTTTCTATTTTGTGGATATTTAAAGCGATTTTGCTTCACTTTATACAAAGAGCGATCAAATTATTGGAAAATTCCATTCTGCTGTCCACAATTAATTTTATAAAATAATATAAATTTCTCGACAGTTTGAGAAAATAATGATGTCAACACTTTTGACACGATAGCGTTTTGAAATTGCGAGCCTTCTTATATCTTATTTCAAAGGTCCTTTTATGATGTATTCAGCGATATCATACTCAACTGATGCTCACAGAGAAAATTAAAATCAATTTTAATTCATTCATTTACAAGAAATAAATGGACGAACATATTTCTCTTACTTATTAACAACAACTTCCGGAGTAATTATATCAACTTTCGAATCCAGTAGATTACGCGGTTTATACACACAAAATTTTGTTCTATGACGAACCCATAGAAAAAAATTTAGAGATATAGAATCGGGCGAACTTGTGATCTGCATGAATGGTTTTGATTACCATTTCACATCCAAGGAAAAAAGTCCAGTCAGTACAAGCCTTATCTGCAATTTCGTCGATTCGCAACTCTACTATTTAGGAATTCGAATTGGAATAAACTCCATAGAATTCGAATGTGTCAAATCAAGAAGTTACTAAGAGACCCCATATTGGTCCTGGTCTACCAATCCTCCTCAATCCTCCTTCGAATATACACTGATTCAAGAACTCGTGAAAATCACGTGAATATATTGCGGTAGGACACCATCTTGTTATAACCCACTACTACCATTTGATTCTCCTATAAGTTATACGAAAATAAATGTCCAATGTGTGTGTCCCTTAAAATTGTGATGGTGACTATTGAGTAGAACCGTCAATCATCCAGACAGGATTATCCTCACTCCAGTATCATCAGTTTTGATTAGGTGAAATCTAGCCTTATAGAAAACTCAATTTTTTCAATAGAGCGTTGAAAACGGCTACATAAATCCTGCAAATAGGAATAAGATGCATATGGTGATCAGGATCCTCAGACTACGTGATACAGACCATTGAAATTTGCATGTATTAGCTAGTAGTATATTTTAATCAACTTGACCAGTTTTTCTAATTAATTTCTTAATTTCACTGACTGCTGATCGACTGATAAGTCTGTCTGGGTATTTAGCATTAAGCAAATCGAGAACCTGTTGCTGAGTTTTCCTTTTATTTCCGCATCTCATGAAAATTAATATCTTTATTCGTTGGGTTTCAGTTGAAGTAGCTATAATTTACTTCAAAAACATTTTCACTTAAATACTTGAATTTCATATTTATAACAAAACGCCATCCGATATTTTAGTTTTTGTGTATTTTATTCTTATCGATGAATAACATCATAATGTTTGAAAAGGAATCATGTTTTTTTTGGGTATTTATTCAGCTTCATATTTTTTCAATTGAGAAATAAATTTAATTTGATACTGACCGAGTCCGCTAGAATATTTATCTACAACTTATTTTCCCCGTATTAACAAATTTAAATCTGTAATATCAATTCTACCTGAAAATAATATTTTAGACGTGAAAACCCAAAATTGGTGACGACAATGTATTTTCATATTATAAAAAAAAAATAATTTTTCTTAGAAGAAGGAATCAATTCTTCAGCAGCGTTCTGTATAACCAACCAATGTTATCACCCATATTTAGTAATACAACTTGTAACACACGATGGTTTGATATTTAAATTTTGACATAGACAAATAAAAACAAATTTCTATGATTGAATATGACTTTATTATTTCTTAAAATATTTTTCGTTAAGATCCTGTGCATGCGTTCGAATTAATGGTCGAAGCATGTTTTCTGTTCCGATTAAGGTACCTCCAGAGCATGTGATGTGAACGCATCAACGGCTTCTTCAGGTGTAGAAAAACGTTGACCTTGGGATTCATTTTTGATCTGCGGGAATAAGAAAAAATCTTGTTGACCCATCAATTCGATGTTATAATTCTTCTTCTGCAAAGTCTTTTGGCTGGTGTAATGTCCCGAATTGACTGTTACACGTTACTCTATTGGGACAGTAACGACAAATTTCATAAAAAGGCGACCATTTGTTTCGAAGTGTACCAAATTTGAATTTTTTCAGCATATCTTTGCACCAATCGACACAAACTTTTTTTAACGATTGTCACTTTATAAGGCATCCAATGCGAACGAATCTTTCTAATAGCCAAATGCTCATGCAATATTGATTGCATACAAGTTTAACTACGAACGACTTTCACAATATTCATCCTGTACCACGATTGAATTCGGGAAACCAGCATAATTCGGTGCATCAACAACGAAAGTCAAAACGAGTTGATCGGCAAACTGCTGTTGGTTTAATCCACATAGAAGTTATAGAAAATCTTCGCCCGAGGATGTTCTCGATTTAATCCTATTTCTTGACCAAGATGGTTGTTTCAAGTGTAAACAACTCGTGTGATAAACCGTTCTGAGTACCCTCACTATCAGAAATGTCAAGCTCCATGACGGCAATGTCAGATTAGACGTATCCACAACAGTGTTGCCATTCCTCAAAACTTAAATAGCAACACTTATACTCATTCTATTCCAAGTAGAACGACTACGACGTCGTGCTGAAAGGATTGCACGTTCTTAAAAGTTAAATTTGGAAATTCAGGATTTAATTAGACAAACTTAAGTAGAACAAATTGATAACCACCTGTAGCTAGAAAAATATCTGCTTAATCACAAGATTTACTATATTTTGATGGCATTCATTTCTATATAGTGATTTTTAATGAAAGTTTCTGGAACAATTTGTAAGTACGCATAAGCTATAGGCGACTCAAGCTACTATTTAAGGTTAGGTTCAAGGTTTTCGTATCAATCAACTTTCCAATGTTTAGAGTATAATATAGTAGAAAATTCAGTCTTGTAGCGATGTTTAGTCTTATTCAGAATGTGACATATTTTTCGAAAATAAAAACAGAATCAACAATTTTCCAAGTACCTTTAGTGAAACCGTTGACGAAATAAAAGTTTATTGTTCACGTTTATATCCCAAAAACTCCCGTTAGCATCACCATTTTTTTAATAAACGAGCGCACAACAAGGTTTTCAGTTCGTCGTAAACTTTCATCGCGACGAAATAGAACGGAATAATATGAGAAACGGCTTCACCGCAACAAAATGGTGCGGGAAGAGTGAGAATGCGCGGATGATTTACAGACCGATCGCAACAGAACCGTTCTCGATGGCAACGAAAATCTTGGTGTCCAAAGTCGAGTGGATTTCTGGTAACGTACTGAAGAGTCGTCGAGTTTTACCTGAAACGAAATGAAAGATTAGTTCATTTGATGCGAATTAAACTTCGCAATTGATGGATATGTGCAATAACGACGTAGCTGAGAATATTAAGGGCTTAACGTAGAAACTACTACATTTGTAGGCGTATAAATCATAACATAGACGAAAATTGCTCTGTTGTAGCATTCTTGAGAATTTTGTTTCAATTATGATCAATTAACATACACGCCCAAATTCGGCGAAAAGTTACGTGGAAGAAATTACAGTAAAAATAGAACCCACTATATCATTCAGCGATATGGCAAGTCGAATAGGAATGCTCCACAAAACTTGAGGAAAGCTCCTTAGATTAATAAAGTGCTTCGTATTTGAAAAACAATTGTACATTTTCTCATAATGGGCATATCAAAAATGATAGTTTCTGTGCAATTCTGAGTCTAACAGAAAAATCATCTGTACCCATGAAATTGGCTGCCATTTTGTAGAAGGATTAACAATCTTCGACCAACACTGCACACTATTTACAGACCAAACCGAATTAAGGAGGGGCAGGATTAACATTTTCCGTTATTAACATGCATGGGCAGTAGAAAATCCCCATGCTTCTCCAGAATATCGTTTCCAGGTGAGGTTTCTATTTAATGTGTAGATTGGTGTCATGAATATCTAATTAGTAAGTTCTTAGTTTTATAATGGATTTTTAAGAAGACAGGTCTATTTGGACTTTCTACAGATTATTTTGCGGATTTTGATTTCCAACACGAATGATGTCTTTCTACTGGCAATGAGACAAAATAAAGATAATGTTTATTGCAACAGGTGCATGGGACGTGAAGGTTCTATTTTATGGCTTCCAGGATCATCTGATTTCAATCCCGTTGATAACCGTATCTGAGGAATATTGGAGCAACTAGTTCACACAAACAATTCACACCGACAAGAATTAATTGAGAGAATTATATTTTTTTGTAATACTATTAGAGACAATCCTGAAAGTATCCCTAATTCAATACGGCAATTAACAATTCGGCAACGAAAACGTATAGAGGATGCTGCGATCCATTTCGAGAATCTACTAAAATGATTTTTATTTTGTTGCAATTACTGTATTCTTTCGGCGCTTACTTAGGCATGTTCAAATATACTTTATTATGTGATACGGCATCATTTTGTCGATATGTCATTTAAATCAGACCACCCGTAGAATGTTTGATGGTTTACGAAAAATAATTGGAAAATGAAATTCTAAACAGCCAATTAAAATTAATGGTCAATTTCACCAAACACAAACAACAAAACAATTCAAAAAATTCATTGGAATAAGGTACGTTTTACTAATTTTTTATGTTCCACTCCAAAACTTATATAAATAAAAATAAAATATCTACACGGTTTCGAGTGTTTGTTATTTTTCGGAAGTTTGAACGACCTTGAAAAAAGGTGTCCTATTTCACCTATTAATATTGTGTCCATCCTTGCTAGATAGCTTATGTTAATTAATTTAAAACCGTCGTCGAATGTGTTCCAATTGATATAACTTAGACGTAGGTCAGCATATTTTGGCATTTTATAAAGATAGTTTCTAGCTTTACTGAAATTTGAAAAAAAAATAAATAAAAAACTCAATTCCAATCACCAGCTTTTAAGGGTGATATCTCGGAAAGAGGTAGGCTGAGAAAATTTTTTTTTCGGAAAGACCCATCTCAGTTTCATATGAACAATTACCTCCTAAATTTTCCCGCATGTATTTCGAAACAATCCGTGTATAATATATTCAAAAAGACAACTGAATGTATTATTGAAATCAGTTATATTTCTTCTACATGATTATATTACATATAAATATACAGGGTGTCCCGCAAAAGAAAGATGAGCAGATGCGTTTACCTCCATACAAAGCTGAAGTTAAAGGACCTCAAAACAAAAGTTTGGGTAAAAATTAATTCCTACGTAACCGTTCTACCTTAAAAAATAACCTAAATTAATTTTCATAATATTATCTCATTACAGTGCTTTACTTTTGTGATAATCTATGATGGGTGGTAACCTCCAATCAACAATCATTTATACAAGCCGGTTTTACACAAATTTTCAATTTTTATACAATTTTCTTAGGAATAAAACTGTATTTTTTATATATTTTCATATTAGGGCTATGATTTCCTTAAAATTATGATCTAATACAGTTTTTCATCATACATAAATTATAACATTAATAAGTAACGCTTAATTTCTATGAAAAGTGTCGTAACTCGAATAAGGGCTAGAATTTTTCTTTTATTTAGGGTGTATCAATCATCAATCCAGATTGAAAAAGTGTTGAATAAATATTTTTTATATCTTGGTAGATGCTGTGTTCACTTTCGAATTTTTAAACCGCCCTACTAAGCATTTACTAAGTTTGACTTGTGTCACTTTTCTACCAACAAAGCGAAATGTCTCTTAAGATAAGCTACTGTATCACATTTTATAAGGAAAAAATCTGATCTGATATATTTGAAATTCATTCGAGTGAATGAGACGCTGAACTTTTCCCAGACGCAAATAATTGAGATATCAATATTTATTAGAGTGGATGATAAATCATTCGAACCTTCCAAGGTATGCGGAATATTTAATGAGAAGTATCCCGACCAACCACATTTCCGAATTCAATGTGAGTAGATGAGTTCCGTCAATTTATAACTGTCTGTCT
Organism: Diorhabda carinulata; assembly: GCF_026250575.1. Classification (NCBI taxonomy): domain Eukaryota; kingdom Metazoa; phylum Arthropoda; class Insecta; order Coleoptera; family Chrysomelidae; genus Diorhabda; species Diorhabda carinulata. Next base: position 28,096,704 of record NC_079465.1, on the reverse strand, counting down.
TTCTAGATCCGAATATCACTGATTGATAAAAGGGATTACCGCCTATATTTAATTGAAGGACATACATCCAGTGATTGTGATGTGAATAAAATGTTTTTTTTTTTGAAATTTGTTATTGACAAATGGAATTTTGTAAAATTCTCACAGTGTGTAAATAATTTTCCAATACCACCATTTCCACTCTACAAAGTACAATAGACAATCAGAATGTTCCATAAATAATAAAAAATTTTTATTTTTGTGGAAAGAATCATATTGAATTATAACTTGAGAATGCTGTGATGAATATGGACGATTTTATATGAAAGTAACGAGTATGAAATATCAAAAATCTGTATCGACATTAATAATTTGAAAATCAAATTAGGCGTAAAATCGATCAAATTAGCTCATGAATTACGCAAAATGTTTTGGAAGAAATTAACAGCGTCTATTTTGGTTTGAATAATTAACGAAGTTTAGTTTGAGGGGATGATTTGAACTATTTCCAATTATCACGAATAATGTTGAAACCTCTAATCTTTATTTCCTCCTGTTAAAATATTAAACGTGAAAATTAGACTCGAAGTGAAATTAGTTTTTATTGTTATTAACATTCAAATAATCATAAACATAAATAATAATTTTGAATGCATTGTCATACTTTCTAAGTAACTATTCGTAATTTTGAGGGTGATGGTTATGACTTCTATGTGAAAATTAATAGACCTCATTTCATTCAAGATGATTCGCTTTTGTAACTGTACCTATTACTAAAAATGTGGATTTTTTGTTGAAGCTTATTGCTTATTGGGTATATCCTCTGCAGTCATCTTAGTCGCTCAGCTCATGGAGGCTATGCAACATTAGAAAATCCTCCGGATGGCATTAGTTTGAGAGCAGGACTTTTTCATGAGGTCAAATTCTATAGGTTTATCTTCCGTATGTTGATAAGAACTTACCAAGGATGTGTATCGTAGTTTCGTCCTCAATGAACTAAAGTTGGAAATCCGGTACTACCGTTTGTGTACGCAGAAATCAAACAACGAAAATTCAACCTGTCGATTGTTTGTTTACTACTCTCACAGCTTAAGATGTTACCCTTTGAATGGTTGAGGGATTTCAATAGCCGGGTCCTGTTAGTAAAACAGTCAGCTTTGATTAGGGGGCCACTGTTTGCAGAACCATTATACATAGTATATAAGTACTATGTGTTTAGATATGCGTACTAATGTCTTAACTAACTTTACCATAGTGAGTGTGGTTATCAGCTTAGTTTGTAAATCAAAAGTGTACCTTCCTAGATGAAGAATGTCCATATTTCTGCTCCAGCCAAATTTCATTTTCTTATGTATCGTTGTAATAAACAGCCTCAGTAGATTCCTTCGATTTATGCTATTTCAGAAGTTTGAGGTGACTGTATTTTGAAGCTAATTTGTGGAGGCGTCCAAGATGGTACCAGCGGGAGCCGTCGGTATTAACTTTTCCTCCTCCGTTGCTCTCTTCAGCACCAGTTAGCGTATTTCTAGCACCGTTTTTCTAGTCCTTTCCACACAAACCAGAGAAACATATGTTAGTATTGGTTTGAAGATAACCTTCTCCAATATAGACATCATGGACTGAGGCCCCTACAGTTCCTAATAAGTTTACAGTTTGAAAATAATGCAATAGCACAGTTCATAGCAGATAAAAATATGAGCTGGTTACTTCCTGAATTTTCAATAGATTTTAGTGTCAACAGCTTGAAAGCTTCAGGTGCAATCAAAGATGTGGATTGGCTAAAATTCTGCATGACAAATTTGAATTTTCAAATGCAAGGATAATATACCTCAATGCGTAATTTTCTTAAACTACAGACAAATTTCGTGGAGTGAAGCTTTAAGCAAATGGAAGGAGCTGAAATCATGGACTCCATACTATGGTGAAAACGTTTAAGTGACCAATGAATTAAGAAATGGCTTGAAATCAGAGACTAGGAGCAAGTTTGATCTAATCAGCATGTGACTGGAAAGTAGATCAAAAACTTCTCAACAGTGTACAACACGACAAACATGAGATGATAGAAGGGAAAAAGCAAAATAGAAAAGTAGTTTCTTCCATAATTTTTCAAAAAAGATTGAAATTTGACGTTTCAACTTCTTTTAATCTTAGCCAGATATAGCGATGCATAAAGACGTTTCAGACAACTTTGCTGTAGAACCCTCAGTATCGCTCCAGAAATCAACTCAATTTTAGTTAAAACATTATTCTTGGTCCATAGGTGGGTAACTAAAGCAGGTGTTGTTAGTTGAGGGCTAGAAAAACTGTAAGTCTGAGTGTTTCACAAATGATTAAGACACTAAATCGAAAGCAAAATTCAACTGGGCAGATAGAATAGAGAAATTTCTATATATTACTGATATCCAAAAGAAAAAGATTGATTTCACTTCGTGGGTGTCTTACAAAAATAGCTGTCCATAGTTGAGAGTTAAGATAACTGTTCAAGTATTCAAACATTCACGCAAAAGTAAAATATTGGATATGATTGGACGTGAAGTGATTTTTTTAGCTCACAATAATTTTTATTGGCTTTACATTCTTGGTGAACTGAAAATTTTTCCGTTACAAGATCAAGTTCCATTATTATTTTGTTTTCGTATACATTTCGTAAACATTTTTCTTTTATTTCATTATTTAATAATTTCCTCATTGAGAAATCTATAATTAGCAAGATAAAACGCTTTTTACTTTATAGAAGAACAACGGATGTTTCTTCAATCGAATAGAGTTTGTTACCTGCGGCCAGACCTGTCTGTCGAAATAATATAATGCAAAAGTTGCTTAAAAAGAGGATGTGAGTTTTCCGGGCTTGAAACAACTTCAAAATAACACCATTTTTGGCGCCGAAGTGATTGATGATATCGACAGAACTTTTTTATCGATACTGTTTAGGCTCGATAAGTGATGGAGTGGGAAGAATATACTTTTAGTTGATTGTAATAAGTATCTACGCATAAAATACATCTATCTTGCATTATAAACTCTATGTTCTAAATTTTAAAGAAATTGTTACACGGATCCTCAAGAAAACATTAATTTTTTTATATTCTTGATGGGAATTTGAAATATTTCTATCCTTAAGTGACTACGATGTACCGATTTCCGCTGACTCTTCAGAAAATATCGGCGAATCCATTTGCTCATAGATATTGAATATTAGCTCTTTCGGTTCAATATACAGAGTTATTCTAAATGATAGACCCATTTTTATAAATTCGTATTTACTAAAGTACAAAGCTACATGAATAATTTTTGTACCAATGAAAAGAGGAAGTTCCAAAGTTTTTTTTAATGTATCACAAGTGTCCAATGTGACCTCCAGCTGCTGCATGGCATAACATCCACGGGTTATCTGTGTGTGTGTGTGTGTGTGTATGTGTGTGTGTGTGTGTGTGTCATCCTCCATCATTTCTAGCACATTACCGCAAAATTCGGGGTCATTAGGGTTGAGAGTCTGCACGACTTCTAAAGGGTAGGGCTTGTACAGTTAAATGGGGTAATCCAAGTTGTACCAGTACATTAGTTTTTAGTTCCACACCAGTGTAAATAGTATTTTTAGTATGAATATCACCATCGGTTTAAGAGACTGCAACTTGTAGAATTATCAATTGAAAAATTTAATTTCGTAGACGGCTGGCTAATGAGATCGGTCGTGGGCTCATGATAAAACCATGAGAAAAAAGCAACTTCAATAGTCCAAACAACACCAACATATGATTATGACTGGAATCAAGTAAACAGTGAAACTTTTGCAAAGTACGTAAGTGACAATTACTAGCAATACTCTTAGGTATTTTTTTTCTCCGAATCAATGTTTCAGCACCGGATGAGCAGCTCTATAAAAACTATGTAGAAAGTTCAACATCCAGTTCTTCATGTCTGTCATTTCAGCTAAAGAAATAGAGGGCCTATACATTGTGGAGGGTATTGGAAACTTAGCTTCTATCACAACTAGAAGAATACATCTTCATGCATGATTAGGTACAAGCAGACGAAAGTGTATCTGGTATAGGTACTGGCTGAAAAAATCACTGTTAAGCCTCGTCGTAAACCTCCTCTGATATAAACTCTATATAAAACTTGTGAGATGCTACTAAATGGGCTATCGCCAAGGAACTCATCTCCATCAAGTGATAGTTGGTGGACTGTAACTCCAACAGCATGCAATAGTTTGCATGTTGTTGGAGCATGTGCCGATGCCAGGAAACTGTGATTTTAGCAAATAGCGTCAGAACTATATGAACTATAATTCCATATACTTATTGATGTAATGTTTCTCTTCTTCTTCATAACTTCATGAATTAGCTCTAAAAAATACTGCGGCGCTGACAAACATCAACTGATTCGGCGTATTCTCCAAATTTTAGAGTTCCATTGTAACCGGACAGGACTTGTTTCACGATCCATGTCGAGAACAAGTTCGTAACATAACTTTTATATACAAGTAAATTGCTTTTCTTGTGCATAATGTTGTTTGTATGATTCTAATAATAAACATGAAGGTATTTGCAAGAATTATGACCAATTATTGTTTCAGCTAAATCGAGTAATACAAAAAATCTAGTAATGTACCTAATAAATGGGTCATCCACTGTGAATTATATATTTTCCTTTTGGATTTGTACTAGAAATAAACTACTATAGGATGATTAATTCTAACAATTGATTCTCCAGAACTATTAGATGGAAATATCATCGACTATTATGACAACTCAATACTACTCCTTGAAATAATCAGAATTGAATCAAGAAGGTATGATATTTGAAGCTATATTGAGCCTAATGGACACATTTCCATTTTTCTCATCTATTCACATTCATTTTGTTCTTGTGAATTACCCCTACTATAAATAATACAGTATCGGCTAATAGCCCAGTCGATGGAGGTTATTTTTCACGAAAAGAATGAGTTGTAAGCAAAAAGTTTTTACAAGTACTTCGAAGTATACTAATGAATTAAAAAAAAAAACTATCTAAAATATAAAATATCTATCGATTTTTCAAAGACAAAAAAATTTCGAAAATCATTTTTATTTTCAAAATTTCCCATTATTTCATTTTGTAATGAAGAAAGAAGAAAATGGAACAAATTATGTTGTAGAGTAAGTTTCTATCGATAAGAAAGATCCCTTATACTTTTTTTGTAAAAGCTATAGTTTTCTCGGGAAAAAATCCTAAATCTATCCAGTCGTTTTTCTATGGCAATCAAGCTTAAATACCTCCTAGAGACAGCAAAATTATGGAAAAATTTCCAAATAAACTTTATTTCAATGTTTTTTGATTAATTGTGGGCAATATGGGAAAAATCATATTAAAATTAATTTCTTCCCATTATATAATATTTTATTGAAAATATAGAAAACTAATCTAATTCGCCATCAATGTTAATATCGGAATCTGATTTTTCACTGTCAGATTCATCGTAACTTAACTTATTTGAGAGTTAGGGAGAAATAATCAGGGTCACAAGTTTCACAAGCTGAGGAACATAGCAGGTACCGCGCCGGCCGCCCGTCCCCACCGCATTCTACCCTAAAATTCGGGCTCATTGTATTTTGTACCTGGATACTTTCTTACCTGTACAATACTTTTACATTTTTATCTCTGAATCTCCTAGTATATGTTATAGCAGACTAGAAGTTTATAATAGACGAAAACAGCTATTTCCTCGTTGTATTCAAAAAATTATTTATTTGTACTGAAAAATTTTTCGTACTGAATGATTCTACACTCGGAAAGTTTCAATATTCCATTCCATATGTTAAAAGTGCGTCACATGTATGTAATAATGTACTGTACTATGCGGAATTTTCTTTAATTTTTTCAGAGAAAACTATAGGTTTTACAAAAAAGTGTTACGGACCTTTTTTATCATCCTATAACGTTGTGTTTTCTATTTCCTCCTATCTTCATCCCAGACTACTGAAATGAAAGGAAATTTTGAAAATCAGAATGATTCTCGAAAATTTTATTGTCTTTCAGAAATTGATAGGCCTCGGAAGTTTTCATTATATTAATTAGCCTACTTTGAAGTACTTGTAAAAAAATTTCAACCTTTTTGCTTATAACTTGTACCTGTGGCCTCCAGCAACTGGGCTACAAAGCTACAAGTTGAAAACTACCGAGAGCGACTTGCTTTTTCATCCCTTAGATCACGTTAACACAAAATTTCAGTACCACGGTACAATTTCGTTGTTTCTGATTTCTTATTTACTGAATATTATCCCTTATAATTCATACGTTACAAATAATCAACTACTGAAAGATGATTAATTCAAACAATTTATTTTCCAGAATTATTATAAGAAAATATCAACAATTATCATCAAAACCATCCATACCATTACTTGAAATATTCAGAATTGAATCAATAAAGTATGATATTTAAAAAATTAATGAATCTTATGATTACATTCCCGTTTTTCTTGTCTATTACTTTGTTTCGTGATGTACACATATTTTTAAGTATTTTTCTATAGAAATTATACTATTAAGAATCCGAAGATGTATATTTTCTTTCCTGGAAAAATGCTAGCGTGGCGAAGTTTTATACCTATAATCGAATATTTTTCTAAAAGTGGAACAAAGTTGTTTTCCTATGAAATGTATGTAATATTCAAACAGAAACAAGGATTAAATATCATCTCAACTCAATTAATTGATGAAATAAAAACTTTTTCTCGCTCTAATATTGATATGAATGCAATTATTACATTTTATATGTATGCCCATAAATAATAAGTGGTGGGTAGTACATACTTTTTAATTCAATTTCCTATGAAACGAGTATGGATTCGAAAGAGTTGATTTATCACGAAACTTGCACTGGAGATCCACATCCAACAAAGTTTTTAATTGAATTTAAGTGAGTATTCACAAAAAATACACAAAACTGAAAAATGAATAACAAAATCTAAAACTTCAGCCCCACTGCACAACTTCAATAAATAAAAAAACCAATATATAACCCTAGTACGCCTGGAATGAAAATTTGAAGCGAGATTGTCATATCTAATACCTTCTGATATTTGACAATGATTTTATTTGAAACTAGTGGCGTCCTTAAATGTATGTACGACGTGTCTACCCAATTTGACAACTATCCGTTTTTATTTATTATATTGATGAATTTCTTATGAATGGGAACTCTTAAGCTGGTCAGTACTGAACAGTGTAAGATCTAAGAGTTGAAGTATCATGATGATTACAGCACAATCTTGTACTATGATTCTTTTTATTAACAGGCTAGAAAATAATTGGCTGCGCATTACCAAAATCTCCACATAAGCATAAACTTTCTGTTTACTAAGCCTTCAGGCTAGGAACAAAACCCCAGGATATTACTTTGTGAAGAAAGAAGAAAAATATCGACTATCTATTCAGTCTTGCTAATGTAGAATCCAAAACTTCATTTTTCTATGTTAAAATCTCTTAAGTAAAATAATGAGTGCAAATAATACAAGTTGAATACAAATCTATGTTATTTGTTCAAAATAGAACCATAATACAAGTTTCATAAGATTTGTCAGGCTGATGTTCCATTATATTCTTCAATCATTTTCATGACCTGGTGAAAATGCTTACCTTGCTTTTAATATCTCCCAAATTGACCGAGAAGTAATCAAGGTGATTATTCAAAACTGCACGGTAGGTATTTGTTACAGCGTTTCACATTTTTTTCATTTTCTTTGTTTATTCCCCATATTCACGGACATTGATGGAGATCTCAAACAACAACTAACACATCAGGACATATCAATAATCCAGAAAAAGAACAAGAGATTATGAACTCTACTTTCTTTTCTTCGTTTATTCGTTTCTATGAATTCGAGGTTTTAATCAGGTATCTTGTTTTTCATTTCTTGTTTGTAGATTTCTGTCTTTTCAGTGACCGAATAACTCCATGGAACACGATCAAACTCAACCGAATTTTGTATCGTCCTCAGTAACCACCTAGTGTTCCATTTGGAATGTAATATTCTTAAGCAAATTTGACGACCATTACCACCAAAATCTTTTAGTGTGAAATCGTTTAAAAAGGAAAAGGCTGAATCAGTTTTAGCGCAGGGATAACGAGTAATTGCAGTTCAAAGTACATATATCACACTAATAATTTTGATGCAGTCCTTGTATACAAGGATTAGATGTATATTCGAATGAATAAAATTTCTATAGAATTCTCCTTTTACGAATCTGTATTACCGAAATAAACATTCCCAATAAACACAACAAATTTTTTCATTTAGTTTCGTACTTCAACCGACCATAAAATAATTCTGGTTCTCGTGCTGGATTTTATTTTCTATCAAAGAAGTTATAAACGAAATTAGTCTGTTATGAGATTTTCGTTTATAACGTCCTACGACACGAGTTTAGTCATTAGTCTGTTGTATGGAACGTTTTTCAGTAATTTCATTTCATTTCTTCAATGAGAACACGTTTTCATTTGATAATTTCAACATTATAATTCGCTATTGTTATCTTCAGAAACATGATATTATACATTTCCTTATAACAGGACAATAGGAGAAATGCAAAATTATAATAGAAGTGAAAATAAAGCAAAAAGATAATTCAGAGCTTGAGAACCTAACATGACGTAGTGAATCTTGAAAAGGAATGTTTATTTTCAACCCCTGAAGTTTAGGAAATATTCTCCACTAATGATATTCATTGAAATTATGATTAAGAAAATATTATAATAACATGAATTGATTTTGTCATTATATACATTACGGATCAAATGTTTTTGACCACTATATAGTTTGCGTGATGCACAACAAATAAAAACAATACGATAGATTTTGATATTTCCATTTTGAAGAACATATATAGATAAATAGATGAAAATAATGAAACTGCAGTCTGTAATTGTTACAAATATAAATTTTCGATTCATCTATTGAACCCACTTTTTCTTTTATTGTTTCAGTGCACAATTCTTTCAATCAGTGCACAGCTTCGGGGAATGTTTGGGATCGTTGTCATGCTGAAAAGTGGATTTTCTGCTGATCAGGCGCTGGCCAGAATGTGATACATTTTCCTTTAATATTTTTTATTGGCTTCTTTCTCAAAATCCCTTCCATTTCAAATGAATTTGCAGTCGTCTTTCATTCAAACCATCCTCAAAATATTACGAAGCCTTTGTCGAGATGGAATGATATGACACCTGAATCTAGAATCCGTTCTTTCTTTGACTAACAGTTTTCTCTAGATCAAACAACATAAACATCTTCTCCAATCTTCATACGTCCAATTATCATTTCCTTTATCCTACTGCAACCTCTTAATTTTAATTTAACGTGTTGAAAGGCCAATTTCCTCCATCCCCTTTTCACTATAAAAGTACTCAAAGCCAGGTATCTGGATTCATTAATCTAAGATCCTGTGTCTGGGCCAGTGAGTCGTCTCAAATCATTGTTGTTTCTTGTACCTTGCTAATTACTTTTGTTAGTTTCCATTTTTCAGCATTCAACTCAAGTGTTCTCTACGTCTTTTTTTTTCTTATTTTACATTATTTCTAGATTTAGTCTAGCTATATAACTCGCCATTTTCAATAATATTTATGCATTCTAGTGATTAGTAACTGATTTATTTGATTTCTAGTATTTCATCTAGATAAAGTATATGTAATTTTCTGATCTTTTGTTTGTTTGCGTGTTGTACTTATAATGCAGGTACACATTATCTTATTTTTTGTCAGAGGAACAAAATATCGCTCTTCTGTGAATAATATTCAGAGAAAACTTCATATTTTATTTATCACAATATGTTAGAATCATCAATTTTATGTTCTAATATAAGAATGGTTTGAAATGGGCGTTTATTCTTGACAAAGTTAGCCTCCAACCGTCATTTGAGTGGACAAACTTAAACTTAGTATCGAATACACTAATATAATATTTATAAAAACACAATATTTTTTGTTGTCCCATTATCACTTTTATTTTTTAAACCATTTTTTGTTCACTGACGCTTCCTAGTAGTCACACAATCTTCCTCTAAAAATTTTTTCTTATGATCTATACGGTTTTATATATATGGACGAGATCCATTTTCATTAGGACACTCAGTACATTTATTTCAACCAATTTCACGTAGATATATTTTCTTAGATTCCGATTCCTTGTAATTCTCCAAATTATGACCAGTTTATCTAATCAGATATTTTGACCCAACGTCCAAATTATCTTGAGCTAACTGAGGGAATTAAGGTATCAGAATCCCAAATAGCACACGGAAACTATTTAACTATTTGTTGGATTAAATTACATCGGTAGGATGTTTTAACACCAATAGCAGAAGCAGTATTCTCACAACAATTCAGTTTATTCAACCGAAGTCGAGATGAACCCTTTCATATCTGATTTGAATGCCCAGATGTAATGTTCAACCATTTGAATGAATGAATATTTTATTTAGATAATTGTTGTTAATCTCACAGAAATATTAATACAAAGTGGATACAAAACGTGTAGTGAATGTATGTTTGTAGATATAGGGGTGGCATGTACACAGCGACCCAAAGGATCCCCTTTTCTTGCTGCGGTGCATACAGCTGATTTGTTAATCCCACTTCTTCTATGAAATCCAAATCAAAAATCATTAATTCCAATGAGTCAGACTTTATTGAGTAAATCAAAAAGCTTTGGATTCAAATGAACAATTTCTCATTGGATTCTTAAAACTGGAGACGATATAACGATAGCTTCAAAGAAATTAATAAAGTAATAATCACAAACAAGCTCCATTTAAGCAATTTCAATAACTGTTAGGGAAAAACATAGACTGTATAAATGAGTAATTAGAAAAAGTGAGCCTGGGAGAATACCAGAAAAAGATGTAATAAATATGGAACTGATTAAATATGGCGGGAATGAACTGCATAAGCGATGTATATACGATTTATAATACCAAAATTATAGAAAAATTACGCTTCTGAATGTAGCTTTAGCCATTCGATTGAAGGAAATTATATTATGTAGCTAAACGCAAGCTAAATCCACCACAATATGCATTACAATCAATTAAAAAGGTCGTGAAGAAAAGACATGAGCACCAGATCAAAATTAGAATGCTCTTTAAATATTTTTAACAATCTTTTGACTTATTAAATAGGAAAAAGATGATAAGGCTGTGACACGACCACGACATAGGAGGCCATCTGAGAAGATTCATCGCTTTTGAAGGAATCAAAAGTTGACTAGCAACTGAGAAAATGAATAATTCCCAATCAATGAACGAATATTACAAGGAAATAATATTTGCAATGCAATTTAGTCTATCGTTAGATTAAGATATATGATTGAATACGCCAATCCACATAAAACAGTGAAGTAGTGACTACCATTCTAATGTGATGTCGTATTGTCTTGAAATCCAATTCATTACTCTAAAATTTCCTTGCATCTAAATGTTCTTGATTTTAGGTCTCTACTGTTTTAAAATTAAAAGATAAAAGTTGACGTTTCGACTCTTCTTCAAGTCTTTATCAAAATTTTGATATATACGAGGATATATTGAGAAATTCTTAGCCTACTATAGAATCAAACAAAATTTCAATGTCAAAATATTTCACTACTCAACATTTTCTCCTCTTGATTGGATACATTCATTACAGAACACCTGCAACGTCTCTAGACCTTTCAAAAAAATGTTTCTTCTTGCTATGCAAACCAGACCTCCACAGGTTTTATTACCTCCTCATTGGAAGAAAATCTACAAACTTTAAACTTTTTTTTTAGTTGAGGAAATAGATGATAGTCGGACGGAGCCAAATCAAATGAACAATGAGGGTATTCTAGTAATTCAAACCATAAATAACGATTTTTTTGCATGGCAGGGGTGTTGTCCTGCAAAAACAAAACACCTTTGGATAGCTTTCCGCGTCTTTTCTCTTCAATTTTTTCCCGTAGAGTGGTCAGTAATGTCGTAATGTCTTGGAGAACCAGAGTGTCGCCATTCCATCGATTGTTGCTTTGTTTCTATATGGTATATATTTACCAAGATCCATTTTTCAGCAAGTTTTCTATATGATGAACGCGTTCGTATGAAATATTCAGTGCTTCAGATATCCGTTTTAGCCCAATTTTGTCCATACTGGACATATAGGAAACCAGCTCAACTGATATGGTCATGTGCAGAGGATGAGTTAGTATATAATACTAAAACAAATATGGATAAATAAGGGAATATCGACGGGAAAAAGGAAATGTCGACGAGAAATTTCAGACAAAGGGACTTGGAGGACCGAGAGAAAGGCAGATAAGGCACCGCTAGGCGTAGAACGCTGTATAGCGGATATATATTTCATATATTGATTATATCGTCAATTTTGTTATATTATACAATTCACTTATCTCGCACAATTTCGTCTGAATGAAAAAAATAATTGGAAAATCCCAAATTCGTCTAAAATGGCCATCCAACGAGTGGCGTGGAATGTAGGAAGTAAATATCGCCTTTTCTCTGGCATATTTCCTGCCATAGGGTTAATATCACATATCAACTAGATCTAAAGTATCTTTATATGCTCAATTCCATCAACAAATATGATAGAAAAATATCGAATAGTTTCAAATGGACAACCATTGGTGATAAATTTTTGAACTTTGCCTTATAACACCCTGTATCTCAGATCATATTCAATATTTTTTTCCAGGGTTTTTTTGTATAAAATATTCCACTCTGTATATGAATCCACCAAACCCGCATGATATTCTAAAATGTCCACAATCTAACGTAAATCCTATCCAATCCTTCCTGTGTAATATTAGTATGCTGTGAGTTGCTATACATACACTAAATTGCGCAGATTTTCAACAGAATCTTAATCTGTATGTAGACGCTGTAGATACATATCCGGCGTAGGGGAAAAAATGACCTGGAATCGTCAGGCAGAGGGTAGACGAGACACATACGCCCTCGAACCTCGCAACGGTAAAAGCTATTCCTATTTCTCTTCCTTTCTATTATTCCTCAAAGCGCATTCTGGAATATAGTCTAGTACAGATGTGGAATTTTCAACAAAACGTTGGTAAATACAGTCCCTGGTGAAATTATTTGGCGTAATGTATTTTTTTGATAATTTTATATCCTAAATGTTTACTTGGACTATAATAACTTCGCATGTTTTTGAAACAATTATCGAAGCATTTTTCCCATTCTGATTGAATAACCTCAAAAACATGTAATTTGAACACATCGACCGCTTCTCCAGGTATGGAAAATCTTTGACCTCGCAGTTTATTTTCAATTTGGGAATAAGAAGGAATCATTGCGTGCCCAACAAGTTATATACAGCGAATGACCTATCAATTCGATGTTTTGACTCAACTGTGAGAGTGCGCATTGTCGTGGTGGAGAGATTGGGATTGGTTTCCTTGATTTTTCGACTATTTTTGCCAAATAAATGCTGTACATTTCAGAATTGACCATCCCACGTTGCTTCAATGGAACGGTGGCAATATGTCCAGTTATTCCGAAAAAACAGGTGACTATTTGCTTTAAAGTGCTTCGTTTGGAAAGAACCATCCAGTGGATATTTGTATACCACGTGTATTACGATCTTAATGACTTAAAAAAATATGTATTGTCAAAACTGAGGAGATGAAAATTAAACTAAGCAGCTTTGGCTAGTTTGTCCTCCAACCTCAAGTGCTTTTTTTTTAGTTCTTTTTCTATTTTCAACCACCAAACAACCAAATGAAAATGCATTACAAATATAAAAAAAATCATATCTCAAAACTCTTTATTCTTTCGTCTTTTCTGATAAAAGTAAGGAACATTCTCTTTTATAGCTATATTCCTGTCCAAAACGCTCTGGGTTTTTTTTTCTCATTGTCAGTTTGTTAATTTTTGCCTCGTTTCCCAAGACGAAGCTCTCTATCTAATGTTTGCTCTTGTCTTCGAATTTCTTCATTATGTGCTATCTTATTCTGACTATTTTCACCCAGTACAGATAGTTGCACGAAACCTCGAAGAACTTCTGATACTCTTCCTACTGAACCAATTGGAACACTTATTTTCAGCTAATCCTTATTGGGTCACTTCGTCAAATCGTTATTCATCTCCAGTGTCTACTTCTGTTGATAAATTTCTTGTTGGTCTTGTGAAGTCTTTCACATTATCATATATTCCGTTTTCGGTTCATTTACATGTTGATAAATGATTTTGATTATGACTTTTTGTCATGGCATTTGATATTTATGTTGAACAACGACGTTGAAGGTGATTCTGTTTGTATTAATCCCTTATCTACATTGGAATCTTCTGGTATCAAACTAAGTACAATTACATTATTCGCAATTTGTTCCCAAAGTCATGCTTACTAACTTGATTATCTTGATACGTAGACCAAGATATGTAATTGCTTCATATAATTCTGCTCTACTAACTATGTCGTACGCTTGCTTAAAATCGATGAAGAGCAATGCAACTGTAAATTCTGCCCGTCACTAATATATTGTAGATGTATTAGGATCCAGTACCTCTGCATTGTCTGGAATCGGCTTGATAATTTATTTTTTTGTAATCTCATAGCTCATAGAACTGAAATTATATACAGGTTATACTAAGTAGATTATTTGGAAGTGATGATGCACTATATATTTCAAATCGACTGTTTAAAATAGCCCGCATCGTCTGAACAAAAACCGAAATACTAGGAAGTTTCGTGACTTCTGGGAAACCAATTTCCTAGAACCCAAATGATTTGCTTCTAATAAGAAGAGGTTTTGTCACTATTTGCGGTGGTTGGACACTACCACATAATTGTCTACGTGAAACTTTGCATATTTGTTTAGTTCTCTCTAGAAAATATCACAAACCAAACCATATATCATGTGTTTGGTTAGTTGACCGCATTCTAGTGCGAATTTAGAAGCTCTGTCTCCTGTGTAGAAAATGAAACTATTTCTGTGTTATTGTACATACCTCAAGTTGAATTCTACGAATAATTATGATGTACGTATGTATAGTTCTCAAAGAGTATTTGATAATAATAAACTGACGAATAATTACAGTTTCCAAAAACAGAAAACTACTTATGCGAACTAAGAAAAGTTGTTCCATCAGCCGATATCTAGTGAAGATATTCACTGCACGCATTTTGTCTTTGAAAAGCCTACTCAATCATCTCTATAATCCTAATTTTAGAAGTTTTGTTCACTACCTATTTTCCGGACGCTTTTTTGAGGAAGTATAGCGTTTTACGGTATTTCTTGGTATGTTTGATTCTATAATTTCATTAATTTGCTTCTCAGTATCACAATCATCTCGTGACATTTTGAAATATCGAATATTGGAAACGTCAAAATCGAAATGAATCAATTTGTATCCATGGCAATGTGGGGAAGTGACAATATCCCATGAGATCTGTTTTAGTACAATGTTTCACTGATTGGTTGTCTTCAATCAGATTACTTCAATTTAATTTCAACTGAAGGAAAATATGTTCACAATAATTGGTTTAAGAAATGACATGACCTCAAATGTAGGAGATTGATCTCGATTCACTCATGTCATTTGAGGTCATTTGGTCAATGGGATCACATTTTTGTCAACTTGATCAATTTTTCCGTAATAATACCTGGAATGTCTTTCCTATTGGCACTTATACAGCTATATAGGAACTAAATGCTACATGCTTCAGATTATATTGAGGTCTATCGATTACCAAGCCACCACAAATGAATCTTGTTATGATACTCGTTGACGCATGGTGAGGATTTGTGTACAAAAATTGAAGGTTATATGGAAAGCCAAGTCTCAATTTACAACTTTGAAGCCACGCTCGATGGGCATTGAAAACGATACTCAATTGATATGGAAAGTAAGAATAAGCCTCTATATCACAATGTTAGTCCTAGTTAACTTTTCGAACTTCCCGTTAACCCATTTTTAAATTATGATTTAGAGCAAAACGGAAACTATAGCAAATATTTTGGAGAAATTACTATATTTATGTTCAAAATGAATATTATTAGTTCAATTTTTACTATAAAATCGGTTTTGCAGGAAAATCAACCTAACCTTCACTTAAATTTCAATTTTTATTATATACTATTAGCATCGAGGTTCTTTCGGACTGTTTGTTTGTTCTCTTCTGTATCTTCCTGTATCATAGATTATCAATTTATAACATTTATCACTTATAGTAGATGAATCCATTTCAACATAGTCCATAAATAATTTAATGACCAGGTGATTGAAGAATCTTCGAAAAGGCTTAATCTGTGGAAATATATATCCAATTTTCAAATGCATTTCGGCTGGCATTCTCCAAAATATCTTTTCAAATCGCGGCACAATGTCTTTTGATTCGTTGTGAATATTTACCTTTTATGGGTGAGTAGTGGATACCAAAATAGATTGAGGATTCAAGTTCGATCTACAGGGTTTGGTAAATCGTTGACATTTCCGTTTGGCAAAGTAAGAGCTAGAGCATCATTACACTGTCACATCAACTTTTCTGTAATATCCTGCCGGATCCGTTGTATGTTTTTGGTACAAGGCTCTAATAATTCATGATGGTTTGCAGATGTTTAGCATAATGATAACCACCTTATCAGCTCATCTTGGATCTTCGAGCGAGAAGACCCTGGTGTGTATTACTACCATTTCGTTTCCGAGGCATACTCAAATGTGCAAGTCGCGTTACCTGTAATGATGAAGTTGAAATTCGTCTTGACATCTTTCAAGGCGTAGCGAGCAATGTTGGTACTTTTGCATGTTGATTTCGTGCTCATGTCAGAAACTTAAATTTTCGGAATATTTGACGCATTGGCCACCCTCAATCTCATCACATTATCGGCTGTGTTTATTGTGGATGGGCGTCATATGCGGTACTTTTCATCACGTTCTCTCGGTTTTTCAAAATGGTTTCGTTTCACTGAAAATAATGTCGAAGTTTTATGAACTAATTTTATAAAGAAAATCATCTTCGTATTGCGGTATTTCCAAGTTTCCAAGTTTTATGCAAAATTTGATGTAATCTCTGTTCTAAGAAACGCTGAATTTTTATTCACAAAACAAGTCTGACGGATGGGCTCGCCGTAGCTCTCCGGATGCTCTGAGCACCCTGAGCGACACAGCGCTCCTCACTATTAGCTTTAACAAGTCTTCCAATTGCAGTTCGACTTCTAGTAGCGTCGCAATAGAGGTTTGGGAAATAATTCGTCAATACGAATATCAACTACTATCATAGTTCATGTCAATTGTTAACTATATACTAAACTATGACCAACAAACCATACAATGTAGGGTATATGAGAATAGTCATGCATACCAACCACCAAAGATCAAAGTTATCAACTAATATTTAGCATTTAAAAAAAAACTGTTTTCTATTATGAATCAACATAGAAACTTACGAGGCTTCAGATTAATCTATGAATATGACTAACTAACAAACACTCTCGATGTGTTTCGTAAATCAAACCTAACACGGATTGTTATATTGCCGAATTGTTTAACAGAAAACCTATCCAATTAACTCGAATTTACAGACGTGTCAATAATGCTCGAAGTCATTAAAATAATATTATACGAAGAATGGAGAGTAATTATAAATAAACGTTTCCTGAAATTCTCCTCAATAAACGGCGTTAATCCCAGTTGAGTGCACACATAATTGAGTGAGATTGAATTTGAATGTGTCGGAACTTCATCGTTCAGAACGAAATTCTTGGTATTCATCAGGTAATTTTGGTGCCCAGCAACCTCTTTCAATCTCAATAGAAAATTAGTTCAGTTTCTGAAAAGAGCCTGTACTGAATAATCTGTACTCGTTTACATGCGCTTCTATTGTACGTTCGTAGTAATTAGAATTTATGCATTTTGAATACCGAAATATTTGTTACAGCATGCGCTAAATCCTCTTTATTTAACAATTCTCAGAGATGGAAATAACCCCTTTCCATTTGTATGCAATGCCATATTTCCTGGTAATCATAAAGGAAAACTATGATGGAGTTCAAAATACTATCACGGATGTATATTATACATGAACTAGCATATTCGTTGGCCATTCACGATTCGTCATCGTTTAAGTGATTTCATTTTAATATTTACAGCATAAGTCTAATTAAACGCTCTCTGCTATTAATTTACTTTACCAATCTTCCACAACAATAATTTGGTGATTGCAATTATTTAAATGTTCAATTGTCTGTAAGCTTATACTTTGATATAATACGATAATTATAGAGAGTGAGTCCTTCTGTAATGAAATATTAAAGGTTGAATTACATAATTTACCACATCACAATAGGTGTTGATCTATTTAGTAATAGTTATTGAACAAATTAGAGGGTTATTGCAAAGTCTAATTATTCTATTACTGATTTACGAGAACCTAAAATCAACATTATTGGTACCAATAAATTGCTTGTGTTGTTGGAGATTTAACAATTGATTCTTGTGAATTCCAACTAACTTGCTCTATTTGAATCATTAGTACCTAGAGTTTGCGCCTAAGTAATATTCACTTAATGTATAATGGTCTGTAACTATAACTACAACACTACTTTTTCCAAATAGTTATTTTTTAAAATCAAGCTTGATTTGGGATCGACCACGGGTATGCAAAATCTTCAAGCTCTATTAGCAGAGCAGCAGCCTCAAGTGGATCAGGTCGGCCATTCGCGAGACAGATTTCACTAGATAAAACATAAAGGATCATAAAATTCTCATCAGGATTCACAAAAAAGCTACTAACGCAGTAATCCTGTGAAGAAAAGAATAAGATTAGTTGCGATGAACATTCAAGAGTTTGTCACATGTTTTGGATAGTCTAGACCGTTATCGATCCTTGACTCTCATGTTGGCTATCATATTGACTATCATTGATTCATTTACTGCTGCCCAGGATAGATGAATTGTTGATTTCTCGAAACATTGACAAACATTCTTCAACCACGATGTTGTGCGCCGACTTATGCTTCCTATACCCATTATTTTTACAAAATTTTGTTGATTGATCGAGAGTCTCTATTTTCGTAATTGTAACGACACCATCTTTAAAATAAGGCGCATCTCAAACCCTTGAAAACGCTCTATAAAAGCACACACATCATGCTCTCCTCATACACAGGTCAAGGTTAAGATTGAAGCTGCACAGAATTTTGTTTTAGTCCGTTAATATGGCAACTAATAAGACGGTTTATGAGACTAGTAGTTCTTCAAACGAGTTGGCTATTGGAATAAATCATTTACATTAACCTAGACAGCGTTTTCAGCGTTCTCTAAGACTTCATTGAATATTCCTCCAGAGTATAAATAGAATATCAATGAAAATCGAAGGCACTACTGTCTTACTGCTCTCTTCATTTCAAGCTCAGGGAAACTTTGATATACGCTAGCGATCTGATGCCAACTTAGCGATCTGATGCCAATAGAGATTGGACTTATTGAGATTTACTACTATCATGTTTTACTTTCTCGAACGCTTTTTCAAAATAGACTGGACAAATATAAACGTCATGGTTCATATCCAAATTGTTGCATGAGTACCGGAAATAATTACACCTCAATTTTTCTACGCAATTCTCCTTAAATTGCCCTACCTCAGATATAATGAGATATTGCTATGGGGCAACCTTGTGCCATATTGTTTAAACAGAAATTCATCGAACAATTGTGAATAGACATTATTTTTCGACTGAAAATATTCTTCTCAAATTCTTCATTCAATCGGAAATAAAAAAAATTAAACTTCACGACAAAGTTGATATTTCTAGAGACAAGTATCAAATATCAAAATTGGGGCACTTCTTTTCATGAAAAATTCATAACAAAAAAGTAGAGAATACTTGATTCTTCAAAGTTGATGGTATTCTTGATAGAGATTTGAACAACTCTCACAAAAATAGACATTATTAATTCTCTAAAAAACTGATGACATTAACAAAATTGATCATTTTTTTCAAATCAAATGGTATCGATATTGTCAATGGGCAAGGTACATGACAAAAAGGAATGGTAATAGATGACCTACAAAAACTGCAACATGGTACTCAACGAGACATCAAAAGACCCAGAAGATCTGGCTTGAGATGAGACAATGACATAAAAAAGATAGTAGGAACAGCTTGAATTCCACTAACCAACGATAGACATCATAGAGCTCAAAAGAGCGACCAATAGAAAAACATATAAGGAAGGTCACTTTGTTTTTAGACGGTAACCAAGCCAACGACACGGAAATTCGACAAGTGCCAAACTATGTCCAAGCAATTTTTGTCGGTAGCGATTTTTTTTTCTTAAAAGAAATATACACCCAATTATTCAAGAAGGTAATGGTTAGATAGGTGTTAAAATAGTTCTACCCGTTTTGGAAATACTCATTTCAGTCATTGTGTTTATCTGGAAAAATGGTTAATTTTTGAAATTTCCAGGAAGAATCCAAATGAATTCGTTATTTTCGACTCAATATTTCAACATGATTTTACTTTTTCACACTGTTATATTGCAGTGAGAAGATATTCGGTTGAGAAATATCTTTGATATATTTGATATAATTTGATCACTCACTATTCCTTTTTCAGATTCATGATTTTTGAAGGTATCTTCAATTGAAAGTTCACACCACTTAACCTGATCAATTTGTTGTTTTAGGTACAACGTATTGTCGCGGGTAATACAAGAATTTGAAAATAAAAAAATTCACTGGCAGGAACTGAATGAAGCACACTACGTACATTTTTATTAAATATCACCATCCTCAAGTGTTGACTACAGTTGAATCACTATAATCACAAAGTGAATAGTGCTACATCCTATTTGCCGTCAAACTATGATTTTGTCAGTTTAAGTCAACAAAAAAGTCTTCAACTTGCATTTGATAAATGAAGTCCTCCATGAGCATCCATGAGCAGTTTTTTTGGTGGTATGGCAATCTGAAAAGAAGGCTGATATAGCTTGGTGATGAAGAACGTGCTAATCTGTTCTATTCTTCAATTATTTTTGAAAACATTGAGAGAGTGAGTCGTATCGTGTGGAATTGTTTAATAACGTGGATATTATAAAATAGTGGAGAGATGAAAAGCCTTACATACCATTTTGTGATATTTTCCTTACCTAGAGAGTCGTGTGGAGGAAACATATTCAGATTTTTCCTTGGTTTCAAGTTAACAAATGCAATTAAGACAGTTGAATTATTATCGTGAGAATGAATCACAGAATTTGAACATAAACATTTCCCTGATTTAAGCATGTGTGATTTCTGGCTATTCTTCATTCTGAAATAACGTCAAACTGAGAATTGATTCGTCAATTTTTTGAGAGCATTGAAAAGATGAATTGCTGTAGCCTTTCAAGTTGTGATTGAAAATGTGCATTGATGTGACTACTTCCGATATTAATAAAAATAATTGTAGGTTTATTGTATCATAAGATTTATAGCGTCACTTGTGTATATATGCTCGAAACGTTACGAGGATTAACAGGAATGAATTAACAGAACAATATAAGGAAAAAGTTGGAAGATTATAATTTTAAAACAAAAGGTTCTATTCATAAAGTTCCTATAA
Source organism: Diorhabda carinulata (assembly GCF_026250575.1). Taxonomy (NCBI): domain Eukaryota; kingdom Metazoa; phylum Arthropoda; class Insecta; order Coleoptera; family Chrysomelidae; genus Diorhabda; species Diorhabda carinulata. The sequence goes on along the minus strand of NC_079465.1, from coordinate 28,075,156 downwards.
ATTACTATCATCATTTCAATTCCTCAAAACTAGTCGTGGGATATCCTTGTATGACGAAATTTCCATCAATACAAATGTGAAAGATTGGAAAAATAGAAAAAAAACGCAAATCATTAAAAGAGATAAGCCTCCAAGAGATCCCTAGAGAATCCACATTTTTACCAGTGTATACTCTATACGAACTAATCTGTATTCAGTATGGAAATCTGGAATTTAAATAATGGCCGTTCAGTGTTTTTGTTCATCGTGACTGGTAGAATATTCCAGATAGATTTTAATTTCAACATTTTATCGATGTTCAGTGAAAATCCCGTGTTCTTCCAATGCAGAACGAGTTATTGATTTTAACAGAAAAAAATCATTTTCATAGTTGATTTATTACCAATTTGATTCCAAAATGATTATTGGTTTTAACCGTTTGAGCAATTTTTCCTAAAGTTGTTGAAAGTTTAAGAAAAGATCATTTGGTTACTGGTTATTTAATTGAAATTTTCATGTATTTATCTTAACTGATAGAGCTTCCCTAATATCACAACTAATTCACTTATATACATCGTTTGGTTTAGTTTTAACTAGTCTGATATGTTCACTATGACCAAAAATTATTCACAGACTGCTATAGCTGAAAGCGTCTCATTTAAATAGTATTATCATCTTTCAGAAATAACTGGAAATCTCCAATTTGCCGCAAACAAATGAGAATCAGTTCTTAGAAATTGTCTCTATAAAAACAGTCACAACATAATATAGGCAGGTGATAAACGCCAGTTTTTAGCATAAATCCACATAGTAGAATAGAGCCGGTTTCGCGGTCTAAATCAGTGGGCAAGTTCACAACAATATTTGAACAATCCGCTGGTAAGTTCTTGGGTCAACCAGCATACCACAGTTCTGACTTCTGAAAGAGTTTCGTTAATACACATGTAAAATACACGCTACATACCAGGCACTAGTTTACATAAAACAGAATTACACAATTTGTACTGACTTGAGGGTTGCTACCTAAGCTTTGACATAGACAGTCTAGTTATAGACTAGTTACATATAAAGAAAACATTTTTCTATATATAAGAGTAAATTAATAAACCTTTTATAGGTTAAATTCTTACATTATCACATAATCACGTTAAAAATTGAAAGCATAATAAACCTTGAATCTTATATTAGAATGATCCTGGCAACAAAAATAATTACATCTCGCAGGATCATTATAACGACCAACACATTGAAACCATTTTTGTTGTAGTATATTCGAATTTCTTGACACCACAATAAAACTTTATCAGGTGTTTTAGTCGTGGTATTTTCATATCCTGGCACAAAACACGACTTACATACCAGTTTTCAGATTAATCAAGTTTGATAATAACGCTTGTTTTAAAATAACCGAGAGAATAACTGTCGTATTTAATTTGTACCTATGACGTCACGCAATGTGGCCACCTCACTGAAATGTTTCAACTACCTATGGAATTTTTGAATTTCCAATAATTATTTTTTCCATAAATATTGATTAACACATTTGAGAACATTATAATTGAAGTTGTTTATAACCCATCCAAAACTATTTTTCTCCAAATCATGTAAGTACACTATTGGAAACATTATCCATTGTAGATTGTTTTTGGGAGTCGTTTTGGCTTTACGGCTACTCTCCACCTATATCAAGAGAATATTTTGTACAAGATTCAAAATCTTATTGTTCTGCTTCCATAATACATAGACTACTGCGAAAGGAAGTAATTTTTTGAAGCTTCTGTGTGGCACTTCCGAAGGTGTTCGTTCTCTGTCATGACCGTTTCTGGTCATTACGAGCAGCTCTTGAGACTTCTTAGCTGGTATTGTTAAGAATCTTTGGGATATCTTGGGCCTGAATTGTTTCTCTAGTAACGCTTCATTTGATTCTTTAACAACAGTAGGGCTCTGATCCAAGGTATGGAGTAGTTGACCCTTTTTTGCCAAAGCTGTTTGCTTTCTCCCTCTCATCTTCCATTGTTTTTGTTAACTAAATAGCTAGTACTTTTCGGGTTTGTTCACATATCCACACTAATTTGGACGTGCACACAAAAGCTTTCAAGCCACTTGGCTGTCTGGGAGAATGTAGATATGCTTTTTATCGAGGTTTCTATCTAAAAACTTCCAAGCACATTATCCATCATAATAAACCTTGAATTAGGATAATTTATTAACGAAAATGTCTGCATGTAAAAACAGTGGATGTAGGTAGGGTTTTCTAGAAAATTGATCGATATTCTTCAGGCTTTTCTATTTTATTTCATCTAACGATTCTTTTCATGCCCAAATTATTCTCTACCTCTTTCAAACGCTCATATCTGATTTCACTTTTCATTTCAATACACAATAACTTGCGCTTTTCGCTTCTTCATGGTTGAACTATCAGGATCATCCGTTAATTCTTTTTTTCTTATACCTAACATCCTTAATTTCTCTTGGTATTTCAAAGTTTTATTCTCGCCTATATTCATTGTATACAACTTGTATTGGCAAAAGAAATTTTTTATTTCACTCTCTTGATCGATTTTTCCTCTTATTATTGTGACTATTGTTAACAGTTGGCTTCAAGTTATTTCTTACTGGCGGTTCAACTTTCACACTTAATTAAATTTATATTTCTTTGTTTATATCTTTCATATTTATTGTCACAGCTTCACAACTATTATTATTTTTGTTCAATGCTACTCACTGTTTTTGGAAGTCCACAAATGTAACAAATTCTATCCTAAACAAAGTACATCATAGTTGATAGGAATAAAGTTATTCCCAAACATTTCATTCTCATATCAGATAGAATGAATTCGCATACTTACAGAAAGGGTGGAATATTCAGAAATAGAAAATTGAAACAAACTAATTTTATAAGTGCCACTTCGTTTAGTCGGAGATACAATCAATCTACATCAAGTGTGGAATGGAACAATTGAAGTATATTGACTTACAAAGACCGTTGATCCATTACAAAATTAAATTCTATCTCCAGACACTTTAACATTACAATGGTTTTAGTAGATGGTAATATAAAAAGCTCAGGAAAATTGAAGGAGCTTCTGAATTGAATGTTCGTTGAAGTTGTAATTTACCTTGGAAAGCACTCGAAATACCGAATAACAATGTGAAGATCAAGTTTCAGGTAAGGTTTAATGAATCTGAAGACAATACCTCGGAAATTCGATAGATATAAAAATAATGGTCATTGATATTTTATATTCACTCGAAATGCACAGTTTCAAATATCGATAAACGTTTGTCGTCAAATATATTCAGTGTAAATCGAGTAGCACAATTACTTTCATTAAAAACCGTCGGGATCATCAAATTTACAGTTAATGTACAAATGATCAGATATTCCGTTTTTAAAAAATGACAATTTTCTCCGGAACTCTTCTCTTTCAATCTTATGGCAGGATAAATGCAGCTTCTCTTTAAAGCTTAATTATCTGGTCTGAAAATTTCATCTCTTGAAAAGCCTCAAAAGTATCAGATACAAATTAAATAATTTACGAGAAAGATTGTAAAATTTCTCCTAGCTCTTCAAAATCACCATTCATATTTTCTCTCTTCATATTTTCATTTGAAAAATGTTCACTGTTGATAATGTGGTATCTATCAAATAATTGTTTTTATAATTGTACGTCAGTCGAAAAAGTTTACGTTGTATTCTTGTTTGATCAATTATTACTCAGAATTACTCTGAATTTACAGCTCTCAAACCCTACTTAAAGTTCGTAACTGATTATCACAGAAACAATATTTCGAATTATGTATAATACTCTATTTAACTTCAATATTTTCTTAGTTTAATTTTATTCAGTTTTATATAGTAACTGATTCTGAACATTGAATATTGGATTATTGGCATTATATTAGAAGCTCACTCTAATAACTTTATAGGAGCATGGAGCCAAAAATTCAACAAATTAGAGCTGCAATCGAGCAAATTCGTTTTTGAGGTTGTACCATAATTTTCCTTGTCAGTATGATATGATTTGTGTCCGCTGAAGACTAATTATAAAATTCAAGTTTTATTATATCCTTTGTGAATTAATCTAGCACAGTTCCCAGATAGCATATTTTATGTCCCATACAACGCCGTATATTCGTTATGTTTTTAATAATTAATGGGCTTTTCTATGTGCATAATTAACGTTGTTTATGCCAACTGTCGCTGAGCATTAGGTTTGTGTTTCAAATGAGGATCGTAATTTGGATAATAAATTTACAATTTTGTGTTTGGGAGGAGGAAACAGAATGGAATAAAGATGTTACATTGAATTTTTTGTGTGAATAAATGAAATTCAATTCTTTTACTTGCTTACCTACAAATTCAAAGCAATTAACACAATATGAGAAATATTTTTATAAAAAATCTGGGTATAAAAATACAAATTTTTATCTTGATTTTTGAGGCAATCACTTATTAGAGAAATTACGAGATTTAACGCTAAATGAGCGAATATCTTCATTTTTTATTCACGATGGAGCTCCATCGCACTTTGATAGTAATTGGTTAAGTAACCATTTTCCGAATCGATGGATTGGTAGAGGTGCAGAAGCTCCGATCCATTGGCCACCTCTGTCACTCGATTTTAATTACACAGTTTGCTCGTGTCTTAAAGAAAAATTTCATACTACAGAGGTAAGTTCTCAACCAACTTAAAACATTGATGGATTCTTCAGAAAAAAGAATAGATTTGTGTTACTCTAATTGAATTCTATTTTTTGTTATTAGCATTTTCTTAATATAATACATTCAACATTACTTCAGTTATTACTTCATAATTTTTAATTTTTGGTATAGAATTGAATGATGCTTGAGTTCATTTGAAATTTCCCGTAATATAATGAGCCGAACCGTGTAACTACCGCCCTCTATGACAGTCAGACATAAGCAAATTCATTTGATGTATCAAATCCCAAATATTTTTCAGTTTTCTATCTATCCTAGAGACGGAATCCCCGACACACTGTATACTGGTTTGTCGGTTTTCCTCAATTGTTAGAAAAATCTTAACACAACTCACATTTCATTTCTGAACAAATAAACGCTTAATTGGAATGAACAGGATTCAACGAAAAATTACAACGGTTAAAAAAATTCATTTATTCAAGTTTGCATATCGTGGTGTCTTAAAAAACGGATAAAACGAACCTGATAAAATTCATAAAATTCAATGTATTCAATACCAGTATCCTTTAACGACTGAATTAGTGATCTAAATTCCATATTCATGACTTACCTAAACTAAGAGCTTTTGGAAATTATCTTACAGTTGACCATGAAAAATTCATTACTGACGACTTGAGCAGAATCAGCAGTATTCGTCAAGAGCTGGTTAGGACTTGCAGTGTCTCCCAGTAGAAGGTATATACGAGGCCAGAAGTATGCATACCAACTTTTAGAAAGAAATTACCTCACATTCAGAAATCAGAATTTTTGGAACCCAAGATGAAATTTAATCTCAAAAATGATCTACTCCACACTATACTCACACTTTTTAACTGTGATAGTCAAATTTTCGTCCCAACAACGGCTTATTCGATGCTCATCGAAACTATTGTTAGTCTTAGATAATGAAAAGAGAATGAAGGGAACTAATCAATTTGATTTTAGAATATTCTTAAATCCAATTATTTTTCCATTCATTCCATTCAATCGGGGTGAGAAAGGATCAACCTATAACAATGGGAAGTCTATAAGAAATCAATTCGTAATGGAGTCTACATAATTCAAATACACTTTATTTCCATTCAAAGCAAACAATACCCTGTTATTGACTTTAATCTATTCTTACTATCTGCTTGTTTCAAGTAAAACGCAATACCTTTCTAATGACTGATTTTGAATATTTTATAAACTTTTGTTGTTCATTTCCAACATATCAAAACGTGGATACTGACCTGTTTCTTTCTTGACGTTAAACTATTTTATATAATCGCGTGTTTATTGGTTTTCATGCATTTTTTACTGTTTCCTTAAGTATTATTCGTTTTTGTTATTTACTTTTCAAGAAACTTACCAACTTTTTGATTTTTGTGCCCCCATACCAAGAGAGAGAAGTTATAGGAATTGTCAGTTGTAGTTCAAACCATACATTTGGAGTCATTTCTTTTTAACTGAAAAATTCTCATTACGCTGTATTTTGAAAATATTTTTTTCCGATATGATAAGAAATTTAGGGAGTTCTGTAATATATTAGTATTCCATTAGACATCAAGATATACGATTTTTGCTTCAGCTGCTAAGCCACATGATCACAATTATATTGAAATAATGGAAACAAATTTTATCTCTAACAAAGCTCTAGATTCATTGACATTGTAAATATGTACGTTACGTGATATATCTATAATCGCAACGACAATCATTATGATATGGATACAGATGTGACACCCGAGAGTGTCACATGGTCAACGAATTACAAATACCAAATAAAAGGCATTACATGGTTTGTGGATACCAAACAAATATATGTCAATTTCATTAAAGTGTAGACGTTTGAAATGATTGATCATTGTTTGCAATTTGTTTGTATAATTTGTAAAAACTGATTGTTTTTCATCATGAATAGAATATTGTTTAACAAAGTTGGAAGTGTCTATAAAGATATTTTTGGCGGTGCTTACAGAATTGAGTTTGAACTGAAAATTTTAGTGGTTGGACAAATCATATTTATATCCAATGATTGAAGTTACATAGCAGTTGGATTTCTTACAATCTTAATAATATTATGAAACTCCGTTTCTATATTAATTTACCATTTTAAGCTATAACTATGAGTGTTTATCACAATCAGAAATATTAATTCTTCATGTTTCTACTTAATTTATAACCCCACTGAATATTTGTTTCAAGTTTTACTAGTTAATTTGAAATGTTTCCATTTCACTAGTTATTGGTAGAATATTACACTCCACTTCTTTCAGTTATTGGTACACATTCACTAGTACAATTTCATTTTGAGATAATTAGGAAGTCAGTATGCCCCTGTCTAGGATTTTCCTATCAAAATGGAGACGCATATTATTTGATCCATTATCTATTAGAAATTCATAATGTTCCAATGTATAATTTAAGAATTATACTTGAATATAAGTTCTGATTTCGCAGTTTTAAAAGCTTATGACTCAGAAACTAGAGGTCGTATGAAAAATTTTTTTCATTTCACAACATTATTCTCATTTACTCACTCCCGAATTTTTTAGCCTCAAGTCCCGGAACACACTGTATAATCAAAACCTTGGAAAAATTTGATAATCTACAGCTATGCTGCTAAATAGCGGCTCTTTATAAGCTTCTACAATAGTAAACAGAAAGACCTTATCTGCTGTTATCTGGTGTTACTGAACACACTACGACATTGTAGGCAACAAAAACTAATTCTAAACTACTATCTACCAAATGATTCGATATCTTTAATCACGATTGGATTAATCAATCTATAAATTAGTTAATTAGCCAAATTGTAGCCTAGAAAAATGATTCTTATCTATTGTAGCCTAGAAAGACACTGTGAAAGCTTTCGAGAACGACAAAATAATGACTGGTTCTTTGGAAATTGTGTGGAAGAAATTGTCTCCATTTGTAAAACTAAGATTTCTGTACAAAATTTCTTGTTGTGACACCTTAAAAGCATATCTGTTCTTGTGAAGCATTTACGCAATCTCATCGTTTCACCTCTTTATGTTGATGTCCAAACTAGTTCTACGACGGAAATATAAAAATTGTGTACAATGGAAAATAAATTAATGATCTGTCTCGGAAATGAAGAGCTAAACAAACACAATGTCCAGTGTACTACGTCGTCAGAAATTGATTACAATGAGAATTTTCAGGGAAAAAATATATTCATGATACAAAATATGTTTATATATGGATTTATGGAAAAGTCCGGAATAATTATTCAACAGTTAAAACAGTAATGAAAATAAAAAACAGATTTATTGATTTCACTATGAATTTATGTGTTTTCTACCACCCTGTTTTTTTTTAAATAAAAATGTATTTTAGGTATAGGGTCATTTAACAGCTCGAGAAAATGAAATCCCATAACACATTTTTTTGTTTGACTTAACACATATTTGTTATATTGGTGGATGGATTAGTATTTTCGCTAGATATGCTGTAAATTCTATTAATTTTATTTTGTACCTATTCATTGTTTCTACTAGATTTCTTTTCTTAAAAACGACATCAGATTTCTAGAATGGCTTTCACTATATTACCTCGTATCTTCTCTTCTATGCATTGTTTTGATGTTGACTGCCGCTTTATTTGTCTGTCAGTTTTTTGGAATATTCTCCTCTTTACTCTTATCCCTGTTCTACATTAATTTCCTCATACTTTGTCGTTTATCATCAGCTTTCTCTATCCTATGAACTATGACTTGTACGCTTTTCCCCGTTCTATTTTCACAATACCTCGTAATGGATTGAGAAGTATTTCTTCAATTTTTGTGAATTCCTCGTCACGTGATACATCTATTTTTTCTTCTATTTCTACTTTATAAACCTCATCTTCCACATTTCATAGTTATATATTGACTTAAAGAGCTTTTGGCATAAAGCTTCTAATATGTCCTTTCAACGCTTCATCATCATTTGTATGGACCATCAGCCAATATATTTGAGTTTTCCTTTTAGATATATCTTCTTAATTTCTTTAGCTTTTCTGATAAATATTTTTTATGCTACTGCCTGATTAGCTTTACTTTCTTCTTTAACTGATAGTTTTTGTTTCAGTTTCTTCATTACTGCTATCATTTCCTCTGTCTTTGTTCCTATATGTTTCAACAGGCGATCTCTTGGTTATTCTACTTAGACCAAAATACTAATCCATCAAGCCGCTTTCTATTTCTGAATCCTAGACGATATCCGTTCCGCTCATTCTATTACAATAATTCGTAAATAAAAACAACCAAGATCCACTTTCCGGAAGATATAGATTTTCCATAAGTTTTCCATAAGTTTTTTGACAAATATAGGTCTTTTTTTCGACAATTTCTACTTCAGATGTTTTCAACAATAGGGAAAAACCAATACTTTTCAACATTACTTCATGTAATGTACATTTTTTTTTCTGTAGGTAACCGTCTAGAATTTGTGATTTCCTACAATCGAAAACTCAAATATTTTCTGATGACTGCCACGTTGCCACAATCAAATTCCTGCTCATTTAAAGAAAAACTTTCAATTTCTGAGTTTTGGAGAGGTATAAACTCGAGCTAATAGTAAACAATTCGTGAATTTCCTTATCCTGTTTATCGACTCTTATTTCATCTTGTTTTTACTGTGCTCCAACTCATAAACTTATATTTCACTAACAGTAAATATTTTGAATCAAATCCTATTCCATTCCTATTTAAAGAACCACTAATTAAAAAAATATATCGGATCAGTTTTATTTACGAGTAGTTCCTAACTCGGAATTGTAACGTTCTAATATTCAACGAACGTAATAATTGATCTCTTCGGTAGTTAGCAGGCACTTTGGAAATTCCATTCATATTCCATCAAAAGCTTTCCATCAGTAGTGCAAAGTCTCCAACATCTAGCTGATGTGAGGAAATGCACTAATAATGAACTTTAGTACGGGGAATGGAGGCAATGCATGTATACACTACCAATTACGAGAAACCAGAAGTGCCTTGTTCTCTTTAGAAACTCATTAGATAATCGATTCTCGACAAAGCTTTGCCAAATCTCGACGCAATATTATCGAGGTAATGGAAACTTCACCGTGCTACACTGCAAAAATCTTATAAAATAATAACTACAAACTTCTTATTTGGTTTATTACGGAATTTAATAAACTTTGATGTGGCTGAAGATAATAATTGTTTCTGTCATACCTGTATATCATTGTATTTTTATACTTCAAATACAATTTGGAAAGAAATGCTGAGAGAAGAAGAAGACAAGAAACTGGGAGAAGAATAAGCAGTATATAAAAAAGCAATGCAAAAAAGTAATAACTATCACAAAAAGCGTTTATAAAAGTGTAGAAGGATAATACAACTGAATGGACAAAGAACAGGAGGCTTTATGATGGAAAGAGGAAAAGGGATAAAACATGGGGACAGTCTAAGCCCACTATTGTTCATAATAACGGACGAGACACTTATAACGAACATAGGATATTCTAACATGATCTTTAAAGGCTAACTAAATGCAGAGGACATCGTAATTATGGTAGAAAATCACAGAAAGATGGATGATAGCCTTCACCACAGGTCATTGCCAATATAAATTTATCATAGATTGAATTACCAGTATATGAAATAAAATCGTTAATTATAAGAAAATCATCAATTAGTAGAAGTCATCAATTAATGGTTTCGAGTGCTTTGAGATACATTATAAATGGACTGTCAATAGAAAAATGAAAAAATATGATCGAGAATTCCTATTAGAAATGATGCTGTATTCGTTAAAGATAATAATGGTTCGAGAATGAAAATGGGATGATAAAGATCGACGTTTTCAGTTTGGCGAAATTTTCACTCGCGGATGCGATAAGAATTATTGTCGTTACTGGAGTTACTCACGTATTATTAATAAAGGTCACACACAAATGCTTAATAGTTTGAATCTCATTGAAATTCGGGTTGGACTTATTAGAAGCCCTTATTAATCTTTCAATAAATTAAAACTTGAATATTCTGCATATATCCATAGAAACCAACATGATGTAACTCCTTCACATTTAATTGTAGATACTAGTTGTAGTTTTCGCAGCCGTAAGGATTCTATTAATTCAAAATCTATGGATTCTATTGTTGGATTACTGAAAGTCAAGAATATAAGCGATACAACGAAACCCTCTTCAACATAATATCGAATTATACTGTATCGGAAATCGTAGGGGAGTATCATTTTGTTAAGAAAGACCTCATTCCTCTCAATCTACTGATATATTTGAGAAAGACGAGGAATAACTGCTGTAAAATCCAACTAATAGGAATATAATCGGAGGTAGATCACTGGATATTATGAAACTCAACGAATATAAATGTAACATTTGTTTTACAATAAATTTCATTGTGAAAAAGTTTTTATAACATGAAATTGATGTATACGACTGTTCCATATTGGAAAGTCATCCCTTTGAGTTGAAATAATGTAATATTAACGTGAATGGATGAAAATGGATGAAATTCAATCAAAATTCACTATTCAATAGAATACAATTAACATAAACGCAACGCAAAACGCAATTCAAAACAGCAGTTTTATATTACCCAGTAAAATACAATTTGAAACAAAGAATGCCCTATTAAACTTAAAAGTAAAGGTGAGACATTAATAATTATTCGACCAATGGATTACCAGAAGCTATTTACCATCATGAGAAGCTATTTACCAACATATATAATTGAGATTCTAAACTTACTGAGTTCCTTTGTTACTGAGAAGGTTGAGTAGAGAAGCTAGATTCGAATTAAAATGTATAATTAATGGAGAAATTCGATAGAGGAGTTATGTAAGTAATATTCAAAACAGAAAACAGTAAGGGAATAACTAGTATCAATAACTCGGCGGAAATTGTCCCTAGAAAAAGTGCAAATACAAAATTTAGCAACAAATCAGAAAATAAAATTCATAATTAATGAGAACAAAAAATATATGAGAAAGTATTGAAGATACTTCCTAACCTACTTCTTGGCTCTACATTCCAATAAGGATCTTAGTCTTCTTTGTCACACAGTTCCAATAATTCATTAAATATGGAGAGCGTACCAGCGCGCTCTTAGATTCCTCACCCACTGACGTAGCGCGTGCCGGCACGCTCTTCTTTCCCTTCACCAATGACGAGAGCGTGCCGGCGCGCTCGTTTCTCTTCACTCTACAAATCGACACCAAACTATCCGTTCAACCAAAGGACTCAGCTTTGTACTCCCCTGATTCTCGAAGAAACAGTGTACAATACGCCGTTCACCGTTTTGAAATCGGACAAGTGAAAGTGTGCCTTTTTTTAAATTGAATTTCAGGTAAGTGAAACACATTTTTCGTAGATTTTACTATTAATTTTCAAATTTCTCCTGTATAAAAGTAAAATCATGTCGAAAAATAAATATGACAACTAAATCGTTAACATTTTTTCCAATTTAAAATATTTTATTTCAGTATTTCATTCAGTCTATTTTATAAAACTATTTTTGATAAATAACTTCGCAAGTAGTATATAAAGATTCCTGTAAATTGGATCAAACATTTATTTTTGAGACCATTTTCAGAATTTCTGCAGTTTCCAATTGGACATGTTTCTGTTCATCATTATGATAAAGTCAACGTCATAAGCAAATCCCGAAATCTGTGAAGTTTGGTATAGAATTAATCCTATCGGCTAGATTGAATTTTGCTTATTTTAAAAACAAAGTTGAAAGGCAGTACATCGACTAGTTTTGATCTTGTGTTAACTATAAGTTTTTTGAGTGCTTCATTTGTATTTCAACTCAAGCTCCTGTAATTCATTCTACCTAGTCTTTCCGTTTCCCCAGGTTCTTCGAAATCTTTCAGATTATGATACAAATTTTCTCTATTTATACAATTATAATATGCTTGCTTGAAATCTATCAACGGTTCTGAAGACACTGGTATTCGCCTATTTTTCTCTACCTTTCAAATAAGAGCACATTGTTATATATTCAACATTGACTCTTAAATCAACACACTATTCAAAAGATGGCTAAGTATCTTTCTAGGATTTGCTTTCCAAATTTCACGAGCTATGCTGCAATTGAATCCTCTCTTGGTGACTTTCTATTTTTTCAAATGTTTTCATAGTTGATAGGTCACAGGTTTCATCACATCCCACACTCATATATCTCTATCTACATTTGTTCGCCAATTCTTCAAGCTCAATTTCAGTTATTTTATTTTCTCAACCTGATGTCACTTTGTTCTGGTTTTGGTCTGGTATATCCTTTTCATCTTCTGAATTTCAAAATACATTTTGTAGGTAGATATTATTGATAAGATATAATTTTAAAATATAGTAAGCGGGAAGAATCAAGATTCATGAATTCCAATTGAATATAATAGTTTCTATTATATTAATTTAAGCAAGCATGATTTCTGATTACATGGAAAACATATTTACACCGTATAGTATCTTCGTCAATAGACGAAGTCCGAATTACTGCTAAACAATAATTCGAAAAAGGCATTATAATGTGACAAACAAGTCCATGACATGGGTCGAGAAGCCGGTTCCGTCAGGTTATGATGGGACTCTAAAAATCGTTGAATGTTTGTCGGCGTCTTTGATGTATATAAACAGCGTTGTTTATCTTATTTTTTAGAACTAATTTCTAGGAAATTCTTTCTATTTATTTGTTATTTTTCACTTTTTGAATTCTGGAAATGTCGATTTTGGTCAGTTCATAATTAAAAGTCATAATGAACGGAACGACATGGAAAAGTAGCCGATGAATTCAAATAAATTCAGCCCATCGATAGAAATGGTAAAAATAAATAGGAAAAACAGTACATTAATATCGTTTTTCATGTAGTATGATCTCAAGAAACAACTGCCGATTTTATTGATCCACACAAAATTTATTTCTGTTGGATTGAAATATGTTCCAAAGTTTTGAAGGATAGCTAGAATAATGATGATCCCGAACCTAGGAAAAACGTGAAAAAGACGAATGTATAAGTGAAGAGGGTTATACTAATGGAATGAGATAGCTTTATTTTGGCATCCCATAAGATCGTAGGATAGATATATCACAGATGAAAGGTTACAAGTTCTCTATAGCTGTATAACTTATCATACCTACTGCAAATTTTATAAAAAATGAAATGTTACGTATTTTTTTAAATGTAAAAGTTTTCTTTCCACCTAACTGTTCTCGACATTTGCTTTTGACTCCTAAATCTTCTGAGATTGAATTAACTCACAAAAATCATGATAATGAAATGGATATTTCCAGGACCCAAAGACGATGATGAAGACGAAGAAATCAACACTTTTATACATTTTATCTCAGAATATTTTGTAAATACTTGTGACCTGATAGTTGTCACGAAATATATGGGGTGGGTAAACTAGATCTGTGGATATTCGTTGTTTTGACCATGATGATTCCAGTATTCCTCGGCTTAATGTATCGATATCAATTAACTATTTTTTTTTAAATTATTGTTTATGGAAAAAGGACGACCCATTTTTCAAAATGAAAATCCTAAACACTTCTACAGAAGATGTATTATATAAGTTTGTAGTTCTCAGATGCTGGCCTAACAGTAAATTCTGAAGTAGCAACGATGAAAATCGAAAAGTAGATAAGAAAGCATTTGCGAGCAGAATATATATTTTCCCGATAGCAGGAATCGGTGCATATACCGTGAAATATGTGATTCTTGCAATACTCTTTTCCAAGCACAGTAGGATAAAATTTCAAACCGTACTTTAATTTGGACTATTATTGAAAATATTTTCTTCAATTGAACAATAATGGGAAAGATGATACTTTTATATTGTTTCATATAGAGATTAGGATAGAATGGCATTAGTTTCAGAAGATTTAAGGAATTCTGATTTAAAGAAGTATTTTTAGCTGAACTGTACACATCTCATTGACATATAAATATTATGATACTTTTTTATAGAAATATAATATGTTAATCTCGGCATTAGGAAAATAACAGTGAAAACAAAACACACTGTGCTTCGAAATATAAGAAAAATATTCTTCAACAAATATTTACAACCCAAACTTGCATGAAAGTCAACTATCATAGAATTGGGTCTTCTATTTTAGGCACGCGTTACCAGGTTCAGATCAGTTGAGCAATTCTATTGTGACGTGGTAAAAAATCATGATTTTGATTTCTGAAAGTGCTCGGAGCGCAAGAATTAGCCTATATATTAGGACGACCTAGTTTTATTATGTGGAATTTGAACCAAACAAGATTTATGTATTTATTTGATGATATCTTTAGTTCAATTGCACAAGTTTTTGAGAATAATCGTAATTTCTATCAAAATTTGTTTACGTAACTTTTATACGATTTACGCTCGTAACACAATGTTACGATGAATTTGTATTTTCTGTTTAGAGTCCTAATTGTTGTTTCATTGCGCATATGAAGGTTATCAATGAACCCAGTACCGTTTCGATCGGCGTACCCCAGTTATTAGGTACTACACGTTATCATTACTTGTCATGTGATACCAATTAGGAAGCTCTTGGTTAAAATGAACTATCTCAATTCTAATAATGGCTTATGTACTTGAATAACATCAAATCAGATGACTAGGTACATTCAGGCTCTTTTCAAAACTCATTATAATGCAATTCGAGAGAATATTCTACTTAAAAAATGTGTTTTTCTTCAAGCGTATAATAATATCTTTATTATTTTAAGCAACACAGATCGTAGAAATAACTTATTCATTCACTAGTAAAATAATGAGCGCTCATTATTGTATTATTAAGAAAACAATGAGAAACGATAGCAAGGTCTTATTATGAGCGTTGTAACCAAATAGGCAGGAACTGTCATTTGGTTTTTATTTAATTGTCTCAAGAAGAAGAATTTTGATGTACACCTTCGATTGAAAAAAAAATAGTATATGTCACTCGGAGCAGAAGACCCATTATATGTTTCGCCCAGTTTGCACATGGCTCAACAATAATGTTAACGTTCTACTCCTAGTAACATAATGTACTACTATTTGTCTAAGTTATACAATTTTTGTCGTATATCACATCATAAATCGACTTCCATCATCGGTACATTGTTTGCTGAACAATTCTATTGAAATTTGTATGCTCATTTACTTGGAACAAAGTAATAATTAAAGTTTGAATACGCACCAATTTGTACTGCATTCTATATGGCGTATTTATGAACTTATTTATAGTTGCCTGTTGAGTATCACACAAGTTTCTTGGACCTGTAGTTAAGTTATCTACAAGTTATTGTCAATTACTGGGTCGCCAGTCTATAAAATACAATTAGTATCCCCTGAAGATATTAGAGCACCACGGGCTCTAGTACGTGAGAATGTAACCGGCTGTTTCTATATTCTTGCCAATGAAGCGAAATGGTGATCTAAAGAGGTCGACATAACTCAGGCATCAAATCTACATTAAATGAAAAGCATTGATCAAGATGAATTTATTGAAATAATTTACAAGAAGTATTCGGGAAAGGGTTACTAGAAGTGCTCAAATTGTTGTCCATCTTGATCAATTCATTTATGAGAACGAAGAGGCAAGTCCGGCGAAGCATGTAAAGATGTTCTCGAAGAGTTTCAAATTCTTCGTCAATTGCAGTTCGAAGATTCTGAATGATGCGTGGTCTTCTAGCAAAAACGCAGTCCATGGGAAGAGCCTACATAAAGAAATCACAGGGTGTCAGGTCACATGACCGTGGGGGTCACTCAACGAATTCTCGTCTACTTATTAATTCTTCACAATGAATATTCCAATGTTTTTCTTATGCATCCATACGATTTCCATTCGTGTCTCTCTGTCTCTTACGGTCTTAATTTATTTTAATACCTCACACTACACTTAACTAATTCATATAATTCACTCCATTAACTCAAATTCTTCGATCCTTTCTATTGCGGTTCACTACAACTATTTATTATATACTGAACCAAACTGCGCTACACAAACTCCTGATATATATCCCAAAAGAATTCTCAAAACTTTTGGAAAATAAAGAAACAAAATAAATACATAAATAAATCTATCTAGAAATTATTTAAAACAAAAAATGTAAATAAACCGCCTGCTATAATAGAAACTTATATAAAACAAACATCAAACGGATTCCGCGGATTATAAAAAGTGAGTCAAAGGCACTGCGCGCGTTTAAGCTGTATATTAGAATTCCAATACATCTAGGTAGGACCGGATTCAAGGCGAAGACACGTTCGTAACCTTTGGCATGGATACCCACCACACACATATCCCAGTTAGGTTAAATCCTTTTTTACGCAGTTATGCGGATTGACAGTACCGTTCAACTTGCATCTTAGGTACCACTCGCTAAATTCCAATCTGTGATCGAAATCATCCTCGTGCCTGGAGAAAACGCGAACAGTAAATTCGATAGTGCTTGTGTTTCCATATTTTCGTTAGTTTTACTGATACCGATCCTCCAGAAGGTGGCACATCGGCCAGAAAGACCGTTTTTAAGAATTACGTTGAATTACGTTACTGTTGAACGATTTGGTAGCGGCGAAATTGGAAATATTGAGGAAATTCGGTGAACATAGTTTCGATACCCGCGTTCGTACGCGACACAACGTAACAAAAAAAATTCTTTATTATGATGCAGACACAACTCTCTGAAGCACAAACATGCTTCATTCTAATCTAAAGTTACTGAACTTATGTCAATTTATGTGTCGACATAACATATTTGACCCAATATCATCACTCATTGTGTGGAAGATGATCTGCGGGTGTCTCGTGTCTGTTGAATCCTCCTACAACTATTGTAGGTCCACAAATAAAATAGCAACTTTTCAGTAAACACAGAAGACAGTTTGATCTATCGTCACTTCAGTTTAGTCTGTTTAGACCCCAAATGATGCGATCGGAAGCCCAAAAAAAATAGTCAGCAGAAAAGAAAAACAATTTTAATCAAACCAAACTAAAAAAATGCTGCTCATAATATTCTTTTAACTAATTATCGCTATTGTACTTCTGACAAACGAAGAAACCGTTAGGAGCCTAGACAGTATAAAGTATTGTCGGAAATGTATCTCGAGTGTTAAAGTTTCGTTGCCATTTGGTTGTACATTATCTGAGGACCACTTCATATGTGGGCTTTCGTCTATTATTATTCTGTATTGCACTTAGTAGTTCTCTGAAAGTCACACAATGAAAAACTTGATTAAATATTGATGGTTGCAATCAAATAAAAAACTTTGCACAAGATATGCTTGGAATAAATTACCAGGAAATCAAGTGTTCCCACATTCCATCTGTGATTATTTGCGGTAAAATTGTATCCTCTATCTCATAATATCGAGTCAAAAAATCAAGGGCAGTGCTCATCTAGTGTTTTGTGCTGTCCGAAGAGAAAAAGTTACGATGGCGTGAACTATTGTCCTTGAAATTTATCTAAAGTACAGTTAAATCACGGATTTAACTTGATTTTTATATTCACTCATCGAATTTCCAAAGCACTAGACTTTCTAAAAAATAGTTGTCATTTGAATTCAGTGTTAAAAGGAGCTTTTTTCTGCGTTTTTTACATCATATGTTTTCAAGAATCGTTCATACTCCATAATTCTGCTATATTGTTATATATGGTTATGAAGATGAATTTAGAATCAATGAATGAACGTTGATTAATTGAATAATGAAGGAAAGAAACGTTTTTTTACAAATTATATTTGTTAAATTATAGGGAAAAAAAACAATTTATTTGAGTTATAAATTTTTTCCGATAATATCGTTTATTCATTTCAAGCTCCAGCCAAATACAATTTGGTTTTTATGGGATAGAATATTTAGTAACATAAAAGACTTCTGTGGAGTGCATTTATGCACGAAAACTGAACTTATAAGCTGTTATGTGCGCATAATTCAACTTTAGATTCAACCCACCGATATAACGTGAAGTTTAATCAGCTTAAAATTTCCAGTCAAGTACCTAAGGCGATTATATTCGTTCAGAGAATTTGATACGACGAAAACATGAGCCTTCATTACACATACATCATGAATAGTTTCACAAGACATACACTGGGATCTAATATACCCCGATATAATTATGAGTTAATTTTGGTCTTATTGGATGAATTTGTTTGATTATTACATTCTCATTAGGATCAAAATTACATAGATTACATGATTTATCATAAAAGTAGCTGATAGAAATTACGAATTGATCATTTCACGGTATGTAGATAAGCGATTATACACTTGACGACGCCGTTTAATCACTTCGTTTTTTCGGTTGGTCTAACAAAGTGTTACCATATTTTGAAGATTCTAAATGTTCAATTGCAATGATTCGCTCAAAGTTTAGAAATAAGAGAAGTAATTAGATCGTTCATTTGTAGGACGACGTGATACTTCTACTAAATATCAGATTACGTTTGTGAAATATTGGATCATTTCTGAAGCTATGGTGATAACTAACTAACAATTAAGAGCTTTGTACGCGGGTCAGATTCCGAATCGGTTTAGTGACCTACCGCATGCGCACTTTCAAATCGGTCGTCCGCGGGAGGAAGTCATCGAAAATTTTGAAAGTGCGCATGCGATCGGTACCTAAACAGATTCGGAATTTGACGTGCGAACAAAGATATTGAGATCACGAGGTATATAAGTAGCTTTATATCGTCGAGAACGACTGCGTCCGAGCGCTAACTACAATTAAATTGATAGTTCAGTCAAATCAACTTAGAACATGAAATAATATGTATTGAAACTTATAAAAAACTAGAGGTTATTTATCAGATCTTGTCAATTATGTACCTTGCTAATTGAACTGACTTTGATTTTTTCTAATTAGAATTTTTTATTATAGTTATTGATGACAAATTGGCAGATTTCGATAGGTTTTTCCAATATTAATTACTTATTGCTAGGCTTACTAAAACACTTTTTCTTTGGAATTGATTAGTGCAGGGATGGGAGGTCATATCGACCCAGGGTGAAACTTATTCAAAGTTTAGAGGTAGCCTTATAAACACAGACGATGTTCAACGATGAGATGAGTCCTACAGAGGTGGTTCAATGTACCCAAAAGGTAAGTGCCCAAAAATAATTTTCTCTTGCCGTTTTCCGACATAAAAATGGAAGAAGCAAGGGTTGTAAGTTAGATTGAGTTTTTCGCCGAGAAGAGAAATAAGTAATCGAACTATCTAGGAAAGTGAGAAGAGATCAAAATGACAATATACAAAGACTAATTTTTCTTATTTAAATTAATGTATCTCGACAAAGGAGATGATTGACACATGATACAGATTTGCTATAATGGTCTTGAATTTATTTTTTTTCAACAAATATATACAACTTAATCTTAAAAGAATAATGATGTTTATTTTAAGTCACTGGGATTAACAAATTTACAAAGTTTAGAAGTCTGGATATATTTTGTGGTCTATTGACGGCAATGAATTGATTTGATTTGATAGAAATGGAACAAGGGTTTTTTCGTGGTTCATCAGATTTGCTCCAAACAGATTCCATTGCAATGGATACTTACTTCGCCACAAATAACTATTTAATGACTGATTGAATGACATATTCATTAGGTCAAAAATAAGATGTTATGTGCACGGTACCTCTTAATTTTGAGGTACCAAGTTTAAACAAACATATTACATTTGATTTGGAGCAAATTCTACTTATATTTTATTGGACTTATAGGCAAAAATAAGATGTTAAGGGCACGGAAACTCTTAGTTTTCAGGTACCAAATTTACACAAACGTATTACATTTGATTTGGAGCAACATTACTTAATATAATAACTTCATAAATCATGGATTATTAGACACCTTTTGTATTTAAGTCGTTTGAATACAAGATTCATAATGATATTTTCAAAATTTCTCCTAATTTATAATGATAAAGAATTATATGATCATTTTGTGGAAATTCCTAATAATATTGAACTTAAAATTCATTTTCGGAGTAAGAGATTAATTTATAATATTGTTGATGCTAGGAACTGAGGGAGAAAGAAATGGGTATTAATTTGAGAAGAAGAAAAAAGGAATTCTTTTGGTGTTTTGCAAACAAAAGACTTCAATTATTTCAAATAACAACTGCCTAAAAAAAGAATAAGCTTATTTTGTTAAAAATATTAAACTGCCGGCGTAGGTACAAAAAATTCCAGGAAAATTGATAGCCTTCTCAAGAGTATTTCCTAATTAATTTTCATTGTGCACTTTTCACCTTTAATCGCTTCTTTTTCTTTGAGATTTTCTTGGAGAATTATAAAGCTCACTAAGTATCTTCGAGAAAATTCATTAATTGGTCTTTTATGCGGTTTAAATCTACTGAATATTTTATTTTGCGTAACAAACGGAGTGCAAAGATAATTTCAGTCAGCAAAATATTTTCAAGAACTGAAGAATTTGCAAATTTTCGAGTTATTTAGGAGCTTAGAATCGAGAAATTAGTGAAAAATATCTCATTCGTTCCGAGCCACTTCAGATGAATTGTTGTTTTACTACCCTTTTTCATAACAGTGGCGCTCGCGTTTAGCATTCCATCCCGAGATTAATGAAATTTGAATGGACTAACTCAACTCCTCCATATATTTTTATGTGAGTTGTGGGTAAATTTGAAACTATTTCAAAAAATTTCAAGGCACGAAGCCTATAATATCAAAATGAAAGTTTATTTTAAATTCTTGATACTACTCACATAGCATTTCAATTCAACTAGGCTCCGTACTATATATTAAGAGAAGTAATTACAATTTAATATCCGTTTCATTATGTCAGTCTGCTTACATAGCTACTGTAGGGGTGTTTGCAGTATCTGTCGTCACAAGTGGAACTTGAATAACAAATTTTTGTCGCGCAGAAGTAGCTTCTGTATATTTTCCTGGAGGATGTATGTATGTTGATATTGAGGTATCATATATACCGCGAACCAAAGGTGATTTGTTACTGGGGAACCCAGTATTTACAGCTGATCTGTTAATCCCTTCCCTTCAAGAAAGTCCAGAATGTGGGATGACTGTAGCTGCCACAGATCTTCGTCTCCAGGTTCATACGATCACAGGTATAGTGCTCTGGAGTTCCATAGTGTCTTAGAGTTTGAGAGAATGAAGATGGACGTTTCGTCATCTGAGCCAAAACATCTGCAAGCCGCATTATCTGCTAAGTCTAGCGTCTTAAGACGACTGTAGGTTGATACTTTCAGCTGATCTTCACTGCTTATAGTTTCCCAGAAGAATCTTTGCCTGTCTTCGTCCCTGTAGGTTGTCCTGATAATTGGATTTGCTTCTGTCTTGCTTCTTATCCAATGCTACTCTTGATATTTGAGAAACGTGATATATACTTGGCTGAAAACTGTTCAACACATGGGATGTACTGTTGGGACTTCTTTTAATTTAATATCATGTGTTTTCAAGCATCAAACATATTTTACATTTCGTGTGAAGTTCTACAAAATAACAAGACCAAAATTCGTAAACATAGATTACCATTGAAACCCTATTTTCAGGGGTAAAATATTGCAAGATGGTTCTGAAAGCAGTTTTCATAGGATTATAGCAATTTAGCTGCGGTATAACCAAATCCCCGATTGACTATCAACATTTTCTTTCAAAAAAAAAAACACACATACCTCCACTCTTCCAATATCAAAAGACTTTATTCAACCTCAACTAAATATTCTGTTATCTTTGGTATTTGTGATTTCTTCATTCAAAAATAAACAATGTGAATAGAACTGCTTATTCGACAATATGACATCTTTGATATTGTATCTGAAATAGTTCCATCGCGTAGATTTGTCAAAGCCCTTAGACGAGGTTATTTGCATTTAGCACTTATTCCAAGTAAAAAGATACTTCTAGAATTTTCCGCATTTTGCTGGGTTTTTATTTCAAGTCCACTTTTATAATGGAAATCGTTGATGAGAAAAATCCTTGATTTCCACTATCATCATTGGTTAGATTATTAGAAGTGTAGCAATTACGTTTTTCCTGCTTGAAAACTTCTAGCAGAATAAATTATACCACAAAAACGTCATAGCTAGATTGAGAGAAACTTTGGATATATATATACAAAAACTCTATCTACAATAGTGGAAATAAATGATGAGTATGACGGATTTGCATATCTACTAAGACATTACTAATCAGAGAATTCCCGAAAGGGAATAATTCGGAGAATCGGAAGCGAACTTAGTCAAACTTCGAAATTTCAACTCATTTATAATTGTACTACAGGGATTTTTCGGCAACGAAAATTGTGCACTAGTCATCATCGGAAAAGTTGCAATAGGTCGAGTCGAACTCATTGATGTAATATAACAAAGCGAGATGACAAACAAAGAATACCTGGACTACATATTGAAATATTCAAGTTTGAATTTAATCTGTCAATAAATAAAAAAGTTTAAATCAGGAAAGAGCATAAGTAAAGTGGGATCGTTGGAAGTTTTTCATCGCGTGATTGTATTACGAATATATAATTGACATAACGTGAATAACTGACCGTGCTAAAAGTTAAATTTGAAGTGAGCTTTGTTTACTGTGATGTTTTTAGGCAATTATTGGATTGAATGTATCGTTAAAATCACTTCTTCAAGTACTAATTTGACTTTTTATTCGATTTTACATCGGTAAGTACAAATAAAATATATCATCAACTTTTCTCATTTTATAATATTTGAAAAAAATAATATTTATGGTAATGGTGAATAGTGTTTATAATTTTATACAATTTGTAAATCCTGTGGAATTTTCAAAATTGCATTAAACAAGTGTCTGATTAAAGTTGTAACGGTATATTAATTAACAATTATTTTCATAAAATAGTTGAAAAACTAGTTGAATCACCAGCATAGGAGTTTGTTATAAATTTGATTGGATACTTTGATGTGGAACAAAAACAAGGGCGGACCGTTTAAACCTCTTTCATCTGTTCATTTGGTATTATTTTAAAGTTAACGTCTAATTAAGGACATTTCTATTTATATTATATATTTCAGAGAATGACAAATGCCTTTAAAATATCAGTTGAAACGTTATGCTGAAAACACGAAGGAAAATGATCGAAATTTCCCAAAATTAAAACTAAAAGAGAGGAATATATCCGAGAAAATCAGAATTGGAGTACAGTATACCTGATATAATATGTTTGAGCAACGAAAGTAAATAAATAATTAAAACAATAATACAATACCATCCGATGTTCTTTTTTTATTTTTTATCATAAATTAGGATTACACATCATAGTGCATGTTGTATTATGTATACAGTGTGATTTCTCACCAATTTCTCATACTGTGGTATCTGAAATTCTTAGAAAACTAGTAATTCAATGTAAGTCCAAAAATACAGATTAGTTAATCTCAAACTTCCTAGTTTGTAGGGAAACGTGTTACCGTCATTACCATGAAAGACGAATTGAAGAAAAACGAAATTCTTTCTATTGGAAGTACATATTTATCGATGTTATTGAGAAATTCGAGATTTGAATCCAAACCAAGAAAAACGACGGTAAGCTTTTTATTAACGTTCACGCTGGTTCATCAAATTTATTCGTAAAAAATGCCAATTAAGTATTCACCTCCAAATCATCGTCGTCAAATTTCCAAAGTGAAATGAAATATTTACAAAATGGATTGCGACACTGTTAATTCCAAATTCAGAAGATTCGTTGATAATATTAATGGATAATGCACCACATCAAAGTATACTAAGCATGAAAGCCTATACTTTGTCAAAAAAAGTGAAAGTATTACTTGGTTAAAAGGTAACATTGTTTCGATAACATGGTCATGAATTTTTAAAGCTATCACCCTACCATTGCAAATTTAATGCCATCGAACTTATTTGGGTCAACTGCAAGACAAATTATGAGAAGTATATTGGTAGAGATGCATACAGTGATGGAAGGGTCTTGAGTATGTGGAAAGAGGCATTGGAAAAATGTTAGACACACTGAAAAAATAATTGAAGACTAGAGAACGAAATTTGGTGGATAGAGATACTCAACTAGTAATAATAAATACAGGTGAAGACACCTTAGATTCCAAAACGGATGAAGTGTAAAGCAAGATCTTTTTCTGCGATTTCATAGTCTAAATCAAATATTCTGCTTTAGATAAATATGACTCTACTAACGCTCTCAATATAAATCGGTTTATGAGGTGTAATTTTGATTCAGTTCAAGGGACACCCAGTTGATATACTGAATATTATGTTACTGTTGTGAATTACATAAATAGGTACCAACTTGAATGAAATCCTAGCCTTCCTACAAAAAAATCAGCTCTTCAGTAATAGGCCAGCATGGCTAAGATTAATTTTAGATTTTAAATCACTCTATAAATCAATATTTTCATCGATTAATATTGGTGCTGATGTAGTAATCACGTAATAGATAACGTTATATACTTGAAAATATATTTTTTGTTCGAAAAGATATTCGCACATTTGCATCAGTTGTGACGTATTATGAATAAAAAGGTTTGGGAATTCCAAAAATACTGAATCTGAAAGTACTGAGATTGCACAAAATATATTCTGCCGTTTTTCAAAAGAGGTAACAACTACTTTCCTAGTTAATGCCTTGACGAATATTAAATTACATTTCCACTGAAAAGCGTCAAATTATACGAATTGGAAATAGTAATTTTCTGAATTATTCGTATCCAATAAAAACAGAAAAGTCATTCAGGTAGGAACCATACACTTTTTCCATAGAAATAATGCCCTTAGAAGGCTAGTAGAGTGAGAAAGATAGTAGGTTTGGATAATACGCTTGCGCAAGCCCGTATCTTCTTTTTGTTCTGATACAAATCCATTGAATCATTTTCCATTCCTTCTGGTGTATCAATGACCATAGATCATGTACTGCCTGATATTTCGTAGCTACGACATTTTCTTCTTCACGTATCTTCTCCAGATTTCATCTCATTCTCAAAAAGATCAAATCAGAAGTAATGCCCCTAAAAAGCTAGTAGAGTACGCTTGCGCAAGCTCGTATTTTCCTTTTCTTCCAATACAAATTCATCAAATCATTTCCTATACCTTGTAGTGTACAGGATTATGAAGCATATCACATTTCTCGAACTAATCTGTTTCATAGCTTAAACGAATACACGGATAAAACAAGGTTTTGAAAGATTGACTACTGAATAACCTGATAATTGTGAAATTAAACTGCCACATTTTTCGTAATTTAGTTGATGTTTTTCCAAATTCAGCGATTAGAATTCTGTCACACTGTAGTGCAAATACGAATCATTTTGTAACACTTCACTATCAACTATGAAAATCATATTATCGTCGGGTGCTTAACGGATAACTTTTATATATACAAAATCTAATAGTAGAGGATATTGTTCAGTATCAAAATTGTTTTGAATTAATCTGGAATATTCCAGAATACCACGTATATCTAGTTAATTTAGATGAAACTTAAGATTGCTTTCATGATACTCGATACAAAAATAATGCGTAATGATTACAGTAAAATAGAAACTGATAACACAGAAGATTAAATCAGTCACGAGGAATCTACCATTGACCAAATTCTCTTTGAACTAGTAGAAGAAAGAACAAACACAACTTAATAAACATTATCTTCACGGCAATACAGCTCATTATCTAGTAAACGCAGAAGTTGTTGTATTTCTTTGGAAACCTCATAACAATAATTGATGGGGTCTGAAACCAGAATTTAAATAATCCGCAGTGAAAATTTAAGTCATAGTCAAATTTGCTTTGAAGATTGAAAATAGATAGCAAAAACTCATCGACTGTGTGAATTTTGAGGATATTTAATGTTACCTAAAAATAACAACTATTAGCTTCAATTTTCTGAACAAAATTACTGATTTACCGAAAACGATAATGTTGTAATTTCAAAAATAAATTTACTAGGGAATCAATTCCACTAAAAAATATTGGGTGAGAAAATTGATTTTATTTGCATAGTCATAACATAGGTGGCAATGTAATAACATTCCTAAGTGTATTCCGATAATGTTTATTTCCATGACACAAAATAGATATCATTCATTTCGTGTTTGTTATATCGATTCAATCCACCTAAAAAGAGATTCTTCTTTTGATAGTAAAAACGATAGAACTTTTAAACGCAATACATTAATTTTGAACAACTGATTTATAGATACGTGCTTTGTGACTCTATTTTCATTACTCACATATCGATTGCTAGTCGCTACTGTATAATATACTTCTGGCTACGACTGAAGGGTCTTTGTTCCATTGTTTTGTTTCCCGATTTTTTTAGGGTTGCAGTTTGTGAATTTTCATACCGTAAATTATTCCAAGTGTGCCAGTATACAATTGTTAATAGCAATTTTAAGCGTTATATGAGGATATATTGAAAAATTCTGACCCAACTCTAGAACAAAACAAAATTTCAATGTCGTATTATTCAATTAATTGGATACATTCATCACAGCAAACTTGTAACTTCTCTAGACCTGAAGGTTTGCGAAACCAATTTTTTGATAATTCACCATTCGGTTGCCTAATTACCAATGTGTCAAAGAGGGATAGCATCATCTAATTCGTCCTCTTGATATTGGGATGATAGGAGTTAAAGGTACGGATTACTGTCTCAATTTGTTGCTTTGGATTGGCTATAATGGAATCATCGATATAAATTTTCACGAAATTCACTAGAAAGCGTAGATCATTCATGACCAAATTTGCTCAAACTGAGCTAGCAGGATTTTCCATGGCTGTGCCCTCTAGTTGTTTATAGAGTCTTTTATCAAAAAAATAACTGGATTCAAATAAGTAATCAATTAAATGTATAACCAAATTATACTGTATATCAGTGTATGTCGATGTGTTAACTAAAATTTTAGGTACATTATTAAAAAGTGATCCAAATTCATACATTCATACAAACGTAGTTGTTGTTGGAGATAATAACTTTCTCAAGAATTTTTTATAAAACATTTATAACAGAAATTGGTCTATAGTTAATCATTAATTCTTTGTCGCCAGTTTTATGAATAGGACAAACTTTACTCACTTTAAGTTCTGCTGGAAAAACACCCGTAGTTAATGTCATATTAAATGGTTTTGCTATTGGGTCAACTAAAGTCTTCAAGGTTAATTATATCCATAATAGTTACACCATCATACCAAGGGGCAAAGCTTTTTTTAGTTCCAGTATAATTTCAGTTATTCCTTCCTTACTTGTTAACTCTTACTTAGATACCAAGTTGTGAATAATAAACTCACTAAACTCACCAAATTATTTCTAAATTCTGATAATTAGCACAAGTCTCACCGATTTCTACAAAATATTGGTTGAAATAGTTTACAATATCTGTATTGTCTGAGACTTTTCCCCCATTTATTTCTGGATATCCAATATTTGTGGACTTTGTTTACCAAAGAAATTATTAGTAAATTTCCATTGCTTTTTGGTATCTGTATCCGCTTATTCCCAATTTTTGCGAAAGTAGAAATTTTTAGCAGATTTTATCATATTATTGACCCGATTTTTATATTGCTTAAACTCAACATCAAATTGAAGAAGTTCTGGGTGCTTTTTTTGTTTGTGTATTTTTTATCTCACAGTTTAATCTTATTTAATATATGGTGATTAATCAAATCATTACCTTTTGTAATTTTTCAAGTTTTATTCTATACACAATTATTTTTATAAATGTTATTAGTTGTTCCAAAATTTTACAAATTCAAATCTTTGATTTTATCACTAAATTCGTACACATACTAGGTTTAATTACTTTAAGACTAAAGGAATATAAATGAGAAGTCGCCTATAGAAAGTTCTGGTGAAATATTCTTCTTCCTTTTTCTTATTTTAATTCTAATTTGTAACCCCCTATACTTATGACAGAAGTCTTTGCACGAAAATTCGTATACACTACGCGGAACAAAAATTGAAATCTCGGTCCTGGGCGTCATAATGCGCAGGGCCGAAAACTCCACTTTCGGCCCTTGTAGTGTACTAATTTCAATTCCCATTTTCTAGACCAACATTGGAAACTTGAAATAAGCATTTTTCAAAATTCTCTCGTCTAAGTACTTATGTCTTTTGAGAAAGAAACGGTAATGCTGCTGTTATGGAATTTAAATATTGACAAAATGACAAAAACGATTTTTAGTAAACCGTTTATGGTCCGCATACCCCGCAAGACATCTTAATCAAAACTTAATTAATTTTGTACCTCTCCATATATTATTGACAATCGTAGCCGAAGAAACTTCACTCAGAATGTTTTGAGAAAATCAATAAGGGATCATCTGAGACTTTCCCAAATCTGAAACATATCTCAAGTCAATTAGAGAATTAAGAAGAAATTTACCACAAACCTAAGTTGTTGAGGTCAATGGGATCAAAATACCTGATTACAAATGAAAAAAATGACACATTTTGAGCAAAATATAGAAAATTGGCTCAACTGTAAAACTTAAGGGAGGACCCAATATGCATAAACTCGCGACAATTCTAACGGCGCACTTTATACTGAAATAACTGATAGCTAAGTGTATGGAATGATCAAATCTAGGAAATTATTTGAGATCAAGACAAAGTTAGACTCTTAAGAAGAAATTTGCCTCTAAACTAAGCTGTAAAATTGAATACGATCAAGAAATCATATTAGAAATCAACATCGAATTGCACACGGATGACTCCAAAACAGCAGACACAACTGGAGTATCCTCCAAGCAAAAAAACTAACGCAAATTAGAGCTATAACCTCCAATGTAATGAAATATGAATTGGTTTGAGAATGTCTGGAAATGCTAAAAAAATTTTACTCCCCAAATGCAGAGCTCTATCGAAGTATCGGTTATAGGATAACATGGGGTTCTATGATGCTATTAAACATCCTAGGGAAAGAGGTGAATAGGGAAAAATGTTATAATGTTTGATGTTTTATTGAAACATTATAGTGAGATTTGCTTCACGCGGAGGATAGACAGTAAATAATAAAAATGATGAAGAATTTACAAGCATTCGGAGTAACAAGAATTAATAAAACCACGATACCGACATAAAACGAACAACTTTAATACTAAAAAGTTCAGCTTATATATCATAGCGTGATAACGAAAGCTTATATTAAAAATGACACATTGTTAAATTAAAGAGTAGGTACCCGGAAACAGCTATATATATAATGAGAATGATTCTATAATAGGAAAAGTATTGCCACAAATCAAGCGTTTTGGAAGCTTTTATTGGGTCATTGTGTGAATCTGAGCAAGTATTGTTACCACTCAGTGGATTGTCTACAGGTTTAGGTAATATTGTTGTGATAATAATAATGATAAATCAGCCGTGTCGCTATGGTGCACTGTTATATTTGTAATCAAAACATAGGTGTCGACTTTATAGGACCTGGAGGGATTCGAGCTTCCTCAAACTAATTTCGAAGACAAACACTAACATAGTTAAAAAAGAACAGTTTGGCAAATTAAATTGGGTTGAAATTTCGATGATAAGATGGTAAACGTGAATAGAAACCTGCCTTGCGTACTGTTATAATAAGTTTAGCTTTAGCTGTTTTAAACATTTAAAAAAAATTTCCATTCCGTCCATTAAGAAAATTCTGCATTTCTGTGGATTTTTATAGTGCCTGATGATTAGTGGCATGATCTAATACCAATACATATTTTTTGAGGCATTGGGATTTAAATTTACTCAACCACTTGACAAAATTTTTATTGTTCATATCGTCAATGTGTTCTCCGGTTTCCATTCCCGATTTAAAACTTATAAGGTATGACATCTGTTTTATCTACAGCATGTAATATAATAAGCCTTTGACCTTTGAACACAGGTGCTTTCCAGCATTTACTTTTGTCATCGTCCCATGCTTTTGGTACCGTAATGAAACTGTGGTTTAGGTTTCATCCGTATATATAATCGACCGTCCCTCATTTGTTATTTCCTCAACTTCCTTAGATATTCAATTTTTTCCGCTTTCATGTCTTAGTTCTTTATTGTAACTCTCCTGTTATCGTTTTTTCCATCCGAATCCTATTATTTCAACCAATCTTTATGTACCTATCCTTGTTTCATTTTTCACTGATTCGAAGATTCTTTCCATAGTAGGCATCCTTATGTATCGGTTTGTATGAATAGATAATTCTTAAAATTATTCCTTTTTCAAGCTGAAGGTTTCTTTTGGGACGATTTAAAGCAAACTGCTCAGAGGAATTTTTAGGGCATCCTGCTCTTTACTGTATATGAATTGTCGAGCTTGACTATGAATTATTTTATTGGAGCTATTCATGTTTTCAGATATTTTCCAAAAGATTTCGTGAATTTTTGAACAAAAATTTCAAAACTTGAGATTGAATATTAAAATTTCATATACTCAACTTTTAAGCTTTTCGATAAAGTAACAACTGAAATATTGGTTGAAAATTCGAGTTGGTCCGCCCCCCGACTACAGATCAGACTTTAGTCTATCGAAAACTAATTCATACATACCTTTCTGTCAAGTTAATCAATCCACTGTATAGACAAAATATTTTCACAAATTATTGTCTTCAAGTCCACTGAATTCAACTGGCAATAGTAACAATTATCAAATATACTACATACCTACTTTAACTAGAAACTAAGAGGAAAATGACCTAACCAAAACAAAGATCACCGCAACTCAGAAGAATCCAAGTAAACGACAGTTTAGTGTACCTAAAATTGTTAAGATAGGTAGTAGGATTTTATTTCAAACGTAAAATTGTGTTTTAAGCTAGTACAACTCATAGCTCTACTCGATATCCACTATTAATCTCACTCATTCTCATGGTATTAGCGTAGTTTGTTCGTTTTTTTCTACTTCCGACGATCTCTCATTTAGAATTTTTCGAGATGAAGAAGTTTGTACAAGTGTTTGTAAAACTATAATTTGAATTTAAATTTAATATGAAAGAAATTGCGCATTCCCGGTATAGATCGTATTGATTCTATTAAAGTTTCATTTTTTCTAAGCAATATATATCACTATTAATTTGATATATTTCTTTGCTTCACTGCAGTTTCTAGTGAAACTCAACAGTAAGAAAATCACAACATTCGAAAATTACCTTAATTCCTTTCCGTAGAAATCTTACTGGTAGTTTCAGTTACCGTTTTATCGTTACGTGCCTTTGACGATCAGAATAAATTTGAATTGACAAATTTGAATATTGAATCAGTATGTGCCGTGTATAAAACAACTTCAAAGCTGTACCGTATTTTCTACAAATGCGATCTGAATTACATTCTACACAAATTCGGAGTGACGATTTAGCGTACAGCGAAATCGAGAAAAATAAAATATCCAAATTTCAGATGAACGTGGAATTCGGTGTATCAACCAAGCCATGATATATTTCAGATTCAAAGAAAAGACAAGTCCGCCCACAAAAAACGAGTAAAATATTAATATGTACGTTTTTCGTAAGACGTATAATATTGTGATAGCTCGTTCTATTATGTAACATTTCGAGGGCAGAATTTTTTTGTCAGGAATCAACCAAACAATGCATTCAGGTTTTTAATCAATTCCAAAATTCGAACAATACTGTTTTCTGTTAACAACATATATGAGATTGAATGGAAGCGTGACTTTTCAGAATAAATTTGTTTTAAAAAAACTGAAAAACACGCTTATAAAGCACATCAAATTGAAACGAAATTTAAAAAAAGCGTAACACCATAATTAATGAAAGCTTCTAGTATTATTGTGAAAATGGGTGGGGTTTTCCAGTCCTGAATTCCTCTCTGTCTTAGGTCTTCCATCACCTCTGCGTACCATCTTTTCCTTGGTCTTCATTTTTTTCTTGTTCCTCCTGGTTCTATGTCCATTATTTTGTTCCTCTAAAATCTGGCATTCTCTGTAGGTGGCCCAGCCATCGTATTCTGTTAGACCTTATTATTTTGCTTAGTTTTGCTTCTCCAAATAGATTCCTCATATCATTATTTCTTCTCCTTAGCCATAAATATCTTTCCTTATTGACGCCTAGTATCCTTCTAAGTATATTTCTTTCTCATATATCTAACTTCTCTTCCTCTACTTTGTTAAGAATCCACGTTTTTCCTCCGTAGCTCACCGTTAGTCTCATTATTGTTTTGTATAGATGTAGCTTCGCCTTTCTGGAGATTTTTTGGGATCTCGTTATTGCGTTCAGCGCTCCTAACTGTTCACTTCACCTCGTCATCCTCGGTTCCAGATTTTCTCTCCCGTCGTCCTTGATAACCACCCCAAGATATACATAACTTTGGACTTGTTCTTAGCTCATTCTCTTTTTTTCATTCAGTTGTATTGACAAACTTCTCATTACTTTTTTTTGTGGTGTTGCCATTATCATGAACTTCGACTTATCTTCGTTTACTCGTGGATTCGTTGTGTGTGACCGGTGTGCAAGATGTTGCATAATCATTTATGAAGAATCTATTTGTAACTTTGGATGCTAACTGATTCCTTAATGCTAGTAAAAAGTTCGCTCACATTTCTTGTAATAGATTATTTTGATACATAACATTGATAGTCATAAAAGATGAAATTTCAGTTTCACCGTCATAGTTAAAAAATGGAAATACAGTCGAGAAAAATGGACTTCATTCGAGGAATGGTAATGGCTACAGTGTCATGTTCTTTAATTATTTGGGAAAAATATTTTGGTGCCAACAAAACTACCAAACAGAGTTTCATTTCATTATTGAATTCCCCCTATTCTATTTGTCCACTACTGTTTCAGAGAAATTACCCTATTTGCTTCAAAATTTATTGTCTTATCTGTGGTATTTTATTAATTTTGTTTGTTACGTTTTATTCCCTTACAAAAAAATCGCTACTAAAAAGTGATTTGAGACAAATGAGGAGGTATTTTGTATTTTTCGCAACAATGTTATGGAATATAATAAATTTTCAATAGATAAGCCACTTTTCAAACGCCCTCATAGATATTTTTTCTTTTAAAATTCACAAGAACATCTTTTATATTAAAGTAACTTGGCATTTCTGTGAACATAAAAAGCCCTTGTATGTGTAATACAATCTTTTGTAAGGCATAAAATCATGTCCACTTCAAATACTTTGAACTGATAACTTATATATATTTCAAGTTATTAGTTTTCGTTCCTGGAACACATCGACACGAAAATCTAATTTTCTTTAAGATAATATAAAATATTGTAATATTTCTGTAATCCTCACACATCCTCATATGTTATGATTGGTAACCACTGTTTTAATGCTTGTTTACAATAGTGCTGACCCTTACAAAAAGTTATCTACCTGATTCACCACTATCAGTTAGCCATCAAACATCAACTGATATACATCTCAGTTAACAACAAATAATAATTCTGCCTGAAAATGGACACAGCTAGTGATACAGCTGTCCATGCGGTCACCCTATTGCAACAAGGCCAGAGTCAGCGACAAGTGGCTAGTGAATATGAGTCAGTTTGCTGTTTCCAGAGTTTACCGTCATTACTAAGAGGCAGGTAATTTTCATCACAGATGCGGTTTCGGAGAAAAAGGTGCACAACACAGAGAAATGACCGATTCGTTGTAAGCACATCGTTGAAAAATTGGGATCTCAATTATCAGTTTAAAAATCGCTCAGAGAATCGCCAGGAGTGACTGTGAGTGACTATGTAGTCAGAAGAATACTTGAAACGGCTAACTTCAAGCCAAAAAAGCCAGCTACTGACCCCAGCCTATAGAGCAGCCCTTCTACGATTTGTCAGAAAACAATGGGGCTCCGCTCTCTTCTCAGATGGAATCAGAGTCTGCCTATTTGGTAGCGATAGAAGAAAACGAATCTACAGAAGACCTGGAGGAAGATTCGCGCAGTGTTGCATGAAATATAACGTAGTTTATGGAGGAGGCTATTGGATGGTTTAGGCGATCATTTAAAGAGATTCGAAAAACGAGTTGGGGGGATTAACGACGAGCCGATACATAGGCGGAATTCTAGGAGATAAAGTTATTACCTACGCTGGTTCCATTGGCGTGAACTTCATCCTAATATAGGATAATACCCGTGCGTATACTACAGTTTCCGTACGAAAGTATTTACAGAATGTCGAAATGTTGCTATGGATTGACCAACGCGTAACCTGGACTTAAATCCTTTCGAGCGTCTATGGAATGAACTTGAGATGGAAGTTCCAGCTGGAAATCCTGCACCAGCCATGAAATCTGCGTTTACTGAAGATCGAACAAGATCGAATACAGAAACTAGATCTATGAAAAAGCGATTCGAAACTATAATTAGGGAGAAACACTAAATAATGATATGTTGATTTCAAATGAATTATTGTTTCGACGAGTTTTAGTCTGTATCATCTTTATTGTTAATTATAACCCTTTTTCATTGTTTAAGATTCTTTTTCATTTAATATTTTTTCTATATCAAAAAATAAATTTATAATTACACTACGACCACTCATTAAGAAGCTTAGATTAATAACTTCAGATCAGAAAAAGAAAGATTATTTGTTCAAGATTCTTCACCGCAAGCGTGCGACTTGAGTCGATTGTATTGCTCAGGAGTGTTTTTCTGGGCGAAGATAATGAGATATTCATATCGTTTGTGAGAGAGACAATATATAATTTGCTACTCAACTTCAGAAAATGTTTCTGTTGAATTCAGCATGTCAAATAATTATGACACAGTTGAGTGACGTCCACGAAGTTGAAATAATAATTAGTTTTTCCTAAAATGCAATGAATACTGAACTTTTCAGTTATTCGAGCCGCAGAAATTATTCAAATGCTATTATTTATATAAAAGTCGCACACTGAAAGTGCTTCAGCAAATTACATTATAATAATAATTAAATAATTATTATTTGTTTATATAATCGAATCTCTTATTTGTTTCAATTTTGTTTCCAATAAGACTATTATTATTTTAAAAGATACTGATTGCGCAAATTGAGCAGCTTTTATCTATCAATATGAAGTTGAGTTAAAATCGTTGAAGTATTCGTTAAATGAAAAAGTTGTGAAAGTGGGAATCTGATATAGAATTCGCAGTTTGTATTTTTTCCGCATTCGTATATTTGAAAATTTTTAAAACTCGAAAACATAGTTAGTGGATTAAGGGAAAGCTTGAACGTGAGAAAATTGGAATAATCAATAGTGAAACTTCAGAAAAAGCATTAAGTTTATGGCTGAAAAAAGCGACTTATTATTAAAAAACGATGAAAATCAAGTCAGTATTTCAAAGTAGTTATATAGTTACTTTGGAAGTAGATAAAACCGAAAGAATAGTTAATTTCCGCATAACATTGTCCACGACATTAATCCTGGAGCTGGTTCTGTCTAAAATTTGGCGAATTCGCGGCGTGTTTTATAAACAGCGGCGAATTGTTTATTTAATCTTTTTTAGTACTTATTTTCATGGAGGTGTTGTTATTTATTGGATTTTGTTTGTTTACTTTCTAGAATTCTACAAATGTCTTTTCTGATATAAATTCCAGCTTGTTTAGCAGTCAGACTTCTGTTTATATTGGAATATTATAATGAACGAAACGAAATAGAAAAGTAATCAGTGAATTTGAATAAATTAGAAAAATAGTGTTCACCTACAATGGAATTTTAAAAACCGGTGAGTTAGTGCAGCGCCTTTAATCCGTTTTTCATAAATGGTGGAGGCGCTTTTTATGAACTTATTATAGAAGGCGGTTCATTTCTTTTAAATAATATCTGGGAAAGTCTATTCATTCATTTCTTGGGTTTCTTTTTATTGAGTGTGAATAAATATGGAAAAAGTTACAATATTTTAGTTAAATCTAGAGTTAGTGTTTAAATAAATGAGGAAAGAAAATTCACCCCACCTTCAAAAAATTGTTAAAATGAATTGAAATGAAATGAAGATAAAAGATAAATTTACAATAATTTGAAAGTAGAAAATTCTGATGTAAATAACATATAATGACATATACAATACATGTAATGACAAAACATAATATGTAGAACGATATCACTACTCATTATAGCATAAAATTATTTTTCTGTTCAATATTTCGGATATTTTGAATGGTTTCGGACAGTCTTACTAGAATATACATGAGGCATATTGATTTAATAGAAAAGCACCTTTTTCTATGAGAAATGTGTAATCTACATAACATCACGATATAATATGATGAAATATGATTCGATTTCTATTTTAAATTATGATATAACATGATAGAATGTCCTTAATGAGGAGCCCTAAATAAAAACATGTAGTATTCACTAATTAAGTACTTAAGTGCCAGTGCACTTAAGCTTCGTGTGATTTTGTGCACTTTTTTCACTAGCTGTTTAAATTTTAAATTCATTGCAAGGAAAAGTAGTTACCATCAGTACAAAGTATTCCTAGCTGAAATAGAGTTTATAGAATCATAAAATGTTTACGTCTTTTCTTATTATTCGAAGATCTTTTTTTGTACACGAACCACTCTGTTGATTGAGTTTTATTTATTTATCGTAATGACGAATTATTAATCTATATCCTAATTATTGAGATGCCCTATGTAAATAGCATCATCATTATAATGAATGTCATGAAAAATAATGAATCTTTTAGTTTTTGATATTGTATATTCCAACTTACTGGAATATTCTAATATTTTATTTTGTTTTTTATTCAAATTTCATATTCATACAATAATTCAATACCTGAATACCCAATTCTCATACATACAGTACTAAAAGCTGTTTAACATTTTAATTTTTGGGACTTTTTTGTTAATTAGTTCTTCTATTCGATACTCCTTTCAAAGGTGTTAACAGTAACTTTTTTGGTACATTCTTTTATTCGTAGGCAGTTTCCGCTTTTTCGATGACTGCTCAATAGTTTATAGCTTCATCAGCAAACTAGTTTTTTTAGGACCAAGTTGGTTTTGAGCACCGTTTCTTTTTTTCAATTCTATTATTAAATATACCTATTGTGACATGAATCAAAATAGTAATAGTAATAACCCTAGGAAATAGATCATTGTTCAAAATAATTTTACAATAGATTTAGAAAGCTCGTTGGTTGGAAACAGATCGACGCCGTAGAAATAATCTGTTGATTTTAATATTTGGTCCCATTTTGACATCAATTTTTCAAATAATCTGACAGGACAAATTGTTGGTTTCAATGAAAATTACCTTTCAGTATACATTCTTGAACCTCCTTGGCAACTTCTGTTGAATTTAGGGATACATTCAACTCGATTTGTTACAGAACCCTCGTTGTTTGATTCCTTATAAAGAAGTATTTTCATTCCATGAATTCATCATTTTCGTTATTTCTACGGAACTTGATGCTGTCGGACAGAAATCTGATTTCGTCGTATAGAATTGCGAGCAGCTCGTTGGAAAACAACACTTTTGAATGAGTCAATAATAACTTATATTGCTTCATAATATTTTTATTGTAGAAGTAGAATTGTTCCATATGGTTCCACATGGTTTTGAATGTAGTTTCTTCAAACTCTGTGCCATCTTTTTTCCTCATATTCCCAGTCCAATTCTTTAAAATCAACACCGATTGTTCCGCGGTCCGATTTCCATATAGTTGATACTTACTATCATTGCAAAAGCCCCTTAATGCTTTCCAAATAAATTCCATAATTTTATTAATATTCTCGTCGATATACAATCAAATCATAACATTCTTAAATATTAAATATTTGCCAACTGGATGTGGATCTGTTAGAGGCAGATGGCGAATTCGGTCCGCGGCCGAAATACTTGGACATATCGTCATATAATAGACATGCTGAAATTCGTCTTTTGACTTACTTAATTTGACCAAATCGCGAAATACACACCTCCGTTGCGGATCGAATTGTAAATAAGCAATCTAACTATAAATTAGTGCTAACCTACAGTTTTTTTCTTAGTGGTTTTTGCATTATTCATACAAAATTTGTAAGTGAATCATTCATTGTAACAATGGAAGCTGATCAGCATTCAGTTGATAAGCATACTTTTGAAAGAAAGCTCCTGATGCCGATAGAGAACGTTTGGATCCTCGTTTCAGTCTGCGAACAATTGCAACGGAAGAATCTGATTCTTCGGAGGGATTTGTACGGTGTAACTGTCGTAAGCAATCT
Organism: Diorhabda carinulata; assembly: GCF_026250575.1. NCBI lineage: Eukaryota > Metazoa > Arthropoda > Insecta > Coleoptera > Chrysomelidae > Diorhabda > Diorhabda carinulata. The sequence goes on along the minus strand of NC_079465.1, from coordinate 28,036,399 downwards.
AGGGACAAGAACTGCAGATGTGTAATGAATAAAATTAATTGTAATAGTGGATGTAATTCAAGTACTTCTTGTCGCAATAAGTAATTAAATAAATGTTACGTTATAACTATCTGTTTAAAATAAATGCTTCGTTCCGTTCGGCATCGGCTTATGACGTAAATAGGCATTTCGGGATTTAATTATTCCCTCAATTTGTAACGACACTTCAAAATTTCTAAAAGAATCAATTAGAAGTCAGAATGCCAGTATTTTGACGAGGACACTATATTCTCCTAGCCTAAATACTTAAGAACATGTGTGGGGATTGCTTCCTCGCAAAATGAAGAAGTCGTTTGGATGATATGAAACTAAAAAGGCCTCAATCGAAATTTTTAAAATCTTGTTGCAAACTTTCCTTATCATTGTTTAGAGACGTGGTTTGATCAATTCTATTTCTCGGTGGGTTCATCAATGTATGTTTGTTAGCACTTTCTAAACTATGTCAAAAAGTAAGAGCACGTCTCAATATCGCATTAAATCGCTTCGAAATAGCGATTTAATACAGAAATTCATTTGAAAATAATATTCAGCAAAAGAACATTCATGATATGTATAATCGTAACGAATATCACTCGAACGGTAGAAAATTATCGATCATTATACTTCGCTTATAAGTTGTAAAGTCATTATTTTACAACTTGATCAAATTTTTGTTAAAACTATCCAATTGACTCAAAGCCTTCCATTCAAAAGCACATTATTACCATAGAGAAAATATCACTTAAAATATGTTATCGTCAACGCTGCAATTTTTTTGATTCAAGCCAATTTCTAGATCTTATATAGGTTAGTCATGTTACCTTGTATTCTTGATAGTTTCGTTATTATCCGAGCAAATATGAATGTTAAAAAAATCTTGCGTCTATTTTAAATGAGAAGCAGTGTATTTCTCATAATGATGTCCTGTACAGAACTCATTACTGCCTATAATAACCGCTTTTTAGTAATCAATAAACGTCATGAAGCGACATGTTCCCTAAATTACAACTTATTTCAGAATATTTTTTTCACATTTTTCAACGTTATCAGGAATGTTATCAAATCTTTTTACTTCTTCTTTAATAAACAGTATCTGTAAAGTAGAATTAATCATCGTGTCTAACTAATTTTCAAAAATACAGGAAGATTTTACGATGAAAAGCTACTTTCCATTATTCCCTTCCATCTACGAGACAAATACGTTGAAAATTGCCCATTATGTATCGTTTAGCTTTATTTTGATTAATACGAAATATGTTCCAAAGTTTGTTGCATGGTGAGACTAAACATCATCAATCATGTTGTCATAATCAAATTTACAACTCCATATATCAAACTGAAAAATCTTTTACTTAACTTTTACTCAGAGAAAACAAAATATTTACTTTGAAAATTAACTTTATCCATAACTTCCCTAATGTTGTTTATATAATGACTATAAAGAAGTTGATCAGAAGTTTATAGAACTTCAATATTGTACCGAGAGCGATATCAACTTCAGTCATGAAAAACGAAGTAATTGATTTAAGAATTAAGAAAATTTGTGTACTGAATTAGAAATATGAAATATAATTTTACAAAAAATAATTCTGTAATTCATCTAGTCATATTATTTTTGTTGTTTCCAGTCGGTATATAAAAATTGTAAGTTTTAAGAGACTGAATGTTATAGCTTTTTAAGGAGAATTCATAATAAAGAATTATCACAAATATTCATATTCTTTTGAAATAATAACATGATACAATGTTTTCCACAGTTTTTATTTCATATATTTTCCTAAGTTTTAATATTTTCAATATATGAATCACCGGATTTTCTTCCTGAAAGTTTCTAGAATACTGTGTACACTTCTTTGAGACAGTTCAGTAAGCTCACTATCTAAAATCACATTAGGAAGTCAAAAAATCCGATTTCTTTATTACACCATCGGTTGACCCAACTATCATTGAATACGCTGTTACAATTTTAAATTGAATCTTCTAGATTTTGTGAACATAGATTGTAGCTACACATCGGGTACAGGCTGGAGCGCGGATGCGGAATCTAGACCAAATGTAAATCATAGTCTAGTCATTTTGTATACAAAAATAGCCTTAAAATGGAATTTTGTTCATGCCGAAGAAGGAGAATTACTAGAAACTTGAGCTAAAGCTAAGTTTTCCACATTTTACACCCAACATATACCGTACTTTTATTAAAGTTTAATTTTACGCATTTTCTTTCACTAAATTTGATAAATTTTCATTTGGAAAAAAAGTTTTTTCATGTATAACTGTCAAATATGTTGTCATCTTATACTCAAATATTCTTAATTCGTTATTGAATTTGAGTTCAGTTTCTAGTAAACAACAATTAAAACATTTTTTTTGCGCAAGCACTGAAGGCACTGATCGGTTGAGGTATTTTGGCAAGGTGTTTCGACAGGCGTCAATAACAACGCAGAGTGATTATTTTTATATACAAAATGTAAATACGTTGTTTGTAATTGCATACATTTCATTTTAGATAAAAGATAATTTCAGTATTTGTGTATGTACTACGACCAGAACCATTGTGAAAGACAAATTTAATTTATTTAACTTACGTATTGAAAGAGATGAAGGCTCAAAAAATCCAATTTATTTCAATATAAAATCGGAATCTCTTAGATTTCAAATGAAAATCGGAATGTCTATATTGTACGTAAATGGAAAACTATTCAACATGACAGCAGAACTTTTTTGTTTTCAATTGGAATTGAATGCAAAAAATTCCAAAACTATTGAAATATGAATATATTGATATGAGAACTCGTTTTAATTTTGATTGATTGTTGTTGCACAAAAAGTCCCAATAGATAATTGTCAAACAGCCTCTTGATGTGGTTTCCCAACAAAATATATTAATACAGTAAAATTTCTTTCACATATTTCAAGCACTTTGATATGACTTCGATACAAATGTTATTTTACTGAAAAAATAAGTTCCATCTTTCATCACATTCTTCTCGTCTCCAATTTTTTCAAGCACCGCAAATACGCTTTTCTCTTAGCCATCACCTCTTCATTTTTTTTTAAAACCATATCGGAAAATTGGAAAAACGTTGTCATGAAGCAAAAACCAATGCTGTCGTTTTGTCTTAATTTCAGCTACAAAATGTGTGGGCCAGTTTTCTCATGTTCCAAATAATCAAGATCACAGCTTTGGCCAGTACTACAACTTACCAGTTTTGACTTCTTCACTTCTTCACACTCCTTTTCGAGGCTGCGGCTTATTGTTAAGACAGTACTGTTGTTCCCAGATTAAAATCTGTTGTAATAGGACACATTCGTTTGATATTCTGATGTGAGTGAACCTTTAATAAGTATCAATCATTCGTAGCACCTACCTTCTATATGGGTGATTCCGTTCTAACTGTGATATTCAATGTCCTGTATTGTTTTTTTGTACTAGTCATTAATTAATAATCAATTAATAAAAATTTTGTGTTAATTGAATAATTCTTAAGATATTTAAACATTATTTTTATACAATATAACTTGCCACTTAAAGAAAACTTATACTACATCACTTGAATGTCAGTACCGTGTCATGTCCATTCCTAGAATTTACCGATAAATTATTAATTTTTTTTGTCGTAACAAATGATTTAAACTAATTACCTTATAAATTCTAATGTTTATGATCAAACTGAGGAAAATTGATGCACTTGTTGTTTAATATCTTAAGTTACCATGTCAGTACCGTGGATAAATGAGTCAGTACCGTGGAACTCAAAATCCGACATTTGTGTCTTGCTCGTGATACTTTGAAGTTGTAGTAAATTCCTCTTAGAGTTTTATTTTTACAGTAAAATAGATGAATAATATGCATAAAAAAGTTAGAAAAGTTAAATTTTAAAATCTTGAAATTTTGAATACAAAAAATCACAGTTAGAACGGAATCACCCATATAACTTGTTTATATGTGAACTTTCGACATATTTATATTTGTTTTATTTGACTGCTCTCACCAGATTTTCCTGCATGATGTTATTAATAGTTTCAGAGAAGCTTATAAAAGACTGAATGAAGTTGATAGAGATCAAACTTGTTTGAACATTAATAAGTACACATTGATTTAACAAATTCACATTATATGTTATGTTTTAGCATAGTCCATTGTAAGTTATTTCTTCCTGATTTGAATAAACATCGGACACAATTACCTATAATAATCCCTCGGGAGGTAGGTTGTAATCACAACCAACTATAGTATAGTATTGAGGTAAACTTCAAGTTGATATCATGATTTAGTAACAGAATTTGTAGAATAAAGTGTCTAGCATTATTTTTTCTCTATAAAATTGATATTTAAATACGATTTCCTCTCAATTCTTGTCTCAAATTCTCTAGTCATTTTGTCCATATAATCAACAAAAAGATGTAAAAGTATTTACAATTGGAGATCGATTTAACTAGACAACAATCGCAACATTTTTCGACAGGATTGAAATGTCTAATCGACAAAATTTATACTGTTAATTAATCTAATTTCTAAATTATTGAAACTTGTAATTCAATTTATGTTCGATTGTAACACGTATAATTATTAGTTTGGTAATGCTACAAACTCGTCCACAACATGGACAGTGAAACCGGTTCTGTTTATTTGATTCATTGATTATTTCAATATACTCGATAATTAGGTGAGCACGCCGGGTATAAACTTTATGGAACTAAGCGGAAACTTTGGATATTGATAACTTATTTACAGTGGCGATTTGTTTATACTGTTTTTATAGAGTCAATTTCTAGAAAGGCCCCTTCTTTGCTTGTCTACTTTCTAGAACCAACTTATCGAGAAATTCTGTTCGTATAAATACTCGCTATCAGCGAAAAAGTCAGTGAATAATTGAATGTCATAGTCAACGGATCAAAATAGTGGAAAGTGGATTAAAAACATGATATAAGTTAGTCTATAGTTGAGTATTTGTGGAAAATATTTGTAAATAGTGAGTAGTTTAGTGTTTAGTGCAAAGTTTCTTGTGTAAGTGTGAATAAATAAGGTAAATAAGTGAGAAACGTGAATATAAATCCATCCCATCCTTCAAAGATAATTTGAATGGATTAGAATAACTACATTACTGTGATAATATGCTACTAGAAGTGATGATGATCAACTGATTTAATGGCGGCACAATCGTCCAATTATATTTCTCTGAAATTATAATACAGTTTTAACTGTCTATATGGAAACTTCAATGTTTAATATAAATGACGTTCTATTAATTAAATATTCCAATACAACTCTCTGGCGTACAGTTTTAAAGTGTTGAGATTGACCAGAGTTGGAGAAATAACCACTTTTGAAGCCATGAAACAATTGAAGTATTATATTAACACCTAACTTATCAACTGTTAAGCAAACTCAATCGAATAGTTGGAATTATGAAATAATTGATTTGTACAACCGTTTATAAAATTAGATGAATTTTGATTAGACAGATCAAAAGTATTCGAAAAACTCTTGTACGACTGACTTCAATTCTAGAAACCAGAAATATTATTCCAAATCCCCAGTTCGGTGTTAGATCTGCCCATGGCACTATTGTGACACACAGAGTAGTGAAAAAGATATATTTAGCTCTGCAAAGTGAATATTACCTCTTAGCAGTCCTTTCCTGGACATTAGCCAGGCGTTTGATAGAGTCTGGAATGAAAGCGTTTTATATAAACTCAAACAGTTACTACATTCCTTTTTACCTAATCTAAAATTCTATTTAACAGACATTTTTTGGTAGAACAGCAATATGAATTCACAGGATTGTATTCGATCAAAACTGAGGTGCCTCAAGGAAGTGTACTGGGGCCTTATATCACCTTTATAACTCCGATCTTCCAGGGAGCGAAGTTACCACATTCGCAGATGACACCGCAGAATTGGCTCTACATAATAATCTAGCAATTGCATCAAGATAAATGACTTGAAAAATAGAGGATTCAAGCCAAGTCCATTCAGATAACTTACACATTGAAACGTAACACATGTCCACAAGTCACACTTAATGGTGACTTAATTTCATGTTTATTTCAATAAATAATATGTTTTTTATAAAAAACATTCCTGACGCTTCTACCTTAGATATTTATCAAACCTGACAATGACAACATGTAAATATAAAGTGGTTGATTGCATGCTGAAACAATTCATTCCCGGTGCTTCAAAACACGTCTACGAGATTGTGACAGGTGACTAATAATGGATCTATGCATGTGAACCCAAAACCAAACAACAATTGACTGTATGGGTCTTATAAGGCGAGCCAAATCCAAAGTTGTTCGCGCACGAAGCACCTCGAAGCAAGTTATCGCCTGTTTTTTTGAAATAACTGGACATTTCGCTATCGTTCCATTAAACGCATTCAGTATATCTTGATATAAATTATTTTCAAAAACAATGAAACCATATCTAATTATAAATATTTGTTTTCATTTGTCTATCTCAAAACATAAATAGCAATTCTCGTAATTTTTACCATATTTTCTCAAGCCACATACCCTTTATAAAATATGAGTTTTTCATAAAATATTGAGCTACAAAAACAACCGTCAATACCGTTTAATTCTATATGGAAGCTTGGATTGTTTGACATTATTCAGTAATTTTTTATGTCAAAGACGCAGCTTACTTTTCCAATGATAAGAATTCTAATTACCAAAGTTTGTGAAACTATGTCAAGGAGTGGGTTTAAGTAAAAATCGCCATAGAACTGACTCGTCAAAGACCGTAGATAATGATGAGAAATCGTTGGACGTTTATGTACAATTCATTGTTGAACTGAATATTACTGAGGATAAATTCCATTCCATAAATTCCAAAACTAATCCTAATTACAAGAAACTATATGGACAACACTTTCATTAGACTAATATATGTAGAAATCGATATTTCGTTGTAAATCATTTTAATGACAGTTGATTTCATCCGGTCGGTGCTTCACTACATTCTAATTTTTCTGCTTAAAGTTACTTGGATGAATTTTTCCTAATTGGAAGAAGGGCCACAATACATTGGTCAGACTATTCTTCCTAAGGGTATTCAAGAAACATTGTGTATCAGACAAAGCCTAATAATCGAAATGATTTGAGAAATGTAATCAGAAATTGCGTAATTGGATATCAACTTTTTATAGCAAAGTAACGGTACAACGTAACTACTTCTAATCCACTTCACCTGATTGCTTGAATTTATTGGAAAAACTTTTATTCAAAATTCCACACAAACAGAAATATAAACAAGTTACGTCACTTTATGAAAACACCACATTTCTTCTAATTTTTATATTTCATATTTGAGACTACCGATTTATATTTATAATGAATAAAGTGTTTTATGACTTATTCAAACTTCATACTCACTCAAAATAATAATAGAATGTTTGTATGACATATTGAAAATTTGGTTTGTTGTCCATATTTTCTCATATTACATATCGTTTAAATTGAAAAACATCACAATCATTATTTGGTTTAGTTACGATTGTGATTTGATTTTTCTAATGATGAGTTTTGACCATTTGGTACCATATCTCACTTTTTTATACAAAATACATATTTTATATATCCTTTTAATATCAACAGATTCATAATCTGTGGGATTGTTCGAAAATAATGTCTATTTCTTGTGAGGGTTATTTTTTGATATTGATATATCTGAAAACTCTCATATTTGAATATTTATAGAATGATAAATTTGACCTACTTCCGTATCCAAAATTTTTTTTCAGTAATATCATGGTTTTTGTGTCACTAAAATTTTCATGGCATAAAATCATCTGGATGTTACATTTGAAAGGGTGTGAAACTATGTTTTTATAGTTACTCAATCCGTAACAGTATCTGCAGTTGCGGAATATAAAACTTACCTATGAATGCAGAAAAATTAACTCCGATCTCGAACTATTCAAAAGATTCTCACTGTAAAAATTTTAAGAGAAATCACTGAGGAAATAGCACAAGTCGGAGCGAAAAAGGGCGCGACAACCGAACCGTATTGCTCAAAAACCGGGAAACGTTTACTGGTCTGAATAGCAAGAACTCCGTATATGTATGTTTTGCAACTCCTCTTTCGGTTGCGGAGTTCGGGTGTATTCGGGAGATGCATGGAAGTTTCTCGTTTACACTTTTCGTTTCTTCCATTTCTCGGTGGAAGTGCAAAACGTTGGAAGAAATTTGTTCCATTTGTCGGACAGTTAGACAAGAAAAAATAATATGGAAGTTATGGAAAGTTTATCCTGTATCGGTTAAAAAACATAGAAAAGAGAAACCCATATTTATGATGAGCTATTTGTTATTTCCCAAAAAGAAACATATAATACGAATGTGACAGCTATTTTCTCGACAAACAGCGGGTTTTTGTAATTCGAAACAAAAATAAAACAATTCTTAAAAACTGAATAATATATGACAGCAATTTATAATCTTGTATAATCTGGAGAACGTATTTATGAATTATACAGAATGCGGGAAATATATATACATTATTGAGGCACTAAAGTGCATATATTCGAATGCTAAATTACTTTATTTATCAATTATGCATTATTTGCCTCTGGATAACGTTTAAATATACATTATTGAAACTATTCAAGCACTGCAACAAGACTTATTTTCATCCTAATCGAATATAATATATGGTGTTCCAACGACAATTTAATCAACCAGGCACTGTGGTAACACACATATTCTTACACAAACACGCCATCCCCCGCAGCCTTGAATTAACCTATAAATTTTTTTTAATATCATGACTAGCAAAACTTTTGGAGAATAATTTATTTTTCTACACAATATTTCATTCGTAGCTCTAGATAGATTTGGTGCATGAGTCGCTGCAACTATTCGTTTATTGTAGATATAGGAACGGATCTCAAAACCATATGTGAATTATGAAGTTATGCAGGTATGGTGTGTATAGGTTAGGTTTTGGAAGTGCTTGGCTTGATTTTCAACACGGAAATCAGCGGTTCCAATCCTCTGTGGAACGATATTTTTATAAAATTGGCTACTTGATTCAGTTCAAAGGAAAGTTGCAAACAAACAAACTCACATAAAGGGGAAGCTGATTCCAGAAACTACATCTTAACTATCACAAAGCCATTTGTTGTTTTTCATATACACTATGTTTGCAGAACGATGCACATACGTTTGTGGTCCATTCACAAATCTACAAGACAAATTGTTGATTTCACATAAGGGAATTGGACCCAAAATTAATGCGCTTTGCTCAAAATTCCGTACTAGTTTTTTTCCACATTGTAAGCCTATTGTCAGCTGAAAATTTCATTCTCGAGCAATAATTACTTCCTTCGTAATTTGACTGTGGCCAGTATCTTTTTCTGAAATTGATTGATTTTCGGCATTTCAAGTGGATAGAAACTATGTATGGTAATACACTAAAATCGCTGAATTCTGAGCATTGAACGAGATTCACTTGATTTGGACGGATAGTATACATTTTTATGGAGATATTGTCCCTTCTATTTTCAGTAGTGAATGTTATGAAAGTTTGTTATACCTCCTCTATCAAATTTGGGCTCGTCTGTCCATAGGATCATTTTTAAAAGTCACGATTCTTAATTTCTTGATTTAATAAAAAGTGACTAAACATCATGCGTCGTGCGGAATCACCTTCTTCAAGGCCTTGTACGGGTGTGTGATGGAATGGGTGTCGTCCATCAGAATGAGCAACTGACTATACTGAGTAGTCAAATTAAAATGTTGTGTTTTCGCAGCTTGTTAACAAGGAGCGAACCACCAAAAATATGTAAAGTCTCCACATTCGCACTTTCAAGAGGATTTTGTACGTGAATAGGAAGTCATTAAGGAGACGCCTCCAAGGTACTTATTTAGATAGCAGTTGAAAAATTTCGAATGAACTTTTTGAAGTAATATAGCTATGAAGGATACATCCCTGTATTATTAACTCTCTGTATAAAGAATTGTAATTATCACTGCGAATTTCAAATATTTAATATCAGACATTTCATTGTTGTGGAATGCATTCTTGCTTCCAAAACATTATCAGCAATGTAAGAATGGGGAACTATTTTTTATAAGAACAGCTATCGATTTTCATTACGGTTGTTGCTAAGTATATCTGTTCGGAGCATTTTCTGCGAACAGATTTAAATTCTCCCGATTATCCATTTAAACACTATTCAATATTGCGTTTCAAGATAGTACTTTATATTGCAAAATTTGCATTATTTCATCAAATCATCGAAAAATCCAATTAGAACATTCTTGGAAGCTAGTCAGTTATCTTTATCTGTTACCCAATTACATATTCACGTTTCAATTTTTGCGGTAGAAGACTTTCGTTTCGGTATTTGTAGAATTCGTAATTCAAGAAAGAGTATTTTCCATTTTTATATCGTACATTTTGATATTTCTGACATCTGTTGTGAGCTACAATTGAATGTTCGTTAAAACACTTGTTATAAAATGGAAATGGATGCAAATCACATAAGAAGCAAGTGTATCGGGATAAATATCATCACAATAGCACGAGAATGTATACATTCTATTGTTGATATTCATTTAGGATCATTATTGTTGACGAAGATGGTGAATAAGAATGTTGTATGTTCAATTTGAAATTCATTTATTCCATTGCATTCTCATCAAACACAAAAATGTGATGCTTACCACGTGTTCTTTTCAATACATTAATAAATACACCAACGGTGGAGTATGAGCGATCAATCACTTGGTTTGATGAATTTATATGAGGTGACATCTTTCACCTATAAAATTCATGATTCTTTGCATTATTTATAAATGAGAATTGTAGGCGATACTATCGCATGACGACTGTCTTTAATCTGGTTGACCATAATTATGAACACATCCAAAGCGTCAAAGTCTCTTCCACTTATCATTATTTCGTATGCTTTCTACAGACACATGCATTTTTTATTTCAAAATTATTTGCAATTATTTCTTAGAAATAGAAAACTTTTTCAGTTGATTAATTTCTAATCGGTATATGAATTATTAACGCTAAGTATTGGAAATGAATTTTGATCAACTTATGATCAACTATTGTATCCATCAAATATAATTGTTTGAATTGGATGAGTTGACGAAAACTACCACAAAATTTGAAACGTGAGGATTTTCAACGAAGGTATGATCATCCCGTTGAAACATTACTAAACAGAAAAATGTTCTATCCCAATGATTTTGTTCCCCAAATAAATAAAAATGGAAATTTGAGCGAAACTAGACAAAGAAATTTTCAGTCATGATTGAAACAAAATAACATCAATTCAATCTTGATTCTGACTATTTCATTAGGAATAAAAATAAAAAAAGGAATGTAAATAAGAAAAACTCAATTATTATTCTTTTATTGACTCTTTCCGGGCAGTGAAAGAATGTTAAATTGAAATTTCGCACATACATTCACTACACAACTATTGCTTAAATTTTGATATCAGCTGATAACGCCAATGACTGGGGCTCAAATCTGGAGAATGTGGCTGATGATTTTTTAATATTGCTTAATAAATCTAACATTGGAAAAGTTATGTTCAATACTACTTGATACGATTCGTGTAACTATCGCCCACTATGAGAGTCAGACATAAACACAAATTCATTGGATGTATTAGCTTCCAAAACACTATCGATCAAAATTTCGAAGCAATGTTACCAGTAGTTGTGGCAAAATCGTAAAAAAATGTGTACCTATGGCGTTTGCACTGGACAAACCACAAACATTTTTCAGTTCTATATCTATCCTAGAGACTTTTCTCAAATACCCTATAAATCCGCTGATAATTTTTGTGAGATTGATAGCATTCGTTTTTCATTTGTTCACGTTCTTTTTAATTTCTGCATTTATTAGAAATATCTGTTTCCTATTCGTTTCATCGTTTTCTCTCTCCATTTTGTATGGTTTATTCGACGCTTTCCATTTTAATATAGTATTTTTAGCCATTTTTTACCCAGATACTACTCTAATCTGACTTTAAATCAGATAGCCACTTCAGCTGCAGTTACTCTACATCTACAAGATTCTCAGAAGTTGGTGGAACATTTTCTTCTTCTTAGTTTGAAGTTGTGCAGATATCATTCACGAGCCTTTGTTTCTTGCATCATTTTATAATTTTAAATGGATCGATATCAACCACATCTCAACTTCACATTACCCGGGGCAATCAATAATGTAACTTATAAACATTATCGAGTTTCTATTCTCAATTTACTATCAACTATGTTGAAGAGAATGATTATCGCATTCCTTGTATAATTTCCAACGTCTTAAAATAATATACTTAGCCGATTAGTTAATTCTATCATAATATTATTATGAAAACAAAGTTATAAACTCATCACACGAGAAAATGAGATATAGAATAAAATAAAATGAACCAATGAATATAATTTCCAGCACCGAATTCTGTATCACTACTTTCAGAAGATTATACAAACGAAGCTAGGTCGTTTCAATAATTTCACGCCCAAAGACATTTTCAATAACACATAAATTTGAATTTTGCTTGGAAAATTCGAAGCAGCACACAATTTAATCTCGACACATTTTCATTTTTATATTTTCTCATATTTGTAAGTCGACAAAAGTTCAGCTCAGTTTTATTCTCCTAGTTTACGCCATCAATATAAAAGTAAGGATTGTAATTTGCAAGTCAAATGCAGTCTTTTCTAATAAAAACAGCGTATATATATTCTTTTCGCGAATAATGCATAATCTTCTGTTATTAAGGGGGATTGACGAAAACGGGCTTATAGAAACACATATGTTTGATGATCATAGTAGTTGTTATATATAGGGTTATAATAAAGTAATGCATGTTGAAAAATCGATATAATCTTAATTTTACTAATGACTTATGTTCTATTGAACTAAAACTACTTCTCATAGTAATAGTGCAAACTTTTCAGTATCTGACATGTGCCAAGACAATGACAGACCTGATTTAGTGAGTCTTCGATCACTTGCGTTATACCAGTCATGTCTCATTCATTTCATTCTTCGTCATATAACTTCCAATGGAGCAAATGGCAACTATCGATGTTTCAGCAGCTGTGGTTCAGTTTTATTGATGTTGGCTCACAATTTCCTTCGATTTATTCTCATTTTCTCAGCATCTTTCCATGTTGAGTTTATTTGTTGCTGCTCTTTCTCGATAATCCTTCTCCATGCACGTAGATGTCTGCTTTTATGCCTTGTATTCCAATTAAATGCTTGTCTGGTCATTCCATTCGGTCTTCCATACTGTATGCATAACGTAGACCCGACATTTTGAATGTCTGTACTGTAAAAATCAAAAGGGTAAGATCAGGTGACCTAGGTAGCCAATCCATTTATCCACAACTTCCCTGAAACTGGGTACTCATAAAGTTCAGTACAATCAGACCATAATGTTGAGATGCATCATCTTGTTGGAACCAAGTTTTCGCTATTATTGTCCAAAAGCAATGCCTTATGAAGATTTTCAAAATATCGCTCGGCTCTTAAATTCCAACGAGATAAATAGGGACTAATCTTTACCCTATAATTCCTACGTCAAATTAGTTTTTTGGGTACGCTGGATGTGTTTTATCTCAGTCAAGTGGTCATTTTTCTGAGCTCTAAGGAAAGAGAACTAAGGGTAGCCTTGTCTGATAATACTACACTATTGAGAAAATTTGGATTTTTATCACTATGCCATATGCAAAAAAATGGAAATGTCTCGCCTAAGTTGAACTTGGTGTGGATGCAGTGTCTTCACTTGAAAACCTCTGCAGTTGTAGTTGCATGAGGGTAGTCTCCTACTGATAGCAAAATGTCCAATTTTCGCATCTTCGCTTATTTCTGGTCTTCCGGATTTTTGAACATTGCTAACTCTTCCCATTTCCAAGCATCATATTATGAAAATATCCCAGGAGATTAAAATATGAAACTAGAACATAACAGGGGTGATGTTATTTTTTCTATATTATTGCAAAACTTTTAACATAAGACAGATTTCTCGAAAAATAAATCGAGGAGTTTCCATGATTACTATGAAAAATATTTAATCATAATATTAAGTCATGAAATATTGTGTCACAATTGATATATAAAATAAAAACCCACATAAAACTCTGCGAAGATTGAAGTGAAAATTTATTCTAGCTTATTACAACTTTAAAATTGTGGAATCATATTGATAATATGATATTTTGTGTTATAATAAAAATATATGAAGTATTTCCAATACCAATCCAATCACTAGCCTACACGATTTTTGCTACTCAAATCCTTGATACATAACACTTTTCAATATGTTTCTTAGATATTTTTTCATTCACAGGTTATAACGGATTATTAAAAGGGTCTGCATGTATAATCCTGAATATATGATAGCGAGGATTATTTATTCTCTTATTTCCAATATTTATCCTGACAGGTTTTATTCATATTTGTGGAGAATTTAGGATGAGGTCACAAGCTATAATATTTTTTGGAAATGCATTATGTTGTTGAATCGGAAATCAAGACAAACAGTGGGTTCATTGGATGGAATAGAAGAAATATGCCTTTTGCTGTTCCAATGTTATAGCAAAAACCTACCAATCAGTTTGATAATTGCTATTTCCATAAGACAAGACTGAAGGTTATCGAAAAAAAGCCAAAAACGAAATTGCGGATCTTAGAAAAAGAAATGTCGAGTTTTTAATACTGTGGTGAATTTGTGAGGTGTTTGTACTGATTCAATGAAGGAACTCAATATCAAGCATTCATGTTGTGAATGACACTTGTTCATAAAATCGTCAAAATATAGTTTGAGAGCTGTGTTTTTAGACAATGGAAATTTGAAACCATCTACACCAGTAGCCCATTCCGTAAAAATGTAAGAAACCTACGAAAATATACGCCGCCTTCTAGATAAAATTAAATATAATCACTATAATAGTGTAGTGTAGTTTTTTTTTCATCTCCCTCATTACATTACAGTTTACCTAATATTTTGGAGGTAAAACAAAGTCAGCTGACCATATTATGGCAGATTATATCTCAGCAGGTTGCTTGAAAATAAGAAAAAAATTATATTTTCAATGATATTCTCTCAACTAAAAATTAACCTGGTGATCGTTCATAAGCTACTATAAATTAAAATTGATGTCAACTATGTCAGTCATCCACTGAATTTTATCAGCTGAATACTTTTCCCTTGACTGATAGTTAGCTGATCATTAGTTTAATAAAGGAGGATATGTTGTGCATGAATTGATCAATCAATAATATATTGTAGTTAATTTTCAATCAATTAACTTCTAATAACAATGAAAATAACCATCCTAAAACTTATTAATCCCATAAAATTAATTTTGTTGTAGGGGTCAAGTTGAAAATAGTAATAGTGAAGCAATTAAATTACTGCTGTCCACAAGTTGGTACAACAATAGAATGAAAGAAAGATTAAAATGCCTAAAGTTAAATTTTTGAAAACTACAAAAAAAGATATTTTACTACATTTTATCGCTAACATTTAAAATACATTAACTTCTTGTGATAAAATATTTTAGGTTTTGATATTGAAATAAGTGGTGGTGCGTGCGGGTGGGATCGAACGAACGCACTGCTATCTTCTGCCACGTTTCAGCCACGTGGATGATACGTGGCTGTATAGTCACCTAAAAAACGGTAGCTACATCGCTATTTTTGATAAGCACTTGGCAGCCACTAGTGGCGATACATGCTTTTCTACTGGTAGAATCCACGTGGTTTCCACTAAAAATGTTACTTGGGAACGTTGATGGTTTAAGTTGAAATAAAATCATTACTGTGAAAATAATTCACTCAACATATTCTTCACTATAATTTCTATGAATTAATACAAAAAACAAAATATATCACGAACTGAAACGCAATAAATTGTGAAAAGTTCTGCGCAAAAATATATCGACGACTTGTCTGTTAAGATAAATTCAAAGGAGAGTTCAACTTTAAGAGGAAACTTCGATGCTTCTGGGTTGAGAAAACTTCTTTTTTATGACAATTGATGCTTTTGCCCTCTCTGAAACTTCTTGGACTATCTATTGAAGTAAATACTCGTAATCGACGATTACCATAAATTCAGTTGGAATCAATAAAATGTATAACTGTGATTTATAATATAACCAACCGAAAGAAATGTGTTCAAAGTATTTCTAACAAATATTGGAAACAGGGAAAACTTCAAATTTGCGATAAAAAATAAACCTATCGAAGTTAAAGTCTATCTCACCATCATGGCCCTCTTGACAACCTCTCTGGGCGTGTACTGGGGTGTCCAAATCTTTTAATACCTTATTATTACTCTTAATGTACATGAGGTTTTTTTGTTTGTATGAAGGACTTAAAAGGAAGGGTATCAGGGGCAAAACTCATGTAGTATATTTGTTTGAACTTGGTATCTCAAAACTAAGAGGTCCCGAGCTCATAAAATCCCATCCCATAAAAGCCCATAATACAAGTCACTACACTCAATTCGAATGTCCCTTATTTTTATAATTAATTAGTAGTCCCTTTATCATTTTAAAAATCGTTAGTATGTTCAAAGAAGCAATGTAGAGGAACTATAAGAGATAAATTGATAGCATTATTGCAAAATACGTGATATAATTAAAGGTCTAATGTGGTTTCAATTATCTCGACCTTACAGTTGATACATCTCCAGAGCTTTTGCAAAAGCAAATTGTTAATTAAATGAAAGATCCACATGGATGAAAATTGAATACGCCTATCGATTACTAACACGACACATCAAATTTATGTTGAGATATATATTATAACAACAATATAATTATTCAGTTACAATTTATGAAACCATTGGTGAAATGTTTACTGTTAGTACTACATCAATACTCATAATTATACTGTATGACGCGCGTTTCTATAACCAAGTTATCGTTTTCAAAGACCGCAGATAATTAACTAAATTAGAAGTTATGAGACGTGAAACATTTTCAATTAATATTGATATATTGAATTAGATGTTTAAATGATAGCCGTCGACTTTCACACAAGTTGCAGTTCGAAATTGCGGCCAATATTTCGAACAATTTCACGAGCTATTAGATCGCTATCATGTATTATTTGTTGTCTTTAATTTTTCAACGTAACAGGCGTGATTTCATAAATTCTAATCATGTGATTGTTGAAGTACGAGGGACCGTTTTTCAAAAAAAAAAACATATTATTGAGCACCATCCATCATGAATATATATACTTGTTGCCCATAATGATGCAGACGGTAGAAAAAGCAGCATGTGACATTTTTGCCAAAATGTTTGTTTATGAAATATTGGATCAAAAATTCGAGAAATAATACTAAGAAAATTCCAGTGTTTGAGCAACAGGCTTCTCTTCATAAGCTCACTATATTCCTAATTTTCACAAAGCGTAGTACGGACCTGCTTCGAGCTCATTTTGTTTTAGCACGCGAAAAAATTCTCAATCAAAGTGTTCTTTAGTTTCAACAGGAAATATGATTTAAATGACCCAAGTAACATATTATATAATGATGAACGATACGTGGCACCGCTGATAATGCCAGAAGGCGAATATAGAGTTTGTTGAAGGAATTATAAGTGTATCAACGTATCAAATCAACTTACGATCTCTCACAACACTGCCGTCGCAATGAAGGTATATAAAAATTAGTTGATAATTAGACTGCTCATATAGAGTTTGAAGGATCAATGCTAAATACACTAACATTTACGCTATATATCAGAATCACGATTACTACAGTTCAAATTTTTGAGAGAGAAACAATTAAGGCTCTGTTCCTTGTAGCATGACATGTTCTGATTTAAAAATTTTTAATTGCGATTGTTTGCGATAGAGTGGGACGTCATTAAATCATTTTACGACGCACCCGGTGCAGCGTTATTAACGATAATGATGGTGTACTCTAAAGTAACCTGGAGCACACACTTTTTGCGATCGACTTCAACCAAAGGTTTAAAGGAAAGAGAAATAATATATATAATAATATATATAACAAATAATAACTGCTCAATAAGACCTCTCCCTATTTAATCGCATACATCCCAGTTTTCAACGCGACAGCGTTGAAAATTTGTAACATTAAATTTGGCCAGTTACGGTTTTCGTTAAATATTTCTTCTAAATTAAGTGTTGTGGCGCAGTAGTCACTTTTGTTATATAGCCACTTTCAAGTTTTAAAATAAATTATTTTTTCTCCCTTAACCACTCTATTTAGAAATTTTCATACAATTTCAGTCTCGATTTTATAACGTTATTTTCATTAAATGCCACAGAGGCCATTCTAACTGTGCTTTCTATATTAAGTGTCAAAATAATGTCTCTTCCATAATTGAAATCCTCAATTTTATTTATTAATGTACTTTAAAAAACTATTTGGAGGTTCTCTTAAAATTTTTTTCAGTGAAAATTCGTATTTTTTTTCTATCACGTCAAGAACAGAAACAGAAGATACCAATCTAGTTATATTAAAAAAAATAATTCAGCTTTTGTATGTGTTATAGCAAAGGTTACTTGTTATCCAGGTCTGTTCTATCCACTCGTTTCTTCCCACTTTATTTCCGTTTCTTCCCTCATACTTTTTCCTCAGCTCCGTAGCTGCCAGGTTGAAGCATTGAAAAACGAAGTTGTTTTTAATCTAAAATTGCTTTGTATTTGAATTTCAGCTTCTGTTAATAAATATTGTCGCCAAAACAATTTTTATCATATACACAATTTTTATGGATTTTTTTTTTATTTCTTTTCGCTCAATTGCTGGTGGCATCCCATTTAATTTTGATTGTTTATCCAATCCCAGCTTATACAGAGTGACTTTTATGTATAGAACGCCTCAATTATCTCGGTAACGGCTTGTACGATTTTTATAAATTTTAGTATAATACAATGGTCTTGTGATACGGCCAGTATTACGGTGATATTTTCATTGTTCTCAGATCTCTCTTTTTCCCGGAAAATAGAAAATAGAAAGAACTTTGTTGCTTCAAATCGATCACCCTGTAATATATACTATATCTAAATGCTATAGTTTCAGAGTTTTAGCAACATTTGCGTTATCTCCGCCGAAGTTAAAATACATTTAGGTGGATATGACTGCTACAATAACAAATTTGACCTTTCAATAAATTATTATTGTTGAAGTTTATTAGGATATGGTGATAGGCGTAAAAGTCAACATAAAACGTGTAATATCTTTAATAATTTATATCCTAACCGAAATCATATTACAAAATCTACTGTCAGTAAGTAATAAAAAAGTGGTTCAGTAAAAAAATTATTCAAATCAGGGCGCAGAAAAACTACATAACTGAAAACAAATCTTTAGTTGTTTATGTCCTGTTACAAGATGATCCACACTTGAGTACTAAACAAATATCCAGGGAACTTGATATTTTGCAAACATCCGTAATGAAAAGTTTACGTGATAATAAATTCCTTCCATATAAAGTAACGTTGGTTCATGAGTTGAGATTATGACGATTTTGATAGGCGTGAAAAGCTTGCAAACCTAAGGATAGAAAAATATTACAATTGTTGTATCAATGGAAACGTAAATCCCACACCCAATATCCCGAAACTGAATGTAAGGGCTGGAATAATAGGCGACAAAATAGTTGGTCCCTTTCTCATTGACGGTAACATGAATGGTCCGATGTATTTAGATTTATTGGAAAATAGTTGGCTCGGATATTTCCAAATCTAAGTAAGTATTCCAATTACATTTAAAAAAGCTTCATTATTAGAAATTTTCAGACAATAACAATATTGGATATACTTAATGACATATTTATTGCAGGTTGCAGATTTTCTCCGAGGTCATCTATTAAATATTTTTTCGAACTCTTCTCACAAAAACAAAATTTCAAATCGTTGCATAACGGCAATATGTTAATCTAGAAAATAGTGAGCAATGGTGCATAAAAGTGAAGCTGGCATTTCCGGTTATGTTATATTTCACCGGCGGTAACGAAGAAAAAAGCTTTTTACCAAAATATACAGCATACAGGTAGATAAGAGCCAGCGGAAACTGTTAACGTTAAAGTTAACCGAGAACTTGCATTACTGTTAAACTGATACCACATTTCATGAAAATGTTCAACGTAAATGTGAAATACGAGGGCCGCATAGGTATATTATTTACAATAATACTAAACGTGGAGTAGAATATTATTTACAATAATACTAAACAGGGAAGTAGAAAATGAATTTTGTATATTTCATTTTTATCGCAATGAAGTTTTCAATCGAGATAAGTTGATTAGAATAATTAGAATGTTTGTACATTATGAGGTATTCAGTGATAGGTCTAGACCTTGAAACCATTATCAGAAGGGGATCGGAGAGGGCATCTTAATCGTTCATTAATATAGGAGTTGATCGTAGCATCAATCTGAAAGTACCCCAGAAAATTCAAATTCAAAAATACATACACACACGATACTTATTAGACTCCTGCCAATACTATCTCAAGTATTCGACAAATTGTTTCTTGAGAGAGCCCAATACTAGATGCAGAGAACAACATTTCTAACCACCAGTTTGGTTTTCGTTAGTTAACAATGAATCTGGGACATGAAAGATATGGCTGTGCAGTCTTGGTTGATGTTTTCCAGACCTTTGACAAGGTTTTGCAGAAAAGACTGTTGTAGAAATTAGAAATGAACTTCACACCATACATCGTTTTCAAATTGCTGGAGTACTATTTGATGGAAGACACTCTTAAATGGAAGATGGAGAATCAAACATATACCTGGTACCGCGAAAATCTGGGATGGCACAAGTCGACAGTAGACAGAATGGTTTTATTTCTGAAAGTGAAGTTTTATTTCTGGATATTTACAAATTTTTACTTTGAATTCGTTTCGTTAAAAAACTGGTGGTGACCATTTCAATATTAATTACTCTCCAACTAAGTACCAGTTATATATGCTTCGATGTATCCCAAGAGGAGTCCCTAGCCGGAGACATAGAGGTTTCACTATATTCCCCAATTTCTCTATTTGGATTCGGATATGTGGATAATCATGGTGAATATGAAAAAAAACATGCCAAGAGCCTTTATTCTTACTTGAAATCGTCACCTATATTGAAGCAAATTTGTTCCTGTGAAAAATATAAATATAACTAAACGTTTTGGGTATATATATTTTTTAATTTGTAACTTTTTCTGAATAAATAACTTTGAAAAAGTGTTTTTTTCATTAATTACCTGTTAATTAACCTAAATAAACTTATGTTCCGTTTTGAAGAAAATAAATGGTTACGTTACCATAATAGCGTCTATAATAGAGAGTTCTATGCCATATTACAGGCACTAATCATCACTAGAAGAGATCAATTCAATAGAAAAGTCATAATTGCAGACTCCATGAGCTCAATACTACCATTCAACACCTTTTTCCCCAACAGCCAATATGTTTCCTCATTAAAATCCAAATATACTCTATCAACACACCGGCATCCCTGGAAGTGAAAACGCAGATTAACGTACCAAAGAAGTAACGTACCAACGAAGCAACAATTGTGCGCGAAGTGATAGCAAACGACTATAAAGAGATAATTAAAACAAAAGTTTGGTACCAGTGGCAATGTTTGTGGAACAGATCGCAGTTGATATCAAAATCTATAAAACTATCCATTCTATCATGGAAAAATAGAAAAAAAATCGTACGAATCAAATAAAAATCGATCGTCTGAGGCTATGACACACACCCAATATGTGAATCTTGTAATGAGTATCTAAACGTGAAACACTATTGAACTGTCAGAGGTACAAAAAAAACTAACTAACAATTTCCCAAACAACATAATCTCTCTACTTAACAACAATTGTAATACCGCAAACTCAATCAAATACCTAAACGACGATCAACTGTATCACAAATTGTGAACTGACAAGTTGCTAATAACATTTGAAGTTGATGCGACAATAAATTCATGGAAAAGATTATCAAAAAGAGAATAATTTATTTGTAATATGAATAATGTATCGGTCACCGTATCCGGTAGAAAAATACATATATTGCGACCGAGGTCCTAGAAAGAAGTATCCATTAAGGAAGTTGTGTGAGTCGCTAGGGACAATCATTTCCAACTTGTTCACGCGTCTTTTTACCAAAAAGGGGCACACGATTCCACTTTTCATCGCAGTCACGTTTTGATTATTCCGTTTTACACTCATGCGAAGTGTGCAGAAAAAATCTAAAAATCGTTTCTTGTGGCAATGCGATTGAATTATTTGAAGAAACTCTCAATTTATATTGGTCAGAGATAAATATACTTGTATAGTTGCGAAAGTGAGTTAGAGAAAACAATTCAACTTATGGAGGAATTTATGGCTAGTGAAGGTATTTCTCATAAAATACGTTACAAGACATATATAGTTCAGAAAATGGTTCCTTGAATATGCTCTAATAGACTTTGGAATTAAGCAATTATACCATGATTATACGAAGTGTCCTAATTGGGAAGGCTGTCGTCCATATATCGAAAACCGTTTATAGTACATCTGGAAGAAGAGAAATAAGGGGTTTTCCAATAAGGACTATTTCCAATGAAAGAATTACCAGAAAAATGGAAGAGCTATGAACTATGAACTAGACGCAGGTTATTTATTTTGTTTGGTTACTACTGATATCATATGTTTGAATCGGCATGGGAATTGTTGTCGTTATTTGACGGATTATAGATGTAACTGCTACGCAGGATCTAACCCTGGTTTTTCTTTTTGATGGTAATCGAATAATCGTTCACGTTGATTATACGTAATTGGATCTGCTGTGGCGACGTAACTGATCCTTTTCCAATTAGTAATCCTTTGTTAATCTCTTCGTCGTTCTTTCATGGCACAATATCATACCGGTGTAGCTTCTTCCATAGTCGCAAACACCATGATACTCTCAAATACCTCCCCAGAAACCACTTTAATTTGCATTCATCCCCAGAATCACGTCTTTTTCAATACCAGCTACAATTACTTTATGTTAGAACATTTCTGCACCAATTCCCAATTGGATTTGTGTTTCTCTGTAATTTTCAGATCACCCGTCACTTTCCAATTAAATTACTCCACACCTGACACCAATGTAATGTTTTTCCTATTCACTTGAACAGTTTTTATACAGTGTTGTGGATTAGTACAAACGATATATCTTACTTGATTTATTTATATACTAACCTATCCACTTTTCATTAAACTAAGCCCTAGGACTTATTACCAAACAATTATCTAATTTATTCAAACACTACTACTACACCACATTATCTACTGACTACTACGGCTGTTAGAAACTTGAAATTTATCGTAAACATATAAGATGGCCTTCTTAGGTGAAAGCACGAGGTAAATAACTAATAAAAAACTGTTAAGAACGGAATGCTGTTTTCTACACCAAGCTTCTATTCTACTGATATAATAGAACAGGAGCGGCTGCACAGTCAATGTAAGTGGAAGACTACACGATATTAAATAGAGAATACATTCTCGCTCATCCTCAGTAATTACGACGCTCATCCATTCCTAAAGAGTTCTGGTTTTTGCAAGGAAAATGGTCTCGTAATGCTTTCTTCGATCCTGCTCATGGTTCATATTCGATACAAATATTAAATTGAGTTAGTGTAAGGAGCAGTAAGCGGGCAAGACGATCTAGGTATATCATATAAATTATCACAAGGAGAGCCTTGCTTCAACATTTTTATCCTGCTCATATTCAATCAGGTTATAGAATTAACGGAGTCTCTCCTTTAAATATCAACATATTTGAGTTGAGAAACATAATGAGTTTGTACAAGTAGCTGTAGGAAATACTATACTATACCAGGAAATACTATAACCATATCATATCAAAAAGTGAAACTTTGCTATGATAAAACTGCAATAGAAATCGGTGCTGTATATGAAAGATTTTAATTTGAAGTAAGGCTCCAAATATAATGAACTATTTTGCAATACATACGGAATCTACAATTGAATGAGTCACGTAAGTGTATCAGGGGCGGTTCGTGGTCTATCCAGAAACGATGTAGACTTCTTAAACCCAATTGTTACTATGGATGAGACTTGAGTACATTTCTACGATCCAGAAACAAAGCAACAATCGATGGAATGGTGACACTCTGGTTCTCCAAGACCAAAGAAGTTTCGTGTCCAAAAATCTGCCGGAAAAGTTCTTGCTTCGGTTTTTTGGGATTGTCATGGAGTAATCATAATTGATTTTTTGGATAAGAGTAGAAAAATAACTGAAGATTACTATTCGACATTACTGACAACTCTACGGGAAAAAATTGAAGAGAAAAGACGCGGAAAGCTATCCAAAGGTGTTTTGTTTTTGCAGGACAACGTCCCTGCACACAAATCTCTCAGGCAAAAAATTTGTGATTTAGGGTTTGAATTACTAGAACACCCCCATAATCACCAGATTTGGCTCCATCCGGTCATCTTTCCTCTCTAAAAAAAAAGTTTAAAAGGTCGTACATTTTCTTCTAACGAGGAGGTAATAAAGCTGAGGAGGTCTGGTTTACAAAGCAAGAAAAAACATTTTTTTAAAGGTCTAGAGACGTTGCAGGTTCGCTGTAATGAATGTATCCAATTGAGAGGTGAATATGTTGTGTAATAAAATATTTTGACATTGAAATTTTGATTGGTTCTATAGTAGGGTAAGAATTTTTCAATATATCCTCGTATATTGAAATTTTGCGTAGATTCCAAAAATTCAATAAAAACAAGCATTCCGTTTAAAATAAGGAAGTTTGGGTCATACCGGAAGTTTCAGAAAACTGAAATTATTTTAGCTGAAACGAACATTTCGAACCCATGCAAACAAATTTTCAGAACACTAGTCCCAGTACTTTCACATTGCCTATCATTTGTATCAATAACTTTTTTCATATATTTTCCATAGTAACGAAATTATCCACCGTTGTCATACTAAAAAGTTACCCTGTATATATGATAGGAAAAATAAATAACCGTAACATATTATTCCACACAATTCAGATTTCATTCACGAATTTATGCAATGCAACTTTGAAGCTTTTACTTTATAAATGAATATGTACGTACAAACAATATCTTGCGGCTATTTTAGGTTACTAGTATCGATCAACTTAATAGATTACCTACCGGCTATGGTTGAACATGCATGGGCAGAGAAAGAGATAACCTGCAACAATTATTATGTGTGTAAATGAACTGTTAACGCTTATCAAGCACGTAATTTATGCATTTCACCCCACGCAGCTAATGCTGCCAACCTGATATCTCGGAATTTCCACAGGATTGATGTTCGTGGTTATGTTACTGCTACTGCTGCAACCGGTGTTCTAGTTTAATTTATAGTCAGTAAATAGTATAAGAGTTTGATTTATCGTTTAGTGATAAAAATTTTGGTCGGTATAGTTTGTATATATTAGTTAGCTTCAATTAACTATATCCAATAATACCTATATGAAGGTTTTGTTTTCAAAATACCGCTTTAAAATAGATAGCGTAGTTTCAACGCTCAATAATATTTATTACATCAAATTTACAGTTATAAATTATACATTAGAAGTAACAGCAATGCAAATAATTTTGTTTTGACCCCATCGAACATTAGCACGCAATCTCTCCGCCTCCATACGTTAGAAAGAGCAGAGATGACTAACTAATAGTAAATTTTTCATGTTTACACTTGGCATATATGGAATAGATAGCTACTGTACAACGTGCAGTATTAAGTTTACTTATAATCATTGCGGTATAATCATCATTCGTTATGTACAGCGAGTGCGAGAAGATTTATGCTTAGTCCAAAAAAATATTCAGCAATTCCTGTGATAACTATTAAACAGAAAGTTTCAGATGTAACTAATAGTTTGCAGCTCTTACGAGATTTAAAACCTCTATATCATATTTCACATTAAAGCTTTGTCTCTATCAGGATGCAAACGGCCCTAAGCACAATTAAAAACTAGGGTGTTGGAGAGCTGCTTTCAACAAGAACCAGAAGGATACTATATGCTCATCTACCAATAATGGAACTCAACTAATAATTTTAATTGAAGTAAAGTATCTAGGAGTCATCCAAGTATAACTCTTAACTAAAACAATAATCTAAAAGTTTCGAATGCTCGTAGTCAAGACATGAGGACTTGAGCCTAAAATGGTTTACTGGGTATACAAACGCTCATGAAGCTCATGACTAGATACGCAAAACTAATTTTGAGGTCGCAATCAATACCTCAGAAAAAGCTGAGCTTATTCAAATGCTAATCTGTTTGGATATCATAAAGGCAATGTCATCTTGGTAACTATAACATCAAGAATCCCAAAAATGCACCTTTTGTAGAACTAATTAATTAACTCACATTAATTCTAGAATTAATTAAGGTAGAAAGTAGTGATAAGATCTTTGTCAAGCTCAGTATATACTCCCTGACTCTAGTACATAAATGGTTTACAGCTAGCGCTGAATTAGACGTTTCCAAACCAAAATTCAAGCTCTATATACCACTTGAAACGTCAATCACTTTTTGCCCGTATAGTAACTACTAAGAAACATATACTCTTAGAAGTATCTACATTTTTACCGATATTTCGGCGGCTTTGAGTGCCACGTGAGACGAAAGAAGCAACTAGTGTAGCAAAAAAGGGACACCGTAGCCTCATGAAATGTCACAACAACAACGAACTGAGTGAATAGCTAAAGAATTGGTTGGGACTTATTAGAAACTTTCAGGACTAACAAGATTCAAACCAGTCAAGAATTTTTTTGTGCCATAATTCAAAGCTAAAAGATGAAAAAAGTATCAATTAATTTTAAGTTGGAAGAATGAAATGCAATTGTTATGGTTTTCTACCATTTATTATTCCACGTCAAAAGGGAATTGAAAGGAATATTGCCCAAATTTATTAATTTGAGACATTTTGCTCAAGATGGTAGACAAGTTTGAGTGTTTTTCTGACACTCAATCAATTTTATATTGTAGAAGCTGAGATTGTTTGATTTTGGGCACAAGATCTGAGCAAGTAGAACAGCGAATTAATTTATTCAGCTTCATGAAGATATGCAACTCTATCATTCTAATTAATAGAATAAGTGGCTAATAGAACTAAACATTACATAAGTACCAATTTGAGATTGAATTAATTTAGATGCTACAAAGAGTACGGGACAATTGGACAAAGAATCCGATTTTTGACACACCACTGTTCAATAGGTTCTGAATTATTATAAATTGTAAGCCTACAAATGTGTAGGATACAGTGAAACGAAAATGATCCATACAGATTATTATAGTGTGATGTTTCTCTCATTTTTCAATCAAACAGCTGTTTTGGACGGTTGAGTTAAGTTATGCACACGGTCTATCTTACTCATGTAATTCATAAACTAACACTAAATACATTAGAATATTCCCTAATACTTAACACACTGATTCATTGTCTCAATAACAATGGCCGTACTATAATGTAGACAGGTTATAAAAACAGAGAAATTTCCGCGTTATGACCAGTAGACCTTCTAGCAAATACCCGTCAAACTTTATATACTTTTAACTTTATTGAACAGGACCTTCTGCACGGTCTATATTAGTAAGTGAGTTCGTAACTATAGCTTTGTTATATTTCAATTGACATACTGGATACTGATGAAAAATTCTAATTAATGATTGGTAATCAAGGATTTGGAGATTCAAATTCTGATAAAAAGAGGACCATTGAGGAGTTTGAAGATTATGAAGGGTGCCACAAATCTATAAAGAAAGTTGAAAGTATGAAAGGAGATGAGTATTTAGCATCTCGAGGAGATAGGTAATTTACCATAGATGGTTCGATATCATAGAGCTTCAATACTTGTATCAGTCAATTATGAGAGATCGAGTCGAATACCTCATTTTTATCCACATATATGCGTTTGTTTGCAGATCATGGAACTGTATAATTTGTATATCTCTCCAGTAAATATCCGTGACAATAGGCATCTATTCGGTTGAAAATATACACATTTTTGATATTGTGAACCATTGGATGATTTGTATATTTCTATACTTTTTTATATATTTCACAAGATTGTCTTTTTTTGTTGCTCTTTCAGCATTCAATAGATTTTTTTCATTATTATTATTATTACAATAATTAAAATTACTTTAACTTACGTAACTTAGTTTCAAAGCTATAAATATATAAATAACTCCTTTTTATATTGGAATTCACCATTTATAAACACGAATGTATATCGTAACATCTGTTTTTGCTATATCTGTCGAACATTATAATGGATTTTTCACAAAACCGATTTTTTCCATGCACTAAAATTATATCTTGGAAAGTAGCAACTTTTTAAATGTATTTTATGGGTTGGTCGTTCCAATAATGTCATAAAAATTAGTGATTAAAAACACGCAAAGCCTGTGAATATTTCAAGTATTAATTATTTTTTCACCAACCAAACACCAAACGACTATCAGTGACATACTATCATATGAATAAAAATTTTTTATATCAAGCGACAATTTGAATATTGAAATTTGACGTTTTATCAAAAACTCATCACAAAATTTAACAAACCGCAATTTAACAAACTACTATTTAATTCCCGCATAAGTATTCGAAAGCTTAAAAATATATTGGAGATAGTGTAGACATCGGGGTAAGTCATAAGATATTGACTCCTCACTGATGGGAAGGTCGTATTTAAATTTCTCCGATTGGACGTTGTATCGATCTTATCTTTCTGTGGTAATACATGGTTGGTCACTCCGATGCCTGCTGATTAATTGTTCCACTGACTAGACTTTATAATATCCAACCACGTAGCAATCTGATGACGTGACTATTTTATAACAAAGTAATTATTTCAGTTCTATATAACTAAGACTAAATATAGTAGAAACGGTGGAGACCTTCCATCAAGGGACTCAATCTACGATTTATTTAGCACATATTTTCTAAATATTATGTTCTATAACAACAAAACATTCGTAATAGTTTCTTCAAATGGACAGTAGTAGTCGTAAAAAAAAGACAACGATATGATTGACTTAAGGTGAATAAGTGACCTTTCTAAAAATAAACTTTGATGTGAGCTTTGTTTACTGTGTTGCTTTTAGAGAATTCTTGAGAAAATAAGTTCTTTTAAGAACTAACTCTAAAGCTTTAGAATACAAAAAGTTCTACATGTTTCCAATTTTAAAGAAATAAATAGCTTTTATGCGTTTATTTATAGGTTAAGTACTATCTGTAAATGGTCGCAAATTTATAATTAACTAGTTATTTTTAAGAATTTTTAGTTCATAAGATGTTTTTTAAAGAGCGTGAATAGAAATAACGATGGAATTTTACAGAGCGAAAGTAGAGAAAATCGATGTAATGTACCAGGTACTACTTAGGTATGGGGGTTTTGGATTTCTTTTCAAAAGTTCTTCTGTGTTGCTTTAGTTTGTGCACCTATATATGTTCAGATGTTTATTCTGACGTTTGTTATAAATCTTTTCATTAATTACTGCCCTGATGCTAAAATATTTACCAAAACTTCGATTTTCAAGCTGTTTAGGAATCTTCAATTAAAGACCTATACCCTATCCCGAAACGTTCCAATATAAATCATTATAAAGGGTAATTCTGATTTGTTTAAGTTTGTAGACTGAATAGTACGTCGCTTTTGTGAACTACATAAATATAGCATCTTGCAAAAAACCAGCTTTCCAGTAATAAGCGAGAATGACTAATATTAGTTTTGGACTTTCTAATTGCTCACCCAGTATATCAATATTTTCCTAAGAAGAGTTCTGTTAAATATTTTGAGGTTGGTTATAAAAATAAAATACAAGCAATTAATTTTTTCTTAATAACCAATTTGTAGGACGAATTTGGGAATATTAGTCACAATGATTATTTCTACTGAGTTGACAGAAATTTTGATTTGATTCGTATCACAAGGGTTTTATTATAAAAATTATTCTACAGTCGAATGCTCCCCTTCAATATACTCCCCTCCCCTCGCCATACACCTCTCCATACGTTTTTTCCATTGATCGAAGCAGTACTGGAAGTCTTCTTTGGAGCCTTTAGGAGCTCTGCCGTTTTTTGCTTTACTGCGTCCATCGACTGAAATCGGGTCCCTTTCAAAGAAGATCTTTTTCTTACCTTTCTAACCTTTTAAGAAAATCTGTGCTGACCCGTTGACGCAAGAGCTTTCGATCAGGAGTCAGATTTCTTGGCAGCAGCTTCGCACAGACTTTTGTCATGTAAAATTTTTCTAGTCGTTTTTTTTATCCCAATAGACTTCTTGCAATAATTTATAGCACTCAATGGGACTTTTTCACAATTTAACAAGAAAATTGAGATTGAGACCTTGCTCCTGTTTTTCGTCACACATGGAGAAAGAAACACGTTCGTCTCAAACCGTTACTAGACAAATACTATAATAGTGACGGAAACGTGTCTTGGAATGTTCATAGACAAGATATCTAGATACCCAAAGCACTACTCGTTTTCACCCCACCGGTCTAGAGCACTCTCTAAGCGCGCAGTCTCGTATTTAATAGTTGACCTCGTATTCCATTCAATGTTAGTTAATGTCAAACAGTAAACTGACATTTTTTGCTGCTTTTTGTAGTCCTTGCCAAGTAAAGTTACTCTTCTCATCAGTATAAAGTTTACTTCGGAATTAGAAATAGCAGGGTTATAAGACTTTCGAAAGTACGTGTAGGTCAAGAATTTTGTAGTTTGTATTTGATTAATTTCTAAACAAGAGTACAAAATTGGGATTAGAGAGAATAACTTTAATTTAAAAGACAAATTGCCTCTAACAGGAATAATAAAACACCACATTCTCTCTAAGATCAATTAAAAAGTTATTCTCCAGCACATTAATAGGAGTTGTGTTACATACAGGTTTATAGAAAGATAAGTAGCTATTTCGGAATTTGTTTAATATCACTAAGCCAAAATACATAAGTGAGCTCGAACATACGATGGTGGTTCAATATAAATCAGTTTTTGAGATAAAAATTTTATTATTTAGTTTAGACACACTCTACACACTTGTCGCCTCTTCGGAAACGTTCAGTTACCTATTTCGTGAAAATCTCTCGGACTGGGACGTAACTATTCGAAAGCAACGCGAAGGATTTCACCTCCGCATTGCTTTCGAATCGCACTCCACCAAGTGCTCCTTTCAATGGAGTGGAATGGAATGTTTCCATCGTAAGACTAGCTGTATGCGGTCTGGTGTTGATTGCTCTACGGATTGGAAAATCGCGTTCGTTTTAAACAGGTTCCAATGGGGTACACAAAACCATTCCTGTTGACAGTGTAACTGGCGAGTCTTCGTCATAGACGCGCGCTTACTTTCTAGAATGTAGTGATGTACTCCAAATCTAGTCTAAGTAAATATTCCGCGCAAAACATTTTCTCTTTCCTCTTCCTAGCGCTGCAGGAGACACGAGCTGTGTATGTGAATTTCTGCTCAAAATCTCAGAATCAGAAATCTTGGCACCCACCTGGCTGAAATTTTGTGGTAACTAAAGTGTTATTAGCTAAATATCACCTTCGTTGATGTCCAATCCTGCAGCTATATAGCGTACAGTATTACGTCGGTCTTCAAAAATTTTTAGTTGGTAATGTTAGAGCGCTGCGCAAGTGGCTAGTTTGCCGTCACTTCTCGGCGTCTCCGACACCGCAACATAATTCATACACCTTGGAGAGGCACTCATATCCGAACTGCTTGAGTAGTTTTCGATAGAATTTCGAAGAATTGAAATGAATAATGATGCGTTGCGCAACAAACACAGGTAAATTTTCGTTCATGGCTATATTTACACTAAAAATGGAGGTTTCGTGTTCTCAACTATCCTTTACGCTTCGTTACTCTTAATTAAATAACGATCTTAATAGAAATGTCTTTTCATCTCTCTTCGTTTGTCCATTTTTATACCTAGAATAAATCAGAAACATTCCAGCAATCTCCAGTTAATATAAAAGAATAAATGTATATAAATTTGTGCTTGCAATTTTATTTAATTATTAGTAATTAAAACCTCAGAAGAATATTTTTCTTTCTATAACTGTGGCAACATCTGTCGAGTTTTATCATAATTTAAGCAGAGGATGGTGTTAATTTTTAACTTGTTATAAATGCAGCAAATCTAGCCCCATCTTTCAGACATATTGAGCTGCTTTTCCCTGTGACAGAACTGAATAAAGTTTTAACATCTCCTCATACACCCTAAATCTCTGTTAATTAGTCAACAGGGCTGGAACGGACCTCTACTCTAGGTTCCTAAATTAATATGCATTTGTTACATTTTACTTTTTCCTCATGATTGTACATGGAAAATTTCGAAAGGTATAGTGTTTTTTAACAAAAAGAAATGAATTTCACAAGGAAAATTATGTTTATTTCAAGTCCATACGATCAGTCTCACCAAACATGCAAAGTTTAGAAGTCTGAATATATTTCATACCGTTCGAGATTCGTTTTAAATAGATACTACGTCATCAGCGCCGAATGTTAAGAAAAGCGGCCGGTCTGTTTGAAGTCTATTGAATGACAGATTCATAGGGCCAAAACAAGAAGATGTTATGTGCACCGGACCTTTTAATTTTGAGATACCAAGTGCTGAAGTTTAAACAAATATATTACACTTGATTAAGGGCAAATTTGACTTCGATTTTGTTAGATTTATGATGTTCGATTAGATAAAATGTCTGATTTCAGTCACAAAATAGTTAAAATGAGGTAGGAAAATACCATTCTTCTCTTTTTCTATTCTTTTTTAACCGGCGCTACGGTCCTTTGAGAACTACAGCCTTCTCAACAATCGACTGCCAATCCTTTTTGTCCTGAGCATGGTGCCTCCAACGTCGAATCACAAGCAAATCACGTCAACTAACCAGAGAAGGAGCGGTCTTCTTTGCAGTCGCCATCCTCCAGGACTTCCATACATTGTTATGAAAGTAATGAATATTCAAATATACAAGTAGTGATAAGTCAATTATTATATAAGTTAGTTAATTCTAGTGTGTTTTAATAAATTTAGTAACTTAAAGACAGTGTGTATAAATTCACATCACCGTTGGAAAACAGTTTAAATAGATTAGGAAATAAGACAAATATTACAATATTCTAATGACGTTTTGGACATTCCACAATTTTGTCAATAATTTTTTCACCGTAGTATATTTTCCAAATGTTCTGTTCACGCAACCAGCAAGACACGTTGTATATAAAGGCACTTCTCAAAGCACAACAATTCAGCAAACGCAGCCTGTGCTCTCATTATAAAACAATTCTGTACTACATTAGAAAACAAATGGAACTGAACTATTATTTATGGATCAATTTCATTTCATATTACAAGAAATTTAAAAAAAATTGTAAGTTCAAAATTTACTTAACATTCTCTCGTAAATCAGAACGAAGCTGAAAGTTATATGGACAGCAAGCAAACAGTAGAACCTTTCGTTCGTGAAGGGCTCTATTGTTTGCAATTTATAACTTTGATTGATTCACCTAAGGCGTCTCCTTAACGAGAAAACTGAAATATCCAACATATCCAACATTTTTTGTACACTATTATCTTTCTTATTCAGAACAATTGAAATAATTCCATAGCTTAATTTGGATGAATCCTCAAAGGTACAGAATCAAATAATATGGAAAAAAAATCGATTGAGAATATGTGTTCTGACTGAAATGTTTGAGCAATAAATTTGCACCCATTTATTGATACATTTGTGTTTTCAATTTAACATTTGGTAGATAAGTTTTGAGAATAAACATGAGTGAGTAAGTGATATGTTTTATACCATGAGAGAAAAAGCTCAAAGCTAGGATTTAACTAGAGCCAGTGCAATTCTAAGACGCTCTAAACTCACACTAGCCTCAATTCATCAGGCAACACTGCTTTTGTCAACATGGAAGAGAGTATTTTCATCATAACTAATAATGTGTGGTTTAAAACATGGGTTGATTTGTGGCTAGCAACTTACGGATTACACAGATTATCATGAAATTCGCCATGGAAGTAGTAAATACGTTGAAAATAAGGTTGAAAAGTGATATTGTGTCAATGTGTGTTTTGAATTAGGGGGTGGTAATTAATAATTGCAAATTAAGCTACGAAATAGATGAGTCAATAGGTGGGCGCTCCTCAACAGTTTAAGAGAATGATTCCAAATTTTCATGTTGTCCGAAAAAGTTTCGAGGTAATAACTTATTTTTACCGTTGTTGACTGAACTATTTATTGTTGTCAAAAAGAAGAAGTGAATACAAATATTTCGTTTGAACTTTCGAATAAAAGTAGAGTTCCAATCTATTAGAAGCAGTGACATTTTTACAGTCGGAAGTCCAATATTTATAGAATCATACCTGAAAATATTGCTATAACAAGGTTCAGTTACCTCAGACACTTAAACGAGATTGAAAATCTATTAGATATGCTAAAAATACCGGGGAAGACTTTAAGGCGGAGAGTATAGTATTTTTATTCTAATAAATAGATAATAAATGAATCAAAATACGATATTTCAAAGACAACAACGCAATTTTCAACATATCCAGTGACACCTTTTGTGAAGAACTGCTAGAAATTCACTCACCAAGGATAAGATTAAATTGGAATTGATAGAGAAATTTTGAACAATATACCGATATAAAATAGCAGAATTTTGGGTTGGGTTGGGTTAGTTTAGGTTAGGTTAGGTTAGGGGGGGTGTGCTAAAAATTCAGAACAAATGTTCACATTTGGTCTGCTTTTCAAACACCCTCTTTCACAGGCTACGCACCTCACTCCCAATTTTCTTTAACAGTCAACCTCATTAGGATACCATTTCTTCAAATAGTGAAAATTTCCAATTTTTTAAAGTTAACTTTTGATATTGTACACTAGATTGCAATTAGTAATTTTTGTTCGTATAAATTCAATGATTACTTAATTGAAAAGGTAAAAACGATCATATGTGAAAAAAAGTGAATTTTAAGAGAAATTATTATTATTTTCAATTGTAAAAACATGCTAGATCAACATTTTTGTATAAATTCTCTTTCAATTTGTTCGCTTTTTTGTGTAGATCATGAGAAAAATATAACAAATTCATTTGATTATTTGGAAAAAAGTTATCAACATGATATGAAACGTGATTGAGTGCATTTTCATGTATATTTAAAGCCCTGAAGCCAATAAGAGTTTCCACTTTTTTATTTCCAAAATTTTCCTTTATTCCGCCACCAAATTTTTACTTATGTATGCAACTAAGTAGGTAACTCAAAGAAATTGAAGACAAAACTATGTTTTCAGTAAATAGAAACTAATAAATGTTGTGAGCTGGGATTCTCCTATGACTAGGGCCCGTGGCATTTCACCAAATTGCCACCCTGTAGTTACGCCACTGATCTATAGTGATATTTAGGTTGACATTGGGTACAATTATAATAAGCGGTGAATAACTTATCCCTGAAAGTTGATTGACAAATTTTTAAAAAAGCAATGAACTCGAACTGTAATTTGAATTCGTCTTGTAACGTGACGAACTTGACTTTTATTCGAATTACAGTCACCAAAGCAATTCCTCCTTCAGATGGTAAGAAATCTAGAACGCAAGGGGACTGGATACTATATCGAGCCAATTGCATTCAATATGTTGTAAATTGAACGGATACTGATAATTTACAACTGCTATTGTATCATTACGAGTTCAAGCTTTAGTATTTGGACAACAGAAATAGAGTTACGTAAAGTACCATATTTTAACATCGGAAAAAGTGGACATGAAGCATTTATTACGCACAGAAATAGACGAAATTACACCGTGAGCAATATATCACGTTCTAAATGATGAAAATGAGTACGTGAGAATTGAGTTTTCTAGCTATTCATGCGATAGTAACAATAATATTCCAATAATATATTAACAATTGATCATTAGTTGATTCGAATAATAATTCTACTAAAAGTTTGTATTCGATAAATTTTAAAACACGATATTGGAATGCTAATCAAAACACAACAAAAATTTTTTCATCACTACATAGTAGTATTTAATAAAATATTTACCTCTACCATTGGTGCATATTTTCACTTTCTAATAATGTAGTTGACTTATTATTTAGACAAAAACAAGATCTCAATAGCATTATCGGAATATTCACTCAGTGGAATCCAGCAAAAAAATTCAATTTCAACAAATACTAATTAAATGACATAAAATCGAACAACTATTACAAATCCTGTCATTATGCATTACCTATTATAATAATGGTTTTCATCCCTTGTCATTTCATCAGTCACTACAAAGTTTATTCAAATTTAATTATTGTTTCATCCACATATATGGATATTATCACAAACTATAATTTCGTTGTAATAGTTTCAACTGTTGATGAGTGAATAACTCGGAAACAGACGTAGAGTTTATGATTATTAGGAATTTACGTGTATTTTCTATACTCCGTAATTTTAATGACCTGGGAAACCACGTGCATATTCGTAGAAATGTTCTGTGTTATGGAGATCGTTATTTTAGAAAGATAATTCGTTAATATTCAAGTCTGTTATCATGACAAACATTAATAAAAATCGTGATAGATCCATATTTATGTAACAATTCATCCCGGAGGTACTGTACCGTAGGCCATCACTATGAACTCCATAGGTTTAATAAAATAAAATGAGCAGATAACCACATAGAAGCTGTGGTCTCAGAATTCTTTGAATAGAGTGGACATCCCATAAATCCATACTTATGTGCAAAGCACGCAGGTAACTGCGTATCACGTCTATAGAACATTCATATTATTTTATTTGTTAGTGTATTTCCTCAGTCATATGAACAATGTCTTAGGTAAAAGAACTGAAATGACTGGTTTAAAAATAAACTAACAAAACAGATCAAACAGGGTAGCAAAAGTGAACAATATTTGCTCGATTTGAGTTAGGATAATTGTAATGCAATATATTATATACATTGAAAAGTGATACCAGGAAGAAATTTCAGCAAAATTCATATTTCAATATTAGAATCAAATAGAAAAAAAGTTACAGTAGATCCATCTCTGTCAAGTGTTCCTTCTAATATCTTATTTCGTACTCCTTTCGCCGTTATATTTCTTTACTTCCTCATCTCTTTTCGTCAATCACCGCACAGATAAAAACAAATTGGAAATGCCTACTATGTCTGTTAGTTCGGGCACTTCAAGAAAACGATCATCCAGTACCGCTTTGTAGGTTTTTCTCAAAACTTGTCACCTGATTTGGTCGACCGCTGCAATGCTGGTCTTTGCAGGTTGTACGGCATCGTTTATACTCTGCTACCAAATATTTTAAAGAATCAGTTTCACCAGAGTAGACTCTAGTTTAGATTTTATATTGGTTGTGCTAAAGTCTTTCAAACAAAAGTATTTTATCACATAACGATAACCAATTTTTTCCTTGTTCATAAATTCACTGAAAACCTTCACTACTGATGGCTGCCAAACAAATATTGAACAATTTGACAACTTCAGACTTGAAACATATGCTGTATAGATTGTGGACTTTCTTATACATTGGTATTTTTCAAGCAAGTCATGCCAGGTACTTCTGACTCCATGCTCGTAAACAACAATGAATGATGCGTATCTACAAAATCGAGGGAATTGAAAATCAAAACAGCGATTATTCCAATTTTGCACAATACCTTGACTGCAGGTGTCCGGCGCTTTGAACTTTCATTACCGGAAACCCATAAACGGCTATCCACATAGTGATCACGGGTTTACGAATGTTTATATCTTGAAAATAAATGAATTTTGGATGAAATTAATGAAACTTCCATTTTGATTTATTCAATTAATATCTCTCTCATATGTTCGATTTTTTAAATGGACTCCCATTCTTCTGAATTTCCAGAAGCTAGACGAGAGCGTAGATAAAACGAGATAAAACTTGCAGCTAGTGTTGACGTAATGAAATACGAGTTCAATTAATGTGTAGACAAATGACGTCCGCTTGTGTTTTATCCCGTTAACAACAAGCTAAACAGAATCTTACAATAGTCTTTTCCCGCCCGAATCGTTTTCTTAACATAACAAAAAGTCAACCTGAACATTAGCGAAAGATTTATTGTCCAACGATCCAACAATTGCTTCGAGGTGTTTTACATAAATAATGGGCGGACTACGTTTTCTGATTCTTCCGATAAATGTTATCCTATTCCAGACTGCTGTTTTCTATGTATTGTTGTATTCCAGGACTCTTTTATTTTCTTACATCTCCGTAATTCCTTCTTTTATACATGAGGTAGGAGCTTTTAAGTAAATTACCGTTTGTTAAAATACTCACCTTTCCTTTATGTCTTCCAAGGCACATCGAGTAGCATGTTATTTATTTGGATTTATCTTTCAACTTAGTTCTTCATGACATAATTGCCAAATGAAGAATAATATGACATATAAAAATATAGTTCGATTGAGAAGTAAATTGACCAGCTAAAGTATGTTCGTAGAAACCTATTTTCGTCTGAAACCCGTCTATTTAGCTCGCGATTGGTTTGTCATTAGGGCATACGTGTGTTTTTCATATTAATATTTTGTTTGAGTTGGCATCGGTTTGTATCGAGTGTTCAATATTTTTTAGTTCAAAGTTCGAGGGTAGTAAAATTTATATTCATTAATTGGTACATTACATATATCTTGG
Source organism: Diorhabda carinulata (assembly GCF_026250575.1). Lineage (NCBI taxonomy): Eukaryota > Metazoa > Arthropoda > Insecta > Coleoptera > Chrysomelidae > Diorhabda > Diorhabda carinulata. The sequence goes on along the minus strand of NC_079465.1, from coordinate 27,997,715 downwards.
AAGTTAGTAGTTTCCAATATAGTGCGTTTTAGACTAGTTACCGCTTGCCTACACTCAGCACAACAACGCTTAGTCAAAAAAACAACAAAGCCTAGTTTACGGGAAGAAATTTAGCACTGAGAAGTGCGACGAACTATCTTAAAGGTGATTCATTATATTTTGTCATCCTTTTCAATAAAATTTCAATAATTTCCATGAAATTTTCTTAAAACTTTGGCAAAAGTTTCCAAGTGTCAAATTTTGAAGTCAACCTTCTTAACTTAAATGAAATACCCTGTTTTTACTATTTTGTTAAGAAGTATTTTTCTTTCCTATTTCAATAATGAATCAATACAGAGTCCTAAGAATTCAGAGAAAACCTGGAAACTGAAAAAAGTCGGAGAGTTTTATAATGCTCAAAAATAAAATAGGTGTGATCGTTTCCACGCTAATTTGCTGAGCCCAAGATAACCTAAATGGGCCAAATGATTGAACCAAAAAAAGCAAAAAATTGACAGTTCTCAAATGCGTATGATCCAAAAAGCCTGCAAATTACCATGTCAGAAAAAATTAGCATTCGAAACTTTATTATATGAAACCGTTCAAAGTTCGCATGCATTTATCTTATCAATCAAAAACAAAATACGAAAAAATGGAAAAATGACTGCCTCAAATCGATTTTTTTCTTTTATCAAAAGCTCTGATAGGAAGATTGAAAAGTCAGGGAATTGCAAAATTGAAATTCATTTTGAGCTCTGCAATTATTTTGTTGCGATGAATAGTTCTCGAAATATTGCATATTCTTGCACTCACATTAGTGCCGTTTATTTTAAAAATGGGAGAGAAGTTTCAAAATAAAAGTTGCTCATTCAATATTAGATGTATTTTAATGTAATAATAACCTTTTGTCAGAAATCAACATTTTTAAAGGTGAGCGTGATGATGGTGAGCGTTCTGGTCGACCAATTGAGGTAGTTACTACAGAAAGTATCACAAATTGGTTATATCTAATCGTAAATTGGATTTTCGTGAGATAGCTGAGGCCGTAAAGATACTAGAAGGAAGGGTGTTCACAATCAAAGTTTTCAAAGTGGGTGCCGCGTTTGCCGAGTTGATAATTCAGAGCAGTGCTTGGCCTTCTGTGTCGATATGTGACAATAGATGAAAAATGGCTTTATCACTTCACTCCGAAATGAAAACGATCAACATCTGAGTAGATTGCAGCCGGAGAACCACGTCAGAAGTCTACAAGGGCATAACAAATAGCTAGGAACGTTATGGCTTTAGTATTTTGGGATGTCCATGCAATATTGTTCATTGATTGTCACCAAAAGGGAAAGACAGTCAATAGCGAGTACTACATAGAGTTGTTGGATCGTTTGAGTGCACAAATCAAGAAAAAACAGCCTCATATCTTGTAGATAGACTAGTGTTCCACCAAGACAATGCACCGATTCACAAGTCAACAACGATGGTTAAATTGTACCCGAATTACTCCTCAAATTGCTTCCTCATCCACCCTATAGTCTAAATCTGGCCTTCAGTGACTACTGACTATTCGCTGATCTCAAAAAAATACTCGCCGGTAAGAAATTCAGCATAAATGCAGAAGAAATTGATGAAGCTAAAATCTATTTTGAGAAAAAAGACAAATCCCTCTACAAGCTCGGCACCGAGAAGTTTAAGAGGCGTTGAAATGATTATATTGCTCTTGAAGGAGAGTAGATTGATGAATAAAATCGATTTTTGACAAAAAAATGTGTTTTTCTTAGTTAGTTAAATGACTTATTGAGGGATGTGAATTATTTGTTGCATTATGATAATGTTTCAATATACGACTATGTACCGATATGAAACCTATTGTACTTATCATGAATATAATATGAAAAAAAAAATGTAGATATTCAATATTGTTGATAGTATGATAGGAAAAATGATTCGTTTCGTATGATATCCTATTCAAATAAATCGTATTTTTGTTGGTGTTTTCAAAATTCCACTTTCTCATTTTTCATTACTCCTTATTTAATCTGTTCTCAAATTAAAAATATAATGCAGTTCTAGAAATTGAAAATGTGGAAAATAAACAACGGTCCCTAATGACAATCTTTGCTTCGGAAAATTATTTCATACAACAATAGTACAGACAGTTCCAGAATTGTATATTCCGAGCAATTAAAAAACAAAAAAAGAGAAAATCCTCGCATAAAGAAACATGACATAATTTTTCTACGTCTGCAATTACGTTGCAGTGTACATTAAAATATAACCTTGCCTTATTTAAAAAGTTGAGTCTTCATTAAGCGACAATAACGATAGGAATATTCATTGTTTCCAAGCAGAAATACGTACCGTTCCATTGTGATTTAAATATACAGCCGACGCGACGTTTAAATGATAATGACATGTGGATGCTGTTGGAATAACGATTAAAAAGTTCCATTAATTATGTCCTGCAACGCATATGCTATTGGTTAAGTGGTATAGATGTCACCCACAATGCACTAAATTCACAATTTATTTATCCGCCCAAAAGTACAGAGTGGAAGAGTTGATTTATAGATGTACAGATACACAGCCAATTAAAAATTTCCGAGATATTTTCAAAATACTATTTTCTCAGATTCTCACTTATATTATAACTTCTTGCTCTCACACCAAAATGTCTGGTATTCTCTTGAATACAATCCATGACAATATTATTAAAATAATCTTAGTCATATTAGCCCCCAAGTTAATATGTTATTAAGTTCCAGCACCACGTAAGTCAAAAACGACAACTTTTCAGAAGAACAAGAAAACTGTGTGTTTTTTTATCTGCCAATCCTATAATGAAAAGGTATTTTTTATGTGAATGAAAATTTAGGTACTGTCCAGACCAGAGATTCCCAAATTGGTCGGTATTGACCCCTTGGGTGTATTTCCAATTTTATGATCCGAAATATTGGCGGCTTACCGTTCCTCAGAGGAGAAAACAGCTACTTTCCTGGCTAATGCCTCGACGAATATTGAACTATATCTTCTCCGAAGAACGTGATGTCATCGGAAATCGAAATATTAGATGTAAATAGATATTATGTTTTTTAATTACTGAGCATCCCTCATGTATGTATGTATGTATTTGAGGTCTCGAGTATGCCTCATATATCAGTCGACGGCTAGCGGTCTACGGACTAATGGTTCGCAGTTGGAAGGGAAGATGTCGCCAGAAGGCGTCTACTGAGAAAGTACATGAATCAAGTAGCAGCGCCGGCTGGCTGTGTCTCCAGTTCATATTAGAGATTCCGAAGTCGTTGCGCCATTCCGAAGAGGCGCAACAACGTCGAAACTAGTCAGTGGTTACGACTCCTGCCAATTTCGGTGGATTGTCGATGTGATCAAGTTCATCGGGGGAGATGTAATTCAATATTTTTCGTGATATTAGCCAGGAAAGTAATTGTTTTCTCCTTCGAAAAACGACAAGCAAACATTTTGAATCATTAAATTCGAAATGCACCCTGTACAATCTACTCATTGTATACAATACAGACGGCAACAATTAACTCAGTTTGAAAAATGTCAAGTACAGTTGAAACTCCTCGCAAAAAATACATTTGAGAGAGGAGAACTCGACAAAATGTAGATGAAGTGCAGATGAGAGTTCATTAATATTTTTAATTTATAATATTCAACAATTCTGCTTGGGATTATCGTATGATATTACTGAAAAATTAGGATAAGTTTCGGATTCAAGTGTTCTATTTATTATAGACATTTTGAATGATCTCTAACAAAGAAGCTCCATTGAACTGATTGAATTGAATAGAAAAATAACAGTATCAATTGAAGAATGAGTACGTCAGAACTATTCGATATTGTCTAGAATATACAGTTTGGTATTGGCTATTCAATATGTTAATCGGAAGAAAATAGAGCTATGAAATAAAAATCAAGCCATGTTGAAGGTAGTATTGGCTCAATAACAGTTAAACTTCGATTTCGCATTTATTCGACAAATTTTTCAATATTTGTGTAGCGTTGAGCATTGGGGAAATTTAAAAGGAAATCTATCAGACTTTAGTGATCTCATTGCATATCATTGTCAAGAACATATGTATATTGTGACATGTATACTGCAATTCGAAAGATCTACTCCTTTTAGGAAATGCAGGATATGAGATGACTCTCAGGTGTGATGTTCTGGAGCTCCGTAGTCTCTTCAGCTGCCCATTAAAACAACAATGCCCCGACAAGACTTCTGTCAGTCCAGTCATTCAGTTATCTAGGCTCATACATATAACTGGATCAGTTGCCCATGAGTATCTTTCCTATTTCAACTCTTCTAGATTGTTTCAATAACAAATTGTTTTCTATCTACCTATTTTTATTGTACTTCCTCTATTGTCTTTGAGCCGAATCTAGAAAAAGGTTCATGAAGTTTTCACAGTGTTTGTTTCTGGGTTAGTACACTTCTATTCCAGTTCTATTTGCTATTCTAAACCTATCCGTATCCCATTTACTTCTACAGACTAGTTTTGAGATCATTTCTCTCTCAATGCTCAACTTTTTCTATATTCCAATATTTTGATGACTTTTGTGGTTTTATCCGTCAATAATATATAGAGAGGTGGATGATTGGGACTCACTTCTAATGCAACAGTTGGGCATGTACTTATGGCCCCGGTCGCACTTATGGAAGCCATTATTCTTATACTACGTATTTTATGTTCATGTGAAACTGCTATAATATAATAATCGGTGATTTTCTAGCATGTTAGCTTCCATTGTCGAAATCTGAACATTATCCATTTTTGACATAAGAGATAAAATGAATTGAATAATCGAACTTTGTCATTATTGCAAAGCTAACGAAATCATTCAGTTTGTAGGTGACCTAATGTTCAAGGAAACTATTCTGAACCTGATAATCTTCAGCAACTAGATCATGAGTGTAAACCGGTTTCGGAGGATCTAGGACACTGCTTGGTTAGTGTTCATACAGCTCTCATTATCGATACTTATTTTAGAAATTCAAATACCTTATTAATAAAAGAGAAAACATAAAGCCCTAATGAATACCTCTTACAAATGCGTTTAATTCTCAGATAGTAAATTTGATGAGGGATTATTGAACTTTCTTGTGATTGTAATCAGAAACATCATATAGGATGGGTTGTTTATTCTATTATTTGGTTTACATTTGAGCTCTTAAGTAACTGTTCCGCTCCGAGGAACTGCGTACTGATCCCACATTCACGCTTGGTTTCAGTTCCGAAGAGTTACATTTTATTGTTCGAAAAGAGATAATGTAGTAATTCAATATGTGATTTGGAGATGTCAAAGCGACTGTTGGAACTCATGTTTTATGGATTGGAACAGACTTGCCAAAGAACTGGGGACTATAATTTTTAAAAAATCAAAACTTCGCTTTGATGCTCTCGATATTAAGAATTCTCTTCGTGAATAGCGCTCGTTTGGAAACGAAAAATACTTTGAAATATGTATTTTATAAAGAAAACCTACGAGATTGGAACTATTTAAGGATATTCACTACAAAACTGCAGTTTTCTTTCTTTGTGGGACGGTCATTCAGTGAGTGGACATTATGTATTTTGACTGGAAGTTGCTGGGTGACATTTATTTTATAGAAAAGCGTACCGCGCCAGTACTTAGAGCTTGGAACTTATTCGTAAGTATCGTGAAAATATTTTTTGATAAAAATATGGTCGCTAATTAATGAATTTCCTCAAAGTCGCTTAGCAAAATTCAAAGCAGTTTACGTGTTATAGTTTTTATTAGTGCCATCAGAATGTTTAACATTTTTAATGGTGACGTACTCAGAACATATTATATACGTGCAATTTGAGTTTTTTACAGATACTTGAAACATGGAATTGAATCGTGAACATTTTCGTGCGATGAATTAAACGAACAGCAGTGTGCCGATCAACTCGCTTCGACTTTTGGTGACAAAGGACCATCTCACGATACCGTGTTTCACTGGTTTTCCAAATTCAATCGTGGTGGCACTTCGTTGTAGGATGAATTTCGTAGACGTCATCTAAAATTAGCTATTGTGCCATAATATATCGATGGTATGCACAAAGTTTTATACCCTGAGATTAGTGTTTACTTGTGTATTACTTTCACTAGCATTTGACAAACGCTCAAAAAAAGCTCGTGTCGATTGGTGCAAAGGAATGCTGAAAAAATTCAATCGTGGTGATTCAAGAAATGTCTTTAATATCGTGATAGGCGACGAATGAGGCATTTAGGAATATAAACTCAAACCTTGATCAGAAATAATCAAATGGATCTGCTAAGACGAGCCAAATCCAGCAAAAGCTGTTCGCCAGTTTTTTTGGAATAACTGGATATATCTCCATCATTTCATTATAGCGATGTAGAACGGTCAATTCCGATTGATGCATTAGCATTTGTTTTCGGAAGTTTTCGAAAAAAGCTGGAAATCAATTGCAAAAAACGAATTCTCCATTCTCCATCACGACAATGCGAGATTCCACACATCAGTCAAAAAAAAAACGTTTTTGAACAGACAAAACATCGAATTGATTGGACATCCGCCGTACAGTCCTTGCTTGGCACCTGATGATTTCATCTTCAACTTTCCAAATTTGTTTAAATTGAAATTTCGTAATGTATTTCTCCCTATTTCCAACTATTTTGAGTTACGATTGCAAAGATGTGATTGAACTTTAATCCTCGTCTCATGATTTGAATTTCATTCCTTCTCAGATTATATATCCATAGGTAGTTGTATGTCTGTTGTGGTTCATTATTATATTATTTTGAAGATTGATGAACGGTAAGTTGAAATAGAATTTTTTAAAATTACCTTTCTACAGTGAGATTTTTCGTTAGGGATCAAATTCTAGCTGGAATGTTAAGAAATAATTCCAAACAAAAAACATTTGTATAAGTTTTGAAAGTATTATACAAATAAATACATTTCTGGAAACAATACTCATACCACTTTGGAAATAACGCTTGACATATGTCCCAATTCGCTCGGATTACAGTTTGGCAGACTATTCAGTTGAAAATTAAAATCGCAGCAATTGAGAGTTGCGATTCATTAAAACGTGATTTTTTTCGAATTGAATTAATTGGGAATCGATTAAATTTCGATGAACTTCTAGCTGATAGGATTTTGCACGAATATTGGACAAATTGACGAAGTTGTCATTTCAACGTTGATAAGTTCCAAGGGTTTTTAAAATCCATATATTTCAACAATTTCACAAATCTACATATTTCAGTATCTTACAAGAATAATATCTCCAAATATAAAAGGAGAAACGGTTTTCTGCAGAGACTGACGAATAAATTTTCTTGGTCTCGTGGGTTTATTAATATTTATTCAACCAAAGAATTCATAAAATGTAATCTTAAAATTACAATTTCACAGTCGGATGAAATGAATACATTATTAGAACATTAATAACAAACAGATGGATACACTAATGAATTGAGAGTTAAGAAATGACATTTTTCAACAAGAAATTGAATCTCAAAAAACTAAAATATTCCAAATCAATAATATTATATTTCAAAACAACTTTCAACTATAATAGATTCAAATGATGCTAAAAAGTTGACAAAAACGAAATGCAAGACCAAAAACCAAATAATTGTTTGTATCCAATAGTACAGGGTGTTTTTTAAGTAGTCGAAAATTTTTAAGTCACTTCATTTTAATGTGAAAAGTTCTTATAAACAAGTGTCATAAGTCTTGTAGTTGATGATAATAATGGATTGTCGAATACTTCCGAATATACCAGGATTTTTACAAATAACAATAGTCTTCTATGATATGATTTTGAAGATCTAAGTTCAATATTGGTGTTGTATTAATTAGAGATTTTAGATATCCCCACACGCAAAAATCCAGAGAACTGTTGTCTCCAGGTGACCTAGGGGACCAGTGTTGTGGAGAACCTCATCCGATCCAATGGTCTGGAAAAAAATGATTTGAAAACTCGCGTACAGTCACTGCAAAATGTGGAAGAGCATCATCTTGCATGAACCACATGTGCCTTCTAATAGTAAGAGCTGTGTAAGAAGGAGAAATTGTCCTATTGAATGCTTTTCGATGATGCCAAACCAAACATTGATCGGGAAGGAGTGCTACAACATTTGCTTGGGGATTAGCATTGTCCGTATGTTGTAATTATGAAAATTCATAATGGAATGCCTTGAAAAGTTGGCTTTATCCGTGAACAGAATATAGGCAGCAAGATTTAGTTTGCTTGCAATTTGATTTAAAATTCATGGACAATTTTGTATACGGAGCGAATGGTCAGTCGATAGCAAATGTTGATAACGTTAAATGCGAAATTGATACAATAAATTATCTTCTAAAATATTCCAAATAGTTGTTTTCTGTTACTGACATTTACTTTATCAACATTATTTCAATGGCCACCTAGAATAAGCATGTTCCTTTATATCACGTCTATGAGTATCAGCAGGAAAAATACAATTTTAACAGTCAATTCAACACTTTTTATCTGATTAACGACAAGATTCTCAGACATGAATCCCTCCTTTTAGATGGAGTGAAGGAGTGCCTGCTACAAAATTGAAGATAACTTAGGAAACAACATGTATATTTAGTCACCTTTCTACAGAGGATCCGAATATCTAGCAGTAAAATGATATATTAATGCCGATTGTAATGGTTCATAATTACCTTCAATCGTATAAAAATGAAAAACAAATAGAAAGAAAATTGATTATGTCATCAATAATCAAGTAGTGTGCGTAGTTTTTGGTTGATTTCTTTGCTCAAATGTTGCAATAGTTGATAGTTTTCCGATTTTCAAGATGGTCAATGGAAATTATCCCACGCGCATCCCAAAAAACCGACGCCATGACCTTGCCTGCATATGAACGCCGATTCTCCCTTTTCAGTCCATTATTTTGATTCCGATTTAAAGTGATGGACCCACGATCCATCCGTAGCTTTATTTCTTTGCCAAAAACTCGATGGAAACATCTTCACGACGCTGTTTTTGTTCCATTTTGAGCAAACGCGGCATCCTTCTTACGCACAGCTTCCTCAAGTCCAAATTTTCAGTGGCCTCGTTTAAACTCTGCAAACACCATCTCTAGGTCACGCCAGGTACTTCTGGGACCATCCTCGTACGTATTGACGTGATTAGGGAACCATCCTATAGAGTTCATAGCCGATTCATAACCAAATAAGAAATGGTTATGGTGCTGGAATGGTGAGGATTTTGGCTGTAAAACTGCCTCTCATTAACTTTATATCGACGAAGAGAGGTTAATTCAAATGAAGAAGTCAGAACCAGGTAGTCTGATAGGTCATCCAAGGATTCTAGAATTTATAAAGCTAGAAAGCAATAACCAAATGCTTAGCACTATGGACGTAGACATCCCATTCGAAGTGGTAAGTAATGATCACTAATCATGGGTCAATAAAGAGCTTATAAAGCTGCGAAATCATAAATGTGTAGAAGTGCAAAATGTGCACTTTAAACATCAATCATAGTTTTTATTTGATGAATTGTGAGATAACAAACTGAATATTTATACATTCCAATTTTTTCAATATGTGAGAATATGTAAGACGATGTTCTACAGTAAGCAGTTTATTTAGAAATGTTTGATTGTGTTCTAGTACCTCCTGTAATTATTTTCAATAAATAATTAGAAATTATAATAATGTTTTTCAGAATGAAAACTTATAAAAATCGTACAAGCCGTTTCCGAAATTATTAAGGCTTTTCCTACATAAAACTTATTCTGTATAATAAATTGGCTACTTCAGTCTAGTTATAAAGATTCTACCATAAAATCTAAAGCTATCATAATACAATTCAATAATTTTAACAATAGAAAGCCTCTGATGGTAGCATAATCTTTGTTTTTCTTTCACTTTCAACCCAGTTTTTTCTTCTTTAAGTAAGAAAATGTCTACGTTACAGAAGTAGATCAGTTAGTACATAACAATTATAGACCATATCAACATAGCTTTCGTTTTATTAGTGGTTTTCCATAAGAAAAGTGTATTTTGATTTTAATATCAACATTAACATAGCGAGAGTTCGCTCTGATTTTTAAAATTTGAATACATTTATTAAGATTTGTAAGTCCTTGATAGTTCAGTCAACTTTCTGTTTACTGAATTCAGTGAATTTGTACGTTTTTTATTTTGTACACAAACAATGTTCGGATTTTCAATTTTAACTTTTTTGTAATAAATAGGGAAAACTCTTTACATATCAGTAGCTCTACCGCATTTTTTTATATGCCAACTTCCACAAGCTTGAGCATTCGAATCATCTATGTAATAAATTCCTTTTTGTTTGTACACCCTTGGGATTTTGTTTATCTCCATTCAAATACTTTCCGGTTAAAGGCTTATTAACCCTTTCTACTCTCATTAATACTGATTAATATGTCTGGTAATGAGAGTGACACTTTAATGTTGGTGCGGGTAAAGTAAGAAAAATTAGATACCTGAGATTTGTCATTGTACGAATAATTTTTTTCTGCGAGAAAATTAATCAGTCTTGAAGCTATTAGTTCCTCACAAAACTGCGTGAAATTATGAGAATTTATTAGGAAGAATGAAAAATTTGAGAATGAGAACTAAATAAATTAAAAATCAGTCTGAGAAAATCCGAAACTGTTATTAGATATGAACAGTATTGGTAACAACATAATTAAATTAATCACTCAAACCTTGGAACTGAAGCATCCTTAGGTCGTCGACAGAGAGTAGACACTTCGGTGGATCACAGCAGCTCGGTGCTCTATGTTGAAATTGTACTCTTCGATTGGAAGTTCATTTGTGGAAGACCTGGGGCGTTAAAAAGAACTGTCTATGTGCCTCCGCTCACTATAAATCTCAATATATGATCTTTTTCAGCTTCTTACCAATTAAACCTTCTATCAAGTTGACGCTTTGGTTAAGTTTGCTCTTGTCAACTTTTTGTTGTATGGTTCCATCCTTGTTATATCGCAAAGACTTTGTGGCAGCTTCATATTCGAAAGGTGCAGTCAGGGAATCTACCAAGATTTTTGGATGGATTCAACGTTGCGTCCTCTGCGTAGGACCTCAATAAATTCCTGTTCATTCCATCATGTTCCCTGATGCCGATGGATAAAAAAACATCATATTCTTAAAGGCTTTCGTTACGTTTCCGCCTTCGGTGAACTACATCTGAGGCTCATCTCTTTACAGTGCTATATTTGGGTTCAATGCTTTTTGCTTTTTGAACTAATTATCAGTAGATACTCCAAACTGTTCAAAGTTATTGGTCCAGGATCATCATCAACCATTAGTGTCTTGATTCGGACATAACTGCCAATTTATCCTGTCTTGAGTTGAGTTATGTCTTGTACTCTCAAAACTCTTCTAATGAGTCCATGATTTTTTCGTCCTATTCTTAATATCTATTCTGGTTAGGTTGCAAACTTAATTTTTTCAAATGGCAACCCCCATTTTTCTCTTTACCATTGGATAGAAAGTCGATTCTCGATGGTACACTAGTATTTATTTGCTAGAAGTTTCCGAAAAAATCAGGGAAACCAATCGCAGAAAACGATTCACTCTACACCACGACTATGCGAGCTTTCACAAATCAGTTCCAATAAATACAGTGTGTTATCCGCCGTACAGTCCTTGGCACCCAATGATTTCTTCTCATTTCCGCGGATTAAAATTAAATTGAGTTTCTCTACACCAGAAGAAGTGGTTGATGCGATCAATTCAATTGTATGCAAGAGATTATTGGATTCAATAGTGAATATTTTTAAAAACAATGAAGCCGTATATAATTACGAATATTTCTATTTGTCCATTCCAAAAACTAAAGTAATACCCCTTGTAATCATCTATATTTACTACATAGTTCTTTCAGTATCGCAGCGAATCGGATAAATATGTCAAATAGTCAAAATACTTAATTATTAAAAAGAAAAAAAAATTTTCCCGCCATGCGATTCTCAATTTCTGATGGAGTCAAGTTTTCATTGGATTGTCGTGTATTTATGAAATAAGTGAATAATACTGAATATATTGAATTAAGAGGAATGGAATTTTGGTTTGCAGTGAGTAATTTAGCTACTCATTTTTGTAGGTTCCAGAGTGTTATGGCTTTCATACCATCCCTCTGATTATTCCAAGATAATGAAATGAAGCACAAGTTGTATAATAATTTCTAATTTCCACTTAACTTGGTAACATTATCATATCTCATGGAGATACTTTCCATAACTTAGCATAAAATACATTACCGTACTTTTTGTCAAATAAAAAGTGAACTTCGCTCTCAATTTACTTCGATCGCTCTCTAGGTATGGCCCTATAGTATCCCTTTAACATGTCTCTTAATAACGTATTTTTTGCAGCTGTTATGTGCCAAAATATATTTGATATACACAAATTTTTCACAATGAGTGATAAATTATAATTTGAAGGTAGATAGAAAAGTTAATTAACTTGCGCGGACAAAACAGCTTTGAAATTCCAAATTTTGTACCAGATTTTCAAACAACCGAAAAACATATATCATTAATATAATAGAGTGTAGAAATTAACGACGGACATCCACGCGCTTCCAAGCTTATGGTATCAGGGTTGTTGAAAAACGTATAAATCTGTGTTTTATCTGAATACGGGATGTCGTTCATTAAGTTAAAAAATATACAATGTGTTGTAGTTTTTCGTGATACAATCCCCATATTTTTGCAATTATTTCACAAACTGCTCAATTAGTTTCAATTTAATATGAAGAGGTGGCAATTATACCTTTTCAGGCGGAACCAAAGTAGTATTGATGAAGTTTTTCTCGTCAGGACTGAAACCGTGGCGCGTCCATATTGTATAACTTGACTGTTGACCCAACATTAATCGCAGTTAAGTCAATGTAGTTTTCTTTCATATTAACTGAGTACCTCAATAGAAGAGATGTAAATACATTTCCATTATGTAGCAAGACTGCTTTGGGGCTAGTTTTGGATGAATCAAGGAAGAAACAATAAACTAAATTGTCCTTTTTATTGAAATACTGAGTTAATTCCGTTTCTCAAAATTGGTACCAGGAAAATAAGGTTTGAGATGATAAAAAGTTCTCATTTTTTAGCCTAAAACGAAGCAATTTAGCTGCATATTTTGAAAAACTCAAGTCTCTAACTAGGTTATTAGGTTCAATCTAAGGAAAAAATTGTGATTCGTAGTCGACTGAAAAATCTGACCTAGAGTCGTTCATCGGAGCAAACGTTTGTGAAACCTCAATCATCACACAAGATATTATCTAGATTCGGAAGTGGGTGCGGAACTGGTATTTCAGATCTATGGTACATTAGAGGAATACCTGCATCAAGGTAATGATAACAAGTTTTCTTCTTGTTATCCGTATTTAATCATTCCAAGACTACCGCACAAAAGTAGCAGTCTGTTGTGTAATTTATCTGTTAACGCTGTATTATTGGAATATGCGAAAGAAATGTAGTTTTCTCACCCTTAAACCATAAGTTCATATCTTCCTCACATCTTCTGCACATCTTATGAAGAGCCCATGCTTTGTCGTGATCCCCAAGTATTAATTTGAAGTTAAGCAAACTTCTTCACAAAATCACTTACATCTCTTTGATGACTTTCCACTGTATATTCACCACAAATAAAACAGAAGCTGTCCGGAGATAGAGCTAGAGCACACATATAAAAATAATAGTACAGAAGCGTTTGAATGCTGGATGTCAACTCAATATGGCAAGGTAGGGTCAGCTAGATAATAAACTTAGCCAGTTGGAACGTGATTAAACGTGTTCATACACGAGAATAAATGCAACCCTTCACCAATCGTCAGAAATTCTTTATATCCCCCTTATCACTAAATTGTAATTATATTTATTTGGGAATAAACAAGAAGAATTGACGTGATTATTTACGTCTATTATTTTTTTTTTCATTCTCAGAATCATATATTATTGAAATTAGAGTAGAGATTACAATTCCAAATTAAATTGGAAGCTTAAAAAATAAAGTAAAATATTTTAAGATAACAGTTTTATACAAAATATTTTTTTCGGTGTTGGAAGATCAAAATCAATAAGAAAATGTATAAAATACTTATACAGCTTTCTACTTGCCGACCTGTGTTATTTAGGGCGACAATTTATTCATCAATATTGAGGAGTTTACTATATAATAACTTATTTGCTCGAAAATAATATTTTCTAAATATTGGACTTGTAAGATAGACCTGTGATATATTTATATCTCTGTTCCATTATATTGAGTGTTCATTGTTTTAAACTGTTGTGGTGGCTGATGAATTATTACTATTAGTCTGGCAGGATCAGTTTGATTCCAAATCATACCTCGTTCTTTTCATTCCAGTACATCCTTGTCCTCAAACCTAAAATATCCAAAATAAAAATATCATATGAAAATTCGAGCTTACTTTGAGGTCTTTTCTTGCCACGTCTCACTCAATTTCCTTTGATCCTACAAAAAGAGAATCCGACAGCCTTTTGTAATATTTTTATAAAGTAGTAAAGTCTTGTATCATATCAGCCGTGTTCGGCTTCTTAAATAGAAAAATGTATTCAGAAAAAATTCCTTTGTCCATTCAAATAAAACAAGTTTTGTTATTGAAGGAGAGAATTATTTAACAGACAGTAGCGGATCAAAACAAAACGATTCTTTAGTATTTTGTTATAATTTGAGTGAAAATTGAATCGAAAACGGAACACAAAGATGATAGGTGGTTCGAACAATCACTGAGACTTTACTGAGTTATAGATCTAATAAAATCTTCTATAAGGATATGATCAACCATCTATAGTCACGGTTTTCATTACTTTATTAGTATAATCTCAACTTTGAATTGATAATTTGCGATCTATCGGAACAGAGGCGTCTCTAGCTCAAGTAGTGACTGGATGCAATTATGCGCCATCTAGTACCTAAGCGTGCTGATCAATATAAAAATGGAATATGTAAAAACAGCACTTCAAGTTACCATAAACAAAGACCTTGTAACCTCCTCCGTATTTTTAAAAATTTGTCCGGAAACAACTGGGTGTGGTTTCAAGCTTTCCATGTCTGTCAAATATCTTCACTCTGATATTCAACCACAAATAGAACAGATTAAAAATTCAGTAGTGAGCAGACAGTTTTAGTTTTGGAAAATGGATGCAATTTATGTAAAGTTCACCGAGAAAAATGAATTTTATGGATGAAGAGTGAACAAAAATAACAGAACACATTTTGGTGGTCATTTAAAATAAATTCAATTCGAAGACGAAATAATACAGAAGATAATCACATGTTCTGGAGGTACCTCAATCGGAATGGGAAAAATGCTTCGACAATTGGATCAAATGCATCCAAGTGTATTGATCTGAATCGAAGATAATAAATCCGTATCCAACTATGAATATTTGTAATGTGAAATAAAGCTATGCGAACCGTTCTTCTTTTTACGTGGGTTACGTTAGGAATCCTTGAACTGTACTTCTATCTGTAAGTTTCCCTCTGAAACTTTCACAAGTATCTACCTTCATGAACTTCAATCTAGTTTGACGTTTAAAAAATATGCTGCAAAGTTGTTGACTTCGGAGTTCCTACCCTCAAAGAGATTAGAAAACCCCATTCAAGTGATGAAATTGTGATTATTAATTAGTCACAATTTTGAAATATTCTTCGTATTCGTTTAATAGGACCCTGTCCCGTTTAATTCCAGATATTGAGTCTCCTCCTGAGCTCTTCTTGAGAAGCTAAGCTTCAATTTCTGTAATATCATAACATCTTATTCTATCTCTTTGGCTTATACCCTTAATTCAATAATCTACATAGTTTGAGAGGATAATGAGCTCATTGATAGAAGAGAAAATGAAATATGCCAGCAGTACCAAAAAAACGGCAGTTTGCAAAGAAATTCTAAGTTGATGTATGCTCCAACAACAAACAATTCAATTAGGGTTAACCGAATTTTAGCCCATCAGGAAGGAATAAAACATAAACTGAACTCACTGTATACACTATATATACACTCCAAAATTCCCAATTACACTGTCTGAGGAGCGTTTTGCCTACCAAGTTTTCGTCTCCAGAGACTGAAGATAAATAGTTCACTTTCATGTTTTGAGGAAAACTCGAAGAAAATCAGTAATAAACACAAAATTATAAAACTTAATGAGAGAACAAATCTCTAAACAATCCTTGGTCGAATATTGGTTTAAACAATAATTAACCAAGATGATTTACTTATCTAAATATCTTATTAACTCAAACTCTAAATAGAAGTTATTTCTCACTCCGGAGATGTATTTCTTATATATTCTTATCTATCACTTTGTATTGTATTGGAAAAAAGGAATAGGTCTGGTTATTCTTGATTGAATTTTGATTCCGTATCATTCAAAGGCATGCCTGTTTCCGTGCGATTTTTACGCGTTTCTACCCTTACTGCACCCAACACGGTTATCGAACTTCATGCACGGAATCTAACAGCCTCGTTCACATTGACGTGGCAATATTTTTTTCCAAGGATAGAAATTCCAATTTAGAATGTAATCTCAACTTAAAATGACTTTCATTCAGAAGAATTCATAAACAATTGGAACGAAAATAGTTCTGCGTCTGCGTAGTTTGTAGTGATTTTTTCATCACTTCACTTTTTTCAAGTTATTCAACCTTGTGTCAAAAGATATAAAACTAAATAAAAAACAATAAAGTCAGTGTTCATCAACCAAATTAGCTTCTTGGATTTTCATCAAATTTCGAGACTCTGTAGATTTGGAAATATGAGAAATTTGGTCAGGATATGCATCATTCAAAAGAATTCTTGATACTTTTATGGTGAATTGAAGATTCATGTTTCAATTTCATTCAATGTTTCATTCAATATTTTGATTTATTTAGTCTCACTCAAACACTACTGGATCAGCATGCACTTCACTAGAAAATCCAGATATAAATTTGTTATCCAAATTTCAATATGTCTAGAGGCTGCAGCAATCATTTCGAGATATAAGGTCAAAAGGATGTAGTTCAAAATTGCAACTACAAAATGTCCTCGATCATTAACTCCCTACTACTGTTTTTTATGGCCATTAAGACAAGTTGATGAGCTTATTTTGACCTCTATGGTTTAACTTCATCTCTAGATAAATGTTGCTTTATATTTATTATGATGTACTATTGCAGATATATTAATTTAAATTTGAAACTAAATATCTGTGTGTCATTTTTGGTGACCCGGATCTCATAAAGTTCAGTTTGTGACTTCTACCTTAATAGTGGATAAGTGAAGGTGTTGCTGTCGGCTCTCAATGCGTTGCATCGATATTTAAAATCATCAATCGGACTTTAGTTGCCGCATTTTTCGCGAATTTCGAAAGCCTGAGTAACTAACAACATGACAAACCAGGGAAATTTCAACAAATCTGATATATACAAATGGGATTATTCTGATTTGTTTGAATTAAAATACTAGATGAATTTACGTTGCTAGATTCTGTTCAAATCTGGATATTGAATTTGAATGATGTACTGAGTTGTGATTTACGCTTTGTTTCACATATTGTTTCCACATAAAATCGATGTGGAAATACAATCCCATCATTTTATTTTTTCTATCAGTGATTTTCGAAGGGGATAAATTTTGACACAATACAGCGACTGACGCTTTACATGTTTTTGAAGATTAAGCGCATACAACTATTCCAATGTAACATCAATTTTGATCAGAATGTAACTAATTTACGCCAGTTTCCTAGTTTAAGTGATATATAATAGATATTTTGATTGTGAGTTTGTACTGTATTGAATTCTGAAACAAAACATTATATTAGACGAAATCAGAAGGAATAGTTTTGAGTACAACCAATCAGATTAAGATCTCTTTTCACTTTATTGATTTTTAAATTGGAAATGATATCTTTTATTTTTAGCTTTGGTATTTAATGGATGATTTTGATTTCCATGTATTTGGACGTTTTATCGTTCAAGGCTTCATAAACTTTATTAAATGGTTTTCCAACGGAAAATTTTAAATGGTGTTGTTGAAGTATGAAATTTGAGAATCAATTTTGAAAGTTGTGTCACAAGTAACGTATATACGTTTTCCTATAAATACGCATTGTCCCGATGAATTATTCTTCACATTCAAATAAAGTACTAGACTGATTCAAAATATTATGTATTGTTGTAAAAAATTGATTTTGGGATAGGATCATTCATAAATAACCAACAATTGTTTACTTATTACTAAGAAAATGTTCTGTTTCTTAATGTTCTTTTGACACTAATTGAAAGCGAGTACTCCTCGGTATTGCTGGGGTTCTGTTTTTATTTAGACAAAAAAAAAACACCACATTCACGTATAGGGTTCACATTCAATCGGGGTGAAAATATGAAAAATGAGAAGATTTTGTATTCCTTTTTGCAGTAGAGTTTCCAGACACCTTATCAATCGGACTAGTAACAATAATAATAACTTATACTGAGGAATATTGCACGTGTTCCTTGATATGTTCTGAACAATCATTGAGATCTCCAAGTTCGCACAATCACAGATTACATTGAGAAAGCCGTCAGAAGATACGAAGATAGACTCCACAAACATTCTGTGAGTGAGTGCTGTACTCGTAGCAACAATAAAGAGGTAATTTGATCACGTTAATAAATAGGACGGATCCAGATGGCAACTAGATTATAAACTTGTAACTTAGTTATTAATCTTTTGAATTTGTTGAGGCATCAACACAATTTGACTCTCAGCAAATAAATCATGGATTGTATGTATAAAGGAAACACATTTGTTTCTCATTGGACAAGACAATTGTTGCTTCTCGTTATACTCTAATGACTCTGGCGTTGAAGCTCATGTTTTCTTTTGTCCTTCTATGGAAAAAAAGTGAGATTACCTTCAATTCACATGTTGATGTAAATCTTTTATTTTATATTGAATACAATTGATATTTCAATAACTTATTTCACCACTAGTGTCACCATTATTACCAACTTAACTGGTATCGTCAGTTTATCTTTGACACGAGAATTTGTACTAATATTTTGGTCATCAAGTATCACTGTATATCCATGAAACATATGGTGTCATACTCTAAATATTGATTCTAGTAAAATTGCAATTCAATGGGAAATATTTTAGTTTCGTAGAAAAGTAATGAAATATTTTCCAATTTAAATAATAAATATTTCCAGAAGCATGATGATTTCATTAGGAGCCTGGAAGAATCCATTACTGGACATATAATGAACTATATTTTGCATTATACTTTTTATGCGAATCTTCAAATGAACAATATCTACTGGCAAAAGTGATTTTAGTGTTTTTAGGATCTTCGCGCGAATTTCGTAGGGATAAAACTACCTTTAGCAACGATGTTGCTGGAAAGCACGTTGATTCTCAATAATCATATGATGATAGCATATGATAACATTAGTTTTCTTTATTATAATTCTTTCAAATGTTACAATTTTTTTTTTAAGTGTTGTACAATTATTGTTGATCAGAAATTCTGAACTTGCTACCTCTTTATTCATTTCTTATAATGTGGAATCTATACTTATTTCTATCGTTATTATAATATAATAACGATAGAAATATATTGTATCTTCTCTCTAAAATCTATTTGAACAAACTATGTCTATGATATAGGTTTTAATAACAATAATACTCTTTCATCTTATCTTTAGGTGATTTTCAGACCCATATCATTATAATAATTAGTGAGTTCATAACACGTAGATATAGTAACATGCCCGTAATTATCAATTCCTTGGTTTTGTTTTGTTTTGTTTCATGTTACTTCTCATTATTTTCATAGAAATTATTAAGTGAATTGTATATATATATATATATATATATATATATATATATATATATATATATATATATATATATATATATATATATATATATATAAATTTGACCACGATTTCCACATTTTCTATAAACATTATCACTTCCCCATTTAGTCTTATGCTATCCTCCATCCATCTCTTCCTTCGAAATCCACAATAGTCTGTTCGTTTAGTCTAATCCTTGATTGGATCGTTTGCTCAATTTTTAGTTCTTCTATGATATTTATTTGTTTATTTTTGTATTCTAACATTACATTTAAGTTCTGATTATACACCCTCATCTGAATTCCTGATGAATTTCTTTCAAAATCTTTTTCCACTTGTTCAACGTCTTCCACTACATATTTTTCTATTTCTTCATTGATCTTAACCCCCATTTTCTTGAATTTATATTCTCAAATTTTCATTTTGATCTTCTTCCTCCTCTTCCACATCCGCAACTTTTTTCCTTAAGTCCTCATCATTCTCCCTGAGTTTCTCAAACTTAAAATTTCCCATCTCTTTGATATACTTCTTATTTTTTCACTTTATTTTTCTTCCATATCTTCGAATTTATTTATAGTATTATGAAAATTATTTATTTTCCCCTCTTATTGTTTATCTCTGTCTCAATATTTATTCTCATATTTTTCTCCTGATTTATCATATCTTCCTCAATATCTACTATGTATTTGTTCATATTTATAATCATCTTGTTTATATTCTCATTCATATTACTAATATTGAACTATTCATATCTTCCCTACTACTTTTTATATATGTCTTAATATCTGCCCTCATCTTTTCATTCTGATTCATCAATTTTATAAAAATTTTCATTACTTCATCACCTTCCATGTCCTAATTGATTTTGTACTACAGTCCCTTTCCTACTTCTACGAATTCCTTCATTTGATCTCGCGATTTTACAGTTTTTTCAAATGATGTATGATGCATCTAACATGAGGACGATGTTCTTCTACATCTATGAATCTGTTGATGGAATGAATCCATTTTCATATTCCTATGAAGATTTGAAAGCTTATGAAGGAAATCTGCAGGATATAAACTCCAGGATACTCCAAAATCAACTACATAACGTGGAAACGCTCCAAACGACAATTATCTTGTTTCGAATTGATTAAAATATCGAATATAAAGTGTAAACAATCGTTTTTGTTATATTTGTGGACACTTAATATTCTCAAAAAAGACAAGATCTATTGTAGATTCGTTGAAAAGACGCGTATATTCATTAATTTGGATTTCCTGTTGCAATATAAAAAGTACTTGAAGCACCGCACTACAGTCGGACTGCTAGACAACATTTAGATGCAACATATCCCTAATATCGATTGGTCGAGAAGGGCATTCGCCTCCTCGTTCTTCAAAGTTAAATCTTTGTTATTTATGTTTATAGGGTTACTTCAAATCATTAGTCTACACGACACATATGGTTGATATTAAACGATTTAAAGAATCGTATTCAAATAGCGTGTAACACCAGAAGAAATACACCTCAAATCTTTCAACGTGTTCCATAATCCATGACACGTAGACTACGTTCATGTATTTTGGCTAGAGGTAGTTATTTCCAACACTGAATCGTTTTTCATTTTACATCTTCACTCTTTTCCATTCAATTTATTAAATAAACATATAAATTTACCCTCGTATAATGTGATTAGTGATTAGTCCTTTGCGAGTGCCAAACAACGAAAAATACAGTTTCTAGCTTTACTGAAATTTAAAAGACCCATCTTAATTTCATACGAGAAATCACCTCCTGAATTTCATTCTTTTTACAGAAAGATTTATGACATCACCTTCAGATATGCCTGTACCTATCTTCAGTATCTACATAAATTCAGTTTCAGTTTCAGTCATGTATTTTAGGTAGCATTCTGTAAAGTATAAATCACGCATACTTGATAACGATGCATCCGAGTTCTCGATATCTAGTTCGGCTCGATTAGTCACTTATTTGATTATTGAGCCCGTTATAGATGAATCCATATATATGGTGGTATGAAAAGGAACCATAAATATTTAATGTCGATAATTTCAAGTGACAGGAAATGCATCTATTCAGAAAGTTATGAGGAATTTCCAACTCTGTATAGCGGTTAACCGCAAACTGCCCGTTCGGTGGCATATCATGAACTAAATACGATTGTATTCATACTGCTATGTATATTTGGAAAAGTTGTGATTGAACGTATACGTTTTGGTAATTGCTATATCAACATGCTAACCAAGCTTTCGTAATTCTGTACTGACTTGATAATGAGGCTTTTTCATCTGCATATTATAACGCACGAATTGAGCTCCACAAATGTTCATTAGTAGTGCCAAGGGTACAATTCCTATCAAATTTTATATCGAATAACATTATAAAGGGATATTATGCAAGTGAATCTGATAATAATGATAATAATTTGTATGCTTAAAACTAGTTGTGATGTACGTATTGAAGAAATAATTTTAAATTTTTGAGTAACCATGAACTAGATGGACAGCAATAATATTCTATATTGAATTTTGTGATGATATCTTTGAAAATATACTCCAATTCAAAAACAATAACTAAAAGAATATTTGCAGTGCAATATCGTGATTATCTAATTTTTGCATACTATAATCAATATAACCCCTCATTTCGCAAGTATATGGCCGATAATCAATACGAACTAAATCTGGAGAACATGACGAACGCTCAATTAATTCGGAGTACAAGAAATCAACTCTGCTTAAATTACTTCGGCGTTTTTTTCTATCACTTAATAATATTTCAAATACTGTTAGCATGAACTGTCCTATTGGACGTTGCATTTAAAGTCTTACTCATCATCACATTTGAAATGTTTGTGTCTATACTGGGCTAGAAGACGCCTGTTTGCTTGTATGCATGTGTTCAAATTAGTTTTTTGTTCACTACCAGTAACAGGATACGTTGACAAAACATATGAAGGCACAGGAAGTTCATTTTCTGAATCTGACATGTCTGATGAATTTGCAGACGCTTCTGCAGAATCCGATGTTGTATAATGCTTGTCATCAAAAGAAGCGTCAGAAAAACCAGTCACACTTTCTTCATTTGAATCAAACAAATGTGCAATGTCGCCTTCAAGTTCACTCTCAGTAAGCCCTCGTTTTGTCATTTCAATATTTTTTTTCATAATCTATTTATAATAATATTTTTTACAAATAAAAGACAGGATTACGAGAACCTATCTTATGTCAATGCTCGGATATAACTGCGTATATAAACATGACAATTTTAACTCGTCAAACCTACAAAAATCGAAGAATGTGCAAAACTAACAATGACTCACCGGTGACTCACGGGGGTCCACAAGAGTAAATTCACATGTTGAGACCGAGTGACCACCCGTGGGCACTTGAATTGAAATAAATCTAGGGGTTTAATAATATCCACCTCCAACTATTGTACACTAAAAAAATATTTAAAAAATAATGTACGTATTTAACAATAAAAAAAATGACGGTCCATATGTGAAAAATACGATTTTCCAATGCTGTCTTCAACGTCTTAAATAATATATTTATTTAAATAAAAGTCCCCCAAACCTATGTCAGAATGCATCGTTTACAATATAGTGAGAAGAAAAAACGAATTGGTTTTGCATTGATCATGATATCAAGATTTTATGAGAATATTTTTCTTCTTGATAATATATTGATTCTGCTTCTGTTACTAATGTTTCTTATTCTATATTCTACTTATCAACCAGATCCTGATGTTCAAATCGATTCTTAATTTGAAATAGCATAAGTCAATCTGCTCCACAATTTACTTTGTTAGCCCAGAAGAATTTTTCAGGATTTATAAGAAAAAATTTGAGAGGCACCAATAATTTTTGTTTCAAGCATTTATTGTTTCAAACATATCAAATCGTTTGTAATGCATAATCAAATAAAATTTTCTTGAATACTGATGTATACCAAAAAAATGAACATGATTTACGTTAATGATTGATTCAATTTATAGGGAAATATGGCCAGTGTACAAAAAATTATTAGAACCACGAACTGATGTGTGGAATTGGTGATATATTGAACCGTTCTCGCCGTCTCTCCGGGGAACACACTCAATATTTCAGAATATTCAGCCGACAGGCATAAATCTAAGGTGTTGGCAGTATACGGATGGAGGTATTCGTGCGAAATTGCAAACTTTCAATGCTTTTGGGATTGTTCACCGAACCCCCTTTATCTCATTGTTCCATTATCCGTAGACAAATGTCAGAATTTGGTTGTAACTTGTTTCCTACTGATACAATTAATAATTCCTATTCCTCGAAGTTCACTTGCTAGTTGTGGAAGTATTCTTCTCAATTTGGTTTTCAATCACGATATCGCCACAGGGCGAAATTTAAATATTTAATTTCAGCCTATTTTGATCACAGATGTGAATATACGTTTCTAGCAAAAATCTCAAATTTATAAATGAAAAATTCAATTCGAATGCTGGGTATACACTACAAGTGTATATCCAGCAATGAAGAATAAGAAATAACTTTTTCAGTATAATATTAGATATTATATTAACGTATGTAACAAATGTTTCCGGGAAAAATTCGTTGCCTTTGATTCAATTCTAAATAACTTAAAATCTAGTTGCCATAAAACACACAGATTTTAGATTGTTTTATTTTCTTAATTTTTGTCAAATTCTAACTTATCTTATCAGGTTGAAAACTGCTTGTTTTAACGTAAATAGATGATTTCTAGTTTTTTCCAAAGGCGTAAAGCAGAGGTGAAGGACCTTTTCTCCACCCCTGAATATTTTTTTCTCAATTTTTGAATTCTACCATCATTCATCAATAAAAAAGGAATAACATTTGACTTCAATAAAGAACAAGAGCTTTTTGGAGACGCTCGCTCACACAAATACCTATATGGATGGATAGAGAATCGAATTTAGAGGAAAAAATTAGTATCCTCAACTTCCCACCATTCCTTCTCTCATAGCTGACTTTGATTACTCCAAATGAGGAAGAGCTCGTAATACGATACTTAAAAAAGAAATCCTCACGAGTGAACGACGTCAGGAAAAAAATAATACAATTCTCTTGAATAAAATTAATTCGAAATAACTGAATTTATTAGTTTCTGTATCCAAATATAACTTATGTTGAATCAATTCTCCTAGTAAACACTTTATGCTACACCCAACTAGATGTTGAGAAGTTTGACAGTTCATATCATATTTGAAACAAAGTATGATTTTGTTTATAATTCCTTATTACCCAAAATAGAGAAGGATTCTATTCGTAGGAGAGGGATATGAATAAAATATTATTAATGTTAAAAGTCAATTATGCTTCATAATCAATTTCTCATGATTAAAAAGCTGCATATTTTGAATAGGAATTATTTCGAAGTTCATCTCTTAACAGCTTTGGTTCAATTGAGTTTGAATGTAACAAGGGCATGCGGACATTTTTGCCAACGACATAAATCAGCAGAGTGACTTTTTACACGCAATTTAGAGACCCATAGTTTCCACTAACCCCAAGTGGGTTTGGTTTACAAGAGCCGCAAGATGGCAACTTTTCACAAGAGATTCATTTATTTAGAGAAAAATATGCCCTATCTCGGAGGAGAGTTAATGCCTACAAGTACACTTGTTAGAAGAGATAACCATGTCCTTTTGTTTAATTTATCGTTCAAGTTATACGGAAAAATGTAATTATGAAGGATAATCAAAATTAATATTCAAACGTTTCTATTTTACAGACAGATTTTTTATTGATAATAGTGAATAGAATTAAACTTTGCTCAACAGTAGTTTCCTACTACCTATAGAATTATGACAACTCTTAGAAATGTACAGGGTGGATGGATGAAGATGCAATTTTTAAAAACTCTATATTTTGGGACTAACGAAAGCTTTCACTGATATAGTCAAAAATGTACTATTAAGAATATTTCTCTATTAGATTACTCACACGTACCCACCATTTTCAGCTTTTGAAACAGAAGCAATTAAAAAATCCTTCCTTTCTCATAATATGCGTTTTACTAGACCATAATCTCTCCACATGTATGAAATCGGTTTACACGATGTAGTTTTTCTAGTTTAAGAGATGAAGTAATCAGAAAGAGCCAGAAAAGGTCTAATTTTTCAGCGGCAATAGCGGCAAAATGGCGATTATAACAACCCTGTTTCCCAAGAAATGCAGTCGTCATTATTAGGTTCGGCATCAGTTTGATATTGGTCGACTATTGCTAGACCTATTTCCAAATAATTATTGGAAATTACAAGCTTGGAGCATGGAGAGATCATGTCAATAGAATGAACAACGATCGACTGGCGAAAATCGCAAAGGAAGAGAGACCCAATACAAGTAGACCGCCTGGAAGACCACCAAAGCGCTGGTATGAGAGCTGGTCCTCGCAGTCACAACTCAGGCTGCCTCTTTGAAAACACAAGACATAGTCTTAAAATAAGAAGAAGAAGAAGACAAGCTTGGAAACTCAAAAACACTGGTCATGTGTTCATGAGCCAAAAAATCGTTGAAATCTCTCTCGACCTTTTTTTTTAATTCCTGGAGTATAATGATGTATTTAGCGGCAAATTGTGAGAAAAATCCATTAATATTACATTATATATTCACAGTACTAGAGGCTTTAGAGACCCATGATTTCTTTTCTCATCAGACTTTAACTTATTTGACAATTCTTCTCCACAGGTCTCGCTTCTGTACTTTTGCCCTACAATTCGTTTCTACCACTTTAATATTTTCCAAAACTGCATCTCACTTTTTTTTCTGGTCTCTCCCTCCTCCTTGTACCCTTTTCCCCTTTTTCAATGACCCTTCTTGCAAATCTATTTCCCGGCTTTCTTAGTATGAGTCAACCATTTTATTCTTTGGGCTTTTATGTATCTTGTTATTGATGTTTAGCTTCCGTATGTAACTGTTGGTTGTTGCTCTTCATCTCTACTTGACAGTATTGCTCTCAGCTATTCGAATTCAGAAACTTATATTGAATTTAGTTTTGAATTTGAATTGACTTTTTTTTGGTTTTTAATGCTTTCCAGTAGAAAGTATTTCCTCCCATGGCAGTGGTAACAGCTTGACAGCGACAAAGCAACAAGCGACAAAGTTTTTTATTAGATTTTGGATAACATTCTTCGGAAGTCTGTTCCACTTCTGCACCTGTATGTCGCGAAGCTTTCTAGAATAGCTGGGGATCGACACATGCCTTCGTTAACGTCTCCCTATATCATTTCAAATGTGTTTAATGGGATATGAGTCTGTACTACGAGCGGGCCAATTGCGTGATTTAATACTTTATAAATATCTGTGAGCTTGAGCGAACCAGTCTCTTACTGCCTCACTAGTTGAAGAAGAGCTTTTAATCAGCATTAACCGTGCTCGTAGTTACTTAATGGTACAATTCGAATATACCGTATACCAAAAAATAAAAACGAGTGAATACCAGAACGTTAAGTCTCAGCAATTCATTAGCTGTATGTAGATGTGCGCGTTTGTTTGTATACGATGAAAATTAATGAATTATTGGAAAGATCAATTACAATCGGCTTGCTAACTTGCTAGACAGTATTATATACTACTGAGTCATACGTAATGAAACTGTATAAAATTCGTTGATATTGATATATCCAATTCGAGTTACAGTTGTAAGATAAGTAGGTAAATATACTTCACACCATAGTTATATCAATCAAGTTCATATTATCAAACATTAAAAAGCTTCATCACAATACAAATATAATTCTTCTCTTATTATTTGTTGTTTTAAGGAATGATATTCCATTTAAATATGAAGATTTTAGGGTTAAACGATCCAAATCACGACAACTCATCTATTAACGTTGAATAAAACTTGGCAGGGAATTGCTGTAGTTGTAGTACAAGTTAATTATCAACAAAAAACTGAATACCGTAGTATTCACCAACGAAGCATTAGAAGTAGTGAATGTGAAATTCGTTCAACCATTAATTCTAAGTTGTAAATCACGAAATTTTCTCATACTATTTTTAAAAATACAGTAATTCTCATGCGGAGCAATTCTAATGATATTTTATACCTGTTTTATACCTATTTTATACTGAATTATTGCTTTGCAGCGTTACTTTAGAATATATGACTACGTGGAGTTAATTTATATGATAATAACAAATGAGATATGAATGATCGAGAATTCACTTTTACAAATAGAAATGATTGTTTTTTATATTTATTTTCAAAGAATTCTAACTTTAAATTCAAGCAAACAAGAATTACGTAGCTAACGCTCACAAAATGCGAAAGTACATCTACTAAACTGATTTAAGTGTCCTGCAAAATGAGAAAGATCGTATCCCTAACATTGACAAATTTGAAAAAAAAAAACTATAGTTACCAAGAGCAGAAAAGGTTGTTTCTAATTTAGCTTACATGAAGGATTCTCGATTTTTTTTTCAATGTTGTAAAATTATTGATAACTGAAATGGTCATTGTTTTGAAGCTGGAATAGTTATAGAGTCATTTGGTGGTTCAATTGCAAATTTTCGAGGAAATAGATCTGAAAAAGGTTTTTTCGTATTTCTACTATTGCATCTTGTGTTTTGCTGTTTGCGCAGCTATACTTGTGAAATAGCATATCTATTCTGATATATTACACGATCAACATATGATACTGAGCGAAAGGAGTTTTCCTACAATTCGTGTCAATACATTTTTTCCATAAAATGGATAGTTTGAAGTATGAGCGCACAAAAAATGTTATTTGATACGCGTTTACGTGTGATTATAACTTGGAAAACCAGGTGAAAATATTCAATTTACTGATGAGAAAAAGCTAGAAGTACTTCTAGAGATTAAGGAAAATCCGACAACTCGAGAATTTTCCGCCGAAAATGATGTAAGTAAATCATCTATTTTGAGAGTTTTGCAAAAATACCACCTTTACTATGTTAAGTTGGTTCAGGAGTTTAATGAAGATGATCCTGATAGAAGGCAAGAATTCTGTGAATTGATGATGGACAGAGTGGACGCAGATTTACAGTTGCACGTAGAGTTAGAAATTATTTAAACTAGGTTTTTCTCAATACTTGGATTGGAAGAGGGAGAAAGATCGAATGGCTGGCTAGATCCCCCGATTTAACTCCTTTTGATTACTTCTTATAGGGTTATTCAAAATCTAAAGTATATTTTAACACACCAGACAATATTTCTGATTCAACAGAATAACAGAAGAAACTAACAAAATAACCTCTGAGGTCATACAAAATGTTATACGAGAATTCCAAAATCGCTTCGGTTATTATCTAGAATGGTAGTCATTTTGAGCATCAAATTTAAGTACATTGAAAAATAAATTTTAAATATTATGCAACGTTATTATCTTTATCATTATCATTATCAAAATTTTCTCCAACAAGGTACCACACGACCCCCTTTCTTATTTAAAATTTTCGAGGAGGTGCTTATTATTCAGAGGGGTTGCTGCAGGGGGATAATATTGTCAAACTGTAAATTGTCAATTCAACAATAAAAATCGACCTAGTTCATTTTTTTTTCACAAAGTACATATTAAAGCTACAATTGAATTTATTTCATACATATGGAGCGCAATTCTCTCGGCTAGGATCTTTTTAATGGATCGGTTGTTGTCGGCTCATCATCATAAATTGGTTTCCAATTCAATCATTCATAACAAAACTTCTATCATGTGATGAAGAAGTAATTTTGATATCTTTTCTTGCACTTGTCACAATTGAAATCACTGTTTTTCCCAAACAAGTGCTAAATCTACTGATTCGAAATAAATGTTGTCTGTTATTTCTGCTTCTGTTAAGAGCAGAGATGCAACATTAAATTTCCTCTGATATGCTCATTCTTGAATGAATTAATAACTATAGTCATTATTCACTATCTTCTAGTACCGTAAAAGAGTTTTTATTTATTTCTGAATGCCTTCTGCAATATCTATTGAAATATAGTGCGGGTTAAAATAAATTCCGGGAATGCATATCAATATTTGTGAAATATTTCGAAGGATTTCGAAAATACGTCGTTGAAATAGCATAGATTGATTCATTTCAGATGTGTCACTGTCAGAGAAAATTTTGCAATAAATATAAAGTTAGACGCCAATGATGAAATTCGCATCATGATACATTTGACCAAGCTGAATAGGTGCAATTTTCAACTTGACACTTGAATTATGATTTATGCTATTTTGTATCCAAAATCACAATTGATAATGAAAATCTCGTATTAGATATTGAGGCGTTATTGGAGGGGTATTGAAATAGCCAATGAATTTTAAATAGAAGTTATTCATGTATCAAGAAACTATTTATAGTTGTAATATTTGTCACGAGATTCAATAATAGTGATAAAAAGAGACTAGTGTCACGTTACATAATATATTTTTCTCGAAATCGCCCAGATTCGAAATACTGGCGAAAATATTTGGATCTGAGGCGAGAAAAATAGGTTATTAACTTTCCAGCTGAATAATATGATTACTTCTAAAAAATCTACGTGCAAACTTTTGTTTCCATTTATTTATGATGATAGTAATAGAGCAGTTAAAATTATTCGTAATGTTGAGAGGTTGTAAGCTGGTTGACATGTAATAGACTGCTGTCGCACATAAAGAAGATGACAGTTCAATTACTCCAGTACCTAGGAACTAAAAAGCGATTTCACTGCCGATTTCTATCGACCAATCGGCATTAATGCGGGAACGGTCGCTACTCTTTTCATAACTTGATAGGTCGCGTGTTAGATTTTATCTAAGGATTAGAATTAAAGTCATTAATGTAAAAAAATGAATTTTTAATAAGTTTATTTATGAATATTAATACAAATTAAACTTTTCAAATAAATTTTAAAAAAATAGTTAACCAAACTAAGAAAGTTTCTTTAACATAATATACTAATAACTATTTTTAAGATCAGTTCAAACATATAGGTTTAAAAAAAATATAAACTAAATATAAAAAAGATTCTTCGGTACAATTATTACAATACAAATATAAGTAATTGTTTGATTGTGTTCTTTACATAATGGAGAGACACAAGGTACACATTGATGTTGTGTAAATCGGTTCTTTCTTTTGGGGCAATATTTACATCTTGTAAGGGAGCTACAGTCTGCGTTGGTTTTCGGCCAATAACGTTAAATATTTTTTGTCGAAGAGGAATAGACAAGTTTGGAATAGAAGAGCGCCTGATTATATGAGGTAATGCCAACTGTTTTGAGAGATCTGAAATAAAAAGTTTCCTTGCTTTTATCTCACTCGTGTTACGTTTCTGAATTATTTGGAATCAATATTTAATAGAGCATAAAAAATTGTTAGTGGCCAACGGTTACTGATTCGTGCTACGGAATACAACATCTACCCCACCTTTCGTGGAATTATAAAATGTTATAATTTCTGGCTTGTTGGCTTGTTTGGTGGACTGATCTATTGAACTATCATCATGAAGAGTAGATAGCATCATTACTTCTTGGAATATACCACGCAAGAATACAGTTATTGTCATCTTTTCCGTAAGCAAACATACTACTGCATACTGGATGATTTTTTACTTGAACAAAGTCGGATGGGATCTCTCGCTTATTCTTTCGCAGTGTATCAACTAAAGTTAGTTTGTGATTTAGCAGTAAATCGTTAGCAAGGGGAACTGATGTGAAGTAATTATCCATTGTAACGTTTCGTCCAGTCTTATTAATAGTAAGTATCAAACATTTCACTACGCTGGAAGCATCGTTTGGCAACTTGTATGGTCCCTCTGATTGTTTTCCGGCATATATTTCCATATTGTGCGAATAAAACGTTCGTTCATCTGCTAGACTATAGATCTTTATGCCATATTTGGAGGGTTATTTGTAATATACCGCCTGCAGCGACACTTTCCTTGAACTCTTCCAACATTTCGTCTATCGTAGCATACTATCAAATGAATCCTTTTACAAAATTGTCAAATAGATCCCGTATTAGTACTAGGTTAGCATATGCGTGATGCCCGAATTAGCACGTGATGTCTTCTCTCCGACATAACAGCCGCAAAGTATTCTGGGGCTGAACCACCATGAATCGGAAGTATTTAAGTTAAGTTTTTAAGTTAAGTTTTTTCACATCCGCCATGTATAATATGAAATGCGTGAATTTCCTCGATATCAGTTGATGGACAGTTTCTGGGGCGCGAATATCGCTAATTTCTAGTTGGTGAAACTAACAATTTTGCCAATAGTTTCGTCTGGAAAAATAGTTTCCAGCAATCTAAAGTAGTACTAGCTTCTTTAGCAATAGCTTCAACACTAGGTAGTTGTGTTATGAGGTTCTGAGGACGTGTTTTTCTTGTAGGCATGACAGGTTTAGGCTACAGTCATTCCTTGAGATTTTTACCTAAAAAAATTGGGTCTCTTTTTGTTTGCGCTTCTGTGACAGTCTGATTGATCAGTGTCAGTATTATGCACCATGTTATTTGAAATGTTAGGGATCTTATCGACTACCGTTGAGTAGTTGATGGAGATAGGAGGTTCGAATCCTGTGTCGAACGAAATTTTTTTTAAATAACCCATTTGCCCTTAGTTAAAAGGAGAGTTACGAACAAACAAGCCCACAAACTAACAAACACATAGTTGATGTGATAAGAAACAAGCATAGAAAATGTTTCTGTTAAAAGTAATATGTAACAAATTTTCAAGTAGCCATCCTGTATCTTTGTTTATCATAAAATATGCATTGCTATTTGTTACTGTAAATTCAAAAACTCTTCGTGGCGGCCATAAAATACATTGAGGGTAACATTAAAGCAATAAAGTACCCCAAAGTTAACATTAGATCTGTGCCCAGTATTTGCAACTAAAACTTTTATCATTCAAATACTCTATCATGAACCACCGTTTGAACTTTAAAACTATTTAGAACATTGTTGGAACTGTATGTGAATACTTCAAGTGTTTTGGAACTTTCAGGTGATATAATTGTAGTTGTTGTTGAGTTTCGAGTTATTTTCACTCACTTGAGAGTATCTAACAATTAAAAGTTACATATAAAGTAGCTGAGCTTGATTATATCGGTTAAAATTGTTTAACAGAATAGTGTTCGTCTAGACGAAGAAATTTACATAAATGGTTCGCTAGGTAGATTGAATCAAGTTCATTGGATAATATACTTAAAACTAAAAGATAAGAATAGAAAAAGAACACGGTAGGAATGTATTAAACCTAAAAACATTTACAGTTCACTCAAATATTCAATAACATTGAATTATCTAGGTATTCGAAAGTTTTCGGTTACGTATATTTTTTGCGAAGCAACTAATTATCTTAAAATTGATGGTATTCATTGAATATGTGAACACTTTTTTATTCAATCCAGCTTTTCTCTAATATACACGATATTTCAAAAAAGGTGATCCCATCTCTAGGATAGAAAATATTTGGAGTTTGTTCAGTAAAAAATTATACACATTTTTTACGATTTTACCGCAACTAGTCGCAACATTGTGTTGAAATTTTATACGAATATGTTTTAGAAGCTAATGAATCCAATTAATTTGTTTTTATGTCTGACTGTCATAGAGGGCGCTAGTTACACGATTCGTACCAAGTAACATTGAACATAACTTTTTCAATATTAGATTTTTCGAGCAAAATTCCAAGTATACTCGAACATTATTTAATTTAACACCGAAAAGGTACTCTTGGGTAAATTCGATAATTAGTACCATTTTCGGAATATTTTGATTTGAAAATTATGAAGTAAGAACCGATGCTGGTATGAAGTATTGATTATTCAGAAAATTGGAACTGGGGGCTTTCGTTTCTTATAACGAATCACAGAAATCCAGTCTAATCAGTATAGAATCTTGTTTTTAAGTAATAAGTTAAATAAGTATGGAAGCTGAGCTATTCGAGGCCTAAGCATGAAACAAACAACAATTTGATAATCATGTATTGCGGTTCTGGGACTAATCGGCAAAACATATTATATGAAATTTCAATACAATGTTGCCAGTAGTTGCGGCAAAATCGTAAAAAATGTGTATAATTTTTTGTTGAGCCAACCCCAAATATTTTCCAGAAATCAGAAAATATCCAAATGGCATGACGCCTTTTATCTTGAATACGGAAGGCGTTACGAAAATTTGTCACTGATCAAACCCCACATATCTTTCAGTTTTCTATCTACCCTAGAGAAGGGATCATCTTTGTTTAAAACACCCTCTACAAATTACCCACCACATTTTATGAATGTTATGTAATACTTTCTGGACAGAGCATTTCTGAATGAATTAATGTAAAAAAAGAATGATACTCTATGTTACGGCATGAGAATCCTTGTGAAGGGTTTATTGAGAAGTTTGGAAATAACCAATAAAATATTATTGCTTTATAGTTAGTAACAAATTGCGAAAAATGGAGATCAAGAAAAGTGAATGTTACAATTTTGAAGGAAGATTGCTGTACATTGTGAAAAATTGAAATTAAGGTAAACCTGACGTCTATGAAGTATTTTGGAATTGTGGAAGGCATGAAACAAGAGTCAATTCATTCTTGTGATACACAGAAGTAAGACAGGAAATACACAAATGCTGTAGAAATTATCAGGTCCAGATTAGATGAGCAAGTAAATAAACATGTTCTATAATGCCAGACATCTCCTGAAATGTGTACTTAGTTATTTTTAAAAGAACTAATGAATAAATAAATAAACATTTGTACTACATACTATCGAATATCATATTAGTGGCATCAGGAAAAACCTGAAAGATATTAGTAATTAAAATATAAAAAAAACATTTTTCCTAATAGGTGGATTGGACTGAGAAATCCATTTGCATGGCCACAACGTTCTCCTGAATTGAATACAATGGACTCATTTTATTGCCGATATCTAAGAAGCAGAAGAAACACCGGTAAACAGAAGGAACGAAATTATCGATAGAATATAGAACTTCAAAAGTGACGGTATGAATCTTCCAAGTTCAATGAAGTATTCTTCGGAAGTATATAGAAGTGCGATATACCCACTTCGAAAATGTATCATAGTTTTTTTTTATTTTTATTTGATAAGAAAGCTAATCAACTGAATTTTTCTATATTTCAATTTTCCCTTAGGTAAGTAACATGATATTCGAAAGTATGCAGTTCAATCAAACTGTTTGATTATGTTCTTTAAAAATCTACATAACTCCTAATTTTATCGAGGTAAGAAATCGACTGAAAAATTCATTTTTGCTATCTTTAGATTGTATAGGTTGTCCCTGTAAAAGCTACGGATTGTTAACCATTGGACATGAGCCGTCCCTGGCCTTCAAATGGTTGTGTAGAATCATTTATTTCGTCAAACACACTAAAGGGACATTAAAAATTCATAATGTTCGAATAACTCATAAACATAACTCGGGAAAATGTTTTCTATGTCACAGCATTATTGTCACGTCAACTTCTCACTCCCGAATTTTGTGTATCATGTCTTGGAACACCCGTATAAACCCACAATTTACATAATACGTTTTTATGTATATTTTATATCACTTTGTGATAGTAATAAAATATAATAAAGTTTGGAAAATCCAACTGGAATGTGATATTTACACAAAATAGAGTATTCCATTGCTTTGTGTTTCACTTTTCAATAATTAAATAACCTTTCATTCTTTCAAATTAATTTTTAATACAAGAATTGGAATTCAGTTTTAACAGGCACTTTATCTTAGTACGTGTGTTAATATAACTGAAAATATTACTGTATGAGGTACCTTGATTATATAAAAATTAACTCAATGTTCATATCGCACCTTTAAAAAAACACAGAAAACAGCAAAGGTGTAATAACAATACGTTCAAGGTAAACTTTCTAATCAGGCGATCGGCGTTGATGAAGTAGCTTATTAGACGAACCGTTACATGGAAAACGAGTGGAGCGATGTATTAATTCGAAATTCGAAAATTAATTGTAAAGTAACTATAAAGGCTAGAGAAACCGAATAAAGTGCTAAATTCAAGTTAAAAAGTGCGCCTCTCTCTAATATAATAATCCAAATGTCGTTTCCAAAGTGATAAATAGAAGTTAGGGGAAAGGATCGGTGAATACAAATTGATTCCTACTAGAATCTATCAGTTATAAATTTCTAATATAAAAAAGTTGCTATGCTACAAAATATTCACGATTGCTTTATCAAAGGTTAAATTTAGGCCCATTTCGCACCAAGCAGTTCTAGTTCATTCGCGTCCAGTCAAATCGGATGCTTTCGAAATTGGAAATATTAACTCAACATTAAAACAAAGAGTATATGTAAATCTGGTTTCATACTAAGCGCGTCCCGTCAAATCCCAACGCGTCAAAACTTGCCAAGACTTATTGCGACTCAGCCTGTCGAAAATTTCAAGAATCAATCAGTCGTGACAGTTGCACGGAGAAAATGGATATAGAGTTCTGTGGTTAGTATTTTCTTTTCGAATGCGTTCAGCAATCCACTTTCTTAGTTGAAACAAATCTGGGCTCATGCGCAAATAGTTATAAAATTTTTTGGGGTCATCGAGTAGATCCGGAAAGAGGTGATTGAAAGAACCGAACACTGGTCTTCTTAAATGTATGGGATGAACCCAACAGAAATTTCATCTTTTCTTTATCTTCCTTCTTCTGTATAATCGGAGTAAAATCATGGCTTGCAGAAGAGCATCCATTTTGTCACAAATTCTTCACAACACTGACTGACTCAGACTCAACAAGCGACATATTCAGTGCAGAAGCAAATTTTGACGTGACTTGACTAAATAAAACGTGACCAGACGCGAATGGACTGGACTGGTTTGGTGCGAAATGGGCCTTACTGTTAACTGGTCAATACAAAAAACTCGAATCATTTGCAGTAATCATTCTTTCTTCTTAATAAAGATACTAAGTTTTTTTATATAAATTCAAATTTCCTATGTTAAATTTAAATAATAAGTTGGAATTTTTGGAACCGTTGGCAATAGTCATACACAATTACACTGTGTGACGCGCGTTTCGACTGTGTTTTTCTTCAGTTTCTGAAGACGAAAATGTAGTGTTGATGTAGTGCTGCCGCTGATTGAAATAGGAACGGAACTCACATCGTGGATATACCTCGTATAGTTAAACTACATTTGAAATGAAATATCAGTCCACGCTAATTTTTATATCTGATTTGAATTTTTGTGCTCGCCTACGACTGGTTAATTCAAATTTCAAACCAGTCTGCTATTAAAAGCTGTGAAACGACTGCATATTTTCAGGTTTTGTAATTCTGACAGTAATAAATTTTGAAATTTACACCCTGTAGGGTGAATAATAAACTGGACTATCACAGCCATCATATCATTCGCTGGAAATAATAAATTCAAAATAGAAATCAACCTTTTGGGAGCTAACCTGATGATTGTTTTCTGTGTTACTTCATGAACATACTCCACCTTTGATAATATAGGTACATTAGATTGTTGGAATTTGAAAAAAATTACTCATTAGTATTAGCAGAACATGTATTTGTCAAAGGTTATTACTTTTATTTTTCTTCTTCCTCTGAAAACTGTAGTGTTCTAGAAAACACAATTAAAACTTTTGTTCTGTTCAAGCGTGAAATACAACGGCCAACAATTCCCTGATGTATAGTCCAAACGAAATACAAGGAAGTTATAAATACATTAGATTCTCGAACTTTTCCAACACTATATATATGAACATGCTAGTTAATTGCTACATATTCAATAATTAATGAGAATAATCTTGGAGATTTAGTCGTGGGTACAAACTTCCAATTGAAAAACTTTTTTCAATTAAATTCTGTGATATCAGAAAATAATGGAACAAATTACAACGAAAATGGATGAATTTTCAATAAGTTCATTGGAAATGTGAAATAAAACTATACGAGGAACGGAACATGACCTGGTGACCTAATGTAGTAAGGATACCTGACTGCACAGTCCAGCGCAAAGTTTCCCAGCCTTTTTTGTGCAATGTCTCTCCCAAGACCTTCTAAAATTCTTATGCCTCTCTACGTACCATAGACATAATTATATGATAGGTCTTAGTAAGAAATCACTACGAAATTGTTAACTCAACACAGTACATTTTCAAAACATATAATGAAAAACTTGAATTCAAATTCGAAATAATTTTGATAAAGATTTTCTTCACAATAATTCAATATTTCAAATTTGGAGATTCGCTTAATGCTTTCTGCACAGAGATTTTAAGTTAAGTTCCAATTTGGTTTGCTTCATCCTTAAGTCTCCCTGTTCTGTTATATACAGAGCATTTTTTTTCACTAGTAAATAATTTACAAAAAACGGCAACAACAGTTTTTTTGCATTTCTGTGAGTTCGTCTTGATACTGCATAACATCTCTGAAAGCATCTTTTTTTGCTGGAAATTATCTTTCATCATTGATGGGCGCTCTTTGATTCAGATGCCAACAAATGCGAGATTTTCGAAAGTCTGGAGGTCCACTAGGAAAGCCTCAAATAATTTTAGACAGGACAGTTACAAAATACAATACGTGAATTAATTATATTTTCTCATACAGCTTGGTGGGTCAGGAAACTATGATTTTTTTCATTTATGTCGGACAGTTTAGTATCTTCTTGAGGTTGGTTTTCATATCAAACTGCTGGTATGTGGTAGAGCATTCTCTGCAGTCAGTAAGGATGTGCTCAACAGACACAGGAACGTGACAACTTCGGCTGACAAGACGACTTTCTGACGACATCAAATAGACTTGAGTGAGTTTTGTGTGTGTGCGGAGTCTTCTTATTGCCACAGCTTCTCTTCTACTGAAAAAGATTAAGGGTACGTGATAAATAGGTGGGTGGATGTTATGTAATATAATGCTGTGATTTTTGAATAAGGTTTCTGAAGTAATAAATAAATTAGTAGAGATAGGCTGTGCAGAGACTTCCTACAAAAAACAAGGTCAAAGGAGCTCAATTTGATAAGTTAGAATTCTAAACATAATATACGGATATGATTACTTAACCTAAAAATATTCATTCATGTTTTATCGTTCATTGTAAGTTTGCGGAACAGCCTATTTCAAAACTTGAATCATGTATGAAACTTCGTAGATAGGTTGTTCTATTCGAAATTCTGATTTTTAAAAAGGCAGATGTGACTTCACCATTGATGCAGCGTGTATAAAACAGAGCTACACCTCAAGTGAACGGATAAAATGAGATAAGAACTTCAGTTAAACTGACAACTTGTCGATATGTTACTTCTAGCTTTGTAAATTTTTCAATGATATTTCATACCACACCTCATGTCTTGTTATACAATAAATTGTGAATCAATAAACTTGATTCACGCAGAGATTCACACGCAAAAATTTTCGAGGAATATCGAAAAGTGATGAGCGTAAGGCTGTTCGTTGTGGCAAACGCAATCAAGTTGAAAGCTATTGAAAAGAAAAGATAAAATAAAGAATCGTTTTTAATAGGTTACTATATTGAGAACAGAAAGTAGAGCTGCAGAATTGTGAAAATCTAACCATAAACAGAGACTTAAGAAACTATTAAAAAGTTCTCGAGAATAATTTAAAATACGAAAGAGGCAATTTTCTCGAGCGTCTTTAGAGCTTTCCTACATTTCATACAGTAATGAATATTTCGAAATACACTGTTTGATATACTAACTTATGAATAGTTCTTCAACATATTTTGTAGCTGATATAGTGGTGTAGGCTTTAAAAAACTTAACGTAGGTAAGAAATATTTTACCATTACAATCTCATTCTTCATTGTGTACGTTGTTTCTGAGTGTTTAAGATGCCTCCGACAATCGTGAGTCCCATCGATAGTGAAGTACGTGCTGTTATACGATTTCTTAATGCTAAAGGCGTAAAACCGACGGTTATTCATCGTGAGATCTGTGAAGAAGAAGAAACAACAATCCATTGAATGGCGACATTCATCATCACTCAAAAAAGAGAAGTTTAAGCAAACAATTTCTGCCCCGAAAATCATGTACACAGTTTTTTGGGACAGAAAAGGAGTATTGCTAGTGGAGTTTCGGCCTCGTAGTGAGACAATCAATGCAGCGTCTTATTGTGAGACATTAAAGACTATGCGTCGTGCAATCCAGAACAAAAGACGTGGCAAGTTGAGTAAGGGTATCGTTTTGCTGCATGACATTGCACATGTGGTTAATCGGACCAAAGATCTCATCAAATCTTTTCAATAGGAAACTCTACATCATCCTCCCTACAGCCCTGATCTGGCGCCCAGCGACTACCATTTGTTCCTGCACTTGAAGAAACACCTGGGCGGTCAGCGTCTTCAAGACGATAACGAAGTCAAAACAGTTGTGATAAGTGGTTAATAAGTTAGGCGGCAGAATTTTATGAAGAGGGTATTCAAAAACTGGTACCATGTTATGATAAGTGCCTCAATATTCACGGAAATTATGTAGAAAATTATGCGCATCATGATTGTCGAGGTGAAAGGAAACAGCCGGTTAAATGTGGGGATCAAGAAGCTTTAAAGAAATTCCAAATATCGAGGACCTGTTAAGGTTTTTTCGAAAAAAATATGTTCTAATAATCATATTATCTATTATTCCAGCCCAAACAATAACTTTCTCTATGGTATTGATATGACCGTGGCTAAATCAGAGAAAAGAACTTGTTTTAAAACCATCTGATCTATGTTATTTTATTCCATTATAATTTTACAAAGCTCAATTCGTCTAACAACACTCTTCTAAAAATTGTATTAATCTTACTTTGTAGGGATACCCCTTTACCTTCTTTAGTTTGTAAGAAATATTGAATGATCCATGTCATTACCTTATATTACTTGTCCTAAACTGGTTTAGGATGATCTTAAAAGGCTAACAGACCATCCAATTGTTTATTATCAGATATTTGTTTCATACACATTTAGGAAGATCTTTGACATAATCCGTTTCTTTGAATTTTTTCTTAGTTTTGCTTAAAGTGGATTGTTAAATTGGTGGGTTTTGGTATTTATTGTTTTTTGACGTATATACTTCTTTCTGTGTACGTGTTTTATCTCCACCACTAATCAATATTCGAATTTAAATTATTTGCGTTTAATTCAGCTTCATGTTGATAGATATTACTATGTTTACAACTATAATACTATTAATCATTTGACAGGAAGTTAATTGAGTTTGAATGTCCAAGTAATTAGAATGACTAAATTTATTTTTGGGTACTTTCCTGGCTTATGCCTCGACGAATATTGAATTACAACTCTGAATAGCGTGATGTCAATCCCCAATAGCTCGCAATTGCAATGATGGGTTGTATCTACTGACTAGTTTCGACGACATTACGTCTCATCAGAGCAGTTTAACAACCCACGTCCAGACTTGAGATCCGAACTGAAGATAATATCAAAAAGGGTCGCTCTCTTTTTCGTGTATTAGATTCAATTCCAAGAATTATTGAATATTTATAGTTAAATTTATGTTTTTTGATATTTTATTGTTCGTCAATGCAGCGTCACAATTAGTACAAGGCATTTCATAAATAATATTACCTCTATTGTTCTTTGGTGTTTCAGATTACAATTTAGTGAAATATTTGGATAACGTATTATGTGCAGTAATGCAATCATCCACATATCAATAAAAGAATGGAATATATATATCAAGTTTGCTTAGGACAGTTTCCTCATGATCTTCCATTGCTTATTGTGCTACAATACAGTTTGCAACTCAGCTTTATGTTACAGCTATAATTTTTTATCTGGTAATATAATCAAGATGAATTTGAATATTTTTTAAAAAATATTTCAGCAAAATAATACTCTTCCATAATTTATTTGAAGTGTTAAACTTTGAATGGGTGGAACTGATACTATTAGGTAAGCAACCAGTATATCATCCACATCGTGGACGTACTCCTAACCTGACTTTTAAAAAGTTATCAGCACAATTAAATCTTTTAGTTCGCACCTTCGGATTTCCATTTATTTCCATCGATAACATTTCCGTATTAGAATTTTTTTCAAATTCTATTGATGTTATCAATTTTTATTCATCTGAAATTGAGAATTTCCATATCAGATGGCAAAATGTTGTTGATAACAAAGGTGCTCTATTCATTTCAATATGAAATTTCTCCGTTTAAATTCAATTTAAGAAATTCACATTTCTTTTTTATTTTAAATCGCTATCATGTCGTCTCAACGTTGTGATGTCAATATAAATTAGTAACCGTATATTTTTTCCTTTCCTAACAGCATATTAAATTTGAAATCATGTCACGTATATCGCCCTAAGAAGTATGTAGCGATTTACGTACTTTTCTTATCAAATGCCTTTCTACTACAGTTAACGGTTGATTCACCACTCTATACAGAGACTTTTCATACCACCCGCCAAGCATACACGTATGGACGTGTCAAGTTGTGATCAAAGTGATATATTGATAGACGAACTTGATAAAGTGAAGCGACGTCAAGTGTCGTGAAATAAAAGAACTTCCTGGTTACAAGACACTTTATCTACCGCACCCTTATAAGTGATAAATGTAGGTCGGCGAATTTGAACCTAATAGTAAATCGATAAAGAAATACAGGTACATCAATGAATTGATATTAGATTTATTTCCCTCAATTAATATTCGAAGAATTGTTTTAAATTAATTTGCGCGGTTAAATTAAGGAACTGAATAATTATTTTCTAAATAATTTGCTTCTTGCTAAAACTTTCCAATGGGCCTATTCCAAATTCCATGACTCCACTATAATCACTTTCTGTTATTTTTCTAAGGCTTTCTATTGTGTTGAATCATAATATTTTAATCAACAAATTTCAGTACCACGGTTCAAGAAGAACACGCAGATTTAATGCCATAACTTGGCAACAGAAGTCAGCTTATAAGGCTCAATAAGAGA
The DNA here is from genome assembly GCF_026250575.1 of Diorhabda carinulata. Classification (NCBI taxonomy): domain Eukaryota; kingdom Metazoa; phylum Arthropoda; class Insecta; order Coleoptera; family Chrysomelidae; genus Diorhabda; species Diorhabda carinulata. The sequence continues at coordinate 27,954,993 of NC_079465.1, read as the reverse complement.
CCCTATCTGTTTCCTTCACTTATTAAGGATATTGCCTACCTGGACATCGGCGGTAAAATATATCTTCTTGGAGAAAAATAACAGTTTGTCTTGGAGCATACTGATGTCACAACACTGAGAATCATATCTAGCGACCTAATCAACTTTAAATTTGTATGTGATTCTGATATTCTGTGTCTCAACATTCCTAATACTGAATTTTTATCTTTCAAAAATGTATTCTGTACTAATAACATCAAGTTATGGTTGTCTTACACTAAGTGGAACTAAACATAACCTCAAGAACAGATTTGCCTAATTCGTAAGCTCGCTTCTCTGATGTTAGAAAGTTCATTACACTCCACGATCAGAATCAGTTCAAGGCTCAATACTATAATATGCAAAAAAATGCCTAATCATGTGCCAATTAGAATCAAATTTATATTTTTTCTCACTTTTCGCAAGAAGTATTAGGCATAACATCTGGTAAGTGCCTTCTATGCTGTAAACAACTTGTATATTCAATTCTGACCATTTTATACACTGGATTTATGTTTATATTGATTTTTTGTTGTGAATTGTCCATATTAATGGAAGGTCTGCAACGATAAGACAGCTTATGAACTGTTTAGGTCTTAAAAAGTGTACGTCAAAGTCGGAAAGCTTGAAAAATTATCAACTGAAGACACTAGATAAATTGTACAGAGAGTGAAGAATTATGACGAGTATGTTATAATCGTTGAATGAATCTTAATTTGATGGCAAAGTGAAATTGTCAGTGACTGGAACATTAATATATCATCTTTCTAATCAAATCCTGGGAGAGTTATTCAAATTTTCAGTTCATATTTTATGTAATCACCCTGTCAGCATACAAAAAAGTGATTTAGTAAGATCGTTTAGTTTCCATCGTGGAAGGTGGAATATTGCAAGAGCTCAACCTCATTCAACACGAAAAATCAATTAACGAGAAAACGTCTACAAAAAACCTTTTTAAAAATAATACATCACCTTGACAGGTTAATGATTCGCAGAAATTGTTGCCCACCATTTCTGTTGTTGTATATAATTGACAAATTATATCAAATAGAAACACAAAATGTTTTATCGCTTGCTGTTATTACATTTTAAGATATAGGAGAATTCTTAGCTAGCAATAAACTTCCAGTGGAATGTAAGATTTATAGAAGTATGATTTATGGGAAATCCGAATGGCTTCGGGCTTTCTGACGCCGATATCCGGTGCTGTTACCCATTAAGATAAAGCGAAATGACCTCGACAAGCAAAGTTTAGAAGGTTCTGTATTCCTTCCGTCTCATCGACTTTCGAAATGTAATGCTTTGTCGATGACACAAAGTTTTTCCACCAAGGGTGTAAATCCCCTTATTTTGCGGAAACATTTCACATGCCGATAAAAATATACACAACATAAACATTCGACAAAGTTATTTCTCTCTGTAGAGATTTTTTTTCTCCTTAGGCCATCGTTAAACTTTCAACATCAGAAGAAATTTCTGATATTCCTGAGATTCACAATAATCTTTTAAAGAGATGAGCCTGTATGGAAACCAGGCATATTTCACTTTTCAACTTGTCGCAATGACTATAAATGAAAAAATTAGTTTCAATTCTTTTACCTAATAATACTTTCATATTGGCAAACTCCTAAGATTTTTTGTGAGAGAAATTCTGTTCAAAAGTTTATATTCGGTTTCTGAAGACGATAACTTGGTTATCAAACCGCACGTCAGACAGTGTAGCTTCGAGTATCAATTATGGTATGAATTATATAGTGAGTTCAAGAATATATTTCAATATTTCCCAAATTTTCCATGTAGCATTTTGAAAACAACTTGTCCACAACTATATTATTAATGATACTCTTAAGTTTCTCTAAGAAGACTGTACTCACAGGTTCTTAACAGTATTGTGCCGTAAATGAGTGTCAAATCTGTCAATTCTTCCAGAAATTCCAGTGATCATGACGAATGTCTTCTCCACTTTATGCCATAGAGTCTCTATGGACGATAGGTCAAGGCTGCTTGAAACCCATAGTGACAGTGTCCTTAAGAAACGTTTTTAATCCAGTTCTGTCTTGCTATAATATAAAATCCTCCACTGAGTTTATTTTATCATGTATAATATTGTCCAATAATATCGTTTATGTCATCAACTTTTTCAAAGTTTAAACGCCCTACACCTCAGTCCTAATGCATGTCAACTATTCGTTCTATACATTCTTTTCAAACAGGATTCTACATCTAAACAGACTTTGTTATGTTTTTCACTCTTCCAATTCCAATTATGACTCGCCCATGTCAATAAATTTTTTTGTCTTCTCGTATTTTTCTTTTAGAAGGATCCACCTTAAGAGGTAAAAAAGATTTACGAAGATATGTTTAATACCCTTGGTGATCAATGTCCTTAGTATGCGACCGTGAAAAATTAGAGACTACAAACTTCAAGAGAGGTGAATTTTCCGTAGAAGATGATGACCGATGGGGAAGGCCAGTTTCTGTGTCAGTCTCCGAAAATATCTATGCAGTTCATGACATGATTTCATAAGACCGTTGAATTGATCTGAAGCACTGAACATGAGAAAAATTGCTGCAAAATGGATCCCCAAATGTTTGAATATTGACCAAGAGAGTGCAAGGGTAGAAGCATCGCGTTCGATCTATGCTCGATTTGAAAACGACGTAAACTTCTTAAACCGAAGTGTTATTATGGATAAGGCTTGGGTACATTTCTACGATCCAGAAACGAAGCAACAATCGATGGAATGGCGACACTCTGGTTCTCCAAAACCTAAGAAGTTTCGTGTCCAAAATTTGCTGGAAAAGTTCTTGCTTCAGGTTTTTGGTACTGCAATGGAGTAATCATGATTTATTTTTTGGATGAAGGGGGAACAATAACTGAAGATCGCTATTTGACATTACTGATCACTCTAAGGCAAAACATTAAAGAGAAAATACGCAGAAAGCTATCCAAAGGTGTTTTGTTTTTGCACTATCATCTCTTTCCTCAACTGAAAAAAAGTTTAAAATGTCGTAAATTTTCGCCCAACGAGGAGGTAATAAAACCTGTGGAAGTCTGGTTTGCAGACCAAAAAGGAACATTTCTTTGAAAGGTCTAGAGACGTTGCAGGTTCGCTGTAATAAATGTATTCAATTAACAGGAGAATATGTTGAGTAATAAAATAAAAAACCAATAAAATCAAGTTATTTTCATTGTATTACAATGTTTATAATTTACTAAAAAATTGGTAAAATTACTTAAATGAGTTTAAAAGAGGAAAAAAGACAAAGAAGTAGATTTGAGGCCATATTTCTGATTTATGGATCATCGTTGGTTTCTTCAAACACAAAATCGCTGGAAATCTATTGAGATCTGTCATCAGTTGGCCAGTCACAAATTTATTCGAAAAATCCCTGATGTTCGTCTGGAATTTACTATCCCAGTTTTTCGATATCTTCCATCTTTGCAGTTTTTGCACTCGACCTTAGTAAGCCTTAACCGAAAACGGGGAGAGAGTATTTGCTTTTGTCTTAGCCCGTAAAAAGTTGTGATGAATAATACCATTTATTGTACGGTAGGCTTCGACACTTCCTTCCAACTTAGATTCATAAACGAACATAAAGAGATTACTAATCTGTGTGTTTCCCTTTGTTTCTTGTGATATACACGATTTTTTGTAAAACCTATTTTGCCATTTCTTGAAGTCTGAAACTATCTCATGAACAGTGAACTTATTAAACCGTGATGAGTTTTGCAAAATTATGTCAGTTATTTAATGAACATGAAAAATGCGGTTATGTTTCTTTAAAGCCTTAGATATTATCCCGAAATTCTTGTCACACGGGAGTAAACTGTGGCCGCGAACAGGGAAATACTGAGTGACTTTTTGGAAATGACCGGTCAGGTATAAGCAGAACCTTGACATCGCTTGGTTTTATTTTGGCCTTAACAAACTGTAAAATAAGTCTACAAAGATTGTATAAGGATGTTTAGAACCATTCACTATAATATTTTGTAGGGTATAATAACAATAGACAAAAATAAGCAGTAACAGCTGACTGCGAAAGTCCAGAAATCAAACAACATAATCCATAGAGGAAGTGGATTTAAAAAAATCTTTTCGACTTTAATATAAACCGTAATATAAACCAAAAAATTTAAATGCTGATTTGTCCCATTTCCACAAAAATCATGTATTCTGGTGTTAGACTAGAAAATCACCAAAACCTGAAAATCGAGAAAAATGGAGTATCGCCTGTTTAAAAATAACCGATCTATTACACATTACACTTTTTTTTTAACTCAAATCATGTTCACTCCATAAAATTATATGTAATTATTGAAAAAAATTACTCACTGCAGATAAGTAAAGGAAACTAAGTACACGAACAATATAAACACTTGCTTTGAAAGCAAGTATATTAGTATATTGACAAACAACAAACCTAGGGGAACAGTTAAATATTAAATCATTAGTGATTAGTTTAGTGAACAACTGGTGAGAGTATAATATGCATCTATATAATTTTTATAATGATTATTTTATTAAATTATTATCAATAAGTTCCTATTAACTCACTTTCTATCAGATATGTTTTAAGAAGATTTATCAAACAGTTTCTAGAACAGATTTCAAAGGGTAATAGTTTAATTTAATTCGATTGAATGAATAAAGGCCCGTTACATAAGGGGTCGTCCATAAATCTCGTGATGGCTGGGAGGGAGAGGGGTGGGTATTGTATATAAACATCCTGGTTTATCACATGAGAGAGGGAGTATTATCAAACTAATCTCATGATTCATATTATTATATTTTCAATATTTTTATTCAAATAGGAGAATTTCACAACGTTGCGGAATCAGATCTCTGTTTACTAAAAAATAAATACTAAAAATTTTATTGCATTACTTGCTAATGAATACTTTTTAAAACAATTTTACATAATAAGTTTAACGATAGAAACAACATTATTATAGAATATAATTGAAGGTCGTGAAAGCCAACTGCAAAGATTATGTACTCGATAGATCTGCCACTCTGTATAAAAATTTGACGACAAAATTCGATCCTAGCGACAACTCTTGGACTGACTCCGTACCAAGAAAAATGATTTCTCTAATCAAAGATTTCATCTAAGGTTCATATCCATGCTAATTTCGCGGAAAATTTGGAAATAGCTCAAGAAATTTTAAATGCTCGAAGCTAGTTGTCGCATCAAATTGTGAATGAAACAAAAGTATTATGCAAAATACTTTCATTTCAAATTCAAATATTGTTGTTTACAAGAAAATATAAATACCTGAAATTAAAATGCTGTTTAAAAGAAGTATTTGGAAAATATCTTGGTTTCATTCACAATTTACGTGACAACAAGGTCCGACCATCTAAATTTCACAATTAAATGCTATATTGAATGGTATTGAAACACAAGATTATCATCATCATCAATTTTTTTTCACACTTTAGCAGGCTTAGGACTGTGAGTGTTTAAAAAATATTTCTGTTTGTACATAGTACATATCCAATGGTATATAAAAAACTGATTGTATAACCATGGTAAATTAATGATTACCGTTGTCTTTCTTGCAGCTTTCCCTATATTTAACATATGCCATATTCATCACAACATCGTAGTCTTTATATTGTTGATCTTTGCCCTTCAAAATTTTATTAATAATACCTATGTAATGAAAGATGCATATGTTAAAACTAATATATTTACAAACATATTTACATAATCCTTATGATCTGAACAAAATATTGAGGAAATGTCTGTCAAATTCTCCAAACGAAATATTTGTTTCTTTATGCCTAGCGAATTGCTTAACTGGGGCAATCTTTCGAAAATTTTGTCAGAAAAACTTGCAGTCCACTCAGATGACGATTTTTTTGATTTCTGAGCTGACTGATAGATCCATTTTTCATCGGTTGTCACATATAGATGAGAAAAATCTGATTTATTACATTTGAACATGGCCAAACACTGCTCTGAATCATCAACACGTTGCTGTTTTTGATCGACTGTGAAAAAACGTGGCACCCACTTTGCAAAAAGTTTTCTCATGGTCAATTGTTCATGCATAATTGTAAACACACTGCGTTTTGTTATCTTTACTAGCTATCTCACGCATTTTCAATTTACGATTAGATATAACTGAGTTGTGGACTTTTTTATGTCCTCAATTGGACGACCAGAACATTCACCATCATAGGTATCTCTACGACCACGTTTAAACTCAGCAAATCAATTGAAAACGATTCTTTTCGATGAAGCAGAGGGCAGATAACACTTCTGAAGCCATTGCTGATCTTGTGATGTATTTTTTTCCATTAAGAAGCAATAATAAATTAATAAACGAAAGTGTTTTGTAATCATTATTTTGATAATAACAAAAGTAGCTTCACTTAAATGGCTACCACTTTTTTCTGACTAATCAAAGTCTCATGAAATTTTACGCATAGTCTTCATAAACTCCATACTTTACAAACTGTATACTATTTGGATTATATGCAATATTCAAAAACGCTACGAAGGATAGTGCGCAAAAAACCGGATTCTTTGACAAAATATTAGGATTTTAATTAAAATGACCGAAATTGCTAGTTCCGCCGCTTCTGACCTAACATCATATATTTTGATTAGTTACTGACCCTCTTTGATGGAATTTCCTAACTAGATGTGATACATATGAATGATGAAGTTGCTTGCCTTTTTGATGTTGATTTAATAAATCTCCGGTTCTTCTCTATATATCACGTTTTATGAAAAATATGTTAACAATTCGAACTTATTGTGGAATAGATTATACCATTATGGAAAAACGGAAATTTATCAACCGACAATTATATTGTGTAAGATACAAATTACTTGAAATACCTATTCCAATCTAATTGATTTACCGCATTTTTAAGAAAAAATGATGTTTTTCTCAAACTTGGATTTCTCAATTTTCTCAACATAACTCAAAGAGGTTTCTGATTCATACTCTTACGAGAGAAAGTCCGAAAGTCCAAAGTAGATAAATATTTCAAAAATATCTAAACATGAATCACAAGTTCACATTTTTCGCAATGAACACATTCTATCCATTGTACTTTTTTTGTACTAGCCATACGGCACAAATATTAAAATGCTGGGATAATTCTATTAACTTATATTATTTATACAAAAATACACTTCGAGTATGAGGGGTGGCCAAAACACCCCGCGAGTGCTCACAAGGCTAAAAACCGCGCGCGAGTGATTGAGGCTTAAATAAAAGTTTCACGTTTAACCTTATTTTTGTTTTAGAACATCGAATTTATACCATAGGATACTCACGAAGAATGGCGTTATTCTTGATATTGATTGGAAGTACGACAATATCCTTATTTATTTATATGTGGATAAAAATTACTAGGCTGAGAAAAAAATTGAAATGGATACCAGAAACTCCAAAATTACCAATTTTTGGTAATATTTTTGATTTCAAGAAACCTACAGGTTAGAAGAATCATTATTAGGGTTGGCCGAGAGAAGGATAAAGAGTTTTGAAATTAGTTTTCCATCAATTATGTTCTTAATGTCTTAGTTTTCATCCTTCACGACACGGTATTCCTTATTGAAGTTTCATAAAATATATTTTCAAAAAATTGGACTAAAAAGGTATTGAGCTTTTTATTGAAAATTTATTCAACGGAATTTTCATACATTCATCAAATAGCAACGAGTTTTATTCTATTCATAATCATATTTTCAGATATCACTTTTTTAAGTCTAAAGTCGGATAAGTTAGTCATGATAATTATTTATGCTCCAGAAATAGGTTGCACCATTCATAGGAAATTCCTACTTGCGTCACTATTTAGCCGGTAAGGTCCATCGGGTTGTTGTCCAACGTAAAAATCCTTTGATATATAAAACATTCTGGCGTTCACAATTGTAAAAATCCTGATGACTTACGGTTTGGACGGTATATATTGTTCAAAACTCCAACGGCCTCTGAATTCCTCAAGATTTCCATCTACCGTACCATATTCAGAGATTTTGTAACCTTGTCAGCAATTTGTTACAGAAGATTCAAATATTTCTCGAATCAGTGCGACTGTGCGATTTTTCGTGTTATTCTCTAGTTTCTTTGTCATCAGCACGAACTGCGCCGATTAGAAATCAAAATCTCTGCAAATGAGATGGGAAGCCAAATTATTTCAATTCCAGTATCATGTCGATTCCATAAACCTTCAGTATTTGGATAGTTGTTTTCGTGTTTTTAACAACTATGTTAAGAGTAATTCCATCATCATATAACATCCAGCAATTCATGGGTGTCTTGGAATTTTTTGCCGCTCCTTGTACTTCAGGTTATTGAATTACAATGTTTGTTCTAGCTATTCGTAATCGTTACTCATTTCAAACGGTAATCATATTATTCTTTAGAGTAAGGAATCACAAGTCTTTCAATTTCTATTACCTCTCCAAACTCAACTTCCTTCTCAGTATTAGTATCTGCTTTCTTCTCAACTGTATCCCCCCTGTCCTCAATCATATCTTCTTCATCTGTATCTTCTTCATCATCGGTTGACTCCTTAGCTGGCTGAATGTTTCCTTAAAGACGCAGAAGACGTGCTTGTTTTTATTGAAATTTCTAAGATACAAGAAGATTTTCAAAATAGAAATAAAAAACTTTTTTTGATGAATAAGGAAGTGTTTTACTTCAAGATAATTCTGGCAGTGATAAAAAGATAGTAACTGAATCAAAAATGTTTTCTGGATACGGAATTTTATTCTCATCAAGTTATATCACAAAATGAATTTAAATTAATCAGTCGCGCAGGTTCAGATGTGAAATATGCGCATATTAGCGATTAAAAGAAACTGGGTACCGCCTCAGTTGGGAGGGTAGAGGGACGTTACGATATATAAACCACAGTACCAATTAAAAACTAAACGATCTGGGTAAAATAAGCCTGGCGCGACTACTCTAGGGTTCAAAAAGGGCAAATTTTTGAATGCCCAAATGAAGTAAAATAATCATAATCTTTTATTGTTTCATGAACCTTCATTTTATGCGGAAAAGTCATCGTTATTTTCATTAGAAATATTTTCAGCTACTTCTTCATCAACTTCCATATTTGAAAGATTTCACCCTACCATTATCCATCTATAGTTTATTAAAAAAGTTCTTCGCATCCACTGACTGGGATCACTACAATTCCTTCTTGTATAACCGTGGTGAGAAATTAGAGAAGTTTCTACCTGTTTTAATATCTGTGTTGATCTACCATTATCTAAGTATCTAAATACCTCAAACCATCATTTATTGAATTTTTTCTTATAACGAACCTTCCTCTTTACTGAACCTACAGCACTGAAAACACATTCTATGACACTATAGATGTTAACCCTAGGAGAGAGGCAGTTGTCTGACTGTCATCATGCATATAAGTTGAGGATCTCAATAGCTTTACAATTCTGTTTAAATGAGTAACTCAAGCTATATCTATAGCTTGAGAATACCTTAATATCTCAGGAACATTCAATAACATATAACACATGATTGTAAAACTTTAACTAAAAGGGGAAGGTGTGAATGGGATTATAACCTGTTAGTTTTGAGTTATGATATTCACAAAACAAGAGAAACTAAGATAGAAAGATAGGTAGATAAAACATATGAACCTAAGTAGAGACACAAGGGTAAGCTATTTAGACGAGATCGTCGAGATAATGGGAAAATGGTAGATAGTGTAGAACTAAATCTGAAAAAAAGAAACCTGCAAAATATGGAAAAGAATGTTCTCTACAACAGGAATTCAAATATTCACGAATTGCCTTGAATAGTAGGTGGTTTCTGTATGATACCCACTTCAAAAGTATGTCCAAGGAAAACAACAGTTATTATGAGGCGCACTTGGAATGGTTTTTCGCCAAAATTGTGAGGCGGTAAATGAAGCTATGGTATGGCAGGAAATATTTAAGCAACCAGTCTGCATATGCATTACAGAGCATATAAAGACTTTCTCAAAAGCAGCCCAGGAAGCTAGACTCACATTACTAGACGTTGACGTCTAGATACTCTAAGAAGGGTTAAAAACTGAGATAGGGAAAACACATGCAAATTTCTACGACGACAAAATAAGCTCGACAAGAGAAGATTTTCCGTAAACTTTCGTTTCGTAATGTTAAGTATTGTCGGAATAACGAGGGGTACTGTCCATTTTCAAAACTATCTGCAGATTTCGTAAGTCAGTTGAGAGAGCGTACAAGTAATCCATTCTTTGATATATTTTTAACGAACATCCACAAATCAATGGAATCAATGGATCATCTAAAACTCCTATATTAATTTAAAATGGATTATACAAAGTGTAATGAAGATCTAGGTTTTAGAATCACGCCTGGATTAATCACAGGATATTGAGGTTATCCAAAATTATCATAGAAAAAAAGATTTTCAATTATTTTTTATGATATCGTGACATATCCATATCGATAATTTATATCTCTTCCTAGAATTGCTGAACGTGTTCGGTCGTTACCTCAATTCATATGATGGACTCTGTTCAATCGAATTATTAACTCAAAAAATAGTACTTTGCACAGATCCTGAGATGATGAAATTCATTCTAAGTACAACTGAAATTTTGAATAAGAGCGAGCACTACAAATTACTGTCGAACTGGTTAGAACAAGGACTTTTAACATCTGATGGTAATTTTCTCACACATATTCGGTAGTTTGTTAAATCTCATACATAATTTTGTGTTTCAGGTGAGAAATGGAAAAAAACTAGAAAAATATTGAATCCGTCATTCCATTTTTCTTTTTTGACAACATTTATTGATATTTTCGAGAAAAATAGTAGACGTCTAGTTGAATTATTGGACAAAGAAACTACAAATGATAGCGTAGATGTTTTACCCTATCTCACAATGAGTTCGCTAGATGTTATATGTGGTAAGTTCTAAATAATGGAAATACGAGGTATGAACAAAAATCTTTTATTGAAAAATTAAGTGAGCATAGAATTATTTGGAATTTTTCCCAGCTTAAACACTATAAAACTGATCTCACTAGTAGCTGGAATGTGATAATGTGAGCAATTCAAACTGGTTGATACCTGCTTAAATATATTACTCATCTCGAGAAAGTTCAGAAAGTAGGATAGCTGTAGCTACCAAAGATGTTCGTTTTCTAAGTCACACGCTTCCAGGTTTTGTACTGGAAGTGTTTCAAAAGAAAAAATGGATAGAGATCTCGTCTTTTGTACAACATAATCTGCACGCCTCAGCTCCTGTAGGTTATCCCAATAATTGAATCTCCTCCTATCCATCTGTTGTTGTTTTGTACCTGATACAAGGATTCGGGTCTCATTGAGGGCTCCGCTTTAGCGAGATCATCAGCTATTTCATTTTCCTCCACTCCGTTGTATCCCAGAATTCATTGTAGGATAACTTCATTCCTCTTGCCTAGCTCGTTCAAATTTTCAAGGCATTCTCAAACGAATTTGGCTTCTATGAAATTGGATCTCAAATCTCTGATGAGTGCTACGCTATCGGACAGGATAATTATCTACTGTTTGTGATAGTTCCTTTCTGGATTGAGGCTTTCAGAGTGTTTGGTTTTTGGCTCATGCACTCCTGTTCTCCTCCAATTCTATGGCATTTCTACTCATTCCTTGTATAGTATTTTGATCTAAAATTTATATTCTGATATTTCATTATTTTCTATGAAATACTTTTTTTATTTGACATATCCGTTTTAGAAGCAGCAATGGGTACTTCAATCAATGCTCAAAATAATCCAAAATCAGATTACGTTAGTGCTGTACGAGAAATGTGCAGATTTTTGATGGAGAGAGCATTTTCTCCAATAAAAATGTTTGATATAACCTATTGTTTAACACCTGATTATTATAAAGAATTGAAATGTGTCAAATTCCTCCATTCCTATGCTATGGATATTATAAATTCAAGACAGCAAAAGATGAAACTCAGAAGAGAAGAGAAGGTGCAAATTGATAATGACATGGGAATAAAGAGGAGAAAAGTATTTTTAGATTTATTATTAGAAGCCAATATAGATGGTAAACCTCTTACCGATAGAGAAATTAGACAAGAAGTTGATACATTTATTTTTGCGGTGAGATTTTTTTTATTATAGTGACTTAATTTAACATGGATCATTTGATATTTCTCATGTAATAATAAGAAATTGAGGTTCTTCTCAGTTTCTAAATTACCAAATTCACTTTGGTTCCTTGGATAGTGAAACCCTCGAGGCTTTGATTGAGAATGGTTCATCATTCCAATTAGTTTGCAAATATACTGTGGCTGTCATTACGAAGTCTTGATTTAATTTCGAACGAATGGTTTTAAAAAAGTGGAAACTGAACAATAAATTAGAAAAATACTTTTACTTATAAACTTCTAACACAAAATCGTCGTATCATGTGAACTCTAGTGAGTACAGCGGATGCGTATAGACATCACTTTACAAAATGTTCAGTTTCCCGATTTTAAGATTTGGAGCTTACGTTTCTCTTGAAAACAGTTTGATTTGATTAATTCGACTATGTCCAAGCAATAGTATATAGTATTTATTAAACTTTTGGCCGAAGAATACTTCAGTTAATTAACAATAATATACCTGTTTACACTTGGTAACCCTAATGCTGCAGCCGACTGAGAGCTAGCAATCATTTTATTTCAGATGCTGTAAGATTGACTAAAAAAACATATAGCTGCAAGTCATATTAGTATATTAATGACATTAGAATTAATTACAGGTAATTGCGGCTAATTTTTACAAGGAAACCTATCCTTAATTCATTCCATACATCCTCAAGATTCCTTTAAAATTAATTTCATCAAAAAAACAGATACCTGCAAGATCAAGCGATGGAATCCTGTTCTATAACCTCATATGAGGTAACACCGACTAGAGGACTACTGTGATATTCTAGATACATTTCTAGTTTTCTATACTTGCAGCATTCAGTTTGGAATGGAATAACTAATTCAATATAGTGTCACGTACAGCCGATACTGTGTTGTATCTTAATTAATTTTTTTTTTCGTATACAAACAAAATTTGTTCTGAATGTGGAATTTCTCTTTCAGGGATATGATACAACGGCTCTAGCTATTGGTTTCACCCTATATTCTCTATCAATTCATAGAGATATACAGGTAAGTATTCATTATGACAAGTTTGATTAATATTTATACTATGATTTAAAACTACAAACATGTACTAAAAATTTCGAAATGTAGTGGCTATCATCTGATAATACAATAAATCAATTAGAGAAGGAAGTCTGCTTGCAAACTATGCTTTTCTACTCCTATACTATAACCAACAGTTTCATAATATAAAAATAGATTGCTGCCTTTTTCATTGAATAACAAATTGAGTTCCTCCTTTTTTATTGATCATTTTCTAAAAAAAAAAGAACTTGTCCACCTCTTCAACAGTTTATTATGCACTCAGTGAGTCGCATATCCGATATGCCATTACCTTCTGGTGCGACTCAATTTTAACGAATCTTTAAACTGTAAAAGAGAGCTGTTAGATATTTTCTCGGACTACGCAGAACTTCCTGCAGGAACTTCTTCAAAAAATTAAAAATTCTGACTCTTATTTCCTCATTCATCTTTGAATCCGTTTGCCTAATTCGTAAGTACGCTTTTCCAATTTTAGAAAGATCGTTGCACGGATATTCACTTGGGAACGCGGACCACGACTTTTAGCTACCTACTCCATGTTCAGAATTAGTTAAGGGCTCATTATTTTACATTGCAAAAAAATGCACAATCACTTGTCAATGGAAATCAAATCGATATCACCTTTCCCGTATTTCGCAATAATTTGAGGGCATATTTACTGGAAGGTGACTTCTAGTATGAAAATGACTTCTAATCTAATAATAATATTTAATTCCAGGATGCTACATAATGGTTTAATTTTTTCTATGTACTAATTACTACCTATTACTATTAACTATAATTTTGTGGTTTTCTTCTGTATATTGAAATTTCTCTTTTATCTTTATATACTTATTTTTATATAGTTTTTATAAGCTTCTGTCTACAAATTGTGACAATTTTTTGACAATAAAGCATTTCTCTCCCAGTCTTTCTCTCTCTTTTTATTGTTCAAATGGCATTGGAGAAGGCTTGAATCATATGTAATCCATAATTTCGTTTCCAGGAAAAAGCAGTAGAAGAGCAAAAACAAATTTTTGGCAATGACAGGAATAGGATCAGTACAATCCGTGATTTACAGGAAATGAAGTATTTGGAACTAATAATAAAAGAATCTTTGAGGTATTGGTTAATATGCTCATTAACTCAACTCATACATACAATACATTCGAAAATTATTAAATCATTGAATGTCATTCTGCTTATATTGCGAAACAATTCGTCTTACTTCACATTTTACAAATTATGTATATATACCACGCCATTCCTCATTACATTCAATGATTCATCATATTTCAGACTATACCCCCCGGTAGCATTTATTGCTCGAACAGCTGATAGAGACATCGAATATAAAGATGGAAATATAATACCAAATGGTACAACGGTCCTCATATTGATATATTGGATCAATAGGAACCCGAAGTATTTTCCATGTCCTGATAAATTTGATCCTAGTAGATTCGAGGATATTTCTAATTTACCTCCTTATACATATGTACCCTTCAGTGCTGGCCCCAGAAATTGTATAGGTGAGATAGAAAACTGAAAATTAATAATTTGATTCTTGAACAAATTAAATGATTTCGAAGACTGTGAAAAATCAATTACATTGGTAAATGATTAATATTGAGGAATTATATTGAAAAGTTATTGAGAGAACATTCCAATTTATAACTGTACCAAGAAATGTAGTTAAAAAAATTGATGAATAAAATTTTTTGTAAGCCCCGCTTGATTTAAAAAGCACATCAAAATTTTGTACGTGAATATTGGCCAAATTACTTTTTTTAAGAACGATTTTTATGATAGATACTAATGATAACAAATTTTAGAAAGATACTAGCAAACAATATTATAAAAAGAAAGTTATTTTGTAATGATTTCTTAATGTGAGACAAAATAGTAGAAAGAAATACGAGTGGTACCGATGAGAACTCATTTTACAGATTAAAAACGAAAATTTTGTGAACTTTCTTTGCCCGTCAAAAAAATACGTTTCCTGGAGGTGTAGAAAGTTAACGTTTGTGTCGGTGATGACCTTCTCATTCGACTTTAAATTTAGATTTGTTTGTTGACAGTCGATGAAAAGGGTAAAGGTTTGTCCAATTCCACCAATTTGGTCATGGCGAGTGCCAAGTGTGAACCGAAGAGTTTTTTCATCGATTTGATGTCGATTCGTCCATATTGTCCAGCATAGTTCAGTTCTTTGACAGTTTCTTCTTTCTACTTGTAGATCACACCTTTTGAATCCTGGACATCAGTGGCCATCAACTTTTCGGTAAATAGTCCACTGTTTCGACACTTTCTCGATCTCTGATGTGTATTAGCGCATGCATGTTTTGTTTTTATTGTACAAATTGTCACATTAAAATTAGGATTGAAAGTCTGGATATGCCCATGCCCCGAACCCTTCTAAAATTCTCACACCACTCTGTAACATATGAATAATTTTCAATATTGAAGAATTTAATTGTACAATTAAGAAAATTGAATGATGGATTTTAGGAAAAAATCAATAGAAAATTGTTAACAAAACACAGTAAATCTTCAAAAAATATAATGAAAAACTAAAATTCGAATTCGGAATAATTTCAATGAAGATTCCAACACTTAACTTAACAACTTAAACCATCTTTCCTTTGTCTCAAGCTTCCGCCCATCATTTTCCACTTAATATAATTTTCCACATCAATCTTAAGCCAGAAAAAAATCTTAGAATAATATCACGTTATGGTCTTTATGTGTTTGAGATATTTTGTATTTTTTTTTAATAAGAACCCATATGTTAAATATTTAGACAAATCTAGAATCTTAATTTATAATGCCTTTTTATGACAGTAGAACCAAATAATGATTATTCCAGAATAGTTACCTGCATATTTTTATGAATACAATTGTGAAGCAGTGAAAAGAATAGATATTTATACAACTTTTAATTTGAATTCTCACTAAATTTAGCTATTATACCCTTAGAAACAACAATAATGAAATCCAAATGAGTGATCCCTAACTAATTGACAAAGATAACTGATGAAAACTGAGAGAAAACTCATTTTTGTATAGTTTCATTCTATCGAGAAAACCACAACAGTTTATTTCGAAACAAATATTGTTAAACAGAAATTTTTCGTCGCTAATAAATACTTAAATAGGTTTTCTACAACTTAAATGAAATAAGAACTTTCTTGTTCATATCTAACTAAGTTTATTATTAACTAATTTTTAAATTCTGACCTCACACTCTGTACCCCCAAATTTTCAGGCTTAGAACTTTTTACGTAAAATATTCACACTTATTATTTGATATATGAATTGCTTGAATATGTTGAGATTCTTTCACGCATATTTCAATAATATTCAAGTATACAAATGAATATGCGTACATCTGGAATTTAGCGAAGATTGCATTAAGCACACAAGAAGGACCGAACCCTGACCGTAACTTTAGCCTAGTCTAACGTAGCCTTTATTTTCTGCTAGAGGAGAAATCCTCATGGACACTTGTCGTCAGTGTCCACTCAACGGTTCACGTCAAAGATCCTGGAGCCGATTACTGCTTCGGCGACCATCTTTCTAATGCAATTATGATTATTAGGCTTCCATTAATTTCTCTCAATCTAAGCTCATCGACAACGTGCTACCACGATGCGCTATTGAAGGCGTTTATGCATATACATAAACGGCGATGGGTAAAGGAAAAGGTATCTGCTTCCGCGGTTATCCTGAAAACTTCTCCTGTGGCATCAAGAATCGATCTACCTTCCTTAAGCCCGTACTACCATTTTTACCAACCTCCAGTACGCTGTATTCCGAGAAATAGGCGCTCTTACAGTTTACCCTCCACATCAGGAAGACAGATGGGCCTGAATGATGGTGGGCTTTCTAATAGTTTGTCCCATTTAGGTATTTATAATTATAAATATAAAATTTATAATTATAAGTTATATTACTATATAGTTTCAGTTTTCTGTAATCAGTAAGAACTGATTTATTTCTTCAGTCCAATGTTTGTAGTCAATAGCTAGTCGTGGTTTTGATCAGGTTGTATCTCACCCTCATCATATATTACCCTTGAAATATTCGCTAAACTCCAGCTGTACGCTATATCATGCAAATACTTTATTTTCCTAATTTTTCAGGTCAAAAGTTTGCTTGGCTAGAAATGAAATCAGTAATATCCAAGATACTGAGAAACTACGTGATTCTGTCAAGTGGCCACAAAATGAACTTAATAGCAGAAACTTTTCTGAAGTCTTCTAATGGCATGAGAGTGAAGCTCCGAAAAAGGGTCTGGAATAATATATAGTTAGGTGCTATTTTAAAGCGGTAGTCACAACAAAATCTATTCAAAATGAAAGGGCTATGAACCAATAAATATTGGAAAACAATTGCTCTATAAATTCTAAATTCTAAATTCTTTTATAGCTAAGTATTGACATATGAATGTGAATAATTACAAAAAATTGTAAAATTGAATTAATAAAGAATTTCAAGGTCGGTGGCTACGTTTGTAAGAAGGTAAGTACCAGTTGTCAAATTTGGTGGCACATACATTTTTAAAAGGTTTGTATCTATTGGTGAAACAAATTTTAAAAGAGTGATAAGATCTGAGTTGTTTCTGATCCAATGGAAATTGGGCTATATGAGAAAAAGAAATAAGTTGAATAAAAATTTGGCTGAATATTGAATATAAGAAACTGTTCCATTGTAAGTACATTGTGTTCTTGAAAAAAAAAACACCAAAATTATTTGTTTATAAGCCGAATAACTTTTTTCATAGATTTTTCATTTGGAATATTTCATAGTAAAATTAGGTTTCTCAAATTGTATGGGAAGGGCCTAATTTTCAACAGATAACCTATTGTAGTTAATCTTCATTCTGAAGACAATAGTTAGAAATCAGATGTGGTTCCTATAAAAGTAGTTCAATCATTGAATTATTTGCTTAATTAGATTATCTATTATTTTTAACTGAAGAAACCCTGAATAAATTTTTACAAAGTTATAAATACGAGTAAATATTCACTGAGATTCTGCCTCACTGTCATCACTAGAGAAAGAAACGATTATCGGTTCTATGAGATCATCCACAATCCTATCCAAATTATGCCAGTGGAAGTTTGTCACTTTCTTCAAGGCTTGCATTGGAGAATCCTTCACATCTTATAGTTTAAAATTAGTATTTTTGGCTACCACTTCACTTGAGCCTAAATAATTTCTATAGGGCTCAATTCACAATGATATGGTGGCAACCTAAGTACAATTTATTATTTTGTTGTGTCATTTCATCAGTAACAAATGAATTAAATTCATCTTTATCATGTTTTATAAGATATTCAAGTTCAGATCCTAATATGAAATTGTAAATATAAAAGTTATAAAGTAAATACTTAGATTATCATAATTTTTGCTTTTTTTTCTTAATGTAGATATTTTTGGACCCTTTTCCACCCTAAAGCTGTGGTACGATTGATTGTCCATTATAATTAAAGCACCGTCTAGCTATTCTTTTGAAAAATCCAGAAAAAAAGTTTTAGCAACTTCATGCTAAGATCGTGGATTATGGATTATTAAAGTTTGCCTTTTCCAGATGGATTTGTCAAACCTACGGACAAAGAAAAGCATCTTTTTTATCTTGAAAAGATATATGTATCCATATTTTGGAGTTTGTACGTCTTTCATCAATGTAATAAATAAATGCGTCTCTGTTCTTTCCTGTACTGTTTGATGGATCTTTCGTTTGATGGTGTTGTCTTCTCCATCTCACAATATCGTTGCGTTCAATTAAAATCTCTTTTATAACTTTATATAATGATGAACTAGTAATTTGTGGTAAATCATTTTTTTCATTTCAGTTCCAAATTTATTCAAACTAGGTGTTTCATTCCAAAGCAAGAACTATTACCAATGCGTCCAATTATATTTATTGTTGCTTCGCTTTCAACAATTCCTGGATGAACTATTTTTTCAATGGCTAGAAGAGACAATTATGTCAATGTTTCTATATTCATTAATAGTACGATACACAGTCAATTTAGCAACAATAAAATTTTTATCTGTTAATTTCATAGGAAATTTCTATTTTCGATAACTTATTCAACGTTTCTACAATTTTTAACACCTTTGTCTGGGGTTCATCATCTGAGATTTTTTCATACAAATTCACAATGTTTTGCTTCTCTGTAGACGATTAGTGGCCTGAAATCACAGAGCTTTTTTGAGAGGCGAATTATGTCTGCTTGTAGTTGGAATATTTTCAAATTAGTCCTAGCAAAACTGTTTTCATATTTTGAGAAAACAATAACAAGAACGCGAGAAAGAATATTGACATACACTTCTATAGACAAAAGATAGAAACTTTTGCATTCCTTGTAGATTTAAAAAAAAGTAACAACTATGAAATTTGTATCCGTAAATTTCATACGAAGGTGCTATTTTCGATAACTCATTCAACGTCCCTACAATTTCTAACACAATGGTATTTACCTGTGTCATTGGTTCATTATCTGACATTTGTTCATACAAACTCACCAAGTTTACTTCTCTGTAGACGATACATGGCCTGAAATTATAGAGCTTTTTCTAGAGAGTCGAATGACGTTTGCTAGTAGTTGGAATATTATCTAAGTCCATTCTCAAATTAGTTCAGACAAGAACGGTTTTCATATTCTGAAAAAACAATAACAAGAACGGAAGTAAGAACATTGACATATACTTCTATAGAAAAAAGGTACAAATTCTAGTAAATTTGAATAAAATACAGTTCCAATAGGTCACTAGTTTAATATTGATGTTGCCAAGTCAACTTGCTCAGTTGTGCTTTCGCTTGTATCAAGCATGGATTACTGCATCCCATTTGGTTACTATTGACTAGGCTACATAACGTGGTAATTTCCATTACAACAAAATATCCGGTCAGTTATCCTAATTTATCATCTTCAGACTAATTTCTGGAGTTATCTATGAAATACAGTAAGTACAAGATACAATCTCATAATTAAAATGAACTGAAAATTATAACAAATTGCATAATTTCATATCAGTCTCCAATATTCGACTTAGGTAGTATCAAACAGTAAAGGAGAGACAAATTTATCAAGTTGCATTTGATTGTGAAATTATTTTTCTGTTTTAATGATGTTTGAAATAAAAAAACTTCCCGTAAATTATTTTTATCCATAAATGTATAAAACATGAAGTTAGAAGTATGCGTTTTTGACAGTCGTATTTGTTATTTGGAAGATTATACTAATTTAAACGGTTTTTATACCTCATCCGAAAGTTTTCAGTAACACTTCCCCGTTATTTGAAGTTATTTTAGATTTTTTTTTGTTTTTTGTTTGTTCTACCTGATTGTTTGTTTGAATAAACAAGAAGTTTTTTTTGTTTTGATAATCGTTTGAGAAAAAGTCTCCTCACTCAAATTCCTAAAAATCATAATCAGCATACTTTTTGTTTCTGTCGTTTCATCTGTCTACTGCGAATTGTTTGTGTAGTTTGTTACTGTTTGTTACAATGAGCATAAATTCTGTTATTCGATTATCTAAACCAATCTGGCATTTTGGCAGTTTTGGGATTTTTGGTGCACCGACACGATGGGGATATTCTGGAATCTACTGTAAAACACCGTACCTTTATTTCATTTTAAACTATTAGTTTAGTTTAATACGCCGTATTGTGTCATTTGGCACGTGCGCAAAAAAATTAATCTGTGGTTCGTATTTTTGTAACTTCGCTTTTCTTGTCGGTAAAGAAGACTTCAAGTGAGTGATAAATGCATATAAAGGTAAGTAAATTTATGTTTATTTTAAAAAATAAATCGTTGTAATGACGTTAACTTAAATAATAATAAATTCAATTAGTGAACACGTAATCTGATTGAAGTATGTTTAAAATTTACATTCACGATACGAGATGTTACACAGAGATATTTTTTATCTGTATCTGATAGATACATTTTATTTTCATTAAAGATTATTGCAATCAAATTCAATTAATAACAAACAATAATAATTTTTTCAAATATAAGAATCTATACAAAAACAATATACCATTACTTAAGAACAATAATAAACGAAAATGGGACACAAGGTGCAGATATAAAAACAGAATTGCAAAATTCAATAAACCATACTATGCCATGAACAGTAAATTCATAAATAGACAAGAAGTGTCCAAAGACACCAAACTTAGGACATTCAAAACAATATATAGACCAATTCTAATATGTGATTTGGGTATTGACAGAAAAGTAAAATTCCGGCTACAGAAATAAAAACCCATGAAAACTAAAACGAGTGACAAAATAATATGATATTAAAAACATAGATATACGAAAAAAACCAAATGTACAACCAACAATAGATTATATAGAGAAAAAACTACTAAAATGTGGATGAAACTCACGTCGGCTAAATGAAGAATATGGAAAGCGAAAATTGGATAAAACAGAGAAAGGTAAACCGTGGAATAAAATAAAAACAGAAATATTGAATGAACGAGGAATAAAGCGAATGATCTAGCTCATAATATCAACCAACACCCCACACCACAAAGTGTTTACAGATTATATATATTTCTGATTCGCTCAATCATTGGTATAGTATTTATTTTCACAAACTTCATAATAAGAATTAGCTCAATTATTTAGAAGTTATAATTGATTCTTCTCCATATAACTCGTTTCTAATAAAATATACATACCATGAGCTATATATTTCCCTCTATCAGACATCAAGCTCTTGTATATTCCCAACTGTAATTTTTGTTACCGAAGTCAATTCAGTACATTTTTCATGGAATACATGCTATTCTAGTTAGCATGAAAGCGCTGTAAATATGTCAATCTGATATGAACTATTTTCTAGGAAAACCGTGTACGAAAACGATGGCATTATTTGTAGCTTCAAAGAGAACAAAACTTAAGAAAGTTACTGCATAGGAAAATTTAGAATAAGGATATATTTCTATTTAGGATGAAATTTGCTTTTTATTCGTTGTCATTCGTCTACAAAAAAATAGTTTCAAGTACACGAGCTTACCAAATTAGAGTAATGAAGTCGATGCCGGATATTATTTGCTCATAGGGTGAACTGAAAAGTAAATGTACATTACATATGAGGGGTTCTATTCCCAAACTCGTCTTGTCCACTAACACAATTTTTCACAAATCGCAAAAACATTTTACTGGAATTACAGAAATGTAAGGTACCCAAAAAAGCCATAAAAGGTATTATCACCATAGGGTTAGTGTCTCAGCAAGAATTTGGATCTTGTTCCATCCATTTGGAGGAAATTTTAAAGAATTAGTTTACACGTGGGAGTTATTTTAGATATTTAAATTACACTAGCTATTTCACAAACCATCCAGACGGGACAGCACACGGTGGAACAGCTATTATCATTAAGTCTGCAATCGAGCATAACGAGTGGAGCCATACTCAAAAAAATATATACAATCGACTAATATTAGTATGGAAGTCTGGCAAAGCTCCCTGACAATCACTGCCATATACAGTCCAGCACGACATACAATAAGTAGCGCACAATACGAGCAGCTGTTTACCAAACTTGGCAACAAATTCCTTTAAGCAGATGATTACAACGCCAAACAAACGCAATGGGGCTCTAGATTAATAACTTCAAATGGCAGACATCTGCTGAAAGCTAGGGAAAGAAGAGGAATAAGGTCCATATCAACTGATGAACCGATCTATTGGCAAACTGATAGGAATGCAATTCCTGATCTAGTAGACTTCCAGAAAAATGTGTAGATGCAAAGTTTTGAACTATTTTCTAATCACACCCATCCAAATCATAGTCAGCAGCAAAAGCAATAATGGTGAAAGGAAAACCACCAAGATTTTGCAGCAAATAAACCAATTGGAACGACTTACGTGCTCATTTGGGTAGCTTGCTGCATCTACAAATTCCTTCAAAAACTGTAGAAAATATTTATAATATTGATGAACATGGAGGAGGATGAAACCGCAGACCATGTTATCTGTACGTATCCTGCACTCACACGAACGCATTTTAAGCACTTGAGCAAGCCTCCCTCAGTGTAATTATGAACTATCAGTTATTTATTTATTTACACCACCCTATAGCTCAAAGTACAATCAAAAAGAAGGAAAGACATACATGAAACTTAACAACTGAAGTCGTAAAATACAAGTGAACAATGGTACAATCAGATGGAGTGTAAATATTATACACACAAAAATACGAAAAATGTTATTATAACAGTTCTAGAATTTCATGATAACTCCGCCAAATACAAATAACGAGAAAATTTTCTATTAGAAATAGTGCCGCGAAAATAACTAGAGAGTTATGTATTTGACAGTGTTATTGATTCATTCGATATAATGGAGAAAATTTTAGGACATTAGTTCTAGCAACTGGAAAGTAAAATAAAGAGAGGGAATGGGTGGTAAATCGAGGAGAATTCTTAACAGTCAATTTTATTTGTCACAATTTTGATTTGATTGAATTTGAATGACTACTAGTCGCTAGTCGCTACATTGTTGAAACGTTCTAATAGTGTGTTTTGAGGTATTTCTTGTGGTGGATAAATATTGTCAGACCTGAACCATATTTATTTAACATACTTTCTGTGAATATCATTTATTTTTCTGATATGAGTTTGTTTGCTTGGGTCCCATACAAGAGAAACATAGTTTTGGAAAACGAATGCAATAAAAAGTGAAGATATGGTTTTAGCTTCGACAAACTACCTAGAGTTTTTCAGTACGAAACCGAGGTTCCTATGGGCTCCACCAAGAATAATAATAATATGCTCAACAAAGTTTAATTTACTATCAAATGTAACACAAAGATCTTTGAATGCTGCAGACGTTTTAAGCACAATATTAGAAATGCGATAAATGAAATGAGGGGGTTGAGTTTTCTACTAAAAGGTAATATATTAAACTTTGAAATGTTGAGAGGCTGAGAGTGCATGTTTATCGCAGCAATTAAAAATTTTATCTATATCAGATTGAAGTGAGTGGCAGTCATTCATGTTCGATATGGAATGATATAGTTTTAGATCATCAACATTATGATCTAATCCTGAAACAATGTCATTTATATATATTAGAAATAACATTGGCGCAAGTATTGAGCCCTAAGGCACTCCAGAAAATGCGTTAATTTCTATGGAGTTGAAACCATGGTTAGTAACTGTAAGTTTTCTATCCGTAAGTTATTACATAAAAAAGTTGGTAAATGAATCACTTAAACCAATGATGGATAGCTTAGTCAGAAAAATACCATGATCCAAGCGTTCAAAAGCTTTGGAAAAATCTGTACTTTAATTCCGAGACCGTAAATCAACCAGGATAAAAACCATTACATATGGATAATTTCACGTGGTGAAGGAGAACTTCGTGAAGTAGAGTTTGAAATTACTTAGAAAAGCTAGAAATATTTGTGATGGGTTGACAGTTCTCAATAACAACCTTATTAACACTAACATTAACATCATGGTTTTGCAAGAACAGACGCACAGTCTCATAATATAGAGGCTGATAACCCATAGGGATCAGATGAAAAGTTTGGTTTAAATTTTTTGAGACTAGTTAAAACTTCAGATTCAGTAAAATAAGTGAATTTTCTTTAATTGCTATTGGAAGATAAATACCAATATTTGCTAGTATTACAGCTTTGTGTAAAAATCATTAATTGTAAATGAACTGAAAATTGGACTAAAATTGTATAGTAACTGCGAAATCTATTCATGCTTTATGTTCCTTTCTGAAATCCTCTCTTCTAAAAGTAATAAATTATATTTGTACGACATTCGTAATAAATTTTTAATTTACCAAACTTTGTCCTGTTTTCTAGAAACGTTATAAAATGTGTGCTTCGGTTGGTACTTTGTTAGTAGAAAACCACATTAATCATCGTAAGTAACAAGTAAATTCATTTTCTTAACGTGTTGAAAGTGTAATCGTCTAGTTGAGTTTTATGCGCTCCCGTTCCGGAAATTTACGACGCACTACTAGACAGAAAAGAATATAAAAGGAGTGGACTCTGCCAGTAAATATTTCCAGATTCTGTAGTAGTCTCTTGAACTAATTTGTTATGTGGAAATAAGCGAAAAATATTATCCTTTCTAAATCCACCGCTCAACTTGTTTAGTTTATGGAATTTCACTGCTTATTCTCAATATTTTAGACTCTGAATAAGAGGAAAGCAAGCAGTGGCCTCTGTCACGAGTGTTCTGTCTAGACATAATGTTCACTAGGTATGTAGTGGTTCCTGGTCAACCGAAAGTTGAATAAAACTGTTAGTGTCAATTCAAACGACCAAACTTTTACTGCGAATGTTCCATTATATTGAATACATTGGATTTATTTTGGCTTCCATACTTTTTATGCACAATAACTAAATCAGTCGCCACATTCGCACACAAAAAATTTTTTCTGATTATATTGGAAAGAAAATGTGAAATAAGCATTCCTTGAATTATTCGAAGCAGTTTTTCCATACAATATACAGATTTCCATGGTTTTTTACACTTTCTACAAGAATACCTTGTGACTTGTCTCTTTTTTCTCAGTCATAGCGGCTACGTTTTTATTTCGCCGGTGGACAATATTTCTTCAGTTATATCTCAAATATGCCTTCATACATTAACATTGGTACTACTAGCCATCGTCTTGTAGTACTTGCACATTTATATGAGTTATACAACCTATCTACTACGTCTACGCTATTTATCTTTTTTAGATAAATTATTATGGTGCATAACGGATACTTATATTACTGATTCATTTATGCATTGACGTAAGACACTAATTTTGCTTCCTCATGGAAAATAAAGTCTGATAGAAGTAGTTGCCGTTTTTTACCATTCACAATCCTATTCTTAACCGATCGACCAGGATTGATTTCTGGTCTTCCAAACGGCTAAAAACCAAACCAAAACTAGTAAACCAACTTTGGGTATTGTGATATTCCTTCCGGTGCCATGTATTGAAAACCGCAATTTAACGTTTGCTTCAGAAGAATTTTAAACGGATTGAGGACCCTTCAACTGGACATAAATTGAGCATAAAACTTTCTAGTATCTACAACGGAAATTTTTATTGTTTTCACAGCTAAAAAATTAAGTTTCTGCTATTAATGTCCTTAAACATTGAAAATTGGGCATGGTTTCCCAAACATGTTGTAAAGTTGGTCTAATGAGAGATGGTTTTCAAAATTCTCCACAATTATTTATCGCTTTCTCTCTCACTAGTACTGAAATTTCAAGCAGACCCTTTATGATAGCCTCTCTAAAACTCAGTAGGCTCATTTTCGATTGAGTCGTTTCCCGATAGAAAAAAAAAATTGTGGACAAAAGTAACATCTGTCAGATGAAATATTATTTTCTTGTACCAACGAATCGATTTTCCTAGACAGCTATAATAAGACCTCAGCTGGTTACTTTTGTCGACCCCTGCCATATTTAGATTGTATCAAGAGATTTCTTTTGGTTTGAGTTTTGTTTGGTTATATGAATTAGTCGTCTGAATCATTTCTGACAATCATGGTAGATGATACTTCAACATTGGAAATGTCGCTTTATTGAGATGTGAAACACAAATAAATAATATTTCAAAAGTATTGATTCAATTTCATATGCATATAATGTTGTTCCAAATGTATTGTGGCGATACTCATATATCACAACATAGTCTAACTTCAAGATTTAACGACTCTATTGAAATGCCATAACTTCAAAATAGGATGAATTCAGAGACCATTGTCTTCCTCAATAAAAATTTCAAACTCATATCTATGGAATAAATACAAGAATAGAAAATTGAACATAAAGTTTAATATAAAACTTTGAAAACATTTACTATGGATGAGATGGAATAAGGAAAGAAATATAAAAAAAAAATAAAATTCTGTTGCGACCAAGTCGTCCAGAAACTGGTAGCAATATGCGAATGTTAGCAAAAGCTGGGTCTTATTTCAAAATGACTTTTATCTCGAAATAAGTCCGCAACTGAAGTTGACCCACATATTGACAAAGTTTCAAATACATCTTGGGAGTGTATACTGAACCAAACATAAAAACCGGGAATAAAAGAAGTTCTATCCAACAAAAATATCGTAACTTAGTTTCTGAGGGATAGAAATTTCACAAAGTGAGTCAAATTCAACGGTATGTGACGAGAAAGATGTATTGAACTAAATTTCCAAGTGAATAGAAAAATACATCAAGTATAGCGCATAGGAATAATTGGACGGATTTTTTCAATGATTGCATTTTAGCGACAATATTTAATTCTATAACTGAAATAAATTAGAGTGCTATGGTAGAAATCTAAACGGAACTCACAACTTTTGAGAAATTGAAGTTTGCAGAGGAAAACAAACTATCCAATGATTTCATACAAACTGAGGCGAACCATGATCAGTAACGAGATTTTTTGTACATTCCTTCAAATTTATTGATCCAAGATCCAAGTAACATTTACAGAATCCAATAACAAATAGAATTGAAGAGAACAGAGCCATTTGGATAAATATAATGAAGGGAATGAGGATTCTAAGCAAATAACTACTCGAGAATAGTGAAAGAGAAATGATGATTAACAAGAAAAAAATTCACTTTTCACTTAAATAGAATTGCATCAATAACTCACGTTATCCAGTCTAGACATTGTTATTGTTTCCTGGCAGTCAGTTCACATACAGTGTGTAGAAGTAAGTTCAAATAAATTCATTTTTACAGTACAGTAGAGTACAACTCGCAATGTAAGGACTCATCAATTATAGCTTGATATCTCTTCGTTCTCTTTATTCAAAATTTTTATCATTTTCAAGATTACTACCTCTATTAAGATATCATGACAGTAATTTGCAATAATATTCAACTGAAAATTCTCCCTGGAAGGGAAAACAGAAGAATAGACTCAATACTCATGATGTCATTCCGGCTTTGGTGAATTCATATCCTGAACCAGGTTACCCTAAAGGTCAAGAGATGGGGTTTCAGAAAGATGGAGCGGCATCAACAACGTTTGGCAGTACCTGAATACAATAATTCCCAAATGGTGGAATTTCCATTGCCATTATGTACATAATTTTCTTCTTCGTGTTGAAAAAACAATTGCATAACACTTACTGTCACCGCGACAAATATACTTCTTAAGGTCATCCTCACACTTTTTATGGTTTTTGAATTTGTACTATCTTTCGAGGTATCGATTCTAACTTGAGCTATTTCGAGCATTAGGCCCACCAGATCACGTTCCGAAATCGTGGGAGTTGTTGAAGAGGCGTGAAGCGAGAGAAACCATCAACGTTGATCGCTACGTCGTAAAATTACCAGTTATTTGTTAGTGCCTTACCTATTTCCACATTGTTTCAGTTCGTTGTTGATTTTTCATGAGGCATTCAGTGGTATTTCATTATTATGAACCTTCTCTGGTACATCGGTACGTCTCGTGGATAAACAGTGTTGCCGAACCTTTAAACAAACTCAACAACCACCCGAACGAGCTTGTAGTGAGCCTAATTAACGACAGTGAACCAATGAAAAGATTAAAATTAACAAAACCATAGGACTTGCAACATCACTTTTGAATATGAATTTTCATTTATCAAGTTATATTAGTTTCTACATAAACATACAAAAGAATTATCAAAGAAAATATTGAGGAATGATGCCGTTGGACATCAATCCCGAACATACTCATACTACATAACAAACAACCAACTTGCTTATAGTTCTGATGAAAGTATATATGTATATTTCAATTTAGGTACTGATTAGTAATAAGCAGAACAAAAAGATGAGATTTTCCCACGATTGAAGAGCTCTTAGCAGTACATTCCGTTTCGGAATTATATATACTTAAACAACATATCTCAATCTACCCAAAATTTACTAATAACTGCTGTAGACTCCTATTTTATATTGAAAATGTGAATTTTGGTTCTATTTTTTGACCCTTAATCTTTACAATACTTTACGCTGCTGCTCTGAGTAAACTAATGTATAGACTTCGCCATAGCCATTTGTCTCATTAGTTTTTCTAGGATCTACGTTTTCAATTTTCTGACATGTTAATTCCAGATATGGTACCATGAAATTCAATTTGGTACCCCTTGGACCTATACTGCGATATGGTAAGAGAAATATATAGCACTATCTGCTAAACTATTTGTGGAATTTGATTGTCATCATTGTCTTCTCTTTTAATCTTTCAATCCTCTTCAAATATGTTAAATTAAAATCGTGGTAGTATCAATAAATTATTATATTATATAGTTCAATTCATCAACAGTCTACTAACAGTAATTAACAATAGATTCCATTTAGTAATCTTAACTAAACCGACCATATTGTTGAGGCCAAACCTGGTGAATCCTTTATACAACCCTATTAGATCTCGTACTCGACTTCAATATCCTTCAGAAAAATGTGTGAACCGACATTTTATTATGGAATCTCGTTCTTTATGGATGGTTTTCAATAAGTAGATAATTAAACAGAGGAAGTTTCCCTCTTTTATTCACAAAGACAAGTGCATTCTTGTGGAAAATTCGTAATCTGCGGATACTTGCAGGAAATGGTATAATTGATAATCGAAGATATTGGAAAATATATAGAGTGATTTCATGGTAATCGAAGCAATAAATTATTTTAGTGATTTATTTTTGTATATTACAAACTTCTTCTTCTGCTGTCTATTAATGGATGTTTGTGAGTACTCCTGACTATTTTATCTTATCTGTGGTGGTATGGATTGATTCTCCTGTGGTTCTTATCCCTGCCCAAATTTTTGATATCCGCTTTTCACCCAATCTCCATCTTTTCTCTATATTTCCATTCATCAAAAGTTGAAGCTAATGGTACCTCTCGCTCCGTATCACATGTCCTAGGTATTCTGTTTTCCTACGTTCTATCGTCCCACGTTGTCGTCCTATTCTCCTCAAAATTCATTCGTTGGTTCCTCTTGAACTCTCAAAATTCTTCGGTGGATCCACACCTCGAATTCCCTCAATAACACTACATAGCATTTTGTAAATGAAATTATGAGGTTGAGATCAAAGTGAGAATTCCTTACTTTGTCTATCCGACACTTGATCTCTACGTCTGATGACCAGTTTTCACTTAACCAAGTTCCCAGAAAGTTGAGTATTATGTTTGTTCACCAATTTTTTTTGATCTTTTTTGCATCCTATTTCTTCTTTTGCCATATTTATCATTATTTCTTCTGTCTTTCCAGGTTTTAATAAGTCTCCTCAGCTGGTTATGATATGACTAACTTTTTTTAATTTTATATTTGCCGTTTTTAGTCTAGCATAATGCCTTGGTTCTGATCTTTGTTTTTTCATGTTAGTAATATTTATTTCCATTTCTATCGTAAGAAAAACATCGGCTCCAAGATATCTGCTTGTTTTTGTTACTGATATTCTGAAACGTTTAGTGATCGCGAGCGATTTGGTTTCTAATTATGTTTTCGGGGCAGTCTTTTGGGGCTCTCCATGTGTGGAGATGCCTGGGTGGTAATTTGAACCAAATGTTTGTTACTTGCAACCGTCTACTTTGTTTATATCCTTCTCCCAATCCATAAGGACCAACTTATTCATCCGCTATGTCTAAGGTTGATTCAATCTTTCATTTTCTGATATGTATGAGGTAGAGGCGTATGTTTAGATTATATTGAGGTTGAACAGACGCGCTTCCAGTCTAAGCAATATCAAGCAAAGTAGTAGAAAGTTGATTACCGATGGACATTTTTTCCATAAGTCAATAAATAATAAGCGTTTATATATGCAATAGAATTCTAGCCTGATGAAAATCTCTCTCCTACAAACAAACAAAAAAGGCTCTGGGAGCCATATCTGGTTGAACGGGTGAGTGGTAACTCAAGTCAGAGTGTAAATCGGTTGCTGTTTTGATGATGACAGAATTTTCTTCATTTTTTTCGGAGCAGGATAGCTTTTGGTGGACCCAGGATTCTTCTGTAGTCGCAGAAAATTCGACTAATTTTATTCAAACGGCATTAATTTGGTTTGGGAAATATTTATTCGAATGCGTTTTCTGTCCAAAGTTCAAAGTGAGCAATTGCATACGCTCGTCGTCAGTCAAGTTGATACGGCCAGTTTTGAATTTAGTTGCTAAAATTTAACGGTCTTAAATGATAAGGATAAACAATTTTTTTTATTTTCATTTATACAACTGTCATACAGAAACTAAACTGCAAAAATGACTGGAACTTGAGTAAGAATATATCAAGAAGATCCTCATATATAATTCAATAATGTTTGTAGAAAAAATTGAGGGTTTCCATCTGAACGAATAGAAATTTTCCAGTATTAATTTATACACGCTGTATTCACGAAAAAGCATACATTCCACAAAATAGAAACTACTTACTCCTTTCTTTGTATTTGGCTTAAACATTTTTGTAACAAAATTATTCCATGAAAAAAATTCTTCTCTATTTCGTAGTTGATGCAAGTGTCGTGAACATTCACATGTTACG
The DNA here is from genome assembly GCF_026250575.1 of Diorhabda carinulata. Lineage (NCBI taxonomy): Eukaryota > Metazoa > Arthropoda > Insecta > Coleoptera > Chrysomelidae > Diorhabda > Diorhabda carinulata. The sequence continues at coordinate 27,923,303 of NC_079465.1, read as the reverse complement.
CGATCGAATAAGTAGAAATCTTGAGAATTGAGGATAATCGATGATCTTAGGTATAAAAGTTCGGGGTATTTCGTACTCAATTAATTTACTGAAAACGTATGGAATTTGGCATAAATTCCTCAATGAACTAATGGAGCATCTTTTATTAAAATTCCTTATCTTGCGTCCAAGAATTTCTGAAGAGATTATTAAATCTATTAATGATTAGATATACATCGTTTATAAGCTTTTGTTCCCAAAACAATAGAGTGTTGCGGGAATGTATAATGGATAGCACATAATTATTTATATCTAAAAGTGTTGCCAGATATTCATACAAGACATAGTATCAAGACTAAGTAAAATATCGTGAGAGTACGGTTAGAAAACCGTAATACGGAGAAATCAGAGAAAATTAGTGAAGTTTTGTTTCTGAGGAAAAGTTTATCGTCCAGACAGTGAGAGGGTATAAAATACCTTCCAAATCAACACCATCTACACCAGTACCTAGTGATGACATAAACCTACTGATAAGCATTGATGACGCACTTTTTGTTCCGTTTATCAAGCCGCATGAGATAGTTGTAAGTGAAACAATCAGTAGTTAGATCATATTAACGTTGGTCACACTGGTAGAGATTCAATGCGCATTCTGCGTGGCATACCTCGACATCGAAAGCATTTGCAAGAGGTTTGGGCATTGAGTAAATCAAAAAAGTAGATGGTTGGTCTTCAAACTGAAGAGTTCACGCTGATTTTTATCATCAGCCGAAAATAACAGAGAATTCTTGCTCTAAAGAGCTATTTTTGTAATCTCGGAGTGCGAGATTGTCAGAGACAGCCGTTATATCTTCCAATTATACTATAAAAAGATTAAAGATTCCATCCACTTGTATTAATTTATATGAAAATATATTTGTACTGGATAACACTTTAAAATGTGAATCTGACGAATATGACTAATATATAAATACACATTTTGAATTGATATAACAAATTTTACTGATTTTTGTTCTCAGATACAACCTCAGTGACACATATTATCCTATAATGTCTTATGAATTTCGATAAGATGAATCAGATTTACAGTTACAGTTAATCTTGTAAATTCGTCGAGTAGCGCTAATTTCAAATCTTACCCGTCTTTCCACCATTGGTAATTCAAACTCCACTCTAAAATATCACGAACACATTTTCTTTATATCGATTTTCCTTAGTTGCTGTTGCCTTATTGTGATCTACAAGCAATTTCTGTATAACTAAGTTAAGGATCTCTGAAGACGATAAATTAGTTAGCGAGATGCGCGAATGCGAAAATTCATTAAATATCCTGATAATGAAAAGATAATAAAAAAATATTGTATTTATTTTAAAACTGGACAAATTCTATCAACAAGAAAAGACATACCTCTACTTGTATGAATGTATAATTAGAAATACTTCCATTTAGTTAATTTTTTGTATTAACTTTGGGTTATTGTATAATCATTATATTCGTATTCCTTGAATCAACATTCGTTCCTTTTCCAATAAATCTACCATAAATTATATACAAGATTATATCGAATCGCCTGAACTAAAAGAAAAAGATGATATATAGCAACATCGATATATTGAATTCATTGAGTTACACAATGCTATAAAAGCACATGATAATGATAAACGGAGCAGAGCGGAATTCACGTCAGATTCCATTTGAATAGCAATAATAAAATATACGGACTATTCTTGTATAGGCAGCATATCACGTTCAAGGATTATTTCTTTTCCTGCGAGGGTTGAAATATCCCTAGAACATTCAATGAATATTCCAGACTACATTTTAATAGAGAGTATCATAAAATGTTGAGATTCGAATTCGTTTTTCAATTAAAAGAGATTATGAAGTTTAACTAGAATTGCGACTAGTTTATTATGATAATTTTAATATAGTAATGAAATGCAGGAGATTAATCAATATTTTGGGATCAAAAATCTCATTATACCGTCAGATTAGGTCACTTGAGACAATTTTAAACTTTACGCGTGTATTAAAAAGAAACCGTTCAAGCTAGATCATCCAAATTAAATCCATATTTAGAGGTCTGTGTCCAAACTACGATATCCACTACATAAAACAATCAGAAATTACACACTAAATTATATAAAATTCCTTTTTTTTTCGGTCTCAAGTCACCTTCACACTTCAGACACAGTCTATATATTGAAAATCAAATATTTCAATCGTTCTTCAGACTTGAGACATCAAAAATCATTTTTAAAAATAATATCGAGCATTTTGAAATTTTGAATTTCTTATCCTCTACACCATTTTACCAGAATATTTCAACGCAGGCTCGAAGCTATTTATGTCTTGAATATTTCTTAAAAGTTTCAACAATCAAACTGTATTTTAGATATTGAATTTTCTATTTAGAGATTTTATGCTTATGAAACATTTTTGTTGATACTTTTACCGTGTCATAAGAAGTTGCATAAGAATATTTGAAAAGCTATTAAACTTTTCACTCATTTCACTACTTATAATTTGAAAACTTATCCAATTTTCTTGAATCTCCTCTGACTAACTTTGACATAACCACATAACGTTTAGTTATAAATTAGTTCACAAGGCGATATACATAATATCGGTCATTAGCTTCAATTTTATCTTAAGAGAATAAATCATGTTATCAGTTATTGATGAAATTATTCCTTGTGGAATTTAGAACAATATTATCTTCCGTTACGGAAGTCTTCTTGTTTATCCAATAACCTACAATTGGATATTGGAAATAAGCATCTGAAGTTGTTCGAATGTGTGATAATAGGTACGAAGAAATTTATAAAACGTCACGTGTGATGTTAGATCTTTCAATTCAGACTATTTTCAGTCATCCAGTTTGTTGTATTCTTCTCAAATATCAAAATACGTCATATTTATATTGTTTATTCTCATACTCTTATACCAAATCCAAATATTCTATTGTACATTTATCTGTGAGGAAGCTGCATGTTTTATGAACAAGTACCGATATGAAAGTGAAGAAAACTTTTTCGCGAAACATATTTTGCTTAGAATACAACATCGATTTTGGTTTGCTTGTTTCTGATATTCCTTCACGTTGCCGTTGCCTGACTGGAACAATAAAACAAGAAAAGGATAATGAAAGCAGTCAGTTTCAAATTGAAGAATGATCCATGTCCTAAAATGCAAAGCATTACTTTGAAGCTCAGAGAAAGAAAGCCTTTCAACTTGGCTGAAGGAAACACCAACTTTAAAAAGTATACGTTTATGCATCTACAACTGCATGGAAAATGTTCAAACAAAGTTGCTTCAGTTTTTAATCTCCTATCGAGCGTTATTGATTCATCTCCATATTCTTAGATAAGATAATGTGCAATTATTTTCTTGTTAGGAATGCACCAGCCCATATTAAAGAAATTGGATTGGTATTTCCCATTAGAAAACATACTTTTCCATTTCTTAATGTCATAGAAAGGAAATTGAGAACAATTATTTTTCTTTATAAAAGTATCAATATGCTTCGAATAATGTACCAAAAATGTTTCAGCCTCTGAAAAATCTTTCTCCCGACATTCTGTCCTCGTATATTAAGGGAATGATTTCTCATTCGAGAAAAGTTCTCCAACATAGAGTATGAAAAACATTTCAATTGCATTCATTTCCAATTATATAAAAATTTTATAAATGTCCACAATTTCAACTTTTCTTTCTAAAAAAGATTTTCATTGGTACAATTTGAAATTTTCATTGTTACTTGCTGTATTTATTACAAATGGTAATAAAGCTTAGTAGAAAGGATGCTTTAGAGGACTTAAAAATTTCCTAGAACCGCTGGGGTACAGTATTTTCTAACATAATCCAGAAAAATACTAAGAAAAAAATCATAGAGGTTTATTGTAAAATTTTTCATGATCTAAGAAAGGGAGTAGCCTTCAGTTAAATATGAGATGCAATAGAATAGACTCTAACGTTATATTTATACCCGACCCCAATACGTCTTTTGTCTGTGTCAGTTCAGTTCGAGCCAGAAAAAGTGTGTGTTATTAAGATCGATGTCTTTCAAAATGTCTACCAAACAGCGCAAATGTTTGTCCGTTGAGACAGATTTGATAGTTGAAAGTAGAGCGAGGACATGAAAAATATTTTTCATTTGCAGAGACTTCAGCATTAATGAGCATGTCTGAAAGTAGAGTTTGGAAAAAAGGTCCTACAAATATATAAAAACAATGGAAATTCAATACAAAGATCTAAGGAATCCAATTATGATGGGTGATTACTGCTGGTTTTGGAAAAGGAAAATATGACCCCTAAATAAAGAATGAATAAAATGGATAACGAGTAAATAGTTTTGATTTGTGTCATGTTATTTCAAAATTAATCATGCAAATAGGGTCGATGAACTGTTAAAAAACATTTTTTAAATGAATATGCAACCTAACTGTTTTGTATGTGGTTTTTTAAATATAACAAAAAAAAGTACGACGACTTTTTTTGCCCTTATCATATATCTTTCAGGCGTATGTTACGAAAAGAATTTTTTTTGTCTACATGTGTAATTTCCTCTATACTTAATAAATTCACGCTAAATTTTATAACACAAAATTTACATTTTGTCGGTCACTGGAAGGGATTGTTTCATTGTCCATAAAACAATCGCATTTTCATATTCTTCTCACGTTTTCCATGAAATTTTACTCTACAACAACAGGTTCATTATATATCCAGTAGAAAACTTTGAATATTTTCAGTCGAGTGCAATATTATGTTTTGTTATTTGACAGAGGCAGAAACAATGTTTTTCCGTCAATATAGAAGTATGAAAGCTCACGTTTGAAAAATAAATTAGTGAGTTTTGACTCTTCCAAACTTTCTTCTACTTATTATGGATACTAACAAAGAGGTTAACGAGTGAATTCGACACACAGAAAACTCTAAGTAATGAACTATCGAACTTCCCACTTCTCAAGTACTTCTAAAAGAATTGCTTTAAGAAATGGCAATACAGTTAAATATACTTTTATCAATCTTCAAAAAAATATATAATCAACGTTATTCTCAATATACGAGAGCTGCTACTCAATGCTACTGATGAGATTGAGGCATTTGAACAATTGGCTGTCAATCGCTCATAAAATGGTCGTGCGCTTCAGAAGTCGTCTTTAAGACAGTGACCGGCGACGAATCGTGATTCTATGCATATGAACTTAAAACGAAACAACAATCGATTGTATGATTCTTTCCGGACAACAGAAATTTGAAAAAAAGTAGTTTGCACACGAAGCACTTCGAAGCAAATGGTTTTTTCGGAATAACTGGAAATGACGCCACCGTTATATTAGAGCAACGTAGAATAGTTGATTCTCGCAAATCAAAAATGAATTGCGATGTCAACACCTGAAAAAACGAAATGGAAAACGCTTGCAAAAGTGTATTGATCTTATTGGAATATTTAGGAAAACACTGAAGCTTTATCCTATTATAAATATTTGTTTTTATTTGTCTACTCAGAACTTAAGTAGCAACCCTCATTTCTAGGAAAACTGAAATTAATAGCTCTATCATTGAAACAAAACACGGGTTTTTATATTATTTCAAAAGGCAATGGAATCTGGAGCCACTGCGAAGTCGAGTATAAATCTCAAAGAATGATTCCTCTGTGGAGTATACGCGAAATTGTTCATTTCGCTAAACTGTTAATGCAGACCATAATTTTGAACAATCGGATCCAGTGAACCATCATTCAATCGATTAATATTGAGTAATTATCAATAGGAAATATATTATTCGTTATCACAACTATGCAATATCGCATTGTGCAGGACGAACCCTGGAAAAATCAGTGTATAGTAGTTAGAGATATTGCTTAATCTTCAATACTCCCCCGATAACACACCCGTTATTTCCAGTCACTACATTGTCTTTGGGGTGAAAATTTTGAACATTTTGAGATATTTCACTCAAATACCAATTCAATTTGGAAGATACTGCATTAGAAGTTTCAACATTAGATGGCGAAATATCGATGATAATGAAGGTGATTACATTATTGGTTTAATAGAAATTTTTAAAAATTTTTTTCGGTTGAATTGAATTGGAGGGTTTTCATCGGTCATTTGTGAAATTTGCAACGTGGCACGATTATCATTATCCCAACCTGCAAACATGAATTTAGAAATGCCCATTCAAATGCCATATTTAGCCTCATGATTCTTTCTGTAATCATTTAAAGGGCGTTTGTCACCTGAAAAAAAATAATATTCGTACTGTTTTAGGTACAGTTATGTTGGAAAAGTGGATAGAAAATAAGATCTACCGTCGCCACGTCTTTTGACATACCAACTTTCTTTATATTTTTTCTAATGCCCATTAAAACTTCTTTTCCTTCTCTATTCCATAATAGGTCTAACACCAGTTCCTTTTTGATAATTTTCCTCACCCTGGCTCTAGATTATAACTCCATTTCTTTCGTGGTCGAATTCTACTCCGTGTTCCAATTGGAGATTCATCTCTTGTTAATTTCACCAGTCTTGCATTCGACTTATATGTTGGTTTCTTTATTTTTTACATTAGTAAATCTTATCTAAGTCTCTTTTTTCTTGTTCCAATGGTATTTTTCGCGAGAGAATCAACATTTTTGTAGCCTCCAAGAGTTGCTTCGTTTTGATATTACTGGTCTTGTTTCTGATATACAGTTTATAATAGGTCTGATTGTCGCTATGATTATTCATGCCTTTGTTTCTTGTCTTATGTGTTTGTTCCGCCATACTACATCCTGAAGACATCTCACGACCATAACAGGTTATGTCAAATCCAAGATACGTCTACTTCATTCGCTATTATATTATTTGACCTTCTATTTCTAGTTTGCATCTGATTGGTTCTTTCAACGTTTCCGTGTGGATGGATAGTTTTGTCAGTCGAGATAGTGATATACGGTTTTCTTGAGAGATATTTCATATTCTCTGAAGATCATGTTCTTCTCGGCACATGACATAGGCATAGCACTGGATTTCGATTTCTCTGTCATCCATGACGCAACCTTCTCATTTCGGTTGCTATCTCATTCCACAAATTGTGTGTAACATTTCGATTGCTATAAGATTTTGCCCCACAAAGTAGGTCTTCTAAAAATTATGGTGATCAAAATTTCACTATTCATCATTATTTAGCAATCATGTCAACACGTCCAGCGCCGACAACTAGCGACCAAGAATTGAAAATTCATTCCGGTAAATTACGCTTGTTGCAAATTCCCTCAAGTTTTGTCTTTGTTCATAACCATTGACGAGCTACTAAATTATTGGCGCTTATCTGCATCAGTTGTCGGTTAGCAAGCAACCTGCTTTGTTTATGTTTGCGCCCTTACGCATTAAAGTTTAATGCATAAAATACCATGTTGTACCAGATGGAGAAAAAACAAAACAAATCGACCACCCTTGATCTGTATGAGGATGCCACGATTAAATGTTTTTCTGTGGTCTTCTACGGCGCAAAAGTATAGATGCTCCCAAAAAATCTGCTCAAACGTTTGGATGAGTTTGAGATGTGAGTTTATCGCTGTAATATGAAGGTTTATGAGTGCAAGAACAAAACTTTAGAAATAGTCAACACTATAAATAGACGACATATTTTGTGTATAATGTATGGTCTAGCCTCTGCCTTCTGGGTGTACTATTGCCAGTCCCAAACCAACAAAATAGGGGAGGGTTGAAGGATCAGCAGCGTACCCTCCAGGAAACAGGTAATTAGCTCAAACTACCAATATAAGACCGTTAAAAACAAACTCCAAGTAATCTCATAAATACAAAATCGATTGTTTATATAAATAAATGTCAATACTTTACTGTTATTTCTCAAAATCAGAATAATTGTGTACCACACATAACTATTATTTAACTCTGTTCCCAAACGCACATAAAAAGGTAATTATGACATACAGCACAGTGAAATTTTTCAAGTACTTATCAAGTTACTCGGGTATCAACAATCTTTTAATTCAAGATTTTATCAGAGATACTTACGAGAAATTCAACCTTGAAAGTAACAACATTCACAAATCTAAAACCTAAAATGTCCAACAAGTCCTTCAGTAACACAATTTTCTGGTTAGCCACTTTATGAAAGGATGTGTTTGTAATTACATTTTGAATTTATGATTTGGTCTGAAAGGGGTCGATAATTCTATTAGCTTCACTATTTCGAATTAACAATAAAACCAAGACTGATTTAGGTAACGAAATTATGAATGGACAGGCTCTTCCAACTCAATTCATAATATCCTTTGTACTATTAATCAGACATAAGCTTTTTTCCCTCATTTTCTGAAGTCACCAAGTTATGGAAGTTTGTCAAAATTAGCGAGTATTTAAAAATTATAGAATTAAGTATTTGTACTGTGTGTAAATAACAGGCATATCTCGAGTTTTTTCAAACAATAACTCACATTTTCAGGAATACATTCATTGGAAAAATCATTATTAATGTTTTCTTCAACAAAGTCACCAACTGAATTGAAAAACTTGCCCTATCATGGGATTAACTTTTAACTTCTAAATTTAACCGCTTGTCAATGGAACCGTCTTTAGCATTCCGTCGTTGCTGAGATGCTCACTGGAAGACAGGGGTTTCGTGAGATGGGTGATCAAATACCCAAACTCACTCAAGACAGCTGTCTTGCTTGGACGTGCATTGACATAGACAAGCTACACCAGCAAAAAGCATTCCTTAATTTCAATGATACAATATCGTGCCTTGTTTTTTGCATACATTAGCAAGAAACCAAGCTATGAAATAGGAATAGGCTAATAAAAACAGAATCACTAAGAAAATGATGAGCAATAAAACTAATAAGGAAGGCAATGGAGATGCCAATGAAAAGATATCTAAAATAGGGACATGGAATATGAGGGGGGTCGTACTCACAGAGGAAATGTTTCTTTTGGTTCCTGGAAGTAACGACAAGAAATGGAAATTAATGCGACATTCATTTGACAGTATCCGGTGAGCCAACCAGTAAATGTTTTTAGATCATCTCTGCTTGATGAAAGGGTCTTTTAGGACTAGTTGGTAGAACCGAAAAGAAGTTTATTCCATTGCTGCAAATATAGATAGACCAGAGCTCTCACTCCATGTTTTTGATTTTTTCTCGTTTTCTCACTTTTTTATGATCATGACTTGATAGATTTTGTAATGGTTGTGGTTTTGTGCGAGGAGTTTTCGCGTCTTCCTTGGCTGATTATCTTTTTCATTGCCATTTGCTTCCAGTGAATTCAAAGATTTGATACATTCCCATACAAGTCTATCTATCTGGATAAAGAAAAAACAGAAGGAATGAACATTCATAATAAATTATTACTAGTCACTGAAATATTTCCATTATTTTCTTTCAAAAGCCAAAATTACTACTTATTGATGTGGAGATTTATTAAATTTTTAGCAACTAACGTTTAAAAAAATATGCCCTCGTTATTTCACGTGCTAGTGATATCCAATCCTATTACATGAAATAACAGGTTTATGAATTGATTCGTATTGAATATATTAAATTGTGTTTGTTCAGCGGAACGTTCCGAAATTTCGATATAACCAGATTTAGTTCGCTTATAAATAGATTATTTTTATTATTAGCTCTCCAACTATAGAGTGAAATGCTATTATGGTTTTAGAACAGAATTGATGCACTCGTACGTATATAATAAAATTTTACTCTCTATAATGTTTGGTAGTCCAGCCCAAATAGTTATTAATTGAAAAATTACAGTATTGGGTATTTTGATTTTGAATATATTTGAAGAAATATACACCCACACCTTTAATACTTAATTTTAGTTTTTTTGACAGTCTGTATATGTATCAACTTAATAGATTTCTTACCATGGGCAAAAAATATCACAATTTCTAGCAAATTTTTTTGGAAGCAAAAATGCTCGAGTAAATCATTTCAGTCTTGGAGAATTAATGCATCGAGATCGAGAACTTTCCAAGCAACTTGTGTTATTGTATAGTAAAAAATTCAAATTTATTCTGTTAGTAATGGATGTGCCTCAACGTTTAACAAGACATGTGACGAATGAAGAAGCCGCTAGAATCATCGCGCTCATACAAGATGACCGCAGCAAAGATACGTTGCCGGGGTAATTGAAGTTCAACAAAGCACCATATCCAGAGTTGTTATTCGCTACCAAGAAACAGGGCAGCTAACCAGAAGACCCGGACAAGGCCGCGGAAGGGTAACTTCGGTAGTAAATGATCGTTATTTGAGGTTAACGGTGTTAAGAATTAGGCATACCACCGCTCTAAGGCTACAAACAGATCTATTGACTGCTCGTAATATCCGAATAAGCCTACAAACAGTTCGAAATAGGCTGAGAGAAGCAGGTATACGAGCGAGAGTGCAAGCTAGAGGTCCACGTCTTACCAGAGAACATCGAGTAGCAATATTGTAATTTGCTCGAGAACACGCAAATTGGAATATTCAAGATTGGTCCAATAGTTTATTCACGGATGGCTCTATCATGGTTTAGGGAGTAATTCCTTTCGAGGGTCGCGCGGAGTTAGTACCAATGAATGATGAAAGACTAAATATTGACAAGTACATAACCAATATCCTAGAACCCCATGTAGTGCCCTATATGCCTCATATCGGTGACAACTCTGTGCTAATGCACGATAATGCTCGTCCACACGCTGCTAGAGTGGCAGTACTTAGAAGAGGTCGAGATATCCACCCTGAATTGGCCTGCACCTAGCCTGGACCTTAACTCAATAGAGCATGTCTGGGACCATATAGGATGGCAAATTCCGCAACATCCGGTACCAATAAGAACACTAGATGATCTTCAAAATGTTCTTTTTAACTTCTGGGAAAACATGCCGCAAGGATACGTCCAGAACCTGTTTAGAAGCCTTCCAAGACGAATGGAAGCTGTAATTAGAGCGAGGGGCGGCAACACACGCTATTAGAAATTCATTGGCTGGTTTTAGTTTAAGCACCGTTCATTTTTTTGTATAGATGGAGTGGAAAATTTCATTCTTGAAGAAGTTGAGAACAAGTTAACGATATTTTGAAAGCATTTGATAAGTTTTCTTATAGAATGTAGTTGAAACTTCACGCTTATCATTCCAAATTTTTTTCCGTTCCTCTAAGTGCGGTCGGTAATATGAAGGATGAGATTTTCTATCAACAGAAATACTAAAAACGGTTTTAAGACTGTTCAGAGCTAGACTATCATTATTATTAAGATTTGAAATGAGAAAATCCCTCAAAGCCAAAAAGTTAAAACCTAAAAATATTCGGGGTGAGAATTTTGAAAATTGAGTTTTATTGTATTTTTCCTAACTAAGATAGCTAGAAATATAGTTTATGGACCCCATTCATATACATTCATAAACATTATGATTTTCCTAATTATAACATAGTCCATTAATAATTGTAATATATAACTAATACTCGTACATTTAAATATTTTGATAAGCTTTGATTATGATACATAAATTTGAATAGTTGCAAAAATATTACTAATATAATGATATGTCCTAATTATTATCAGTAATTCATGAATAATTGCAAAGAGTTATTAGTAGCTTATACGTATTGATATTTTATGACCTTATTGTAATATTGTTTATGAAACGAAGTTATAACTAATAGAATGTTCACATATATCAAGATTACCGTCTCAGTTCCCCTAAAAAATCTATTTTTTAAAAGCAGTATTTCAGAAGAAGAGAAGTGGCAAAGTTTTTAAATTTGAAATTCGACAGTGCACCCACGTTCAAATGTTTGTTTTTATCAATATTTCTAGAATGTTCGAGCACGGAAGTAGCAATATTTCAAGTTTTTTGAAGATTTCTCTGCAATTTGCATTTTTGTGCACATTGTAAATGATCCTTATCACGGTTTTCTCTAATACAAATATTTTATGAGCAGTTACGCCAAAGTATAACTACTGTATGTCATTTTACTGTGAAAAAATGAGTTATATACAGTTTTCAATAATTTTACACGTTCATGGACAGTACCTGGTAGATGATTTTGATTTTAATGGCAGTAGGCAGTCCCAAGGAGTCCTCGGCGTTGTTTCCAAGCAACAAGGTTCCAAATCTGTTAAAAATTTGTTCGAACAATCCTCAATGTCCTCGAATTATTACTGTCGAAAAGAAAATGTTCTAAATTTGGTTCTTATCCTTTTTGCATTATTTTCAAATCTAAATAATAGAAATTATCGTTCATAACACGCTCAGAAATGGTTTTTTCTATGCTTACATGACTTCCCGTAATTTTTCACGCGCGTACTGGAAAATTCTCATTTCCAAACTCCTCAACTATTTGAAATCTTAACTTTGAATGAAATAATTTCTTCAAAGAGGATTTCATATCTAATGATATAGCGAATATACATACAAATCGGTACTTCACGGCATCAGCGAAATTGACTAGAAAATATGAAATTTGAATCAGGTACAATTTTTTCATCCATAATGATGTCCAGATTACTAATCTCTGAACTGTTATATGACTTTATTCAAATAAGAAAATAGATATACTGGGAGTTTCATATTATTAACTGTAGCTCTAAATATTTGAATTCTGAGCAAAATAATTCTAGCGAATGTTTCTGAAAATAAAATTAAAATAAAAAGGCAAAATTGTGCTTCAATAGTCTCTTTGCATACCTATAAATATTTCAACCAGGTCATATTTAATGTTTATTGTACAGTTCTCCAAAACACCTTCCATCAAACTTTATGTACAGATGAACCAAATCCTTCTAAAATATTTACTCATCAGACCGAAAACCAACTTTGGCTGCTATAGTATAAATAAAGTAATCATTTTACTTTATGCCACATTTAGAAGGGCCAAGTCCATTAACTTCTAAACCTTCAATTATTTAATTCCACCTAACTTCTAATTAAATTCAAACTGTTACCCTTAAATGTGACAACGCAAAACTTTCCTGATGGTTTCATTTGCCTAAAAATCAAAAAGATCGGAAATTTCGTGGAAAATGAACACGAGAGATACGAGGAAGCTTCAATTCATTGGATTTAATTATCAGAATTGTTTCGCAACTATTATGGCTATATTGTGGCTACAAATCTATGAAATCTTTTTTTTTGTTTTTTTATGTTATTGTTCATGTTCATTTAGGTCTCTGATGAGAATCAATTTGAGAAAAGTGACCTAAAATCAAGACAAATTATCAAGAAATCGTTTTTTGCCATATATAGAAGAAAATAACACAGAAGATGAGAAGTTTATTTGACGAAAGTGAAGAATTTGAGGAAAGAGAAAGTGCTTTCCCATCCTGAAAACGTATCTTCTCACACTTCGATGATCTCCAGAAAACCAAAGTTATCGCTAAAGGGAAGATGAAGGAAACTACAATTGATGTAGAAAACATACGTATCACCAGCCAAGAAGCAATACATATCTAGGAATACTAATAAAGGCAACAAGGCTATTGGGAGCCCTACGTGGTCAATTCCAGATGTTGGAGGACCCAAGGCATCGAAGAGAAGAATATTATTCTATACTATAGTTTCCTCTGAGAACTGAGAAAACCACACCATTGAAATGTACTGATTATAATTCAAAAAAGAATAGAAAACGGAGTCATAAGTGTTCATTGAAAAGCGTCTTGCTGGTCATAGATACACTACCGCTGATATACCTATTATTAAGAAAGGAGAATACTCATAGTACAAGCAAGAATTGAAAAAAGCCTGCAGATCAATCTTGGTTTCATGGAAGAAAAGGTGAATAGTGGAGGAAAGAAAAAGAGAATGGATATCCAAGAAATACCAGACTAGGAGGAACAGAAAGCATTAAAAGCTTGACTCTCTTCTCAAGAGAGAAGAAATATGAAAAATTAGGTTGAATTAGCACAGATATTTTAGTAAACAGAACAAATGAGAAGACATGAGGCACCCAGATAAGAAGGAAATATAGATGGCCTCTTTGCTTGGAGTACTGCCCGACGGTTGTTACAAGTAGAGGCTTATACGGCTTATAGAGAGGTTTTAGTCGTAGTTGTGCAAAAAATTGTTGGATATGAGAGAAAACACTGAGGCAAGCAAAAAAAACCACTTGATGAAAACAGAAGTTTTTGCGTGAGATGCCAGTTATATCCTCAAGATAACGTGCAATTGAGAACCAGAGCGATTAAGTGCATTCCTGTGAGTGAAATTCGAATAGACCCTGTAGAAGTTAAGATGAAACTTTTTATTTTCGATGCAATCGAGAATCTGTTGAAAGTCTAAATTTTCATTACATTTTGAGATTCTATGTTGAGAAAAAAGTTTGAATTAACCATCTAATCAAAAGTTGATTTGAAAACTTTACCAATTTACAGAACACTTGACTCATTTTGTGTTCATAATAGCTTTTATATATTGAGAAATCTCGTTGAAGTTTTTATATCTTTCAGAACCATTTTCTATATCTGAGTCTGTCCAGATATTTGTACATTACACTAAAAAAAACTTTATTCATCAACAAATTAAATTAAAAACTCTGTTATTGAAATTAAAAATCATGGTATAATTCATAAAGTATATGTTTTTATTTCAGAATAGTACACATTTTTCATGGAAAACCATGATATGAGTATGTCACTTATTTTCAGTAACTAATTTCATTGTTAGATGATGAGTAACTCATGTGAAAGTAACAAAAACTTCTTGCTTTTGAGTATATCAAACAATGTTCAGTTATATAAAGCTTAGTTTTAAACAAAATTATTTATTTGGAGATTAGGACGACTCATTCCAATTTAAAACAAATTCTGTTTCAATAAATCACTTTATTGAAAACCGTCAATTTTAATCAGGTAAGAGCATCTGGTAGAGACAAATTCGTTTCGATAATGCCTCATTACGCAAAATAAATCTCTAAAATGAAAACGTCTTTATAATACTTCAATTTATCAAAAGTTAAGAAGATTATTGGCGTGTGCGCCTTTATTGAGTTGGCAATAAATTTTTCTTCTTTTCTTATCACGTTATTTAGTGGAGTGGGCCATTTTTCATAAATCTTTCATTTATTTTCTTACGTCGAATCGATGAGTAAAGCCATGAGGAATCTGCTACTTGTGCCGACATAGCAGACCGGAGAATCCGTCCCTAATTTTCTTATAATTTGTAGGAAATATTGATTACATCCTTTTATGAAATAAATCCACGCAGTATATTAGATTGAGTTCAAGTGGACAATGTCTAATTATAAACTTGATTGATGAGTTAATGAAATATATGAATAGAGCGAAAATTTTTATATACAATAGTCCTTTCCAAACTAATACGATTCTATTAGGTTCGACAATTTGTCAAACGTACAGATTAGAACTAAAAATACTGTTAAACATATCGTTTTCCTCTCAAATAATCTTTCTATTACGTCTGATATTTTATGTAAGAATAGGAAGAATAGGAAGTATAGGAAGAATAGGAAGAATAGAAAGAATAGGAAGAATAGGAAGAATAGGAAGAATAGGAAGAATAGGAAGAATAGGAAGAATAGGAAGAATAGGAAGAATAGGAAGAATAGGAAGAATAGGAAGAATAGGAAGAATAGGAAGAATAGGAAGAATAGGAAGAATAGGAAGAATAGGAAGAATAGGAAGAATAGGAAGAATAGGAAGAATAGGAAGAATAGGAAGAATAGGAAGAATAGGAAGAATAGGAAGAATAGGAAGAATAGGAAGAATAGGAAGAATAGGAAGAATAGGAAGAATAGGAAGAATAGGAAGAATAGGAAGAATAGGAAGAATAGGAAGAATAGGAAGAATAGGAAGAATAGGAAGAATAGGAAGAATAGGAAGAATAGGAAGAATAGGAAGAATAGGAAGAATAGGAAGAATAGGAAGAATAGGAAGAATAGGAAGAATAGGAAGAATAGGAAGAATAGGAAGAATAGGAAGAATAGGAAGAATAGGAAGAATAGGAAGAATAGGAAGAATAGGAAGAATAGGAAGCAATTTATATTTGGTGCAATCATAATCATTGATAAAATTAATTCTTAAGATGTAAAATTTTGATAAAGTCTCTATCACAAAACTTTACGTAGAATGAAGATAATAATATTTAGAATGAATTTTCCAATGTTCAAGATGACCACCATTCAATTCTAGACAATAACCGAAGCGATTTAAGATTTCTCATATTTTTTATGACCTAAGGGGTTATTTTGTTAATTTTGTATCCATAAAAACTGTATCTGAAGTTTCTTGACACCCTGAATATATGCCAATATAAATTGACTCTCTTAAACTGCAGCTCCAGAAGTGAATTCTACAGACGTTAATAATTGATTTGATTATATATACCGAACGTGATTGGGAAAGCGAAATTTGTACAAAAGAGAATTTCGAGAATATCCGAAAGCAATATATTTTTTTATTTTCACAAAACACTAAAACCGAATATATCGTTCGCTATTAACTTCCTCAGAGGATTCTCCGCCATAATCCTGAAGGGGAAGTATTGTAAGGACGCACCGATGTTACTGGCGCGATTTAATCCTGTTTCTCTTCCTTCTTACTAAGGAAAAGCCCTATTACAAATGTAAAACATTATAGAGTCTATTTAGTTACATTTTTATTTTCTATTAGATAGAATCATTATCATCATATCGGGTTTTTTGTTGATTTTGTGTCATATTTTCCAAAAAAAGTGAGTATTTTATACACAAAATTCGAGGAAGTTAGATGATTCTTAGCAGTTTTACGTATGATCACTAATACAGTGTAATGTAGTTCTTCAAGAACAAAATCAGAGGAAGATATGAAGGAAGCGATTGACTTTTTAATCAAATATATTCAATTCATTATAAACTATAAAAGAATATCTTTCATTGACTTCAGCTGTTACTTGCACATTGTGTACCCTATAAATAAATAATATAAGAACAAAGACAATATCGTCATTGTGGAATAACAGAATATGGGATAAACATATCGATAATGTCAGGGCAACATTAAAAAGTCTCGTTAATAGATTTAAATGTGTAAAATATTGGACGTTTAGAAATTAAGCATTCATGTCACCGTGCTACAAATCCGCAGCAAACACAAACGGCCTACATATTTTCTCTGGTGAGCTTCCAAAGCTTCAATATCCCGGTTCACAACTTTTTTCAAATATTTTGAGAAATAAACTTCAATTTATTACTATAATTTTATGTTTGTTACATTTATGGACAACTGATAAAGTTTAGAAACACCGTGAAAGAAAATTCTTAAATCCCTTGCCTGTATGTTTGGGAAAATATTTAGTTAGTTAATTTTCTACAATTTCTGTTTCAAATGCTAGGGTTATTATCTGCAGAAAACACATATAAAAAATTAACAATAATATAGGGGATGTCACACGACGAGTTGAAACTATATATAGATGGGAAAATATTCATAGTAAATCATGAAAATTTCTACGTTCAGGTTTTCGGATACGATCTTTTTATTCGAAATATTTTCAAAAATAGCCAAAGATGTTTTTGAATTTACCACGGTTAGGTTAGGAACACTTTGGTTCTCCAAGACCTAAGTAGTTTCGTGTCCAAAAATCTGCTGGAAAAGCTCTTGCTTCAGTTTTTTCGGATTTCCATGGAGTAATCATGACTGATTATTTGGATAATGGTAGAATAATAACTTGAGTTAACTATTCGACATTACTGACCACTTTACGGGAGAAAATTAAAGAGAAAAGATGCGGAAAGCTATCCAACGGTGTTTTGTTCTTGAAGTACAACGCCCCTGCATACAAATTTTATGTTGCCATGCAAATAATTCCATTTGGCTCCGTCCGACTATCATCTCTTGATAGTCGGACAGATACAGATGTAGTATTCATTTTTCTAACAAATCAGTAAAAAATAATCAAGATATTTTCCTTTTCTTTACAGCTTATGCCAATAGCGGATCTGTTTTGTATCAATTTTATGCTATTTTTTAATACTTTTTTTAGTACCTACTTTAATACATCTGTCTTTCCATTTTTTCACTTCTTCTACTATAGGATGTTTCTTGGGCTTTGTACTACAATAAAAATGTCTATCAAGTGAATATTAGTTGAAAATACATTACAAATATTTTCACGTAACTGAAATCAAGCTCATTCAAATAATACTTAATCATCAAAAGTCATGTAAGCATAGCCAAAATTACTTCATTATCTGTATATTGCGTTAACATTATAGAAGAGGTTTTCATAGTTATCCTTCATCAAAAATTCAAATCATCTAGCTGGAAAACGTGGATTTTTATTGTTGATTCTCTTGAATTCACAATTTGTTTATATAGTTCACGTTGATCCAATATTCTGGATGTTTGGAATGTCTAAGATGCTCACTCAAAATAAGTGCTAATCGTAGAAAAAATTTATTCATGAAAACGTTGAATTCACCTATATTTTTCTCTCTTTCCTACCTATCTGATCGTGTCGTCGATATTCCTTTAATTAAAAAGCATTCTACATCGATAGAATACTTAAGCGGAAGAACGTCAAGGCACTTTTTGGATTTAAAGAGAAGCAATAAACTCCAACAGTTTACTATTATAAGGCTATAAGAAGCGTACAATTGATTGCAGAGCTATAAATATAGGAAAAACACTTCGTCATTTTGAACGGATTAAATAAAACCAAGTTCTTGGGAATCGAATCAAAAGAACCACACATTGAATGTTAGAGAACCCTTCCAAGTCATAATTCAAGATGAAAGAAGTCCACATTTGCATAGTCACAATTCCCGAAGAACTGATATCAAAAAACCAGATCCGAACTAGGATATGTGTTAGCACAGGGATTAGTTATCTTGTTATCATACGGCGGAGGCATACTCAATTCAGAAAGTACTATGAGGATGAGCTATAAAAATAATTTATTGGTGATGGTAACAAGTAGATAAAACAAGAAGTGCTTTTCACGAAGAGCAGGATGATTCCTTGGAGCGAACATAAAGCAAAACAAAGCATTAAGTGCGCCCATCCATTTATTTACAGGATCTATAGTAGAAACAGTTTAGGTAAGTGAATACACCATAAGTTATTGTTAGTTTATTAGTTTATTGGCTAAGATTCAACGATAACAAGGGAACAGAACAATAAAGAAGTGAAAATGTAATTATTATTAACCCCCGAAGGTCAAGAACAATATGAACTGAGCTGAACTTACGTGAGAACAAGGTTGATAGTAACCAAAATTATGTTCATACTATTTTTAAGCATTTGAAAGTTAGTTATACTACATTTAGGACTTAATGTGAACAAATGTGTATAATTGACTATGTCCTTTGAAGCAAAAACAGATGATAGTGAGACCCTTTCACTCAATCCATGTAGGTAGGAATGGGATAAAGTACCAAAGAAATCAAACAAACTTCTTCATATGAGTAGGAACTAAGTAGTTAGACAAGTCTTCATATTGGGTTTGTTTTTCATCGACTGCCATACTATACAATAACTATTATTTTGTCACCAATCATTCAATAATTCATTCACAATCATGTTAATATTCATTATTACACATGAGTTCAATAATTGAGAATAATATTGTTCGTGGTACGAATTGAAAAGTGAGCTTTTCATGCCATTCATAATCAAAAGTTTCCAAGAAAACTGCATATTAGATTCAATCGTAGATATTGTGTTTATCCATATAAAATAAACTCAAAAGAATGAGTTCTTTAAATTCCGAAACTTCCTTGTGATATGACTATATTAGTCATTTCAGTAACGACGAGCTGCATTTGTGAATTTCCAACGTCAGTAGCCTTTTAGCATAAAATTACATATTACTTTGGAAGTTATTGCTGGTTTAGTGTTTAGGAAAAGTTTTCCTCAGTTTTCGTGCCAATTTACATTCATTTAAGACTTCTTTCGATCAATATGTCGTTGAAACGTTCCTGTTAACAACTTGGAAAAGAAATTTTCAATTTTCATGTGATCGACGAAATATTTATATGTAGAGGAAATATAGGTAGTTTTTTTATGTAATCTGTGACATTAGGGGTGTTACATCCATAAGGAATACTCTATCGATTTGGATTCAAAAATGGAATTATAAACATTTGCAAGACAGACATTTTTTTAACCTGGACAAAAAAATAATAATTCAGTTCACGTCTGTCACTACAAAAGGAGATGGTCTACCTCTGAAGATTGATAAAAACTGCAAAAGAAGTTCGAATGGTAGCTGATTCCACAGGCTCGCACTTTTCCAAAGAAATGACTCCCGATAAATTGACGTTCCGGGTGTCTTCAGACAAACTCGGTGTTCATGAGCCATGTCTGCCTGTCGAGTAGGTCTTGCAAATATTGCTGTAGGTGGTATTATGTTGGACAGCTCAGAAAAGCATTTGTCATGGTAGTATCGGTAAAACGGTATTGCTCTCTTCTGTTTGAAGTCTTGTAGAGGGTTAGACGCTGTTGAAGAGTTTATAGCTTTTTGGTTCAGGGCTCCAAGTTTTTGTGTCGCTGCCTCAGCTAATTCGGCAACGTGACAATGCCAGGACATATGGCTTTCATCCTCAACACCCAACAAGCGAATTAGTGGTAATTATGATATTCCATGTTTAGGCAGGACCATATCCTGAGGTGCAGAGCTAGCCTTGTTTGTAAAGACACCAGCTTGGGTGTTTGCTACATCAAACTGAATCAGATTGCTTGTACCGCACTCCAGGATGTTTCCAATATTCTGATTGTTGTCAATTTCATTAACCAACAAGGTAATTTGTGATTATATTCCATGTCTAGACAGGACCATATCCTGAGTTTGTTCAGCTTGTATTCCTATAATCAAATACTGGTGCCTAAATATAGAAAAACAAAAGAGCAGATTTTCTTTTCTTCTAGAGATTTTTCTATGACATCAGTTATACTGTGTACGTGATATATGGTGGAGTAGCATTTCCTGGACCAAATTGATGTGAAGATATTATCGATATTTTTGATTTGAAAATATAAAGCTCAATTTTATAAGAAGTATTTTCTGAAATGGCTTCGATACCATTGGTAGTGTTGATATTGGCCTACATGGAGGTGCATTGAAGAATTTAATAAAAAATTAGCTCGATTTTCATTTTTATTAACTGGTGAATATCACAATTTTGAGTAATTATGATTTCATATCTGAATTATTGGCACTCAACGATTTATAACAAAAATGTGTTGATGGACACGTGGTTATGTTGTCACTTGATGTGCAATTTTCTCATCCTCAAACAGTATTTTCAACTAAATTAAATTCTTATTGTAGAGTAAATCATTTACATTAGTCTCAATTCAAAATGACATTAGGAACTTGAGTAAAAAGTTCTAGAAAAAAATCTTATGACTTTGCAGTAGTCTTACTTTTCATACTGCCACTACACCAACTCAATAACACTGTCTGATGCGAGATTCGATAACAAAATTATCGTCTTTAGAGACTTTACCTCCAGTCTCTGAAGATGATTTGTTAGCTTTTGAAACGCTAGTCAGATATTTTGAGTGTTGGTGTAGTGTTAGTGTGAAGGTAAGAGAAGTTGGCTTTAACGGGAACTATTACTTCTAATAATTAGCTTAAAAGTCTGCTATTCAGTAAAGTTAAAACTATTATGGATATAAACGTACAATATGGTAAAGAAAGAAAGATTGTAATGTGTCAAAAATAATGAATGAACATAGTAATACCGAAAACGGCGTGTATTTGTCTTGTTTAAATAGTAAGTTTTGAAATAGTAGAATAAAATTCACCACAATATAATGTATTTACTCTTCAATTATTTTTATAATGAACTAGATTTTATTTTTTTACACATTTTATATATATTACCTAATAAAATCCCCTCAACTATTCCATCAATGTCTATTACATTAATAATTAAAAAATGCTTTTTATGAGTTGGGTCGGGTTATTGATGGAGGTTTTTATGACGAGATGGAATGACCTTCTCCCAATCCTTAGAGTTGCCAAGCCTATCGAGAGTCTGTTCACGTAATGAGGTCTAAAGCATATTCTTTCCACATTAAAATTATTTACTACGTGACCTGAATAGATTAACTTATGAATTAATAAGGTTTTAGAAAAATTATTTGATGGAAAAACCAAATGAAAGAATTATATGAATGAGTTTTTCCTTTTCTTTATAACTTAGTGCACCAATGGGATTAATTTATTGAGAGAGAATTGATGAAAATTTGATGAAGGAGAATTAATAATTGATTTCTCAATTTCGTCACTATCCAGTATATCAAAATTGACGTCCTCTAATGGATTTTTTGTTAGCAGGTATCAATATTTGCCAAGAGCTTATTTTAGCAATGGAATGAATATTACTTGACGATATGCCTTTCTGTGGATCGGATAAATTTTGCATTGAAATTATAATGAATCACTACTTAAAGCCTCTCAAGAATATACGAAAGAGATCAAGTTTCCCTCCAACTATTTAAAAACTCTTTAAATATCTATAGACAAATCTTTTTACAAAACAGCCTGCTTTTTTAGGAGAAAAAATTCACTCGAGCTTTTATTTAGTTTCACTTGTTGTCTGTAATTAAATATTGCAAGTTAAATTTGATCCACTTCTTGGTTTCTGATTGAGCTGCAATTTTGCATGCTTGTACAAATCGGATGAAAATGCAATATAAGATATATAGCTAATATGATAATGGAGCATCGAGTTTGGGCTCGTTTAATTCGTCTCGGCGAGTGATTTATCACTAGATGGTAACCAGGGTCTGATAATGGAAAAGACTAATGATAGAAAAGATAGTCATGGGAGCTCCAGAATTAAATTAAAGACGCAACCCCATTGAGTTCGATTCGTCTTGGCGACTACTTTGTTAATAGATGGTATCCGGGGTCTGATGATGGGGGAGATGGCCTTAGGAACTCCATAAATAAATGAACGTCGCGTCCCAACGGGTTTGGGCTCATTTGATTCGTCGTGGCCGAGTACTTTGTCACTAAATGGAAGCTAGAGCCTGATAATGGCCATAGAAACATCGTAATTAGAGTTTGGTCTCATTTGATTCATCTTAACAGAGTGCTGGTTGGCGTGAATGTCGTTTGTTATGAATGTGGATTATGTCTGATGTCAAGGGGAGCACGAGTCGAGGGCTGAATGGTATGAGGGTATATGAACATATCATATCGCTAACGTTGCGCCTCTTCAAGAAATGATGAGAAAAACATACAGGTTTTAATAGCTATTGTAGGTTTACTGGAGCCATACCTAGTAATTCATTCTCACACAGTCCTCATAGGGTAAAAACATATTTTGCTAGGATTAATAGAATCACATTTGTATACTATGCAGAAGAACGCACAATCACATTGGAAAAAGCGTAAAACACGTTGTTTGTCGCCAAGTGGCTATATTAGTACTGGTCATGCTTCTGGACTCATTGCAAGACAAAAAATGTTCTTTCAAAATTCGAATTTCAATCCCACGTATTCAATTATTTCATATCCGTTGAATAATATTGAGTCCTATCAAACAAAATATATATATATATATATATATATATATATATATATATATATATATATATATATATATATCAACCCTCTAAATATCTTTCTTCAAGTAAATGGGAAAAAATAATTTCTTCATTTTTTAGGGGTAATTAATGATATTATCGATTTCTGTGTTTTTGAATAGTGAAGCTTGGATTCTGAAAAAAAATACCCAACCAAATAATACATTAGAGACCCTTTTAAAACGAAGCCCATTGGAAAAAAAAGATTTCCAAAACTTAATTTATAAAGAATCATGGGAACAGTTGACTTTGGATATTTGGCAAAAACACAGTTTTTACTACATCCAATAAAAAAATTTATGAGTCGGTGATAAATTTCTCCTAGACA
The DNA here is from genome assembly GCF_026250575.1 of Diorhabda carinulata. NCBI lineage: Eukaryota > Metazoa > Arthropoda > Insecta > Coleoptera > Chrysomelidae > Diorhabda > Diorhabda carinulata. The sequence goes on along the minus strand of NC_079465.1, from coordinate 27,899,467 downwards.
AGATAAAATATAAAAATCTAATAAAAATATAAGTAGAGACATAATAATAATGAAGAACGGTTAACGTATTTCCATATTTCATTTTTGATTGATGTACTTCTAAATTCTCGGAAGTTATGTTTATGAATTACCATTTAATGGCGAGTAATCTAGCAGATTACTTCTCTTATCACTTGATAGCTTTATGAAAATCTTCAGTGGTAGTACAATGAGCGTACGAAATATGGATAAAACATGGAATGGCTGTTATGTAATGATACTTAAGCCACTTGAATTAAGTTTAATTTACCGTAAGTGGATGTTGTGTTTGATATATTATCTTTTCCGTAACGTGAAAAAAGTTTGACATTTTGTTGACAAGTAACAAAATGTCTCTTCAAATGAAATTACTTCATGAGTACTTCCCGGATATTGTATAAACATATAAGCAAAGGTTGATAATTATTTTTAGAATGTAGAATAGAATACAATGGAATAACATTACCTCTGTCTTAAAAAAAACAATTATCAAATGTCCATTGTATGAATGGCACGTTCCTCAAATTATTGCCATTACTACTCCCGTTGATGTACTTGGTCTTGCAAATCTGATGTTATTTCAACACTACACGTTCTAAAGTCCGATTCACACGATGAAAGACAACGTGCAAGAATTGCATGCAATGTTCATGCATGTCCAATGTCCATAATTCTTTGTTTATTCAAGTCTTACAATTAATGAGATTCCCGGCTCATTACACAAATTTGATAAGCTCCTGCAATCCGAAATACAAAAACTACCTGTAAAGATTAATGAGTAAACTGGATAATGATTGTGAAATGAACTAGAAAAAAGGGTCAGTGAATAACTGGCAATAATGATATCTGCTGCTGTCTCGCTTTTGGAGCCTAATGGACCGCTGGGTTGTTACGTCAAAAGTAACCAGTCATCTCTAGAATCGCAAGTTGCAGGTGGGAGATCTTGAAAATATCAGTTTGTTTGTTTGCCCATCTCTAGGACTCGCTTCGGCAGATCAAATTTTATTGTGCGCTCATCGAACGATCTTCCAGGTTCGACACAGGTAGTGTGTTCCAGATGCACGTGTTTTTTACAGTGCAGCAGAAAATACAATTCTTCAAGGTATGATTTATTTGAATTCATAATTTCATCAATTAATAATGAACATAATATTGAATGGCTCTATCATTATCCATTGTCCGACTTTGTAATTAAGAAATGCAACAAAAATGTACTTAAATGGAAAAAATTTTGTATAATAACAAGTTAGTTCCGCATCTGTTACATCATTATTAAACTTTTGCTCACTAATTAGCATAGCTTCAATAATCTCCACTAATAAACACACTTTATACCCGTATTTATGAAGTTGCTTTTCGCTATTTCGTTTCCAACATCAAAGGAAAGCAAATCTTTTTGTTTCATCATGTATCTGAACTCGACGTACAATTCTATTTAGACAAAAGCTTAATACAAAAATATGTTATTTCAAAATGTACCTTTGCAGTCCTTTTTCATTTGACTTGGCAGCTACATCAAACCAACTTAGTTATTACAGCGAATTTTCCAGATGCGCTTTTGAATTTGTTGGACGGATTTTTCGTTTCAACACCGGCATAGAGAAATATGTGAAAGGTGTGGATAACAACACTCTTCCCAATTGAAACTGTCGATAAGTTTTCGTTTTTGAATTTGAATACACTTTGAACTTGTGATCGAAAAATATGGATATTGCCTGGGAAAATTTCAAATACATTTTTCTATTATGATAGCATTATATCTTTCCAGTCTTTTCTGAATTAATGGGAAATATATATTTTATATAAAAAAAAATTCATGCAAGATGTCTTGAGATGTGGCAACACTGATATAAATTTGTCGAAATTTATGATGGCAATGTCAGGACATTTTTAATGGTGAACATACTCAGAACGTGCTTTCATACAAGTGCTATTTGAATTGATTACAAATACTTGAAACATTCATCGTGATCCAAAAATGGAATTGATTCGCGAACTTTTTCTTGTGATGATTTTCTTTGATTTTTGACGTGGATTAAACCAACAGCTGTGTGCCGATCAATCATGGTTGCACTTCGCTACAGGCTGAATTTCGTGAAGCTGGTCCAAAATGTCGCAAAATCGTCATGCGACGTATCGTGAGATTGAGGCATACGTGGAGATTAGTTTCACTTACATACATCCAATATTGCATGAACATTTGACGGTCAAAAATATTTGTTCTCGTTGGATATTGCAAAATTGTTGCAAAGAAATGCTGAAAAAAACAAAGCAACATTTGACTGTATCGGTGTTTCAAAACGAGCCAAATCCAACAAAACTTGTTCGCACACGAAGCACTTCGAAGCAAATGGTTGCCTGTTTCTTCGAAATAACTCGTCACCTTTCCATTGGACCAACATAGATTGGTCAATTCTGACCACCAGTATACCAGCATTTGTTTGCCAGAAAAATTCGAAAAAATTAGGGAAACCAATCGTAGAAGAACAGTCGAAGCATCAAACTTTTGTGTCATTATCCCCGTAAAGTCCTTGTTTGGTATCGTATTCCTTCAGATCAAAAATAAATTACGCCGTCATCGTTTCTCTACATCTTAAGAAGTGGTCAATGCGTTCAAATCACATGTTTTGGAGGTACCTCAATTGAAATGCATGCAAAAGTATATTGATCTCAATGGAGAAAATTCTCGAATACAATAAAGTCATATCCAATTATAAATATCTGTTTTCATATAGAGGTAACATCAACTGGCCTCTTAAAAGACCCGACCTTATCCCACTTGACTAGTTCCTATGAAAATACTTTATAGTTAGGTTTTTGAAAATAAACCAACGCATTTCAAATGAAAAATTAAGTCAGAAACAACGATAGTGACGTGTCAGGGTTCAAATACGAATCTTCATTTCAGATTAAAAGATTATTAGAGGCGTAATTTTCCGTTTTATTCAATCAAAGAAAACCGTTACTTTTTGTTGAAAATATGTATTAGACTTGTAAATAATGGAACTTTTTGACTTGAGTTATCAGCTTTCTAATATCTTGCAAATACCTTTGGTATTTCCTTCTTAATTTTTCAATATTGCATATCTGGCATTGACAGTGATTACATTCAATATCAAATTATTCTAGTTTATTATAAGTAGAACGATTTTTTTCCTATTTTCCAAAAGTAAATAATTGAATTTTAATGTGATAATTTATATAGATAGAATGGAAGTCATAAATTTCCCATTATTCAACACATGGATGATGTCAAATGTACTGGAATCAGATGTGGATTGTGTTCATATCTTGTTGTTTGAAATAATGTGTTCCCTTGAAACCCTTAAACGAAACATCCTTCAAGCAAACATCACATTGTGGGCGTTCTTCGTTATTAATTTCAATTCCTTTATTTTGGTTTCATTTGACGCAAACGTTCATTATTATTATCGTTATTGCTGTCAGCGCAAGATAAATATCATAACAGAGGGATAAATTCTTCAAACGTGGTGTAAGTTTCTCAAACGAAAGTAATGAAGAACAAAAAGAGTCAACAAAAAAGCCCAAAATTGTTCATCGAAGGTATTACGAAAGCTACATAAGTTAAGGTTAAGGACTAATCTAAGAAGCAGGAAAATCTCATAAGCTCGTCAGAAAAAGTACAAAAAGCAAGCTATGTCATCGATAACATGTTAGTTGAAGCAAAAAAACCGCACTTTCTGGCAGAACTTTAGTGTTACCAGTCCGCAAAGTAATTATCAAGATAATGATCAGCCAAGAAGCTGCTAAAGAAATTGAGAAAGTACCTGCATCAGCAGAAATTATTTCACGTCAAATTGGTGACATATTTAACTATTTTTGACGTTGATTTTGAGTAAGTGGATTTTTTGCGCTACAAGTTGATGACTCCACTGTTATCAGTGTTCACGTGAGTCTCACCTCAAATGTTAGATTCATTGATGGATGTGAATTGAAAGAGGACTTTTCATTTTCTTTTCCACTGCCTAACCATACAACTGATGAAAGAATATTTGAAGTAACGGATGAATATTTATTGAACATAATTAGGAATGGGGTAACTGTATAAATGTATTTGGAATGCAGTAACAGGCAGAAGCTATGACAGGAAAGGTTGGAAGCTTTATAGCAGAAGTTGCTGAAAATAATCCTAATATTGGAAAACAGCATTGTTCTTCACACAGTGAAGCTTTTATGACGAACTCTTTACCACAGGAACTATTGTGGGTTCTTCAAGAAATTATCAAAATCGGAAGTTACATTAGGTTGCGACCACTGAACTCTCGTCTTTTTAATACAGTATGTCCAGAAATAGGGACAGATCATCAGTCACTGTTTTATACAGAAATACGATGTGCTTTCCCGAATTTATGAGTTAAAAAATGAGACGTTTTTGCATTCCCAGGATTCAGAGTATACGTATCTGTTATAAAAAGAAGCATGACTTACAAAACTTGGATATTTGCTCACTTAAATGAACTCAATGGCTAAGTATGGAAAATGGATATACTCTGCTTCCTAAGCATGTCATTGCAATATAATAAAAAAATGCAAGGCAAAATTACAATATTTTAACAGCGTTGGTTCAAATTGAGAGCTTTCTCGCTAATTTGGAACTATGGATCAGTCTCGCTACCAATGGTAATAATGAAATGTTTCCGAATGTCATGGCAGCTGATCCGGAAAAAAGAGTTCAGGCTTTGATTATCACACACTTGAAAATTCTTGCAGAGAAAATGAATTTCTATTTCGTTAAGATCGATCTTCAACCTATGAACTGGGTTTGAAATCCATTTTCCGAGGGCATTACTTTTTAAGCACTCATCAATAAATTAGTAGGAAGAACTGGTGGAAATTAAAATGTATCGCATTTTGAACTTAGAATTTTCAGAAACAGATTTATAACATTTTTGGCTATGTATGAAAAATGGATATCCCCCTTTTACCATTCGCAACGATCCATTTATATGAATTGAGATTTTCGACTCTTACCACAATAAAAACCAAAAAAAGAGAACGTCTCAGAATTATCGACGAAGAGATTAGAGCAGCTTTGTCAACTATTACTCCAAATTTAGACCGTCTACGCTCGATTAAACAGGCTTATATTTCGCAGTAAATACCTTCTTTAAAAATTTAAACTTTACGTTCGTTGATCAATAAAAAATATTACTTCGATGAATAATAAATAAATAAATGTTGATTAAAATTAATTAAAAATGTTTTTGTGTTTGTGGCAAACCTATAAAAAATTATCTTTTTCTAGATGTACCTTGAACACAAAAGATTTGCGAATAAATTTGTTACCTATTAATTTAGATTTGAAAATATTCGAATTAATTGTGAGTAGATCCATTTCTTCAGTATTTATTTAAATTTTGAATCTTTCCTAATTCCTAGGAAAGATATAGGAAATGTGAGTAGCAGACAATTGGTTACTTAAGTTGCAGAATTGACGCTTGATATATTCTGGAATTCACTGGAGAGTTGCTCTAGTTTTTGACCCTCGGAAGGGTAGATATAATTAGCACTTAACACGTTGAATCGGTGGAATAGAGATAATCAATACTGCCATTTCAAGCAAAAACCGTGAGTTGTGTGTATTCACAGTGCGATTTTTTCACAACTTGGGCAAATGGTACTGACTGCGCCAAGTATGTTTTTTTATAATGAAAACCGTTATTTAAAATGACATCAAAGAACAAAATATCATTTTTTTGGGTAGAGGATATTATAATGAACAAAAGCAATACGATATACAAATGATCAAATTGGGTCCTTGAGTCATCTAATTAAGTAGTGGTTTCCGCGCCCGTAACTTCGTCTGCTTTGTTTCTAGTTTTCCTTTGAATATAGAAAACAATAGAGGTTCACGTTTTTAGCTGTATGTATTTTAGATTAGTGACAAATATCGATTTGATAGGAATGAAATAAACCAACTTCAATTAGGTAGTCGCAACAGTAGTAATTGACCTGTAAATGAATGGAATTAGTCGTATAATTACTCAAAAACTATAATAAATATGTTTAATTATCTTTATTGCATCGAGATACTGAATCTTCTTTAGATATGCTTGTGAACTTACTAATTGATGTAATTGGATATCTCGTAGTCACTGACGTGTATAAAATTTTTATACGGTGGTAATAGCTCGAAAATATTGATAATCATAACATCCGTAACTTTATTCAAGTACTTTTGAAAATGTTATACACCTGAAGTGGAATTTCGGAGTCAAATTCGTCAAATCATTATTTCGTTAATTTTGAATAGCGTATAAGCATCAAGTCAAAACGTATTTGGAAAATTTGTACACCAGTATTCATTATCTTGCAATAACTTGTCTACGCTTGACTTGAAGGATTTTGTACAACCTAATGCAAGCTTATCGTTGAGCTTTTCAAAATGAAACATCAGTTTTCAGTTAAGACACCTAACACAAATTATACAGTATTCTTACGAAACCGTCCACTGACGTACATCATGAAGCCGATTCTGTTCTAGTATGTTAATGGAATATAAAGTTTGGCGGACGCATCAGGGCAATTCCCAGAACGAATATTGATATTTTTTTTGATATATACACGGCAATTTGTGGCAATTTTTCAAGAATCAATTCCTGAGTAAACTTTTTTCTATGTTTTCATTTTAAAATCCGAATTATTAAGAAATTGGTTGTGTATAGATAGACGCTTGTTTATCAGCGAGTAGTCAGTAAATAATCTGATTGTCTATCCCGAACGCATCGACATAGACAATTAATCAAGAGTGTGGTTTAATGAAGAGTAATATGTTGAGAATTAGATAAGTATTTAGTAATAATTTATAGTATATAGTTTAACAAACATTAAATAGATTAGTGTACTTACCGTAAGTGTGAAAATGAAATAAGTAAGAAAGCCAAAAGCATTACAGTATCTTAGAAGATTCTAATAGGACTGAGTGGGGTCAATTTCCAGTTCCCGTTAACCTCCTAACATCGTTTATGTTGTCTACAGTGGAACAGGGCGAAATAGGTCACTTTGAGATGGTCGAAATTATAGATATTTGGATGTAAGATTTAGTTTACACTAAGAAAAATTATGGCATAATATACTTCTGAATATAATGATAAATAAACCAAATAACAAAGTCCATTTTATTACAATAACAATAGATTGAAGCATAGTAATTATCATTCTCACACTGTCGGTGGTCTTCCACTAAGCTATCAATAGGAATGAGACTCCCAGATAAGAATCAATTTTTACAATTGTCGAACAAGCTGAAAAATGTTTTATTGACATTTTAAGAAAAATCTTTCACTTTGACCTTGTTTGCCATACATACTGTTTGTTCATGTTCTTCTATTTGTCGACTTGACCACCTTGTATGCGAACATCTCTTCATAAGGTTTCTCCTGAATAGTCTGAAATTGTTGAAGTTTTATTTCAGTCACGTTTTTGTGGAAAATTACAGGTTTAAAAAGACACCGTAAGAATAGTATCAAATTTGAAGTTTTCCACAAAATTTCACTGGATCAAACATCTCTGAAAGTTCATAAAAAATTAGGAATGCGGAGCGAATATAGGATGCAAGGAATAACGTGGCCCAACTGTTGATAAACATTAGTTTGATAGGAGAAACCCGATAAATTCCCGAAATGAAAAACTGATTATTTTATTACATGGTTAATCGAAACAAATAACAGGATGAATTTAACAGCAATATAACGGAAGTTTGAAACATATAGAAATAATAGTTTGATCAACAACTTGTACACAGTGATAAGAGTTCTCCATTCTTTCAATTGGAAAATATTGATGCTTAAGGTAGACAATATGGGTTAATGAATACATGCGAAAGGATAGCAAGGATAGGATCTATAAGACTTGTATCAGGCCAAGCATGACATAGGGAAAAATCTCGAATTCTCGATAAATTTTTATGTTTCTTATAAGATTCCGCGCAAGTAGACATCAAACATTCCATTCTTTCTGAATAATCGTCGTGTAATAATTAATGTAGTACGAACGAGACAGTCGAGCTCAAACGGCGTCAATTTGCTCAAAGTGAGTAATCCCATTAGCGGCATCCTCATAAAAATATCCAAATTACATTCGAAATGACGTGCAATTTCAAAGAGAACCCTTTTGAAACCACTATTTGATGTTTTTTGTAACTTAAAGGACTTTCACAGCTACAAAATACACGGGACAGGATATTGTTTTGAAAGTTTAACGAACTGTTTGAGATGCAAATTCGCGATCTTTTCATTTGGATAGAATACATTTCACCGTAGTGAAACTCATGGGGGATGTTGAAAAATATATCGCATCGTTTGTACAGAGACAATATATAATTTTCCGATTGTTTCCGAGTCTTTCGTATTTTTGCGTAGTAGTGGATTTCGGTCCTCGTTGATTTTTTGCAGTAATGGGGTCGTCAGCCCTAAATAACACTTTTCATCAAATTTCAAACACCTACATGACAATTCCAAAATATATTCTATATTCACATTTCCGTACGACAATTTAGAGGAAACATATAGTATTCCTATCATCGTAGACGTTTCATACCTATTAAGGTATCAGCGTTTTTTCATTTTTTCACAAAACTTTTGCTTTATCTAAAATCATATAACGTAGATTACCATAATATGCGCCTTTTGTTAAATCTGTATCATTTTCAAACAGCAGTGTTCGGGCTAGATGACATCACATATGAAATAAAAAGCGAAGTAAGACAGGAATGTGTTTTGTCACCCCTGTGGTTCAATCTTCAATCAGAGGAAGTGAAGTTAAGTGGCGAAATTATCCACGTAGAAAATATGGAAGTACTGCAAATGTTGCTGGAAAGAGTGCATGAGGCTGGTCGAAGATGGGCTATTAATATAAACATCAAGAAAACAAAATGGATTAGTCTGATTGAAATTAACGTACATAACATTGAACTGATTTCAAATTTGAAATATTTGGGCAGCTGGCTTTCGCTTGATTAATTGAAATGTTTTGAAATAAAAGTTAACTTTCCGGCTAGAGACGGGATCACTTTTTTTGAAACACCCTGTATATGATAATTGAACTCAAATTAAAATCACAAAGGACTTATCCTGCTTTTCAAACCCTAACCCCAAGTACATCAACTAGTAGTACAAAGTTTTTTACAAATCACTTACAAATCACCCTTGGTTTAAAATTGTTTCTTCTTATAGTTATTAGTCATCTTTTCCTGAAGTAAGAGTCTTTCGGTAATTTGAAATATAGGTACGTAATCATTTTTGATTGCATGGATTAGAAAAGTTTATTGCAACATGGAGGCAGAAGAACAGGCAGGCTTCAGAGCGGGGAGGTCGACTATTGATCATTTATTTACGATTTCGCAAATCATTGATAAGAAAACCGCCAAAAAATCAAGAACTCCACCTTTTGTATGTTGACCTTAAAAAAGCATATGACAGCGTACCGCAAACAAAACTATGGGATGCCTTGGAAAGAACAAATATAAATGCGGCCCAAATAAAAGCAGTACAAAAGCTATGAAAACAGTAAATCACAAGTAAAAATAGGAAACAAGGTCTCAAAAGGATTCTCCATCAATATACCTGGAACACGCACTAGCACACTGGAAAAGGAAATGTAAGAACATGGGCATCCCACTAATCGATTCCACACTATATACCCTGTGTTTTGCAGATGACCAAATAATCTTGGCATAGGACTACGAAGACTTAGAATATATGACAAGAAAGTTAGTAGAGGAATACAGGAAATGGGGTCTAGAAGTAAATTTTAGTAAAACGGAATATATGTGTATTGGAGGAGAACAACAAAATTTAATACTTGAAGAAACACAACAAAAAATAAGTCATTGTACAAAATACAAATACCTAGGCATGATCATCACTAATGATGGAAGATTAGATGAAGCAATAACACAAAGAAATAACCAAGGAAGACAAGCAATAAGACAACTAAATAGTGTATTGTGGGACAACCAAATATCCAAGGAAAACAAACATCGAATATACAATAGCATAATAAAAAGTATAACAACATATAGTAGCGAAATCTGGCCTCTAAAAGAAAAAACAGTCAAAATGCTTGAAGCCACAGAAATGGATTATTGGAGACGCGCGGCAGGAATATCAAGACTGGAAAAAATAAGAAACGACAGAATCAGAGAGATCATGAAAGTGCAACATACGATTACGGAAGACATTAGGGTGAATCAGTTAAGATAGTACGGACATGTCCAAAGAATGCCTAAAGACCGCATACCCAAACAAATTTTAAATTGGGCACCACAAGGAAGAAGAAAAAGAGGAAGACCAAGATTAAGCTGGAGAGAAGGTATCGAGAAGGATATTCGAGAGAGAGGATTGGAAGAAGATCTTTGGGAAGATAGAGAAAAATGGAAACTGGGAATCGAAAGACGGCGAAGAACGTTTTAACCCAATTAATATATATAGAAAAGTTTAATTTCTACCAGGAGAAACATAATTATTACCGATGTTAACATTCTTCTTTGAAAAATATATGTGATAAAATAATTTCTTCAATTTCTCATTCACTTTTGATATATTAATGCATCTAAATTTTTTTGATTTTAGGTCTCTTCTATTTTAAAATTAGTTTTTCTAGAATTTTTGGGAGAAATATAGAATTTGACGTTTCGACTTTTCATTAAGTTTTTATCAAAATATGATATTAACACTAACAATTTGCTATCAATGATAAAAAAGACCTAAATAATTTGAGTAAAATTTATCGCTCGTTTTTGTAAATTCTAATAAAACTACAATTAATTTGATTGATTGAGATTGCTACATATTGAGATGTTAAGACAGGGGAAAAATTAATTTTTCTTATTAGTTCTAGTTTGATTTTATTCTTATTTTGATATTCATGATGGGGGTGATTTATTGATCAATATATATATAGGCAAATTGTCAGTGTCGATATCATATTTTAATAAAGACTTAAAGAAAAGTCAAAGCGTCAAATTTTATCTTTTCTCCAAAAAAAGAATTTTTAAACAGTAGAGACCTAAAATCAAGAACATTTAGAAGCATTAATATAAAAATCATTTAGAATCTTTTTTCTCTCCATCCATTTATGACACAACAAGATTGAAGCTTCCTTAAATCAGAAACTTCACTAAAATCATCAATATTCCATAATAGAATGAATTGCGCTAGTTGACAAAGATCCTCTAGGAACTCTAAGATGAAATATCGAAATTAACCATAAGCAAAAGAGATAAACTTTAGGCTCCGGGTATAAATTCCTTTTATTTTATCCCCTTTAGCTCCATCCCTTTTATGTTGTCTCTCTTATACTGCGTTGGCGTCGATGTAAAATCGTTTTGGCTGGTCCATAACCTTTAATAAGTCGATGATCGTACCGAACACCGAAGCTTTATTTATGTCAAGCTCTTTCTTACCATTAGTTGTAATACGGCGTATGTTACATTTAAAAGTAATTGTACTTTTTACTCCAAATCGCTTTTCATTTACTAAACATACATTACATATATCGCAACGAAATAAACTATTGTATTCAACGTTTTTTATTGCCGAAAATACGTTCTTAAAATCTACGTTTTATAAACCAGTCGTTTTAAATTAAGCGTCAGTGCTAGTATCTGTAAATGAATTTTTCTAATGTATAGTTTGCACTTGAACAACTAGCTTATTCAGTACCAATAATTATCGGCTTTTTAAAATTTATTTCCGACTTTTTCTGACCCTAGCCTCAAGTACATTTTATCGAGAAAGTTGAACTATTTTCAATAAGATACTTTTCCTGTTAAATATATAGTGAATTATCAGATTTGAGTATTTCAGATTGTATTTCAATTGGATAAGATATGGTAATAAATTCTGAAATATGCGACATTAAAGACTTACATAATCCTACGTCTCATAAATTCCATCGGCAGATATAAACAAGTCGTATACATTTTATTACCTCTAAAAACAGTAAATATGATTCATTTCCTACAGAAGGTCCTTTTGTAATAAATACCACTACTAACGATGTAATTTTGAATGACAAATGGTCCCGGACGCCTTCATTAAGTTCATTTCAAGGAAACGAGACCCTTGAAACGATTCGGTTTATGGAAAATGTCTTTCGATTCTAAATGATTCTAGATTAATTTCATGAATTGATTGTTCCTTCCAGAAGTACTATCGGTTATAGCTTGGGACTAAATTTTCATTAAAAATTAGATTGTCTTAGAATCTTGAATTCTCTTGAAATAGATGTATATAAATACTCAAAGAATCATCTGTACTGTTATGCCGAAATTCTTGTTATATTTTCCAATTTTCACCTTAATGTCTTTATCATTTAAAGTATTTAATATATTTGTTCCGTTGACAAACAATTGTTATGGTTAAATGAAAAGGAGAGAGTTCACTAAAGCTACTTGGGTCCACATGATTCAAGTAGAGGTAATGAAACACTTCTCAAGAGGCTCTCATGAAATCGCTGTGTCTACGTCCCAGTTATTAAAGCTAAATTTTCGTGGACGCACCAGGTATTTACTATTTACTGCCTGTTTACATTATGTAGCCGCTATTTCTTTATATTTTTTAGTGATGAGCTCACATTATGTCTTTTTTTTTTCTAGAATGAATCTCTAAGGAGACTTTTTTGTTTATTTAAGGCAAATTAGAGATTTCAAGGAAATCATAACTTTAGGGAAATGGAAAAATAAAACGAGTCTGTAGCAGCCGAAGAGAAGACAGTAATTAGCTTGATGTCATAGTGAACACATCGAGATATTGCGATGTGTTAGTGAATAAGGGCTTTGTAATAAGGGTTAGTGAAGAGTTTAGTGAGATGTAAATAGTTCAGTGTGAGTGTTTACATAAATGAAGTGAATAAGATACACTGTGTATAAATTCATCCTACGGTTTTCTAATCATAAACTGTATTCTCCTTGGTTATGGTCTATCTTTTTGTATGTGTAGTTAACATGAACTAATTTAATTTTATTATGTTCAATTTTCCATAAACTGTTTCTAGCTTGTTGGCTGTTTGTTACTACTTCATACGGCTACAATGGAATGGCAGTGTTGTCGGCGAAGATGGTGATGGTATAATTTTCTTAGTCTGTAATATTATATATGTAAAGTCGGCATTTCCTTGCGGTACTTCAATCATGATTCCTTCAAGAATGGAATAGGGTTCTTCTTCCTTGATTCTAAAATATCTTTCCGATAATGGTGGTTACTGTATGGATATGGTCGATCGTAGAGTGCTTATTTTTAAATCTGTGATGACTGATAATTCTCATTCTGCGAAAAAAGGTTTTAGTCTTTTGAGTATAAGTTTTTCAAATAGTTTCACATAACAGGCAGTATGGAGGTTGGTCTATATGACGATGCTTCATGTGGTGACCTTTCTGGATTGGGTATCATTACATCTTACACAATTTTCCATAGTATCGACCCATACTTTGGTCTGAAAGCATAAGGTAAGCTTGTTTTGCTCATTGGATAATTGTTCTAAAATTTATCCAGTAATTAGATCAAAACCTAGAGCTATATTTTCTTGTATGTAGGTGATTAGTTCTTTGGGAGAGGTGAGCTCTATTTCTTGATAAATCTGTGGATGCTATTCCAGAATGGGTTCTTCATCTTGATCTTCATGTGATTCAAATACTTCTTCTAGATGATTTTGAAATCTTGTTGCTTTTTACTCATTGTTTCTAGCCCATTCACTATCTTCTAATCTGAGAGGTGGTCTTCTTATTATGGGTGTTTTCAGTGTGGAAAGTTAGAACTGTTGTAGTCTGTCAATTTTTTTTTAATTTGTTGCTTCTCTTTTGAGTCTTTAGTTAGCATTGTGGAGATTATTTTTATCTTCAAGGATAATTTTGCCTAATCTGTTAATAATTATATTATGATAGAGAAATGTTAAGAGCTCAAGTTTTATTCTTTTTTAATTTATAAGAAGTTGGCAGATATGTTTTTGAAAATCAAAGTCTGGATTCTTGTTGGGATTGGTTGGCAACTAGTGGATGAAGCTTACCTTTAGTGGTTCTTATTATAGATCCTAATAAGTATTTTACGCCGTCAATAATCATTTTGTTCACCTGATTATACAGGAAATCTATATATTGGTTTTGTTTCGAAGAACATGTTAATGGTCAATAGATAGCAAACAGACAATCTGTGAGATGTTTGTGGAATACTTTGTGCTTGCAATTCCTGTTGATACTGCGAAAACTATTAGCGTTCCATTCTATTATTTTGAAATTAGCAATTTATTTGCATTAGAACAGCTTCTTTGGCTCTATGTTCTAAATGAATTGAGCGTTCATCAATTATTTGAAACGCCTGCTCCCATTCCTTAAGTAAGATCAATTAAAAGGTCGGGTCAGTAGATGTCCTAATTTGTGTTCTAACATTATTGATTTTACTCGCCTTTGATGATCCTGCAACAGCTTGGCTGTGAGAAGACAGCCTATTTTCACTTTCTTGAACTTGATATCTACTATACCAAAATATTGGGAAGTTTATGAAATAAAAATTAACTAAAAATAGGCCAGCAGGGTTGAATATATAAATTAGATTCATTCCTAGCCCAATATGACTATCCTGTCCCCCTCGCAGTAATTGTGCTAAAATAGGGGCGCGCAAAATGTACACCCATAAGCGGTATTTTTGAAAAAATTGCGACTAGTCTCATTCAATGTAGAATTTATTGAAATAAACAGTTTTTTGTAAGACCGCAAAATACTCTTTTGGAAGTACATTTCAACCCCCTTTCTCACCACATTACCACAACTCTAGCGGGGAGCTCAATCTAGGATAGTATATTGGAGTAGGAATGATGCCATTAAAACTATAAAACCTTTTGTAGCAATTATTTCCGATTTGAAGTTTAATCCTAAGTCATTATAGTCCTTCGGGTTCACTTGTGAACTAATATCACACAACTAGATATTTTTTAATTGGATAACAAGAAAATTCTCTACATTATTCCAAGTGAAAAGTCTTCGAATATGAAGAAAATATCAATAAATACCGTGTACATTGATAAACAGGTGTAAACTTCAGGAACCAATAAAAGTTGACATATTTTCGGTTAAGACCGGAGTGAAACAGAGGGCGATAACTCATGTCTCACTGCTACCGTGTTTTTTGTGAATTATTCCGAAATTCTATCCACAGTAGAAATCTGTTTCCTAGCTTTTTCTACCAATATTTCATAGTGATTGATTGGTAGAAAAAATTGGCAATATACCAGTATTAATTTTTATTTGGGATTTGTAGTGTCCCAAAATGGCGTAGATGAATTTATTTGTGAATGTAAGGACATTCTAGGCTATAAAAATGAGTGATAAGCTATTTTAACAAGTTGCATCGACGCTTGTTTTAGTTTTCATTTCTTATACAATGGAGATCATTTATGAAGGATATTAATTTCAGAGTGCTTTTTTTCCATTCTAGAAAATAGAAAAAATTAACGGCGCTACGTAAAATTATATCCATTAACTTTTTATAGTGATTTGGCATAGTTGTAGACTATGTATAGGTCATCTCCTAGTTGAATAAGATACTTAAATACAAGATTTTCTTGAAAAATGAATGGGAGGGTATGGCTCGATGAAAGATGAAATAATTGGCTTTTCTAGTTAAAAAAAAATTGGGGTGATCTGGCGCATTCAGATTTATTGGTAAATAATATTTTGAACCAATTGGATTGTTGTTTTTTCACTGGTCCCTTCAACTACTACGTTTATTCGCGACAGAAGACTTACATTACATTACAGTACATTTTACAAATAAAAAATATTGACAATAACATATATCAAGGTTTCACACACTTAAGAATAACTTTTTTAAACACTGTTACGAATAAGCTTACGAAATGGGTCCTAGGCCAACCCTATTCAACTACAAGAGAATTTTTCAATTCGGCGAATTCACGCGGCGCCTTCAATCCGTTTTTTATAAATGTCGGACGCGCTTCTGATGAACTGTTTATTATAGAAGGCAGTATTATTTCTAAATTGTTCCTAGGAAAGTTTATTTATTTATTTCTTGTTTTAGAACTTTGTAGAATTCCATTTGTAATATATGAATGAGTTTATATAGCGTAGGAAGTCAGTTTAAATAAGTAGTTGTGGTGAAAAGAACAAATTAATGAAAGTAATCGCAGTGTGTGAATAAATCAAGAACGTGAGAGTTTAAGTCTGTATTAATTCACGTTACAGAACTTTATTTTCTACGCAAAAACTTAACCAATGGGAGTTTCCTACAATTTTCTGATAATGATAATTACGATTTTGCGTTAATGAGGGAAAAAAAGCAACAATGACAATTTGCACGAGAATTTATAATTCAAATATGCTGATGTCACATTTTCGCATCATTCTTCGTCCTCGAAGTATTGATTGCTTTTTTAAGAAAAGCTTGTAAAATTCTTACTCAAACAGGTTGTACTTCTGCTCCAAAAAGCATTCTGAAAATTATTTTCTTCTTCATAAGAATAGTTAATACAATTTCTTGAACGGAAATTATTAATGAGAATGCAGTGATGTTGAAGCCGGTCGAGATCAGAGTTAGAACTTCTGTTTCTTCCTTTGGTCGTATTTTTCCATGGGTTTCAGTAATTTTGAGATTTCCAATTTGTGCTTGGGCATTAACTTGAGTACGATGCCTGGAAGTGATATTTCGTGAACAGTCTTCTCACCATAAAGGTTTCCATCTATAACTATTTGAAGGCGAATAAGTTTTTTGTTTACCTTTAAAAAAGTTCATGTACTTCTGTTGGTTTTTGTGTTTATCCTAAGCAATACATTTTTGGAGAGATTCCTCTGAAGGAGGAGTCTTAAAAATCACAGTTATATGTATAATTATGGGATGACTCCAACTGCAAAAACTATTTATTTGCTCAGATTTTCGTAGTCTCTCAGTTTAAAGAAAAATATAGCAGAATCTACGCATTGTATTCTTTGTTAAACATGGCAAAAAACTTCCTATTACATTTTGGTCGATCGTAGTTCGTTTCCATCCAGATAAAAACATTCAGTAGAACTCCTTTGGTTATGAATTTCTGAGTGTATCTTTGCCTGTGCCAACTCCCGTATATTTTCACAGTATCTTATTTATTTTATCTACGTTTTCTAGTGTTTCGTCTATTGTACTCTGGCCGATTCTATACAAAAGTCGTTTCGATTCATAGTGTTATATCGATACAACACGATATGTCATAGAAATATAACTATATATTCGACATATCGTGAATGAAATCATTTTTGTATGTTATTTTATACTGAGACCGAAGCGATTGACCACAGATACATATATCAAAAAATAAAACAAGGAATTTACTCGAGAGACTCAAGAGTCGTTCTTAGGCTATTGAGAAGAATATACATTATTGTTACAAGTTGCCATTTAAAGTATGTTCTTAATTTTATAAGATATTTGGTTTATCAGATGAAACGTATCGATTGAATATATCGATACTAGATTATCTCGGAACGGAACATCACTTGATAATGATAATGATCGTCTTGAATTAACAGAGCCATATTTAGAAACTTGAGGGAAATATCAACAATGTAAATCCGACAATAAACTTTCGTATTGCAGCTTTGCCTTGCTCCTGACCCACTTATTAAACATAAAGGCGAAGGAATCATTTCCTTTCTTTAATATATTAACACATTTTTCTAAATAGTATCGCATTTCAAACGTATATTGGAAGAAAAAGTTTTAGACCTCTGCAAAAAAATATGTTTACCATACATGTGACTTTATCTGAAGGAACTTTTCACCAAGAGAGTGCTTTGGAGCTGGGGGCTACTCTGGAAAAAATGGCAGATGTTTTACTAATTTGAAACTTGCCTTAGTTTTTGAGATAGTTTCAACCAATGAATGAGTGCATCCTGATACACAGGATCGTACAACTGCCCCGGCATTTATCTCTCATCGCCCCAATAAATTTTCGAACTAAATTCACTTTTTGTAGGTCGATTAATAAAATTACGCTTCCGTCTCCTAAGGTTGGTATGACCTTTCCTCTTATGTTAATTCATGTATTTTTTCGGAGGTGGTTAACTTAGAAGTTTCTATTCTATACTCTGCATTTTGTTTTGTTGTGTCATAGCAATGGATTCATGAATCATCTATTTTCTTAATCTCAACTTATGAAACATAGGCATAGCAAACCATCCCTCGTATCAGAAAAATCATAATAAATAAATATTGATAGATACATCACCATACCATACGGTTTGTTTTCGAAATAATTGAATTGAATTATTTAGAAAATCGATAGTATCTTGTTATAATCTCCAACATTTAGATGGTTGTGAACATTCTCAGTCCAATAATTTATTACATACATATAACTGAATTAGATATTGATATAAAGGTTGAAAAGACTTGAGGAAATTTCTTATTTGATGAAAAATTCTTGCGGATTACGCTTTAAAGTTCTAAAGATCTAATATCAAACTTCATAAAGATTATTACCGAGATTTTCGTAGTTTTCCTCAATTCGCTTATTGTTTACGTTTGACAAACAGTCCGGAAAACTTTTAAAGAATAAGCTACAAGAGCTAACAAGTTTTCCAAGTGGTTTTAAGATCAGTGACAAAAGAGATTTTAGTTAAAGAGGGAGAAAAAAAAATGATTTATGATCACATAGTTCGAGAGTAGGTATTACATTATCTCTTTTGTTATTTATTGGATTTCTTCACAAACACGGGAAACTTCGTAAATATTCAAATATAGTTATATAAAAGGTGGTTGAATGAGAAAGTCTGATTCATATACTTTGTTCTAGGCATCAAAATGGTGATTAAAAATCCGTGACTTTGTAGTTTTTCAATAACTTTCTGTTTTTCATAATTTCTATTTTCATTTCACGTTTATTTCATGTCTTAATCTTGGTCTTGCAAGACTAAGAAAAGCTTTAGTCCAACAACACCAGCATCAAGACCGGGCAGTGCTAAATTTATACAGATTTTTTTTTTGGCAATTATATTATAAATCAATCACTAGTGGATAAAGGTTATTATACACGCGGCGAAGTTTGCTGGTTTGAGTCAAATTTATACAATATATGAATATTCAATTTATAAATTGTTTCAAAAACCCTAGAACATTAAAAAACCAGATATATTACAAACTCATTCAATGTTCTCAATAGCTTTGCGTTAATGCTCCGTGTCTTCAAACTGCTGGTCAAGGGTTCGAATCTGGTCTAAAAAAATCTACATTTTCAATTGTTTTATGTGTACAGAACTAACATGAAAATATTTAGTAGTGTTTTACATGATAAAATTATAAAAACCGTTATTTTGCAGCAAAACAATATAATATAGCCAAATGAAGAAAGCATTTGACAGCAGGGATTGATGGATTCATATCCAATGTAACTTGAATATGTGCCACTTCTCAGAGGAGTGGGCAAAATCGTTTTCATTTGTCAAAAAATGAGAAAAAATTGTTCTGCAGTTTTCCATTGAGAAGTAATAAGTTTGGTTCAATTCAGAAGGCCTGGTTCGATCCTTATGAAAATTGGGTTGTGCCCAATGATAGTTTGAAGCAAGCTGTTAAGAAGTTTCCCCTGACTCGAAGCCACAAAATACTTAAATATACGTCACAACTACTCCTGAAGTATCCGAAGGTACCTTTGGAAAAATAGGAAGACTAGAAAGTCAATAGGCACGGAATCCCAAAACCTAACACTATCCCTGAAGAGTCGAAGGGTACCATGAGAGGAGAGGCCTCATTTAAAAGAGTAGCCACTAGGCAGTTAGATAGTTGCATTGGCTACGGGACATACCATCATTTTATCTTTAAATGCGTTTTTCTCGAAACAGCATATTTCGAATTTGCTGGAGTGATTACTCGGAGACAAATGATCCGATCGATATCAAATTTTTTTTCGCATCTTCTCTATATAGTTCTCCATACGACGACCCTCCAGTTTTTTGTCCATTCACCTCAATACAACAAGTCATGCGATTTTTAAAACTTTGCAATAGATTTTGCAACGTCCCTGACATCCCTGACTTCTTATCTCTATGGCAATCTTCTAATACCTGAATATTGACAGGTTTTGTTTTATAAACGATCTTTTTTAAGTCTCTCCATAGGAAATAGTCTAAAGGATTCATGTCCGGTGATCAAGGGGCCATGCCAATCTATCTTCTGGGAAACACATTATTTGGGGCACCATATTGTTGTAGCCAAATATTGTAGTTTGGTATATTGTTATTGTCCTAAAATTTATCATGCTGAATTTTTTTTAAATGTAATTGAAAATACTTTGGCTTAGAAATATCCGAGGCAACTCAGCTATAATACTGTTTTCCAATACCTAAATGTTGCTTGATCATCATATTTTATAATCACTAGACATTGTTATTTCCGTTAAAACTTGTTATTGATTACATTGTATTTATAACTTCCGAAGTTGTTCAGTTTATATTGGTAGTAGAATTTACTTTGAATCTGATTACTTGTAACCCTCTTGAATTAATAAATTCTAATAAAACTTTTTTCCGAGTGAGAAGTTATATGAACAATTCTCAACTAAACATCCTGTATAAAGATCGACTCTACTCGTATATCGTATATCTTAAATAAGTCTCTTTCATCTGTTTACACTAATTCTAAGAAAATTATCTCACAAACATATTTCCAACTCTTTCCGTTTACCAATAAATTGTTTTTATTACAACTTTTGCTGCCGCTACGGAATTATGTGATAATTCAAAACATAGATTAAAATTCACGATGTAGATAGCAGATTATCCATAAAGTTCAATTAAAACATTTTCAAAGTTCATAGATTACAATCACTCAATTAAACAGATGCTTGTTACAAGTAAACGGTTGGCTGGGTACGTTTCTTCGCGTTCTAAATGTGATTGTATTTAATTAATAAGCAGAGCTTTTTAAATCTAATGGATTCACAGTAATTAGAAGGAGAGCTTATGAAAATGGAAGATATCAAGTTTTACTTTTAGAATATTGTGGATGGAATGGATTCGTTTTCTTAAAGGTAGACACGGATGTTTCGAAGTAGATGTTTCAAACTGTTTGTAATAAATATCACGTTTAAGTTGAAATTTTTCTAGTTATGAATATTTTGGGTTCCGTGAGAATATCTGCCAACTGTCTTACCAATCTGTTAGTTTCCCTTGTTGGAACCGAAGATATTGATGAATCGCTCTCAATTAAATGTAGATATTGAGGATAGATAGGCACTCTTTCAAGTCCACCAAAAAGAACCATTCTTTTCTTGGAATTTCTTTCGGAAATTACAATAAGGAATCATTCTAATGATTGCAGTTCAGCCTTTTCTAAAGATATCCTAATATCTAACATTAGGAGAATCTACATTTGAATCCAAATTTCAAAATCAACTTTTTGCTCGTTTCCTTCGCTACCTTGTTATACTCCCTTCTATCCTCCACGACCTATCCTCCTTTTATCCTATCTCCCAGCGTCCTTTGGATCCACCTTTTGGCCGTCCTATGGTTGGCTTTCAATCTAGTACCTTCCGTATCAGGGCTTTGAGATCTCGTCTTTGTTTATGCTTAAGCATTTAAATATTTATCAATGTCACCCTCTTCCACGTCGTTTCTGATCTTATGATTTATTTACATTCTTAGGTATCCTTCATCGGTCTCAACAGATACCAGTAACTTCCTTTAGATCTCCATTATTCGAAGATTCTCTTCGTCCTTCCCTAATAAACACATGGTTTTGGCTCCTTGTGTAATGACTGGTCTAATTCTTATTGTCAAATCCAAATCTTTTACACTTTGGAATAGATATTCTCCCAGATTGATTTACTTCAGCCTTCAGCTCCGTTTCAGCGGCCTTCACCATCAACTGCACTATGAGTTTTTCCAAGCTTTTTTTATTGCGATGTTGAACAGAGACGTTGAGAGAGCGTCTCTCTTTCTAGCATCTCTTTGTAGTGGAATCACCTTTGTTAGCTTGCTTATCACCTGCTTTATTCGGTATTCTGTTGCAACTATCAAAAGTCTTTTAAAAATACACTTTGGGCCATTCTGTGTTCATCGAACTTTCTACTATTTCTGACATAATATGCATTGCATCTATTGTCGATCTGCTGGCTCTAGCACCTGAGTTTCTTTTCAATATCACTGGTCTATCCCTTATAAGAGTGTCCAGGAAACAGGAACTATAGAGCATAAGCAACACTACACTGATGACATTTAGTGAAATATGAATGACTGACCAAAGAATTTATTGTAATTGAGTCACTATTTTTATGAACATAAAAGCAATGATATTAGCGATTTTTAGTGTAAATTTATATCTCCGTTACTTTTCAACGTAGAGATGTAATTCATCAAGATTTATATATTTTCATCGAACGTTCAAGTTGATTTAATTTTTATTAATACTGCTAATCTTGCTAAAATTGCAACTTTGTCCTAAATTTTTTCGCAAACTCCATTTTTGAATGAAAGAAATTATGACCAGTTCAGATTAGGGCGGAGAAAGTGGATTATAATTATATTGAATGAGGAAGAGATTATTATCAATTTAGATTTGATATGAGACATCGGAATTAATTTTTCTTCATATTTTTTCTTCAAGAGAAACTAAATTATCGTCTAGAATATTGAGGACCGAACTTTTTTGAAATTTATGTCAAACTCGAAGAAAATTAGATGTAGAAAGATAAGTTAATCACTTCTAATTATAACTCATATTTTAGTATCTTTTTTTTTCTGATATGTAGCAGAACAGATAGGAAAATACCTGATTATTTCTAAAGTATATTTCAATAGACCGGAAATATCGCTGATTTAGAAGCTAGAATAACGGAAAAAATCAACAAAATAGCCCCTGAGGTAATAAAAAATGTACGAGAATTCTAAATCGCCTCGGTTATTATCAAGAAGTGATCAATTTAATTGTGAAGTATATGGAAAAATGCATTCTAAATATTATTATCTTCATTCTACGTGAAGTTTTGTGATAAATTCATTATCAAAATTTCACATGTTCAAAATTAATTTTTTTAGTTATGACCGCACTAAATTTAGAAAACTTGTCGACCTGTTTCAGGTTTTTTCCACATAGTACAAAATAAAGCTAAAATTGAATTTATTCCATATATTCACTTTCAACTTGACTGACGCTCAATAATTCTGAACTGATCTTGTTTTTCGGTATCAGGATTAGCAAATAAACGACACAATTTTCCATTATTCCATATAATACTAGAATCACTTCAATTTATGGATGAAATATTCGTTAGCTTACATCAGAGACGACTTATTTGAAAACAAGTATTTAATCACCAGGCGTTGCTAAATACGATCAATTTTGATACAGATACAAATAAGTGCTTCTACTGTAGGTACGCTTTAATAAGTTTTTTTTAAATTTAAATTTATAATTCCGTCAGGATAGAAGCTTTGGTTTTTATTCCAAGTAGTTAGAATATTTGGTTGAAGTTGTAATCCGAATAATTCTGGGCTGTATAATCGAGTTTCCACTCAATATCAGACTGATATTGTTTCCGATTTTCGAAAAAACTAAACACCGCATTCATGCGTATAATTCTCCACCGCTCCAAATACCGTCGGTATCCCGTAAAATTCATTCCGTGTTATTTATGTTTGAATAATATCCACACTGTTGTATAGCTTCAATTTTCACTGGGATTAACCAACAGTCATTTATCATCGGCCATTGAAAGTGTCTGTAATACCTTTCTCTTCGAAGTCTACTTGAACGATAAATTGATCAATATTTTCCTAATTGAAATTTCTGTTCGGTTGTTTGCAGAATTTTGCTAACAAAAACATTAATTGGCGAGCTTGTATATTAACTTAAGACATGAATTTAATTATTTCACTTCTCTGTCCGTCAGTTAAATTGATGAGTTTCTTTGGAATAGAGCCAAACATTCCGGAGGAATTCGCAATAGTGTTAATATTTCTTGGAGGCATGATTATGTACCGCAGTATTATATTATATTTCCACAACCGGTGAATTCAGACAAAGAAAGTAAGTAATTTGATATGAATTCGATATTTCAAATACTAATTTCCATTTAGACACATTATTTGTATTTCAGGTGCGATTCTTCACAAAATACATCATAATATACAGAATAACTTTACATGGTGCAATATTCAATATGAATCCCTAAATTGATTTTACCAAAGCCGGCTCTGGAATTTCTAAGTTAAATTATACCAATCGAATGCATGATACTAGTATACTGCATTATGAAAAAATAGAAAAATCAAATGAGCTAGCTGTGTAAATATAAAGTTAGTAAAAAGATATGGACAAATTCACCCTGTTAAAAGTATGTAAAGTTCCTCATAACTTACCATGGGCTGCTACGGAGCAGAAGGAGCGAAGATAACTAAGAACTTTGCATCGTATAATGAACTCGAACTTGAAACTGCATCCCTTCAAATCACAGTTATTGCAATAATTCGAAAAAAATTATCTAATTTCAAGAGGAATATTTCTTAATATGATGTTCTAGTGTTTTGCAACTATAATAATAACAACATTATCTTCTTGGATAAATCTGAAAATTTGCAGAGTTTGTAGAGGAGAGTGAAAATATCAAGCACCACTATATTCTCTAGAAATAACAGTTCTAACGGCAATTCAAAGGGCATAAGTCATTCGTACGTTTCTAGAAATGCACGCGGCGATTCCGCAACTGTTAACTCTGCAGAATATGTGAATTTACTACAAAATTTCTTCAACTAACTTAGAAAATAGATGCAGGGAGATGGTGCAACGTTTCGTCTTCCATTCTACGGGAGTTTCTATATTTAAAAAAATTGATTTCTATCAGAATATATTTCAGGGCCAAGCTGATTTCTTTTTTCTTAAAAATCTATCAAGGTTTTAGAAATACCAACAGCAAGAAGATGGTCACTTGAAAGATTTTATTTTTCTGAACTAGATGTGTAGCTTTTTTTTTCTTGGCGATATCTGGAAAACAACAAAATAATGAGTAGTAATCATCATTGGTTGGTTTAAAACTTGACTCATCAATTCTTTCTTCTTTTAACAGTGACAGCAAATCGTTCTTTGTTTCTATAAAAGCAAAACTATCGCCCCACTACGCTACTTAAAATCCAGGATTACTCGAGATACTATCGAAATAGAGAAACGTCCAAACTGTCTGAACTGTCTGAACACAAGGAACGACACCCAGAGATTGCCGGAAACAAATTAATTACCCCTTCCGCCAATAATGTACTTACCAAGCGCGCCAAAACCTCTAAACCCGCCAATAGGTCCCCTATAATTACAAAGTCCAGGTGACTAGCTCCTCAGTTAGATCAAGACCGACAGTTGGAGTGTTAGTGTCAATATTGTTCTTGATGCTTTTCATTTCATAGGTGGAATTCCAAGGAGTAGGCAGATAGATGCCTTGGAATCAACAAAATAAGGAGGTGATTCGTTGCGTGGAGTAGGCCACCCTTTATATACATTCTGATCAGAATTGTAACCGCTCAAAGTGAGCTCTTTTGACCCTGTATTTTTTGTAGGTGGTCATCATTCTATCCCTATTCAATTACAGCTTATCACATATTTTTGCAGTTATTGTTCTCCATTTTTCTCTGTCCTGCATCTGTATGCTCCAGTCACGTACTCCCAGATTTTTCATATCTTGTACAATCTGATCTTTCCATCTATTTTTTGTTCTACCAGGTTATCTATTCTCGCTCGGTCTTAATTCTGTGATATTCTCAATTTCATAAGTCCTCTATACTCATTATTTCCAACTTTCACCATCTTTTATCTCTAAGAACATTCCTTTTATTGTTTCCATATCGTCCTTTTCATTTTTATCATTAATTTTCTTTTATTTTGCTTAACGCACGTTAACGAGTTACGCGTCCCGTTCAGTTTAGCTATGTTATTGTGGTTTAATTTTGCTATTCTATTTGAATTCAGTCCGGGTCTGTATTTTTATCAGTTTGGATTTCTATTTTCATTGGTTTTCAAACGATATTTGTTTATCGCTTTATTTTGTTGACATTTATCACTATTTGGATTATCGGTATCAATAATCCTGATTTGTTTTCCTCTTATATTAATGTTGCGGAATTACTCACCAATAATATAAGATAACTTGCACTTACACAAAATATTTCTGAACTTTCTGGTAATTATAGATGATTACTTTATTCACAATTTTATTTTATCACTTCGATTCACCACGATTGGACTGTGTACTTCCCACATTAGACGCAGGACCGCACTCGACACCAAGTTATACCCTGACAGATATTCTTTGAACACGAATTCTAAGGAGGCTATTCTTAGAAATATGAGTCTATTTCTAGAAATAACATATGTTGTTCAAGATAATCAATGTATTAATGAAAACTTTGATTCAAATTATCTTATTATAATTTAAGCAAATCTACAATTCCCTCACAATTGATTCTGATACATACTATTTTGATTTTTTCAACCGAAATTGCCAATACAGGTAACCAATCCATCTTCCCTTATCCGACGATAGGGAACTAAGAAACGGTCTAGTAAATGTTTCGATTTACGAAAGTGTGTCTACACAGGTTCATAGTATTCCAGATTCCAGATACTGTCACAGTACAGTCACATCCTACATCTGATCTGTGTAAAATACATAAGGTTATCAATATAGGACTGACATTCTGTGGTTTTTTGTTAGAAATAGGATTGTTTGCAGATTTATAGCGCTATAATTTTGTGCTCGGATAGCAAAAAGACTTTCTGTGGAAAATAAAGTTTTCTACATTTTCAAATCTTGATCGTTGACTTTTGGAAGACTTTTTTTTAAGAGCAAACTAAATGTAATGAGGGAGAAGCCATAGAATAGCATACTGGCAGAGTATTGTTTACAAATGGCCAACTTTAAAAGACGGTTCATTGTTTTAAATTTACTCATAGTGATATATAAGCTACTTAACTTCAATTTTTCGTGATCTAACTATGCCAACAGCTGTTTTCTTTGTATTTTACCTTCTAGTCACTGCTACTAGCAACTTCTTCAAAGGTTATTATTTATCTGCAAGCTTGGAGTGCAGGACTATTTGCATTTGGGGGTCATGGATGTGATCAAATATAGGTATTCGTCTTTATTCAAATGATGTGGTGTATGTCTTGCAAATGCTCCTCTAGGTAGGATTATACTGGACAAATAGAAAGAGAATCTGTCGTGATAGTTTAGCTAGAACTGAGTTAGGTCGGCGACTTTTTTTCTTTGACCTAAGCTGTCCAAGTTTCTTGTCAACTCTGGGTCGCCTATATGTGTATTGGGTATAAGCAGTATGAAATTGACCATAGTGACTGTCATTTAAATGGCTGTCACTGTGGTTTATCGGAATGTCATGAGATTTCACACATAGTCTTTTGAAAGCTGGTACTTCATGAATATCATATGCCTTTGACAATGGCAGTGCCATTTGTGTGTCTGTCACAGGACTTATTGAGTGATGTAATATTCTATGACAGTAAAATCATACTGAGAAAAACTTCTCCTGGAATACTCTATAATTGTGAATTATCAAGTTTTTATCCAGTAGTCTTCATTTTTAATACATATACTGAAATATAATTATTCTTAATCAGTAACATCACATCAGAATCACTTTCGTTTAAATCAATTACAAGTCTATTTAAAACTGGTACTAATTGAATATCTTGTTTTTCAAATGTTTCTACGTGATTTAAGGAATTTTTCTAATTCTAAGTGCTAATCTTCGAACATTACTCCATTACCAGTTCCACCACGGAGGAGAAATTTTTGGGTGGAGTATTCTTGCCCGTCTTTTAAATGTTTTACTCATTATGGAAATTGAAAATTGTAATGCGGATCTGGACAAGTTATTTACTATTGAATTCGCAGTGGGGCATCTCGCTATTTGATGACCGACATTATATTACTCCAAATCACTACTATATTTTCGGTTTTGAAGTGTAAAATTGTGTTTTCCTGGACTAAAGCCTAGACAATATTCTCCTGTTTTTGGTTGTATTCTAACCTGCTCTCTTCCGAGTGCCTTCCGTTGGTATTGTTTAATGACAATAAATTCAGTAGTGCCGTTAATGTATTGAATTACCACCTCTGTACTGTATTCCTGTATTTGATTGTCATTTTCTTTTGGTAGGTAGTTGAATATGTTTCTTCTCCTTTTTTCTTTTACTTTCTGAGTACAGAATTATTGCTGCGTAGTGCTTAAAATTTAGTGATAATAATGTAGGGAATTATGACCAAGTTATTTTGATTATATAACTATAATTTAATTGGTTACTTGTGGAGGAACGGGATAAACAGAAGTTTGGGCGCAAAGGTATTCGTTTTGTTCTTGTATCATTTTCCGCGAGTATAGATAATATTTTGTTTGAAAATTTTTCTAATTCATTGAACCATGAGTTTTCACTTCCTATCGGAAAGTATAGAATATTGATGAAATAAAATATTTGCAATATTCTCTTATATCTACACCGTAACATGCAAAATAAATACAGTTTCGTGCTACATATTTATTCAAGATACCAAAATAAAGACCAAATCTTTTTCTTTGAACGATTTTCTGTATTTATAAAGCGAGAAAAAAGTAAATAACAAATATATCGACTAAATACCCAAGTTTGCATATCATACCATGTTGCTAAAGTGCCGTATCATCCCGTACCACCGCAGACTTTAGAACATCAACCCCTAGATTCACAATATTTGATATAAATCATCAAAATGGAAAATACATGTCAGTGGTATCGTTCAATAAAATATTGGAGGACTATAAACATTTTAAATTGTAATATTTCTATATTGATTTATGAATCATTAAACGTGGGGCAAAACTTATTTTACTGTAATTTTTTTATTGTAAAACTGCTTATGAAATTGGTTTTTTTTTTGTTGTTTGAGGCTTGATGTCGTAGATCGCAAGACTTTGAAAAGACTTCATTAAAAGAGAACTTTGGAACGGTTAAATCGGGTAATTGGGCTGGCAAGCGCAAATAAATGGAAATAGAGATCAAGTAAGCCAGATATGCTTTTATCCCAAATTGAACAGCGTGAACAGCGCACCATGCAGTAACTTTGATCGGGTGTAATGGTTCTTCGTGGTTGATACACGAATTTGCCTTGGAAATTTTGTTTATTAACCTCACCGTTAAGATGGAAATGAGAAATTGCCACCTCTTCGTTCCGATTCAGAATGGCTCGTGCATAGGTTTTTCGCAAATGACGGTCATCATCTATCAGTTCATGCACTTTGAAACAGAATATATTCGAGTCATTCGTCAAACTTCCGTCTAGGGATCGCCAGCTAATGCCCAATTGCGTGACAAGTTTCCTTTGTCGATGTTTAACATCTTTGGCAATAACAGTGATATTCTAAGCAAAATGGCTTCTCCGAGGCTGGCTAATCATAGAAAGATCTCGTGTTATCTTAGTCCCTTGAAAACAGGTAGCAAATTTCTTCAGTGTTTGACCTGTTAGTGTGTAGTGTAGTGTAGTGAAAGTTTTTGTCTTGCAGGTAGGATATTAGGATTTGGAAAAGGTTGTCCGCTAGGTATTTCCTCATTTTATATAGCAGTTCGTCGTGTCAGACCTTGTCGAATGAGACATTGTTACTGCTTATTTATCAGCTATCTCTGCTTACAGGAGGTCCCCTCTTCTTCTCTTCTTTCTTCTATACACAGAATTCAACAAAAATGAATATCTATCACATGATTGTTTCCTTACAATCCTGCTTCTGGATTGTAATTCTACTCAACGATTTCCAATTTAACACGCAGCTATCTTCAGAGTATTCTGAGTCAAGTAAAAAGTAGTCGACTTAAAAGAAACCGCTTCTCAATATTCTGTGTTTGTGGTAGAGGTTATTAAACATGTCTCCAATTATTAACCACTCTATATTCATTTCCGTATTAATGTGTGTCAAACAGAAAATGAATTGTTGTTATCTTTCAGCTTGTGCTATTAATTTGTTGACACAATAATTCCTCTATTGTAAAATACACAAAATTAATCAAAGTGATTATTCAACACTTTGTAACTAAATTGATGATTAATTACATCCAATGACTAAATTATGAATTATATTAATTAAAAAAAGGTCCATCGCACTATATCACCATATTCGCCTAATGTGTCACTAAAAGAACTTCTTTATTCAAAAAATTGAGTTTCCAATGAGTGAAATACATAAAAAAAATTTCCATTATCACATTTATTTCCTAGAAAATTTTCCATTGAAGTAATAAGATGATATCATCCAAAAATTTAAATATAATTGATATTTAACTAGACTAGACTAGATGATTAGCAATAACACTTTGAAGTCAAGTTGAAGAGAATCATGATTTTTTAAATAATTGCTTGAGAGTCTGAATTAGAAGAGACCTAAAATTAAAAACATTTAGAAACATAAACAAATAAAATGGTCCAAGAAATAAAATATTGAAATATAAATTATTATGGAGCTCTACTCACTTCTAGAGAAATGAGAAAAATGAGCTAGTAATCAGTATGAAAAATTCAATTTTTAAGAAAAAGAATAAGGTGGACTCATATCTCTTATTTCAATCCACATAAAATGTTCCTTCTATTACTTCCGTCGCTGGTGTCGACAGAAATTTCAATAGCCGACAAAAGAAAATCCTCGAGGGAGCAGGGATTTTAATTTAAGTCAATGTTAGTAACAAAGTACATCGTATAAAGGAAGATATATGCTTAAATAAGGGTTCCGGAAGCTCGCAAACACCTTAGCAATACTTACTGGCTTACTAGGATAACTAAATTAGAGTTCAAAAACCCTCATACGAATTGGGGTGCATTTTCCCATGTATGTAATCAAATTAATATTTTTGGTTCATTTTTACCGAGGAAGGAAATGATAGTATTGATTTCCCTCAATTATAAAATAGTTCCTCATCTTGATGAATGATTATAATAATCATAAATAATTATATAATTATAAGTAATCATGCATTAAACTCTCTACAAAAACTCTCGAATTGGTTGAGTTCAAATTGTATATGTCGATTTAGAATGGCATTTTTTATAATTTGAATTGTGGGTCTTGTATTACTCTATTCGAAAGATGATTTGCTTTCAATCAAATATTATTACTACGGGGTGAAAAATAACTTATTTATTTACAAATATATACTCGGAAGTTGGGGAAATATTTAGAGAAACAAATATGCCAAATACTGAACGTGAAACTTGAAGATAATCCTCATAATAATTCACAGCGAATCACTAGGATCAGAGGTATGTCCAAATGATCGCGATTACGTATTCTAAAAGATGAAAGTACAATCTTCACATTTACATCAAAAACTCAACAATGATAACTTCGATTGGCGTATGCACTTTAGTGACAGTTTGTAGGGTTTATCTAATCGTAATCCGCTTTATTGTAAATAGAATTATTAATCGATAGAAAGTGGAAAGTTGCTGGATATCTATTTGGTATTTTACTCTCATATAGATAGCCAAAATAAGTCCACAATCAGTCTTTTTAATAATATTATTGATTATATATTATATTTATATAATAATATAACTTTACCTTTGAGCAAGAGCATTTTTATACAAAAATCAGTTGATTGATTTTATACCTTAATTAAAACGAGCAATTGTTGATTTTCATCGGTTTTCTAAGTTCCGAGTTATAAGAGGGAAAGTCTGCTGGAGGTTAACGAAGCTGTGTTGAAGAGAACTCTCTGAAATCTAGAACAACCAGATAAGATTGGAGATGAGTAAAGCTGCATTTCTTATGAGTCTTTTTTATATCAAAACTATTTGGCATTTTATCAATAAAACCCAATATTGAACATTTTTTGGAGTAGATTATACAGTCCCAAAGCTTTACTCTTCTCTTAGGAGGTATCTTTATTGAAGATCTATCACACCGATTCGTACAAAAGTGATCTCATCATGAAATCCGTTTGCTATTGGGCCAAAACTTATCATTTTACGAGAAAAGAATAACCTATTCGAAACGTTGATAGATAGATCTGCAAAGCATTCTCCTGCCCTATTTACACATTAAACTGGGACTTATGGAGAGCATCATGGAAGCGCTATACAAGAATAGTGAACTAATCTGGTATTCATTAGCCCTTAGATTCGTGAAGTTTGAACGATCCTCAGTTCAAGTCTTTTTTCTGTCAATTCAAAACCAGCTACTTGCGACTGATTCCAAGAAGAAATTTAAGGAAATAAAAAACAGAATGATGATGACTTATTGAGAAGTTTTCAACAAAAAGAACTAAATATGTCTGGTTAAAGATGCATTATGTGATAAACAAGAAAGGGGGCTTTTTTATCATTATCAAGATTTGAAGAATTTTGAGAATGTCATCAAGGAATTTATCAGGAAAATGTGTTAGGAGTTTACCGTTGATCCGTGAAAAGATAAAAATGTCAAAAAAGTCCAAATTTTCTCAGTTTCCTCCATTTTGTTTGTGATATATTATTTTCCAAACCAGATGTGACTAACTATTTTTATTATCCTTTTTGGATAACTAGCACATAAATGAATAATAATCAATAATTTTTAGCTTGGGTAATCAAACCACAGAAACTTCATTGTTATTGGACAATTTTTCGTAGATTTTTAGTCGAAAATAGCTCAATTAGGTATATATCATATTTCTTAAGAAATCAATGGGATATTCAGTTTATAATACTTATTTTGGTAAACATTTAGTAGGATTTTTCATCACGACACTATAGTTTCGCTGTTTGAAATTATTTTAAATAAGTTTTCCTAAGCGTATGAACTGGAAAAAGAAGAATAATAAACTTGTCAGCTATTTTCCGCATTTACTGAATTATATTTGAGTATTTATAACAAACATTCCGTAGAATCGCTGGCTTAATCATCGGGATGTACCAATAGTTAAAACAGAATATGAAAGTGACACTGACCAATACCAACTTCTTTATTTTAAATAGAACTCCCTGCAAATTATTTATTTCCGAATTATCCAGAAAAATCTTGTCCTATACCTATCTTCATCTGTTTCGGTATTATTTAGTAATTCCAGATTTATTACAAAAATTAACATTAACATAAAGAAAAATAATCTATTTCAGAAAATCGCTACATTACACTGAAACTATTACAAGTAATACTGATTATATCTTAATAATTTATAATTATCGAATCATCTAATCCAGAAGTTCCTAAACTTTTTTCCTCATGACCGCTTTCGAAAGACTTATTAATAGTAAGTTGCTACATTACACCATATTACCAACTCGTCAAAAAATCAGATCTGGACGTAGAAATTCAAGTATACTCCTGTTGTAGAGCTTCCCGTGGAACCCTGGGGGTGCACCTGGACCACTTTGTGAATCACTGATCTAATAATTTAGTGAGGAATCTCATTAGACCATTAGCGGTAATTTTGACGACTAACCGACCGTGAAGTATAAATGTGTTCTCATCAGAAAACAAAATATCTCGTAATTAGATCACATTATTACCTGATATTGCCATAATTTTTAGAAAACTACGTTTTCCTGTCGAAATCATCTTCCATGGGTTCTTGAATTACTACCATTTTATAGGAATGCTACTATACTATTCGACCTGATTTATGTGGGTATACTCCAAGCTCAAACATAGTAGGCAGCTAGTTTTTTATCTGTCTTACATATTTAAGCTGCCCTTGGGATATCAGATGCACCCCGTATAATTTTTTAAATGCGTGTATAAAGATACAAATCGATGTATCCATGAGTTCTCGCCAACTCATTAAGTGAAATTTACACCATATTATACTGATACTGATAAGTATAATATTTATTATTTCTTTTTCAGACGAAACAGTTATTTTTGTATAATACTTCTAATAATTGACTCTCTTATTAGATTTCAATTATTTGGAAGAACTTTTATTCAACATTTGTATGAATAAAATTCGAAGTAATAGCAAGTTACTAGTACTTTACACAATGATAAAAAATGTAATAAAATGATGAAAACAATGTCGTTTTTACGATCATCGACGGAAACGACTGTTCCTTGTAACCAGAATAAATCTAGTATGCTTATACGTATCACTTTAATGTCTACACTGTCAGTTATGATCATAAATATTGTTCATTCTTGATACTGAAACTTTTGCTGGAGTTACGATTCAAATAATCACAAAAAATATAGTGATAGGTTTCCATAATCCTCAAAAAAGTACGGCGTCAATATACATGATATATATGGACATTTCTAAAGTGGTTAATTTATTTTACCAAAGAAAAAAACACTCGAGTTTCTCCTCCTTGGGTTTAGCGATTATTCCACGCCAGTTTTTATAGCAAAACTGCTGAATAAAATTATTTCACAAGAAGGAATTCATCTCATAAAAAGAGGTCATATATTTTTACTGATGAAATTCACTCTTAAAAATATATAGTGGAACTATGAATCTACTTCTAGAACTCGAGATGCGAATAAATTATTTCGGTGTTTGGCTAGTTTGTTATTTATTCATATTTTCGTGTTTTTTTGTTTGACTCTATTTTATAGCCTTACCTACCTATAGTAGAAACGATGGTCTTCCGCTACGTGATTCAATCTATCAATAGAAATCAAACAAAACAACATAAAGTCGTTTGTCTTCTTCACAAGACCAACTACAAGACATAATAATTTCTTGAAATTGACAGTGGTAATAGTAAAAAGAGGAAAAGATAAGCTTTTGTGTTATTAGAATTTTATTTACTGTGTTGTTTTATTTGCACTCCTTCCCACGTTATCTAAGATCATAGAAAGATTGTCCAAAAAGAGGTTTTTATGATTTCTGTTTCAATATAAAATACTTACTATCCATCATTTTGGATTTTTAAGAAACAAATGCCCAAAATGATGCTATATTCTCCCTCCTAAATAATGTCTATTCTAGCCTAAACAGCCATCATTACACAATAACTTTCTGTGATTTTTCTAAGGCTTTCTATTGTGTTGAATCATAATATTTTAATCAACAAATTGCAGTACTACGGTTTCAGGGGAACCCCTCTCGCATGGTTCATACCTTACCAACAAAAGTCAATTTGTAATGGTTGATACAACGATTTCTTATAGTTTGAAAATGATAATAATGGATGAAATATTTCATATTCACAATTATTATCATGACTTCACTACTCATGGGTGTTAGTTCCATGATTATGACAGCTTTCGAGCTATGATAAGAATTATAAACATTGTTGAATTGTTCAGTTCCTGTAACGTGATTGAGCTCTTTCTCTTTCCTTCCTACTTTTTCCAAGTATCTGGAATTCATTATCCGATATTTCACAAATATTATTAAGTTTCTCTATGTCCATATGATCCCCATTTGTCCATTTTGGTTCTGAAACTTAGTACAAATGAACTTTAGTAGTTTTGTTCGTATAGACCCAGTTAATCGAGCAAAAAAACGTTTATTTCATTTTGTAATCGACGATACGATCTCGAGCAATTCCCACTCACGTCCCCTCACGTTTCTTGTGGTTTCAGTATGTTTCTGTAATTAAGTTTTGTTTAAATTACCGCTTGTACGTGACTGCAACGGAATAGTATGAAGGAAGCGAGTCTCATACGAATCTTGTTAATTTGTTTCAATACTGTTTTCAATCAGGAAGTAATATCCTACTAGAATAGTTAGTGGGTTTAATTGAAGTTTTGGGCTTAATTTTTCTGTAGTATTTTTAAGCAATTTCCTCCTTCTTTGCAATCTTGTTGTTCTTTTGTTGTAATGAGGAAAGGAATAAACATTGAGTCCATATTAATAAACTCTAAACTGATCGAATCAATACCCCAAACAATTAAGATGAGTTTTTAAATTTATAAGGGAAAATTCTACCATTCTGACGTTGTTCAGTACAAATATCGTGATTTCAAGAAAGTTATTACAATATCTTAAGTCATTACATGTATAATCATAATGATAATGGCTTAAGACCTTAATGGGGTTGCGCCGCTTTTATACTTTCTAGATCCTCTTGTTGCGGATCAGTCCCTATAGTTTATGTCCACATCTTCTTGCTTATGTTTTGGCACAACTTGCTATTTCCTGTATTTTTCTGTCACTTTTTAACTCCTACTTGGCTTAGGTCATCTTCTATCTCTTTTAACCATTTTGTGCAAGGTCTGTCGCGTCTTTTCTCTGAGAAGGAAGCTAAGAAAACTTTCAAAGTCATCAAATAGCTGTGAATTTATTCTTGTGATTTGATTTAAAAGTGGTGAGTTAAGTGGTTGTTTAGAAGTTATTTTCAATATTTAAATTAAAAAATGTCCGATTGTCTGAATTTTCGTAATGAAAATTATTGCTATCTAAATCGCGGAAAATTTATGGAGCTTTGTATTCAAGAATCATGGAATGGAAGATGAAAAGAACATTCTCTAAGATGGTGTTATTGGCTTATTTTTGAAAATTGGCATAACAAATACCATCAACAGTGTGGGTGAATTATTTAATGATCAAAACTATGTAACGAACATTTCAAAATGTTTCAAACTAATTGTGTTACTGAAATAAAATGTAGAAGGTTGTAAGCCTAAGAAAGCTGCGATTTTGATTAGAAATTATTTTCTAAATTTCACAGTTAAAGTTATTGTATATGGGATTGCAGAAATTTGGCGAATTTGTAAAATCGGCCAGGTGATATGGGATGATATTGAAGATTCGGGAACACTATTAATTGTGAATCTAAAAAAAAATGATGTAAACAGGAGATTTGCTGTTACAAATGATTATCACCATGGAAAATGTATCAATCAGGTTGCGAGTAAAAACAAGTTTTATAAGGTTCTCGAAGCAGAGACTAATTTTTTTCAACTGAACTCATATAGAGGTAATTCATCTGTTACACTTTTAGTTGAAGAATTGAAGACACTAAAGCAACTTGGTAGTTGGAAGTCATCAAAGGTCGTTCAAGGTTATGTTGAAAAATCTGTAACACGCAGGATAGAAGTAGCTAATAAAGTGTTTAGAACATGTGCTACTGCTGAAATAACACAAGATTTGCGATTACTTCGAAGGGAGTTAAAATAACATATTTAATAATTTCACTTTTGATATGAAAGAAACTTACTTCATTGTATACTATATATAGAATAGTCTGAAATTGAATATCCACCTTTGCATCTATGTGTATACAATATCTGGAAAAAATACACATTTTGTTACCTGTCAACAGAGGTAAAACGTCAAACTTGGAAAATCGAAGTTAAAACACTATTTTATGAAATGTGTACCCTTTAATACATATCATCTGCTTTGTTCTGAATTTCCATAGTAACTTTTGTGTGGTGATTTTTGATATTTGGTTTTTCAATATCAATAATCTTCCACATCTTTTTATCTACAGTTTCTTTCAATATATTCAACAATCCTATAAAAACAAAGTATAATAAAATATTTCTTTAGTCTGTTTATGATATAGTAAGCTAAATATCTGAAAATACGTTTTTTTACCTTATGTATCATATTTTGAAAACTTATTCGAACTTTTTATTGTCAACTATAAAAATAATAACTACTAAAAAATGTATATTATCATTATTATCTCTAAAAGAGGTAGGGAGGTAGGAGCATATTATAATACACATATTATCGAATTATTTTGTAAATATGAGTTCATCTTGGTCTAAATATTTGGAATAATTCTCAAAAATTTGTTGACATAGACAATATATTTCTATCATTGTCTTAATTTCAATTATTTTATTCTTCAGTGCGTTCATGTACCTTCTCCGTTATCTTTTGGGTTTTTCTTCTTCTCATATAATTTTGGTCCATGCCTTGTAATATTTTCATTTAAATTTTCCTCATTGATTTATCTTCATAGTCTAATTTGAGGAACCCTTATTACTCAATTCATTGTTATATTCCACGTGTGTTTCATTGATTATCACCGCAACTGGTGCTACTTTATAATGATAAATAATACATAATATTCATTAAATATTTAGTGATTCCTACTTTCCATTCACATCAACTTCAACAAT
This sequence comes from Diorhabda carinulata, assembly GCF_026250575.1. Taxonomy (NCBI): domain Eukaryota; kingdom Metazoa; phylum Arthropoda; class Insecta; order Coleoptera; family Chrysomelidae; genus Diorhabda; species Diorhabda carinulata. The sequence goes on along the minus strand of NC_079465.1, from coordinate 27,861,441 downwards.
AAACCGAAAAGGGCATTCATCATATAAATGAATACTGCCTATAACTTTTGTATTCAATTGTTAGCAGTAGTGATATATCCTGAAAGAATGAAAATAAAATGAATCGTGTACAGAAATAATAATGAAAAATACCTTTATAATCACTTCATTTATATATTTTAATAGATATTTCCATTTACATTGGGTAATTTGTTTTTCTTTAGATGTTCATAATCTACTTCTCTATTTCCTTGTTTTTACAATGTTTGAAATTCTATGTTTTTAAAATTGAAAACAGATTATTCACTGATAATGTCGTGCGTATTTGTTAAATTCTTATTCAGCGAATCATTGTTGATTTTTTATTTCGAGTACTAGAGTTAAGTTATCCAAAACAACCCTTATCACAGCGGCGCATCATTAAGTTATCTTGCTATTAATTTTGAATATGTTCAGTCTGCCTGTGAGTTTTATAGATTCCACATCAACCCCAATAAAGTATCGTCTTCAGTTAATTATTATTAATGTGACAATAATGAACCATAAATATACGTCAGTCAGATTGGTGTAACCATTTGTAACTTTAAATTCTTAGCTCATTCAATTTGATATTCGTCTAGTAAGTTAGTGAGATAGTGTAACTAATTGTAACTTTGAATTATTAAATCCTCAATTTGCTAAATAAATTGTTTTTAGAAGCGAGTTGGGAAATATCAACCAAAAAGGAGCAATCAAGTCACCAATCATTGTCATAATCAATTGATTTGCATTTTTCTAACATGAAAGCTTGAATAGGGTTACCTAACGCAAAAAATCTTTAAAAAACTGGTCTAAAGTCTAAAAGCTCTAACAAACATGATTCTTTTTTCTATGACACATTAAAATAATTTTTCATGAAGATTCCATCAATCAGCCCTGGGTTCCGAGGTACAAATCTTACTGCGCTTCACTGTATACTTTTCGATGTTTTTTTATAGTTACAGAAAACTTTTATGCCTATATTGGAGCTTTAAAATCATTTGAGGGATTTGAAATTTCTTCTTTTCGAATTTTCTGTATATTCATCATATTCTTCATCAAAACTAAAAATTCCACATAACAGACACGAATAGCTTCTCCATCATTGGAGCCTAGACAATGTAATTCGATTCGACTTCCTTTATCTACCTATACATCAGATAACTCATTATTTAACAGAGGTAACTTCCTCGAAGCACACAGAAAACTCATTTATACCCGAAACATTCGGTTTCATATATCTTAAAAGTAATTCCAGAAAATAAACATTGGATTCAATTTGAAAATTAAATATTTAACTAGCCTACCGCTAACAAATTATTTGAATTCCCATAGTTCGAGAGGTTTTTCTACCACTGTAACTAGACGTCTGATCTATGTTTAATTAATATTATACAGTGTGAATCATGTACCATGTGAAGAGTGGTTGTCTATTGTGTTAATCAGCTTATTTGTTATTTAAAAATTCTCCCATGATGCAGTACACTAATGTAAAGCATTCGACTAGGATTAGGTAAACTAAAAATTCCAGGACTGGCTTTGCAAAAGTCAATTTACGGATTCGTATTGAATACCGTCACCTGTATAATATTCTTCTAATGGAATAATAGATTTTCAAACAACATAAATAATTAATTGAAACGATATACGTTACAAAGTTATTACATTTTTATCAAATTTTTAGTGTACGATCAAATCTTTCGAAACATCAAAAAACGGAAAATAGTAACGAGCAAAAATAGCTAAATATATTACAATAATTACAACACAATAAAAATAATTAATAATAGTTTCTCGAAATTGAACCCAGCAGCATCTACAATACAAGAAAGTATATCTCATTAATATTCTCTGTGTAAACTAGTTGCTTAAAACCTCTCCAAATATGGTAATGAACGAAATTGAAATCGGAGGATTATGAAGGTCATGAAATAGGACCTTCACGTCCTATCCACCTGTTGCAGTAAACATTATTTAGATGTTGTCTCACTCTCAGTAAAAAGTGAAGGGATGCCCCATCATGCTGGCAATACATCCCTTGGATATAAATATTCGCGTCGAGAAGCAGTTTCGGCAAATTATTTTGTAGAAAGTTCAAATAGACATATGCCCTTAAAAGACCATCAGAAACGTGAAGTCCTACTGATTGGTTATTTATCATACAAATCCACACGTTAACCGAAAACCCTTGGAACTATATTCTCGGATAGCATGGGGATTTTCTTCTGCCTATACATGTGAAGTACAGGAACTGTTCATCCCGTTTCTAATAAATTGGGCTTCATATGTGAAAAGTGTCGTTTACAGCGTTGATTATCTTCAATCCATCTAAAAAATTCGGATTGCATCTTCATTTAAATATGATATGGGTATAAATGATATTTTCGTAAGACTTTTATAACTTTTGATTGAGTCACATTATGTTCTCGACTTAAGTGTATAGTGCTTAGTATAGGGTTCATAGTAATGATAGAGTCAATCATGTCATCTCTCAATTATACACAATCATGTATACAATTCTATAAAACACTATACGAGGATATATTGAAAAATTCTTATCCTACTGAAGAACCAAACAAAATTTCAATGTCAAAATATTCCATTACTCAACATATTCTCTTCTTAATTGGATACGTTTATTACATCGAACCTGCAACGTCTCTAGACCTTTCAAAAAAAATGTTTCATCTTTATCTGCAAACCAGATCCCCATAGCTATTATTACCTCCCCGTTGGAAGAAAATTTACGATCCTGTAAACTTTTTCTCAGTTGAGGAAAGAGATGATAGTCGGACGAAGCCAAATCTGGTAAATAAGGGGGGTGTTCTAGTGATCCAAACCCCAAATCACGAGTTTTTTGTATGGCAACAGGAGATTCGTGTGCAGGGGCGTTGTCCTCAAAAACAATACACCTTTGGATAGCTTTCCGCATCTTTGAAAGGACCAGTGAAAAGTACAATGAAAGACTTCAGTCTCGCCAAAATCATCTAGCCTAAAACTTTGTGCTAGAAGCTATTATCCAACGGTAACTTCCATTTAATTATGAAAGCCCTTTATGTAAACTGTTATCCCTTAACTGATATCACAAATTTTGATACCTATTTAAACATATTTTTCATACAAGTTTTGTGATACATTTTTCTCTAATCACCTACCATTATTATATAGAAAAAAATGGTTGATAAATTTGGTAGATGAATAAAAAAAAGATATTCAGAACAAATAGATTTATTAGCTTATTCATAGAGAATCACTATCATTTGTACACAATAAATTACTATAACTATAGGAGTCTACGGAGTTCATTTATAGGTTTTATACACAAAAAAAAAACAATGTTACAATAATCTAAAAATTTCTAAATGAAGTTCTTCAAAATATGGTAGACGAACAATGGTGTATTCGAAGCAGTAACATTCATGGAGATCTGAAAGTTCCTAATGTGACAGAAGGAATAAAAAAGTATGCATATAATTGTGGAGAACAAAACCATCTCACCTGGTATAATCGTGACGAAGTAAACTACGTTTGTAATACGTTATAAAAGTAATAAGTTTCAAATTAACATTAAGGAAAAATCTATAGGGATATTCTAGGGACGCAATGTATTTGATGATATAGCATGACAAGTCTTAACATAAAGTCAAAATAAAAAATTATCAGTAGAGCTATAACCAAAGCGCTGTGTATTGCAAAGACCAATAACATTTGACTTAGTTTGACTATTTTTCATCAATAGTAATACTAAAAGTGTTATAGAATGCCGTCTAGTTTTAAAATTAGAGGACAATAAGGATTATTTTGGAATCTTTATTTCTTCGAAACTGGAAGCTGATGAAAATATTTAATTATAATTAAACTGGTCGACAAAAGAATTTTTTGTAGTAACACAAGAATGAATAGTATATCGTGATAAAATAGACCTATACAAATACGGAAATATGAAAAAAATAATTGTAACACGTAAGGTTTTTATGTTACATTTATAGAACCATATTTATTGACATTATTTAGAGTTTACATTTTATCAACATGCTTCACATCCATTAAAAACACAAACTTTTAAAAAAAAAACTACTAAATATCAATTAGCTCTCCTTTTTTCTATTATGAGAAGTTGCACTTTCTCTGTATAAAAACCAACAGTAATGGCCGAATCCCATCGTCTTTGATACCAAATTTCCATTGTTCTAATATCTTGGTGGAACCTTTCACCCTGCTCATTTCTGACAGCTCCCAAATTTTCGGGAAGAAATGTCAGATGGGAGTGGAGGAAATCGATTTTCAATGACATTAGAGTATCAAGAGATTTGTAGGCGTCATCAACTAACTGTTGTTGGTTTGGATAGATATCGTTGCCCAAAAATCTTCTTACAACACTAAAAAATGCCTTCCATGCACGAAGTTCCTCTCTGGTGAGCTTTTTTGCAAAAGTGTCATCGTCAGTTTTTGAACTTTATTTCATGAAACAACTTTTGAAGTGAAAAGTCGCTTGAAAAAAAGGAGATGACATGTTTGAATCGACTTTTTCGTGTTTATAATATGAAAAGACAACCACTTACTGTGAAACTAACTTTTAATATTATTTTTATGTTTACTATTCTGAATAATACAGTTCAGGTATTTTTTCGGCCATAAAATTTACCGATATTAACCGCCCCTTTATAAAATTACCTAACTGTTAATGTCAACAGTTATAAATAAGCTATTGAAAAGTGGTACGTGTTAGGGTTAAATAAATATGTTTTCTATTATTGGACGGGTGTTTCCATTTTAAAAATAAAGGTCTCGCCTGTGCTACGAAAATATAGTCGCCCAGTGATATTTAGCATTATTAGCGTTTTGTCCGTCGTTCGTTTGTCTGTAGCAGGGATATATCCTTAGAGGAAGCATGTGGGGCTTTTTGCATTCAGTTCCCGTATAGAAAAAACTAAATTAAATTAACCAAAATTTGACCCCATGGATTTTATTGACCAGATGACCTCAAATGACTATTTCAATCGTTTGAAATGAGATATTTTTATATTCTCTTCTTTGGTTAAAGTAGTAGCTCAATCAAAAAAACGTTTGAGCATTGTTTGCTCTTCATTACATCATACTCGTCGGTATAATAGAAAACAATTAAGTATCGCTTCAAACATTATCATTATCTCTTCCAATTACATTATTAATCAATTTTTCAGTTCAGTTTTACATTTATACAAAGGAACAAACAATAAAAATACTCAGTTTACATAGGTCTTGTATTTTATAGAAAAAATTTCTCCCGAGGGATTGGAGGAAATAAGGAAATGAGCCCTATTTTTAGAATTTTCACATAAAGACTTGTTAAGTCTAGAGAATTCCTTCTCCTCCTAATTCTTGTAGCGCTAGTAATACAGTTTTTTCGAAATATAAAGTTGCGTGAACAATAAAAATGAGTATAACGTGATGAAGTAGCTTCAATTTAAATTATTAATTGAATGTGCTTCATTAGAAGTTTCAAATAATGTCGTTTCTCTAGTTTTCCTCATAACTATTCAATCGAATGTGGATAATTATATTATGACTCCATTTATATTTTTTCATGAAAATGATATCATATACTATGACAATATTATTGTTACACCCAGAAAAAAAATCGGTCTTGATCTTGAGCATCGTAATGTCTATATTCGCGGCTTCTTCTCGGAATATATTGAAATTGAGGATATATAAAATTGTTTTTTCCACTCGGTACGCAGTAAACGTTACACTTTTCGTTCATTGAATAAAGTAATCAAATCATTGATATCCTTTGAATTATCGGTAATTTCGAATTTTCCATAGAATCCTACATCGTCGTTTCATAGAATTATGAAACGACGATGTAGGATTTTTTGATGAAAGGATATTGTTTGTAAGTCTATCAAAATTTTACGGAAACTTCTGTTTATACATCGAACTCAGCAAGAAGAACACATACCAATAAAATCAGCAGAAATCCAAACTTTGCCATTTGATTTATTACAAACAAAGGAACAAAGACTTGAAATAGATATGAGTTAGTTATTGAGTGAGCAAAACAATATAAAGTCTGAAGATTAAATACCTAACGAGTTATAAACTAGAGTTTATATAATAGTTCTCAAGAAATATAACCAATTCATCAATAAGGTGCTGTTGGGATTTCACGATTATAATTGATGGATTCGTCTTTCGGACTTCTAACAAATAACAGAACAATCAGTTGATTAATCTGGAATAAAAGTTGAGGAAAACTTTTCTCAACTTTTTCGAAGGTGTGTATTTTCAAATAAAGTTTGATTAAGCAAAAAACATGAGAACGAAGCCTTACATATCAGTAGATATGAGGAGTATATTTATTTTGAATTGTGTGCAGCTTTCAATAATAAGTTAATTTCCCCTTCCAAAATATTGAATGATACTGATATACAGAAAAATAGATACGAGCAGATATAAATTACTGAAATTCACTTAATAATATGATGTTATATTTTGACTTGTGATGAATGGAGAGACAACAAGATAAATGAATGTCCCTAAGATAGTTTGTGACCTATACCACTACAACCTTTTCAGATTTATTTTTGTATTCTAAATCTGCACTCTCAATTTTTCTTCAATGTCTATCACCTCAATGACTAATGAATATTAATTGTGAAGATGTCGTTCACTGTCACTCGCTTCCCTATGCCTAGTACTGAGAATTATAGAGATCACAATCTGCGATACCACGTCTTTAAGGAAACATAACTATGCGACGAAGGTCTATCAGGACCAAAATGATAACGTTATATTTTTTCTAATATATATATGTGTGTGATTTTTTTCCAGCAATTCTATGTAGATGTTATTATCTAGTCTAGATTCAAATCACACTTTACAAACACTTTAAAAACATCATCAATGTATAGTCTGACGGAAATCCTCAAGTTACAAATTTCAATTATGTCTCCATTTTCATAATCTTGGATGGATATATCAAGACACCAAGGGTAAGATTGCGTCACTACATCTTCCTTTCTTTTGTTCTTTAGAACTTGACTGTTTTAAGTGTTGCAGTTGGCTAGATTTGGATAAAAATGGAGCAACCCAAGTTTCAATCATATTAATAATGAAAAAACATTGAAAGCATTCGAGTTCATGATATTCTGAAAATTCTATAATAAGACAACAAAAATAATCGATAATCATGGCGTGATAACGTTCAGCATTCACAGTAACGTGGCGACCACTATCGTCGACGAAAAAGTATGGCTCTATGACGCCGCCGGCATGCAAAACGCACCAAAGAATTACCTATTGTGGATGAAGTGATTTTTCTTTAAGCACATGTGAATTTTCACCCGTCCAATACCGTATATTTTGTTTTTCTACAAACTCATTGAGCCAGAAATGAGCTCCGTCACTGAAGATGATTTTGCGATGAAATTGATCAACTTGGCTCATCTTTTCAGAGCCTAATCGGAGAACGTACGTCTCTCCGAATGGTCCAACGGTTGCAATTCTTAAGTGAGCCTGATCTTGTATGGGTGTAAAGTAAGATCCTTACGTAAAATTCGTCATAAAGTGGTCTTGCCGATGCCCAGCTCTTGAAAACGCCGTGGAAATAACTGATTTGGATCATTTGCTACGGACGTTTCAACGATATTTTCGACACTTCGACCAACCCGTAGTCTCATTGACCTTGTAAATATGGTAAGGAAAAATGTTTTTTGTTTTGATAATTCGTTTCAGTTTTGTTTTTAAATTATTGTAGTATCTGTTTATCCTTCTCTTAAATATGTTATTTATCATTTTTTCCGGATAATTATTTTCTTCCAATGCAGTTTTTGCTTTTTGAATAGCTAAGCATCTAAATTGAGGATCTGATAGTTGGATAGATCTATCAGCCAAACTCATTATCACTGATCTTTTTTGTGACATAGGATGATACGGATTGAAGTTTAAATATCTTGAGGACCAAGTTTGTTTCCTATACCATTCTGTTCTTATGATATTGTTAATTTTATATAATGTGACATCAAGAAAATTGATTCTATTATTTTGCTCAACCTCGATTGTGAATTGAAGTTTTTTATTTAATTCTTTGGTACAACAGTAATGCAATCATCTACATATCGGAAAAAGAATGGAATATTAGCTACAATTTGACAAATTTTTAGATGAGAGGAAATGAGTGAATGTATTTTTTTTCTTCATGCGTGGGTGGCTAAAACCACTCATTCCTGCACTGTACGAAGGCTGATGGCTTTATGCTACTATTCTCTGATGCGTAACACCAATTATCTCTCGAGAAGAAATTTTCACCAAGCTTCTGGACTACCAGAGCTGGTTCAAATGCAAATTGAGGTTTTCGATGCTTACGTTTGTTTTGATGAGATACAAAATCATAGTGCGTTGTAATCATATTCTTGAGACTATGAAAAGTTAATATATACTAATTCAAAACGTATAAAGTCGATATAAGAGTTATTTGAGTCATTCTAGCTATAAACTAAATCTTTCTAATATCTGTCGTACTTTTTCTTTGTTCTACCATTACTTATATATCCCATTTATAGTTATATTTGTAGTCTACTAAATACTCCATTTTCTGATGATATATTTGGATGGATGAGTGTCGACGTAAATAAATATTGTGCCATTGTTTCAAAATTTGAGGTTTTCGAGAATGATTCAATCACCGCCCATCGACGTGTACCAGTTGTACGTAATACGATAAATAACGAGTTTTAACGACAGCGTGTTCCATATTCACACCAAACCAAATTAATTTGAAAGGTGTAACACGAACATAGATGCCTTTTCATTTGCTTTGATCTTTGAAAAATTTCCTCCATAAATCGTTTGAGCTCCACATGTGGTCAAATAGAACGAGAATTTAATTAATTATTGATTTGATCGAATTTTCAATCAATTTCATGAAACTTTATAAAAGATCAAAGCTGTTATGCGGTGAAAATAATGTCAAAATACTACCTGAGGTGCTATTAATTTCGGTCATTGCCTTATTCAACTTACTAGTGGAAGAACATTTATTTTGCTTGTCAGTTTTGAAGACGGAAACTGTTTCAATAAAGAAACGTATTTCATGCGTGAAATGTGAAAAAATAAAAGAATCAAAAAGACATTGCAAAATAATGAGAGGAAGTCCCAGGAAAGCTTAATTAGAATAAGTACCTCAGGAAAGAATAAGAATAGGAAAAATAGCACGACAAATTATGGAGTAGCAAAGGACCGATAAATTGGAGAAAATTGATTTAAGAAGAAAAGGAATTAATGGAATCAGGATCCCTTTTTACCTATCGTGGAAAGGGGCGGAAATATGTCAAAGGACAAATATGAATCTCTTTTAGGAAAACCCATGAAAGCTTAACAAGAACAAGTAGCACCGGAAGGAAGAAGAAAAGGAAAAACAAAGTAGTACCGAAGGACCGAGTAAATGGAAAACATTGGTAAAAGAAGAGAGAAAACTAAGGCCTCAGTACTTCAAAACTTGAAGGGACATATATAGTTCAAGAAAAGAAGAATAACTTTTAAACAAAAGGCACATGAGCGTAACATCACAAATAGCTTATTATTTTTACGTTAAATTTTTTACATCAATAGAAATTACTCCAGAGATATGAATGCAAATATTTTTGAACATTAAATATCATTGTAGTGCTAGACGAAAGAAACAGTCTTTACATGAATGTTTCAATATTGTTATTGTATAAATCGACCTGGACTGATTTTGTAAAATATTTTCTAAATCACACATTTACAGTTATTATTACTGAAATTTTGTCAGTTTCTTCAAAATGCTTGTTGGTTCTCTTCCACAGCTACAAAGAATCCAAATATCATATTTATTTATCATATTTATCACATTAAACCGGATATAAAGGGGATAGAATATTGCTCCTAGCTATCAATCAGAGTACCTAGGATTCTGTCCTCTTATAAAATTGGTCTTTATTTTCTTATTATTCTACGACACATCCTCAGCTAACGTGAACAATTTTATCAATTTTTACTCCTTTGCACTTTGATTTGCTTAAGGCCTTAAATGAAAGATGAAGATTTGTTTCGTATAATTATCCAGGTCATTATCAATTGCATCCAAAATGTTTGTTAGCTTTTTGTGTGAATCATACACATTGTTACCTTCACTTATACACTAGCTTAGTAGCTTTCTCACACACCGATCCATCCAGGTCACCAACGAGAGAAAGTCTTCTTGAGTCCTCAACTCAATACAGAAAAGTGCAATCCGACTCATAGGTAATCCAGTGTTAACCAGAAACATAGAAAAAATGTCTCTGCTCAAGCGATACTACCACCTCAGATTATTATCCGAACGGTCTAACATAATCCCTTTGGAGCAGTAATTGCAAGATTTACTCGATAAGCAGACCAGTTCTTCTGCAAACGCCCAGAACGTCGATTCATCGGGACTGTTCTTCTTGAGAACGTGCAAACCTGTGGAATCAGCTACCAAGACACGGCTTTGTCCATTACAACAACCTACAAATGTTGTGATAAATCCACGTGCATCTCGCTACTACAGGCACTACTAAAGTGTCATGGAATTCAATCTACTGTGCTTGATTCGCAGGTAAGCGAACAACTGAGAGATATGATAACTTCACTTTTGGCCACACCAAGAATGGGTCATGGAGAGTTAATTACCTTATCGTTGTCCTTGTTGCTCAAGTGTCTGTGTACCTGAACCAGTTGGATCTTGCAGCTATCACTCACCAGTCAACAGATCTTGTGACTTAGAAGTACAACTCCTACAGAAATCATTGTGATGCGAGGTAAGATCTATCACTGTTTCTATAGCACCGGCTCTCTCGTCTTAGTTTGTCAAAATTTATAGTGATACTTCATTACAACTATGTCGGAATTCGACTTTTGATACTCATTCAATGTGATGTTATTCCCTCAGAATATCACCTAGGATTACAACTGAAATATTCAACGACCTCAAAGTTCTTAGTACAAATTTTATCAAGAACATTTTCCAATGTTCATAAAACATAATGACGCAGGAAATCCTAATTGAATTGCCCCAGTTGGGTCTAACTTTTATAAGACGTAGTTTAATTTCGTTGCATAAACTTTCATCGTCTTGCTATCGCACGGTAATTTTAAATTGAATTGTACTTAAAACGGCCTAGATACTAATCCAATTGTTAGTTAAACTCTCCGACAAAATAATGTTAAATTTAAGCATTATTGAACGTAACATAACAAAAATTTACCTAGTAAAGTAAACACTTTGGAACATATATTTTTCAATGGAATCAAGTAGTGAAGATTGATCTAATAAATAAACACTCCTTCATTAAGAAGTAGTTTCTTCCAAAACTTTAAAGGAGGTAAGATTAGATATACGCTTTGATCTGGGTAGTGGGCGGACGATGTATTGTGATTCTGAAATATTATTTCTTCTATGGTTATGATGTGAGTTCGAAATAGTTCATTGCATTCTATTCCCACTATTTTGACATTATCTATCTATAGAAATGCTTCGTATTGTAAGTAACTTTGGACGTCATTCCGAACACTTATTGTGATAATCACGACGTGTACGTTTGTAGTAAATATCATAGTTTTTTGAAATTTCGTTTCTACAATTTGTTTATAATTTATGCTTTTTTCTCATGGTATGAAGTGGTTTGTCTTACGTGTATTTGATAGAAAAATTCATTCTCTTTCAGAAAAAATCTCCGCAAACCATTTTTTTGACAGTTCTTGAAAGTTCCTTTTTTTAATGGAAACTGATTAATCTTCACCTTAGTGGTTGCATTACACATAAAAACCTTCATTCTGTATCCGTAATAATTTGTGAAAGTCGAATATAAATATGTATAAAAACTATAGAAAGTATAGAAACTATCGTAGTTCTAGAAGCTTACCCCTACAGCAATTTCATTATATGTATAAATAAAATAAAAATTTTACAAAAAAATGTATCAGTTTTGAAAGAATATATAAAATTAGAATCACTCTGGAATTAAAGTATTTCCACAAAGAAACATTCATTCTCGATTATATTCATAATTCTATTTATCGAACATAAGGTCGAAGTCAATGGATTTTAAGCTGATTCGCTGGATATTTCCGGCCTTTCTAATCCCGTAATCCAAGATAAAGTAGACATTAAAACGATCAAAATAAAAAAGAATCATGTTACGTAATAAGGGAGAAACTTCTTCCCGCCTCACACACTTTGAAAAAACGCTTGCTTGACTTTCCCGGCGAAAAAAAATAATTTGCGTGAAATGAAATTTTCTATCGAATACATTTCAGGCAAACAATTTCATACCATGAGAGAGAAGCATTCATTGATTTTTTTTCCTCTAATTTTGGCACCTGAATCTAGCATTGCATTTTGTATAAGCAAATTGCCCTCTGTGGGGCGTGAGCCACACGTTGGAAAACACGGCAATAGATGAAACTTGGACCACAACTATGCTCCAGAAACTAAAATACACAGTCATAGCAATGGCTTTTCGACAAATATGATCATGGTTCTAGTGTTTCCGAATCTTCACTAAATGGTTAGAAACAGAATGACTTAACAATATGATACTGACTTGCTGACAAAATTTATAACCTAACTCAACGAAAAACGGCGGCTTTGGCTATTGGGGAAATTTTCTTTCTAGCTTCAATGCAAAGTGATGAAGCTGTTTATCTTTATCACGCTGATTGAATCCAATCTTCTTGAATAAAAAGCTTCAAAGAAACGTGTTTCTGTTAAAAATTCTCACACAAACATTAAATCATGGAAAATGTTGCTTTCAATTTTGCCGACTATTTACAGAAACATTTAACAATCTTACTAAAGATTTCGAAAATAAACATCAATAAATGTTTATATCCACGCTTTCAAAATTATATTTACCCCTACGAGAATTTCTAAATATTAAAGCACTCTCTTTGATAAAACACCAATATAAATTTAGTAGGAAAACTGTTATTTTCTTCAAAATTTATCATGTTAAGAATTTACTATATAAGAGGTAATCCCACTTTCATTGCTACCGTAATAAATAGCTTTGGAGATGTTTACTCTTAATTTGATAGAATAATATTTGTTCGATTTTGCTTTCTGTTTTATACTCCCTAAATCAATATACAGTCAGTAACTACGCCAGAGGAAAATCGTGATTTATTTCGTATATCATAACAATGGGAAAATAACATGGCATTTTCTGGTTATTGGTATAGGTAAAATGTTAACAACAATTTTATTGAGACCAGTCAACTGTTCACATCAAAACATCCGCTAAGAGATCAGGGAATTTATTTTGTTCTCATTATAATCAGAATTATTTGAGATAATTTCTATATATAGACAATCGCTATTTGTTCCATGTAGTTAAGCAGCCCCAGCGAACGCCATCCTCACTTCCAACTGCGAACCACTACTGGACACGTAGAAATCTAGCGTTGTCCCGATAATATAGATTCCCATGGTAAATGAGGTGAGTGGAATATATCAAAATGGATTATTTCTAGAATTCACCTCTGAAATATTTTCGAAATTTGATATTCGGAAAATGTATTCTATCGTTATTCAAAGGAGAAAACAACTACTTTCCTGGCTGATGCCTCGACGAATATTGAATAACATCTCCTCTGAAGAGCGTGATATCAATCGACCTTTTTGATTTGATGTATGACGAACGGCAGAATACATTATCGAAATATCAAATTTCGAAATTATTTTTGGGGTGAATAGCAGAAATCATTCATTTTGATACATTTTGACATATATTCACCATCAGAATCTATATCATTGGTGACAACGCCAGATTTCTAATAGTTGGGAGTTAGGATGTTGCCAGCTAGCGTTCGCTGGAAAATATTTAACTACATAAACCAAATAGCGACGCTCTTTGACGTTGTCTTCAGTTCGAGCCTCAAGCGCAAGCGAGAGTTGTTATACCACTCTGATAAGACGTAATAACGTCGAAACTAGTCAGTTGTTACAAACCTATTGTTCGCTTTTCGGCAGCTTAACCTCAATTTTTTAATTCAATCAGCAGCTATTCCAGTTCCAGTTATTCTGAGAGCTCCACTTTCTGATAGCGGAATCAAAATGTATTAATAAACGTTATTTTTTTACTAATAATAGAATGCAATCATCACATTTTTACGTTTTCTCTGGCATTTTCACGAAATAGCAAAAATATTATACAAAATTTATTCTATAAATACATTAATATTGCGATTTATGTCTCGCAGTGCAAGCTCCGATATATTTGCGACTACGACCAAATATCATTCAATAAAAAATCGAATCAATAATATCTTTATGAGAGACCTGGAAATGACCTCGAGTGAATAGCAGTAAATGAAATAGAAGATAATACTGAGTGTAACCTATGAGTGGAAGATGTTGATACCAATATCAAGAGGTGTTTAAATTGAGAGATGATATTGCAACATATTGTTCTATACGACAACACTTGAAACAAAATAATTTCGTTTTAATTAATCCTATTTCTCCTACATTAATTTGAAGCAACGATGCGTTAATCAGATTTCACTTTAGACCTGGAAAGAGCTTGTGGAAAGAGTCTTCTGTCAGGAACATGAAATTTTTGTCTTTTCAGATCGTCAGTTGACGAACGACATGTTCAAGGAGCAGTTGAATTTGAATCATATTTTCATTAGATTTTGACGAATGAAGTGATAACGAGAAAGATCTGTGCAGTTCCAATAAACGTGTCTTCTGCTTTATTTTGTAGTTTCGTCTAAAAGAACGTTATTTTGTGATATTAGAGTATATTAAAAGGGCTCTAACCAATTATTTCAAGGTTATCCCATTAACTGAGTGCTAAGAACTGAACAACAAATATTATGAGTTGAACGTCAGTCACTTCCATGACTTTTAAATGAATTTTGAATTGGATAGGATTATTTTTTGATATATTTTCAACACAAATTAGTATTGAACAGTTTCTTCTGAATTTGTATTATTGGCTGGTATTAGTGATGCCCAAGACATTCTCTCTGCGAGAGTAACGTTTCGTCGCGCTTTCAGAAATTCGTCTTTTATATCGCATAAGAGTCTCGAAGTATCGTAGAGAAAAATGGCGAATAATAATTAATTATTCTGATTATCGCTAATGTTATTGAAACATTTTTTTTGAGCCGCCTAATAACTAATAGCCTGTATTAACAATAACTGTTATGCAATGTTTCCTTTTTTAATTTGATTATCAAACATCAGAACCTGCTGAATGATATTTCAGCTAGATGCTTTTTATGTTGAAATGAGTTAATAATACGAATATTTTTCAAGTTGGATGATTATACTTTTCATTTCATTTCAGACATTCCAGTTAGTTATCTATGTTAAAAAAGAATCTATTCCATTTTTACCTCATAGTACCGTACGCCAATGATAGAAAAATTTTTCTACGATGTCAATTTTCCTTTCTTTCCTATTCCTCAGCATGCAATAATTATCCATATTTCATTTTTGTTCATTAAATTCGAGGTCAGAAATGATTTTAATATTTTTTGTATTTGAGGGTCATTCAAATATAAACCGGAATTTTTTTATGAGAAATTTTATTATTGAGTACAGATCTGAAATGTTCACAGTTTTTCAACATAGTCTTAACTTTTGTGACTTCTTTGAAAGCTTTCGGATGCCGAATTCGTGAAAATCTCTCAGCTTATTAAATAACCATTCACCTCTGCATTGCTTTCGAAACGCAGTTCCCCAAGTGCCTCTTTCAATGGGCCAAATAAATAGTAGTTGCATGAAGACGAATAGGGACTATTAGGAGGCTGTTCCAGTGTTTTTCAACTTAATTCGTATAAGATTTCCATCGTAAGCAACATCGTGTTGCAGAAATATCTCACTACGGAGTGAAATATCGCGTTGTTATGATCTGTGGACAGATTTTAGCGTGTTTTTAGAAGGTAACTATGAAGCTGCGTATTCACAGTTCGTTGTTCAGTAAGAAAAACAAATGCGATCACTCCTATCATGTCCCAAAATATGTGGTACACAACACCTCTGCTTTCTCTTTGTACTACTACAGGAGACGAGTGATAACTTCTGAGCGTGTGATTTTCTGGTCAAAACTGGTCTTGGCACTCATCTGGCTGAAATTTTTCGATACCGTTCATGACCTATTTACTCAATAATATTTACGCTGATGCCCAATTTTTCAGCTATCTCGCATGAAGTACTACCTCGGAACTTTGAAATTAGTTTTTCTACAGCCCTGAAGTTCTCATAGATAACACATGTTCTGGGACTTTTTGGAAAGCGAAACATCATTCACAAATTTCAGTTCTGGAGAAACACTCATCCTCAAATTTCTGGAGTAATTTTCAATAAATTTCCGTGGATTTTACATTTTCTTTGACATAAAAACATAATTATGTGACTGGTACTTCCTTCTTGCTTATGGTAAAAATACATAACAGACCAATCTAGCATCCAGCGCAGCTAGTTTTATGAATTTGTACAAAAATTTCGGTTTCTCTCTGAATCACCCTCGTATTTATGATCGATATTTGTTTTTTTTTATATTTATCGTGTTAGATTACTATTTATGTTTTTCTTTTGAATTGAAATTGAAATCAAAATTTGAATTGATTTCATTTGTGCATTTTATTTAGATAGGAAACATAAAAAATTTTCGAGATGAGACTATTATTGCGAGACGAGTCTTTCTACTACTACAAGACAATATTTTTCAAAATCTCGTCTCGTCCCGTAGACTTCAATATCTGGTATATGAAAATTAACAAAATCATTAAAAGTACTAACGACAGTGAAATCTTTGTGAGTACAGTATCTCTCAAATCTTTCAACTCACCAAAATTTACTGTACTGTATAAAATATGGAGTTTAATTTACTGAACAAATAATTTATCTTACCAAACTTCTTCCATTTTCACCAATTTAATACAGAAGTTTTTTTGTAAAACATAAAAATCCTTTGCACTGAGATCTGAATGTTTATTCAGGTTATCTGCCATCTGCACTCTTGCGAAAATGTTAGTAATAGTTACCGTAAAGTTGTACAACACAGAAAGAACATTTTTCCATTATGGTTGTGAGAAATTGGAAAATAGGCCAGTTACAGCTTCGTCGGATATGAAAAATGTTCCACTGAATAAATCAAATGAATTAGCTTCATGATCAGGTGTATATCAATTTCGAATGTTGATGGACTGAAATATCCGCTAAATTTACAGAGCTCTTTGTACAGTCGCCCTTTGACTAAAAATAACAGAAATAAATCCTGCCAGAAAATTTCATATATTGTTTCGAACTCGTCCACTATTAAAGACCGTGAAACCGATCCTGGTCTATTATGTAAATTGCAGCTAGACTTTGGAGGATGCGCCAAGTACTTTCTTCGATCATAAAATGTCTGCCTATTCACATTATATTTTTTTATATAACGACCATTTCTTTGTATAGTATTTATAACCTGTTTAAATTATGGTATGATTGTTTTTATAGAGGCAATTTCGAAAACGGCTTTTTTAATTGTGATCAATAAATAATTTTATATATTGAACACATCGGGATAGTAAGAAGTATAAGAAACAATCTATTTAAATGAATCAAATAAGTGTTTAGTGATAAGTGTTATAAGATAAGTGAATAGTTAAGTGTATTTAGTGTCAGTGTATAAATGAATTAAGAAATATACAACGCGTACATAAATTTACCCAACCATCTGGGAACTGTTCAAATAAATAAAAATAACGTTACAATATGGTGATAGAAATATTTTGTAGACCTTACAGTATTGCCAAGCGATACTTCTTACAATAAATATCGGGAAAACCTATCAAATGGAACCCAATGTTGCTTGAAGCCTTGACAAGGAAACTTCTCACACCTTCTCAAATATTTTTTGAAGAATATCTTTGCATTCTGTAATAATAATTAGTTTTTGAGCATCAATAATTGCATTAGATATTACGGCGTGATATTTATATTCAAGATGTCCGTGAAAAAAGATTTATCAATAAACAGACCTGTCGATTTCAATAGCCTTGATTCGTTTCTGCTGCTCAAAATAGGAGTTGTTTCGCTCATTTGTGCATGTAAGTTACCATTATATATGATATCTTGTTTAGTGGAGACGTGCAAATTTAATGTAGAGAGTGAGGAGTACAGTTGCGGTTGTATACTATATACAACCCCTTGTCCCTCGTCACACATTGTCACATTTCGGTGATACACTCCCACCCCATTAACATGTGACGTGATGTCTTGATGACACCTAAGATATTAATTTCAAAAAATTTCATGAATTTCGATTATTTTATCTCAAATGAGTAGGTACCTACAACATAAATTAATTTGTATATATATGAATTGAACCACATCTTTACTGACATCAAGTATTATCCCTAAGGTCAAAATTAATTGTTTTTCAATTGTATTTCGAGAAAAAAATCGTATTGGGGTATTATTTTCGATAAATAATAAATGAAATTAATTGGTAAAGTCAAACTTCATTTATGTGTTGATGATTATCAACCGTTATTTAGAGGTACACAAACAGATATTTTTTCTGTGTGTATCTAAGTTATGTATTATTGTGTTAACTTTGGTGGAGCTTTTGTTAGTTTCGTTCAAAATATTACTTCAGATTTCGACCTCAGAATATATCGACGTAATTCATGTTTATGGGTTCTGTGGTGCTACTGGTAGAGCTGTTTCTATAGATTACAAAAAGAGAGTTATAGTCTATTTAAGAAATGTGAAGAGTAATAAAATGGGAAATTTAAAAGGTACCGTTTAACCTTCTATTAGTGCCTCTGCCTAATTCCAACCCTATTTCAATTCGACTTAACCATGCTCCGTTAGGGTAATGGTGCCTTACCCAAAATGTTTAGACCTTTATAAGTATATTTCTTTAATTTAACGCATCAGTATTTGCTTTTAAGCCGTAAATAGTGTTCACAGTATTGTAAGATTAGTCATAGTATGGTGATATTTATACCAACGAAAAGATGTTGTACACGATTGGATAAAATACGATTACCCGAAATTTACTGTACAAGAAACTGTCGACCGATGTTCCCGAATGATTGGAGTTGGCAAGTCCACCGTTTTTAAATTATTGCGGGTAGAAAGATAGCAGGCCAAATGGAACCTCCCAAGAAAAGTCCAGGCAGACCAGTAAAAGTCCTTGATGAAGACACCAAAAGTGTAATTCGAAGAAAAGTTCACTCTTTCTGTTTTGAAAAAGAAATACCTACCCTAGATAAGATTTTAATGGAGCAGGGAGTAAGTAGAAAGAAGAACTTGATTACAAGGGCTGCTACTCAAGTTTTGAGATGTAAATATATTGAATCTTTCATTGCCATCACAGAGTTTGACATTAATGGTAAACATACTTAGAACGTTTTGTAAGCATTTATCTGATAAAAAAAATAAAATCGCATCGCGAACATTTTCGTTGAACCAACAGCAGCGTGCGTGGCATCTCGCTGCGACTTCTGGTGATTAAGAACCATCTCGAACCACCGTGCTTCGCTGGTTTCCCGAATTCAATCGTGGTCGCACTAAGCTACAGGTTTAATTTCGTGAAGGTCGTCCAGAATCGGCTGTTCTGCCAGAAAATATCGATGCTGAGAATGAACTATACTTGGGCATTACTACCAGTTGCATACATTGAATATTGCATGAACATTGGGCTGTCAAAAAGATTTGTTCGCGTTGGATAACGCCAAATTTTTACAATCGTTAAGAAAGCTATTGTTTTTGCAACGGAATGCTGGAAAATTAGATCTCTATGCTTCAAAAGATGTCCTCATGACAGACGACGAATCATGGATCTATGCAACAAAAGTTATTCGTGCAGGAATCAGTTCTATGCAAATGGTCGTCTGTTTTTGAATAACTGGACATCGCCGTTGTTCCATTAAAGTAATTTTTTTCCAGAAGTATTCCAAAAAATTAGTGAAACCAATCACAAAAGATGACAAAGCGACCTTTCAAACATCAGTACAAACAAGAGCTTATCCAATGATTCCTTCTTAAAAATAAATCAAGTTTTTCTACACCTGAAGAAGTGGTCGATGCGTTCAAATCACATGTTCTAGAGGTACCCAAATAGGAATGGAAAAAATGCTTCGACAATCGGTTCAAACGATGATATTGATCTCAATGGAAAATGCTTTGAAAAAATAGTCATATCCAATTATTAGTTTTTGAATATCTCAAAATTGAAGTGACATCTACAGCAAGTCAGTTTTTCTATATGATGCAATTGATTCAACAGTTGGAAAATGGTTTTTTAAAAGGACGAAAATCGTAATAAATCTTATTGTTCATTATAAATGCGGAAAATATACTTTTTTTAATTCATGACATTTTCAAATAATGGAAAACTGATAATAATCAAACATTCATACGAAATGTCTACTTTACATAATAGCGAATTAAAAAGTTCACGCAGAAGTTGGTTCCGGGGCTGCTATAGTCAGAGTTAATTGGTATGAACGCTCCTTTAGAGTCAACCATTCACCGCATTCTAAAGCAAACAAAGCTCAATTTCCATCCTATGCCCGAAAAACGTGTTGCCAGGCGAACACTTCCCATTCTCTTATTCTCTCAACATTCTCTAGGTGATTCATGGAGTGGAATCCGGAATTTCAGCAGTTATTAATGCTTCACATTATTTCTTGATTCCCTTTTAGCAGGTAAATCTGCTTATCAAAACACACCCTTGCATTTATCTTCCTACTCTAGTTTTAGGCCAGATAATGACGGGATTTATGGTAATTCAAATTAACATACAGGGCCGAAACGTCATATGGTAAATTCGCGTCTCTATGATAAGATGGAAGATAATATTCTAGTGAATTGTTAAACGGTTCGAATACACAAATATTTCTAGAAACGATTGAAGTATAAATGTTCTTTTAATGACAACAGTTTCAGAATCTCTATATATCTCTAGTTAAACACGCTCTTCTTGACAAATCTTCACTCACGCATCATTTCCACTCTTTTCTAGGAAGATGAGTTGTATTACATTACCGAAAAACGACTTGAGTTATTAAATCATTTGAGATGTACATAAATATGTCGAAACAATATTCATTTCATCGTACGTTGTTGTCTATGGAAATAAAGAAATTAATAAAACAACAAACATAGCTAATAAAACTATTGAAATACATAAAAAATGCTGTAGCTTTGGAATAAGGACATATAGAGGTAGTATATTGTAGGATATATGAGAGGAGAATAATTAGGAAAATTCATGGACCAGTAAAAGTTGGAGATAATGAGTATAGAGGACTTATGAAATACGAAATTAAGAATATATTAGAAAATGAATATATAGTAAATACAATAACAGCAAAAGAATACAATTCTACGGACACATTGAAAGAATGGAAAAAAGGCAGGGCACGAGGAAAATCACAGAATGGAGACCGAGCGAGAAAATATTTCCTGGTAGACCAAAAAATATATGGGGAGATCCGATTGTGCAAGATACGCAAAATCTGAGTGTAGATGACTGGAATAGTCGATGCTTCCAAAATATTTGATGTGCTGTGATTAAATAGGGATAATGTAAAGAACTCAATCTAGCCAATGACGTAGAAAATCATTTCCAATCAGATAGGGAGATATAAAGATTTTTCCAGTATTTATAATCAATTTTCTTTGGGTAGATAATTCCAAATGTATTCTGAATATCTGTTGGAAGTGTCAAATCCGAACTTTGTTCAGAATATGTTCTGAACATACATTCATTCACAAAAGATTTAAGTAGGAAAAAAAATATCTATAATTATCTGTGCGTAAATTTATTTTTAATATTTGTGAGTATAAAGTCAACTACCACGTTTTTTGAGTATAATTTCGTAAAAAACCGCATAAGTTAGGAGTTATGATTGATCTCTCGATTGCTACATTCAGAGTAAGATCTCTGGGTTCCAATTCTTTCCTGCAAAATTCCTGCATACAATTTAGGCTTTAATGCTTACCTCCTTTTCCTATTTATAGTTAACTTATCAATGTGCGGAGCTGATATTTCATTTCTGTTTTCAACTCAATGGCTAGAACATCTTACTGATGATAATTAGGAACGTCATATTCTGGTTTACATTTAGTCCCACTGATCAAGCCTACCTAGTTCTTTGAACCATTTCAGAGAGTGTATTCTCAAAGCTCTCACTATCATTAAAATATAAGCAGCAGTCCTGTCCAAATGAGCCCCGCGGCGTGATTTGATTCATATCGATCACCCTAGAATATTTGAGATACCAGATGCACATATATGAGAAGATTGAGTTGAGGAGTACAGGCAAAGTTAACTGATAATTGTTTTAGTGTATTTTTAAGTGGATAGAAATTAGGAGAAAACATCGAGCTTTTGATGACCTTTGAAAATCTGCCTATTTTTTCACAAGAAACAAAATGGTTTCAAATTTCAAACAAACAATTAAAAATAACTAATTCTCCATTCAGTTAAGATTCTTAACTTTTTCCCTGAACTGCTTTTTCGGGACATATAGCTTGATATTTTTTAATATTTCTCTTCTTATCTGTAGTTTCCATAGCTCAACATATACAGAAATTCAATGTATCAGCTTACAATTATTATTTTTTACCCAATTCATATATTTCTCCCAATTATATATTTTTCTATGATCACATGAAATAGAAAGATGCAATTCAGAATACTTGAGCGATTTTCTCAGCGCAAATGAAAAATAATTACCGCTGTTGTAGTGAATTCGAGTCTGTTCAATGTTTGTACTAGTTTTCGAGAAAAATATCTCTCTAATCTAAAGTGCTACTGACACGTTAATGGAAGCCGATTTATTTTCTTTTCCTGCTTTTTATTGTGACCGTGACCTGATTGGCAACTGAACTTTCTGGAGTAGTCGTCTTATTAACCCGCGACTGTTAGTAGTACGTCTTAAGACGTTCATGGTGTGACATTTTGTATTGGAAAATAGACTGATTGCTCGAAAAACTTGATCGTTGATTAAACTTATATATTTTAAAATATCCTGATACGTTATAAACACTACTCTTATCGAATTTGATGTTTAAAATGGTATCCACTCACTCTCGATTCGAAGTATTTCAGTGAATGCATTCATGTACTAACCGTCATCTTAGTTATCCCAGTGGTACCAGTTTCACGAGTTTTGCTTTCCAAATAACCTCACAAACGATTTTGCATGTTATTCATTGAAATTTCTCTTGCCTATAAAATCGCCCAGTATAGTACAAAGAAGAAAAAGATCAATATACTACAGGGGATCATTTGAAGAATCAATGAAAATTGACGTTATATTAGGAATGAAACATTTATTGACAAGTGGACAAATATAGGGTGAAAATTAGAAATTTTCATGGACCACTATAGCTTTGATACTTTGAACACTCTCTCTGGACAACAAAGTGGCTAAACTAAATAGTTTTGCTGTAGGTAAAAAGTATATCAATTTAGGATGGAAAAAAATAAAAGCAGGAATATTTGACGTAAATATCATCTTCGTAAATTCGACAAGATATGAAAATTAGCTATTAAGGCAGATGAGATATGCACAGACTGGATTTTAAAGAAATTGCTCCAAAATGCATCCGAGAATGTCGAGAAAAGGGAGCTTCCGTGGTCACTGAGTAATTAATATTATCATCTTTACTTATAATAATAAAATTAATATCTAATTGAAATGAAAATTGAGGCATCAAAAACACTGTTGACCAGTGTTCTGATTGGAAAAAAATATATCATCGATTGTTAATATAATTCAATTGAGAAGTGTAAAAACTATCAATACTTGTCAATATTCTCTGAATAATCCATAAATTATGTATGTATATAGTTAGTACAGCAGATAAAACCGTTTAAAAGACACGTTCCCTGTTGTCTATTTCGTAAATAATCTACCACAACTCCATCAGTAATTGTCAGGCTATTAAATGCAGTTCATTGAAAATGTATTCATTGCTCACAGCACTTGTGTTTGTTTATATAGAGGGAAATTGAGTCTTTGATCTCTCTTATTAAAGTATGCGAACGTTTTATGGTGATAATGCTGGTTTTTGAGATCTGTTACAAGCGTAAATTGTTATGTTTGGCTATTAAATTCTTGTTTATTTTGGAATATTTTCATAGTTATATTAATTCCATTGAAACGTGGTTAATTTGATGATTTCAATGAACCTCATGAATATACAAATGAGGGATATCGTATAAACTTTGCATTTTCAACTGAAATTGTACAACGAAAATAAATTCTCTGTTATTTTTTACATGGTGTGATACCAACACACATTGTGGGGCCTAATAAATTATTTCCCTATCATGGAACAAATACTGTGATATAATAAATGATATATGAATAAAATAATAGATATATACCATATAGTTATGAAGTAACTTAACTTACTAATATTGCGATGTCTGATGGATGCTCAGTTTATGTTTGAGGATCGTAAAAATAAGTCGTTGTGAAACTTTTCCTAGGAATAGAAAAAATTGACTATAGAGCTGCCTATGAAAATGGAAAAGGAGTGGAATACTATGTAAAGAGACTTTATTATCATACACGACCGTAAAATTTTGGCGACTGAATTCAAAACGTCTGTAAAGCTAGAAAGGTCAAGTTGAAATAATTTTTCGATGCGTTAGGGTTATTACAGAGCAATCCAATTGGACAGGAGAACAACGCGGTGCTGTTTGTAAAAACGAGAGTATCCGGTAAAGAGAGGATTCTCATACTGAAAAACTACAAGCAGCTAACATAGAGAAAACTCATTAAGGGATTGAATATACAACGGAGGCAAAAGTGATAACTGTCAACGCAGCGTCGAAAACCATCAGGACGATTATAACAGCCGGTTTTTCTACAACACAGGAGGTATTGGTGTCATCGGATAGAATGAATCAGAAACAAACGATGAATCCAATAGGAAATATGTCGGTTATATTTACAATTTTGACCCATATCTAACGAATTTTGAAAAATTGACAAAAATGTTTCAGAAAAAGTTGATAATTCCATACTTTTTATGTGTGCAGATATTCCATCGTTTGAGCTACCAGGAAATTCTTCAAATCATCTTTTTAACTCACAGAAAATAATAAACTTCAAAGTTATAACTCAAGGGATTACTGAAACTTCAGGAGCAATAAATATTCTTCTTTAGGTACATAAATGGTGTAATTTTTCGCGCAGTTGATGAAAATTCTTTGAGATCAACTAACGGAATAATAATCAGATATTTTTTGAGAAAATATGATTCCATTTTAGATTATTCAGAATTACAATTATAAATTCTGATGTTAGCAAAACCAGTGAACATTCAAATTTTTTATTTGATACTATAGCAGAAATAATTATTAAGAGTAGTATTTATGCAAGGATAAAGGATATGATACAAAAGGACTATCAAGCCTATGGAAGAAACAAAAACCTACTAAAAAACAAAAACATAACCAAACAAAACAAAATAAAAATGTACAAAACCCTAATAAGACCAGTAATCATATATGCGATGGAGTACAACATTAATAAACAGAAGAGAAGGAGAAGAACTCAAAAGAACCAAAAGTAAGATAATGAGAACTATAACAGGCCCAAATATAACCCAGAAAGAAGAGCAAAGCATAACGAAGAAATAGAGAGAGAACTGGGGAAGGAAAATATAGTGAGATACATAAAAGCACAACTGGTTCGGGCCCATAATGTGAAGAAAACCAATTGAAATGATCAAAAGAATAACACAATAGATCCCATTGTGGCCAAGGAGAAGGGGCAGGCCGAGAAAAACTTGGAGAAACGAAATATAGGAGGACATAAGAGCAGTCAATATAGAAAACTGGAGAGCAAAATGACGGAACCAAAAAGAATGGAAAATAATAAAGAAAGCAGCCAAAACAAACGACAAAGGATAAAGAAAATAAAAATTAGAAAACAAGGAGTGATCCACCTCAAAAAAAAGGATTTAAAGCACCAAAAGCGATAGCCATAATCCACATGAGATTGAAAGGATTGATGATGATTTATTGGTTTATTCACCCAACTTATTCACTAGATTTGGCTCCAAGCGGCCTTTACTGTTTCTTAACATTGGCTATTTTAGTAAAGTATAGTAAATATTAGTATCAGTACACGATTGTTGTGGGACTGTGGCAATCAAACATCAAAGTGTACTCTTATCAGTTTATATTTCGAACTTTCCAATAAAATTGATTAATCGAAAATTGTATAGTCTTGTATAAATTATCGAATTCTTGTGACTTAAAGTATTATATTCAAAATAACATTCGACATAAATTTTTAATAGATTCAATAAATTATACAGAATTTAAGATAACACACATATATAATAGTTGATTCGGTTTTGTTACTAAAAGAACTTATTTCTGTTGAGTGCTTCGAATTTTATTTGTACAGTTCTCCCAATGAATTTCAATATTCAGTATTCAAGTATTCATTTACCACTGCTTTGAACACGTATAAATAATGAATATCCTGGTGAATCTAGCTGTGAATATTATATTTGGATTGCATTTTGTTAAGGAAGAATAGATGAACCTCTAATCAGTTCCAAACAACAATTGTCGGGAAGAGTGAATACATTTTCTGCTTTCCTCACGGACACTTTTTGTTTGAATGCAATACAATCACTGAACGATAAGAAATAATCAGAAGACAAATATATACAGAAATTAGTTCCCACAAATTTAGAAAAGAATAAATTGCTGTACATTACGAGATTTTCGTATTCATTTGAGAAATGACAATTTCAACACATAAGCAGTGAGTTGGTTATTAGAAATTCAGATTTGTGACTTATTCCACACAGCGAATTCCTCTACTTTTATGTAGTTCATGTAGTATTCATTTTGTTTCATTATTCATGGTACCTAGAACTTTTGATCAGGAACAAAGCTGAAGGATAATATTTAGCAAGATAAATGAAAAAATTCACAACTTTTTGAAAACTGTTTACTAAGCAAAAAACATAATCAATTAAACTTGATTCCAATAATCCGATTTGCGTACTTTACGAATGTCAAACAATTAATAACACAGCATCCTTAAGCAAACTTGAGCGGAGTCCTATCATCCCTACTGTGACTATTGGTAGTGGATGAAATTCTCACTAGACTTATAAGCGCTGGGTCTAGAATTCTAGTCAACGCGGATTATCTGGTAGTTGTAGTGAGAGGCAAGCATAAAGGCAATATCTTTGCCCAGATGTGAACGGCCCTTATAACTATTATGAGGATATTCCCAAATAAGGGTTTAGCGTTACCATATAATTATAGCAGATTACGGCAAGAAAGTCCAGTAACATTTTCATATTTTTTTCCTTTCTTGAGTTCGTTTTATATTAGTTAATGAAATAATCGATTCGAGCACTAATGGGTTTAACCATTAATTTAATTGTCCAAAATCTCATGAATTTTTTTTTGGCGCATTAAGCGAAAGCATTTAAAGGTTGATGAAATATTGCTAAATCTTTTGTTTTAGTACATTTAGTACATTTGAAGTCGTGTAAGTTTTTTGTACATCAAGGTACGTAATATCATGCTACATAATATGATTTAATTCATGACACACTTCTCTATAACATACTGTACAGTAATAATATTCTGTTACATATCATTTTTTTAAATCTCAACAGTGTTGATTGGCTGGGATATCGTCTCATTTTTCGAGATGGTATACTGAAATAAGTATGAATAGATTCAAAATTTCGAATCAATGGAAGAAAAATTACGTGATCCCTTGTGAAAATATTCTTTGTTCGATACCTGGCCTAATGCAGACAATACATCATTCAAGATGAAAAGTAGTCCGCTTGTAACATGAATTGGATATTCTAGCAAAAAGGTTTTTTTCGTATATATTCATGAAATTCATCACTTTTGAAACTTGATGATAAATTATAATTTTCTCACCTAATTACTATTATCTCTATCAAAACAGATGAGCCCATGCCAAACAACGGGTGCAGAGGTCTCGTACATTTATAATGAAAAGTACATATAATACCCACATTTAATTTAAATTAATTAAAACTTGATAAATATTACAAAATGAGAGCTTTGAGGAGAGTAAATATGTAAATACAGAATTAAATTGAATTCTTTACACAAGATCGCAAAACAATCAGTTATATCAGGAAATTATTCGAAATTTCTATCTAATACGAAATAGTGAATACAATGGTTCCGTTAATTATATACTTGCGTGCATAAAAAACGGGCCACTGTAAACTTTTGACTTTCACTATATTTTGACCTTCTCCTCCCCTAATTACATCTTTCACACGATGAGGCGAAGATCTAATCAAGTTAGTTATTGGTTTCTGTGGAATGTTAACCCACTTCTCTTCTACGGCAACAACACGCTGTGGAATCGAGTTTGGAGTAAGAAGTCTCGCTCTACTTCTTCTTTTATGCTCATCCCATAAAAGTTCTATCGAGTTTAGTTCAGGACCGTATACTGTCCACTCTATAACCCGACTCAATCTAATCTGAAACGAATCTGACAGTGTGAAGCCTTGAATTGTTGTACATAAAGGTACACCACAATTGCACCCCACATCATACTGGAACCACCTCCATAAGCACCCTGCTCTTTAAAACAGCTATCTGCAAATATTTTGGTTTTCGTTACACATATCTCCTTTGGTCGCTACCATGGAGGCATATTCCGGTCTCATCTGAGAACAAAACAGATCTCCATTATTCCAACGTTCAGTTGAGATTGTGCAAAACGCAGGCATGCTTGCCGATGATCTGGTGTAAGTTTTAGACCAATCGTAGGAGTTTTAGGGGCCAGGTTATTTTCCTGTGGTCTTCATCTCTAATAGTCACTCCTCGCACCTTACGGAGCTGTCTTTATACGTGAACGGCATTGAGGTGTCGTTGTCTTAATGTTGTCAATAAAGAGGTCATCAAAAGCGGTTGTAAATCGATTTCTACCTGTTCCAAGTCGCCTATGAAAGGATTTAGTCTCCTCCTTTTCTATTTGAGTGTCCATGTCTTTGGATGTTATTTGTTTTGGCGGCACTTCCTTTTTGGCTACACACTTAATTGCTTAAATAATCTTCCAGCTGCTCCAGTTCTCTCGTTAATATCTTGTTCGAATCTTTCATCTTGTGTTAGTGTCATGCCAAGGTATTTAAAGCTTCTGACTTGCAATGTATTCGATTCTTCTAATTTTATCTGATGTGTCTACTCTTTTCGGCATATTCTCATCGACTTGGCCTCTGATATAGTTTTTAGTGTGTTTATATAAAGCTTTTACTCGGTTTATTATTTTTTCTTCTATACTTCTGCATCCTAGGATTTTCCATATGCCTTTCTCAACATTTTAATTTATGAAAATATATCGTTTACTTTTCACTATTTACCGATTTGCTCACAACGTCATTATTTACTGAATCTACAGCTGTTAGAGGAACTCGTTATCTATATATTGTCCTTATATTCCAGTATCTTATTTTCCAGAATTATCTTATTTATCTTAACCAAATGAACAGGCCCTCTTAGAATCTTATTTCTTGAAAAAACATATTACAAGAGATGTAAACAGCTTATAAAAACGACACAAAGACTTGGAACTTGAACTTGAAACTCTTTGGAAATTGTACACAGCGGATCCGCCAAACTGAAATTTCATAAATTCATAACATTATGTAATAGTGAAACAACAAATATAACGATTGATAAATCAAGGTATCCACAATCGTTGTTGTAAAATTAACTTGTATAAATCGAATGGATTCATTAGGATTAAACTTTCACGACAACTCTTCATGTTCCAAAAAATCGTAGTACGGAGCTAGGGTCATACCCTATGGATGGTAATAATTTTATATTGTAACCGTAATTGATGTTTATATAACTTTCAAAAAGTATGTCACCTTTTGCCCATTAAAAAACATATAAATAAAAGTAACTCACTATCTGTAATCGAGGTGCTGTATAATATGAAAACCATTTATTTCTATATTCACAATTCTCTTTTCATTCAACTTCTCGTATATTTTCCGCAATTAATAAGACGAAGACACGAATTAATGATGATTCATTATTTCACGAGCTTTTTAAACTCTTATTTATATAACTCAAACATTCATCTCGTCTACGCTATGAATGATTCCCGGGAAAATATCCACTGAATCCTTAAAAGCTTTGATTACAATAGTATGTAATTAATGATAACCTGACAAAGGATATACAAATAAAAGAACAACAAACTCTGACGCCCTTTTGATGCATTGCGGCAGGTGAAGCACTCCAAGTAATCCGTTTGATATTCAGCCTGCGTTTCCTGGGGCGAGAGAGAGGTTGAAAAAGTCGACTGGTTGCTGCTATTTTCCTTTCGTAATGTACCCTTAGGTCATTAGTGGTTGCGGTTGTTAATCTGAGGTGGAAAGTTTGCACTCACTGTGAAATTATTCGATAACAATTCGCTTTAGATGTATGGAACTTTCATGAGAAAACGTTTGATGTGAGCTTGGAGTTATTTTACTAAAATTTTTTTCATTGTTTATTATGCAATTGTACGTTATACAGTTTTACTTTGCGTTATTCCGTATAATTCCAGCTGAGAATGATTAACGATCCATTTGATGGTTTTATTAAATTAATATTTATAAACGAAAGTATGGAACAAGCAGTGGCGGTTCGAAGTGGAAAATTTTACTGGAGCTATAATTTTGCCAAAAAAAATTTGTGATTTTTCCAATGATTTTATCGACTCTTGTGTTGAACTAATATATTCTTAGAATAGTCGCTACAGTAGAGAGAAACGAATTACCAAGCACTGCTTCTCTATCTTACTCTTCATATTAATTCACTATCACTGTTTTCCAGAAAAAATATCAATTCCGGATAATTAAATGATTCAATATGTACAGTTCTAATGTAGTCATGGATTATGGCTCCTGGAAATGACAAAAGGTATTCCTTTCTATCAAAATTTCTTGGCATCAGCCTCTGGAAACTTGTCAGTTTCATGGAATAATTGCGAATATTCGCCGTTCACAAAATCAAAATTAGCTGAATAAAGCTAAACAACTAAAACAAAATTGCAATAAACAGGAGAAAACTATAATGAGTAACATAATTATAAATAATAGGTGACAGGTAATAATTATTAAATAAGTCGTATATAAGTCCATAGCAAACATTTAACCAGTATACAGCATGTTCGGAATTGATTATTGAATAGTGAAAGGCATTTTCCAGTGAATATGCCCTCAAATTATTACAGAATTGCATTAAAGATGGTATAGATTTGATTTCAATTGGCAAGTGATTGTGCATTTTTTTTTCATTGTTCAATATTGAGCACTCAACTGATTCTGAACGTGGAGTAGGTAGGAGTAGGTATAGGTCGTGCTCCGCGTTCGTAAGTGGATAGATCTTTCTAAAATTGGAGAAGCGTGCTTACGAATTAAGCAAACGGATTCAAAGATGAATAAGAAAAAGTTAGAATTTTCAATCTTTCAAAGAAGTTCCTGCAGTAAGCACTGTTATTTAGTCCGAGTAAGTATCTAACAGCTCGTTTTGTAGTTTGAAGATTCGCTCAAAATGAGTCGCAATTTCAAGGAATTGTCCACAACAAGCCCTATGAATTTCACAGATTCAACAACGTCAATGGTGGTGCTATTTAATAAAAAAGGCTGCAATGTATTTTTATATGATAAAACTCATACTATCCCAATTTAACAAAAACAACATATTTGCAAAATTTTTTGTTCCATCCTGGCATGCTAAGGTCATCAAAATATCTCGTACAACAAGAAGCCGGTGAATAAGGCATAAAAGTTTGAACTGGTATGTTATTCTAAAAAGACTTCAGGATAATGTCTGAAAACACTTTATAAGAGTGGAGTAATAATAAATATGATGTTAGGAAATGGATTATTGTGCAAAAATAAGAAAATTTCATACATAATAATACTAATGCAATGTAAAATAATTCATAACAGGGAGATTCAAATATCTAAAAGAAATAGTAGAATAATAATAGAAGTCCGAAAATAAATAGTGGAAAGGAAGATAACTTTGAATATTTGAAATCAATCCTACAGATACTAGATATGTAACCAATAAAGAAGTTCAGTCAAAAATTTTGTTTCGCTTGAAGACATAACCACACTTTAATTTTATATCAAATCTACAAATAAATCTGTATAAGTATAATTTCTAAATTATACATTCGAACAACCTGAATTTCTAATGGATGATTAAGTATATCCATGTAGTGTGTTTGACGGAATAAATAACTCTACACTACTATCTGAAGGCTAGGGGCGGTTGATGCCCAATGGTTAACAATTCGTAACTTCTACATTAACAACCTGTGCCATCAAATGATATTAAAAATGTATTTTTCAATGGGGTTTTCAACAAGAAGTTACTATTTGTTTAACTCGATAAAATGTATTGCTTAGGACATATGTAAGAAATCCTGAAGAGAATTATCATAAATTGTAAATATTTACTTAAAATATTCACATTTCTAATTTAACTGCATACTGTCGAACTTAGTGTTACTTACATAACGAAAAAATTGAAAAGTAGAGATATTTAGGTGGTTAGCGCCTACAGCTTATCAAATTCAAACAAAAAAAAACTATGATAAATGTTCTAAGTGGGCATCTACACACTTTCGGAGCCAACTTCGAAGAGCATTTCCAGATTCTGCCCTATAGCGTTGTATAGTTTTTTCTATCCAAAATTTTGTTCCATGTGTTTATTGGTGTTGCATATACCAAACTCTTAGGATATCCCCAAAAAGGAGAAGGTATTAAAACATAATCAGATATTTTTTAGAGAACTAATGACATGCAGCACTTGTGAACACAGAGAAATAAATGCTCGATAGAATAAACTGGAGAAAGAAATATCCTCCGTAGACTTTGGAAGTGTGTAGAAGGGCAAGGTGCCCACTTTGAACATGTATTTAATTTTTTTTCTATCTCCTAAACCATAAATTTTATCGAGTAATGCAAAGAGTACTTTTTTGTTGAGAAATCATTGAAAAATTCATTTTTGATATCTTTAGATTGTACAGGTTACCTTGTGAAAGTTACGGATTGTTAACCATTGGGCGTGAGCCACCCCTGTGCTTCAGATAGTAGTGTAGAATTAATTATATCGTCAAACACACTAAATGGACTTACGTGACTATCCAATGAAAATTTATAATGTTCAAATGTATAATTTAGAAAATGTACTTAAATATTGACACTGATTTTGCAAATTTAAGCGCCTATTTCTCAGAAACGAGGGGTTATTCTTAATGTCACAGCATTATTTTCACGTCATCTACTCACTACAGAATTTTTGCATCAAACACCCTCTAATGTCTTAGTTCTAGCTAAAAACTGTAGTCTTCCATTTCTATTGTTATTCTTTCTTGCGCTTATCATATTTTTGGTATTTTCTTTCGTTTATCTTAATCCCCTTTTCTTGTTGCTCCTATTGGCGTTTGTGCTATGTCCTCTGCATATGCCACTAGCTGCACGAGTTTCTTAAGACTTTTTTTCAGCACTTCCTTTATTTCTCCAATATATACGTAATTCTATGTTATGTTCGCAGCACTTTTTGAATATTCTTCTATATTTTTATTAACATCCAAAATCATGAGAGGGAAATGAGAATTTACAATTCCTTGATCTTTTTACATTGTTATCAATGTTAAATGTGAAAAACATCTCAAATTATTATTCGTTATAATATATAAATCTATATATATTATGCATTGCCACTGAAAAATTGAAATTGACGGCGGAATGGAAAATAAGAAGTTTCCCTTCAACCATAACCAGCCGTACATACAACGTAGAGTGTGACTGACATGTGATCTAACATTATTGGATACATGTAAATTTTCGTTTCGGTCTTAAGGCCGCAGCTGTTGCCCCTAATTGAATTCAGATTTCTCTCTAGGTACACGCACAAGCAATCGATTTCATACTTTTTATACTTATATTCGGAATGGCAAGTATTCAATAGATTCACGTTCTAAATGGCCGTGATTATGCTAATATATATTGAGGCAAGGAAATGAAAAATAAATTCGCACTTTTTAATTTATAGAAATTGGTCGGGACAAACATAAATTTCTATTTATCTAAAAACGTCTTGTTTTTTTATCATCATTTTTCAACACGAAAAATTTTTCCCGATCTCCGATTTTATTCCGTTCTCATATGGTTGCCGAAGAAACCCCATGTCCGGTATATTTTTAGGGATTTCTCAATTTCAAGTATTTCCAAACAAGTTTAAAGACAGCGCTGATCTGCATCTTAACAGTAAAGTGCACAGGGCTAAAAGGTACATACCTCATTGGTAATGGTAAAACTTTCCTGACATATGATTCTTTCCATCCCGCATAAACACAAACAACAAACCGACCATTATCTTCCACATCGTATAAACTGAAACGTTTAAAATCATTTCTACGACATAAAGATCCCAAACACTAAAATCACTTTTGCCAGTAGATGATATTGTTCATCTGAAACTTCGCATAAAAATGTGGTTACTTGTTCTGGCGTTAGTATCCCGGAGTTTTTTGGTATATAGCCTACAACTTAAAGCTTGAAAAAACTTATGTACTTCGTGTCACCAGCAATTTCTTTTGAAGCCAGCTGTAAAAAAACTGCAGTCAATTGAAATTTTCACAAATAATCCTGTAAATTAATAAAGATGAAGAATAGACACTTTTTAGTAGCCATATTATACCCTCCCTGGGGTACTTTACGTATGGTAGAAGTATGTGAAGTTCCTCATGAGTCACCCTGTATATAAGTGCAACTAGCTTGAGTAGATTATTCGTAAAACAATTTTAAATCGAAAATATGATTACGATTTACAGAAGGACAATGAAAAATATGTTTCACTTG
This sequence comes from Diorhabda carinulata, assembly GCF_026250575.1. Lineage (NCBI taxonomy): Eukaryota > Metazoa > Arthropoda > Insecta > Coleoptera > Chrysomelidae > Diorhabda > Diorhabda carinulata. The sequence continues at coordinate 27,826,538 of NC_079465.1, read as the reverse complement.
ATATTTCTGATGTGAAAATTCATTTCGACGACACATTTTTCTTGCTTTTTAATAACTTCAAACTTCTCAAGCGTGATTAATAAATCTCGTTTTTTTCGAACTTCCAAGCGAAATTATGAGAGAATACTTTTAATTGTCCGTATAAATTAAAAAAAAAAATTGTTAATGGTGCTTAAATTCATGAGAAACTTCATCTTTTTGCACTTTTACACTCCCATTACTAAGTCTGCAAGATAATTAGTAAAGAACAATATTCGACTTCAAACAAAGTTCTTAAGTAATTGCCATTCCTAACTTTAATATACTTCATATCAGAACCGGCTTCCTATAAAAAGTATATTGTAATAATTATTTAGGTAACTGTTTAGTCAGAACCATCAGTCATACGTTTTTTTTTTTGGTTTCTTATCTATATTATTACGCCATAATCGAATATTTTCGAAGCTTTCTAGTATTTTGAAAATGTTCGAGCAGCATACGAGAATATTTGGAGAAATCTTATTCGGTTAAAGAAGCGAAAAGGAGAAAAAACAATATTAGAATTGTAATAATTATATTAGAAGACAGTCTCTTCAGCTTAATCTTATGAATAAAGCAAAAAAATGGGATTACATGGAGAACCATACTGAATATGAATGAAATAGTAGCGAAACTTGGTCTATAACATAGAAATACTTTCAATTACTGAAAATTTAACATCTCTTTCAAGTCAATACTAATCGATTACCAAAATCTCTGTGTAGAATTAATGAAAACTATACGGTTTTTGAACTACTTCTTAATATTTATACCACTTATGAGTCTGCACATGACTTTTTTATGTGAAAAGCAAGTACAAGAGGGTCAACCCTATTACACTCGAGTAGTTCGATGATGCCTGTCCTGCGGAGGATATTGATCTTGAACTTCTGTAGGCTGTAGTGTTTGGGTATGACGTATCTTGGTAGCTGATTCCACTTCTCCAAAGAAAGGATTCCCGATGAATTGACGTTCTGGACGTTTGTCTGTTGAGTAGATCTTAAAGATACTGCTCTATGTGGGGTTATACTGGACAGCTCGGATGAGTAACTGTCGTGGTAGAGCCAAGATCCGAATGTGTGAATAATACTACAAAGATGGACGAATCTGGGCGTCTTAGAGAATTAGAAGCGGTTGTAGAATAAATAATTGTTTTGTCTTAAAGATATGTCAAGTTTTTGTGAAGCTGGTTTAGCTAATTAGGTCAGGTGACAATGCCAGTACATTTTGTACCAAACCTCAACACCGGGAATTTGCTGAGATGGTGATATTTTATGTCCAGACAGGAGTCGCAGTGCCAGCTTTTTTTGTGAAAACACCTGGGACTGATTATTGGAGAGGTTTTTTTTTGATCATGGGATCATACATTCTCATTTTTCCTTTTTGTCGAAATAGCTATAGCTATCACATTTTTTATTGTTTTTTTTATTTATATGATTCCTATCAATTCCTAATCATGAAGAAAAAAGATAGAGATGAAGTTCTTCTGCTTTATATTCAGAAGCTTCCCTTTAAAATCTGTTGAAATAGATATACACTCTTTTCTAGTTTAATTGACGAGAGAACAGATCTCAAACATGCTTATAATTTGAGATTTTTTTGTCAATTCTTGAAAACTTCAACATAGAAGTGAATCAATGTTTTGCAAGTTATATTTTTATATAAATCTCACACCGAACCTGTTCTTTGCGTAAACGTGCTAGTGTAAATTACTTTGGACGATACTACACTGGATCTTATTTCCCCAACGAGCCATTACGTGAACTCATTTTTTTATCTTGATTGTTGAAAGGAATGTAGCAATAAAAAATTAATGATCTTATCAGAAAGCGATTACTTCTGGGACCTTTCGATCCGATTTTTATATCTAAAGCTGATTTTTATGGTTTATATTGCCAACATTCAATCCAAACTTTGTTATTTAGTAAATATGACATGAACTATTCAAGAAGTTAGGATACAGTGGGAATAATTTCGATAATAAATATTTTTTATTACTACTATTAAATCGTTGCTTCTAAATTATTCAGTATCTGGAGATTGAAAACATACTAAGAGTCGATGCACCATATCCTGAATAATTAAACATTGTATTTTAGTTATTCAACCTAATGCTTAATAATATAACTCCGGATGAGGGTCAATTGACCCTTTCCCGTTTTTGACTCGTTGTGCGCAGTAATCGATTTGTAGTTTGCAGCTGAAATTTTTTACATTTCAATAATTTGTGGTAAGAAAAATTTAACTTTGAAAAAGAATATTATTTTGTGTCATAATCCCGAACTTATCCATAACTGCTGCCGGAAGTCAAAGTATATGGAAATGCCAAGGATTATTTTCTTTCTAAACCATATTTGAGTCAGATTATGGCGTTAACTTCATTTAAATGTATGTTTCGCTTACTTGGCAACCCAAAGAGACCTCGTTCAAATCAATGTGACAATTTATATAAGAGTACGAACGATGTGAGAAGGCAAAATATATCCTATATTCGACTGTTCTTTACAAACAAGATGATGCTGTTATTGCATTCTGTCAAGGAAAAGTAGAATGACTTGAGAGATACACACCGGTGTGGCTATTTCCTAAGAAGGAAAAAAAACAGCTCGAAGCTGTCGAGTAGTACTGTAAGACTAAGGTTGGAGTCGAAGCTATTGTTGAAATGGCTACATACCACAGTGTGCATACCGGAACTAACCGATGGACTCTTCATGTGTTTATAACCTTCTAGATTTGGCTTTGATAAGCGCACATTTTTTGTACAAGCTGGTCACAACGAAAGAGATTTTTTTTATTTCAGTTTAACGTGCCTCGACAGCGCTGGTCATTGGCACATAATAACAATCATTTGATACATGAGTTAGATGAAGGACTGTTATAAAATCTATCACAATACGTATTTATATTTTCTCATACAGTTTGGTGGCTTTGAGAAACTCTATGATTTTCTTCATTTCCGTCAGGCAGTTTAGTGTCTCCTTGAGGTTGGTTTCCATATCAAACTACTGGTATGCGGTAGAGTATTCTCTGCAGTCGGTGAGGATGTGCTTAACAGTTTTTTTGCTGTCCAGAAGGTCTAGGCTGGGCATCCATGTTCAGTGAGACAAAAAACATTGGTACGTAGAAATTACACATCACTGCGATCAATCAGCTAAGTCCGCTTGACATGATGCAATACAACGTGCAATGCAATGCAAGACGCAACATTTCTTGATCAAAAGCATGCAGATCAGCGGAATTTCGTAAAAAGTAGCTTCGTTGATTTCATTGTTAAGCTATGTAATATTAGTGAAAATTTGGGATTAAGAATTTATTTACTTTTAGTGTTTACAGAGACTTGCATGCAATTCCTTACACGTTATCTTGCATTATGTCAAGCGGCCTTTAAGTAAAAACTTCTGTAAGCAGGGGCATACAAAGTTTCTTCCCATGGATGAAATATCAATATTGAACAAACTTCTGTACTAAATTACCCACCAAAAAAATATGACCAATATCAAATTAACCTCCTTGTACTAGTAAGAGAAGAAATTAAATTTTTAATGAAAAATTACTCTGCTTTAAAAAGCGGTCATATGCAGCAAACGGAACGGTACTTAAAAAGACAAAATTATATCGCAGCTGGGAGATCTAAAAGAACAAATGAAATTCATGGGTAGACCTCACCCATAAGATGAAGAAAGGGTTTTTATCATGACAACTTGCTGATATTTGAACCTAAATGGTGACAACATCATGAAATGGATTCGACATTTTTTTGAGGATTTTTCAGCAGTTCGGGTGAAAAGGTTCACATTGTAATAGATGATGAATCCTACCATAAAAGGCGTCGAGTGAATATCGAGCAACGGCGTCTAAAAATGGGAAAATGTGCGGCTTTGCTTTTAAGAATTGAACCCAATAGGATTAATTTCAGATTCTAAAAAGAATAGTGGCACGATACAACATTTAGCAATACCGAAAAAGGAAAATAAAAGAGAATCAGTTGCGACTCAATCGACAACATTTATAGATACATTTTTCTGAAAATAAATCATCAGCTTTTTTAATCATCAGTTGAGTAAATAATATGGAATCGCACTTGGTAATATTTCTCATTCTCGAATTGAAATAATACAAATTCATTTTGTAGCACCAATTTCATTCCTAAGCTGCGATTTATTTGTCGAATGCTAAGTTTTAAAAATATTACAGTGGATTTAACCTGGCTGGAAAATGTTGGTGGTAATCTGCAAGTTTATGATTCATTACTGCACATACTTTTCGAGTGGACAATGGTGAAACTATGTTTTGAAAAAATTCATGGAAATTTTTCAAATTTACGAGTTAGCTGTACTTCCATGAGTTAGTGAATGAAATACTTTCCAAATATCTACAAAAATTATTATATTTAATTTTTTCAGTTACTTCTATTATATATTCAGTTACTTCTATGTATACGAGGTTTGCTACTTAAGGTTGACGACCGTGTTTTTAAATACGTCTCTGTCCTTCACAACAATTTTCCGACGCTGAGATTTGTCCATTCTATTATGTTAAGGGGCCAGGATTTCTTTTTCCTGCCGATGCCTATGTTTTTCATATCTTAATAATTGTCAACAGCTTTCTTATGCGACCAATGCGTCTTAGTACTTCGTCGTTGGTGATTCTGTCAGTCCACAGTAACTTCAGGATTTGTTTTCCATTCAGTGTGAGAATAAGGTTAATATTAATACTTTGGTTTTTACTTACAACTATGAATTCAGTTTTCACTTTTAAGATATATAAATAAAAACAAATAATTATTATTGGATGTGCCTTGAATGTTTTTCAAAGTATTCTCCATCGTTGGAATTGGCTTGTCTTGAAAGACCTATACAGTCGATTTTTGTTTAGTTTCGGGTTTATATGCAGATCCATGATTCGTCACCTGTAAGGATCGTATAGACGTCTTTTCAGGTATTGCAATTTAATTTTTTCAGACTTTCCTTAACCTGAGCTTTTGTTTTGGCCATAGTGAAATTATGCAGTATCAAAATCTTTTCGATAACCAAAAGTTCATGCAATATTGAATGTATACGAGTGGAATAATCTCCAAATATGCCACAATCTCACTGTATGTCACATGACGATGTTGCAATATCTGTTCACGCATAGCGTCGATGTTTTCTGGCACAACAGCCGAAAACTAGCGGTGGTTCTACATCTCCAGAAGTCAAAGCGAGTTGATTGGCACACTGCTGTTGATTCAATGAACATCGAAAATCACATAAAATCATATCACCAAAATGTTATGTCCGTAACATTCCAAAGACATTCCACATCCCGTACAGGCGCCATTGGTGCAGTTAATATATTCTCGTTCTTAAATTTTGAGATGTTCCAAACTATTTTTATGAGATGACTAGACCAAAACCGGACTATGCAAGACCAAGACAAAGACCACATATGAGGCTGCAAGACCAAGACCAAGACTAAGGCCGTCTTGGTCTTGCATTTGTTCATCAATACCTAGAATATCAAAAATCGATATGATGTATCAATAAATATATAGCAAAATAAGTAACAATGAGGATATGAATCACGTCTTTTTCGTCTTCGTCAGCAGAATCCTCATCTGTGAGGACATTAGGATCTGGTGGTTCCACAAATATCTATTATATCACATATTAAATTCCTCGGAGCTATCACAATCACTTTTCTAATAATGTATGTGCTAATAAAAATATCGTAACAAGGTCTAGTTCATACAACCTACAACAACTGAAGACGAAGCTTTGAATGTTTGTGTCATGTTAGAAGTAAATTCGCAATTGTGATGTTGAGAAATTACGAGTTCCAAAAAACATAGTGTGAAGACGATCACAGCAGATGCTCAAAATGTTGTCAATTTACTTCAATACAACAAGCCATGCGATTTTCATATACATATACATTTTGCAACATCCTTCACTACTCAAGTTTTCTTATCTCTTTTAATTCCTGAATGTTGGCAGGTTTTGAGTTTTGATTCATAAACGATGGTTTTTAAAAGATCCCACAGGAAATAGTCGAAAGAATTCGTTTCGGGTGATCGTAGGGGCCATTCGATGAAACCACGCCTTCCAAACCACCTTCTGGGAAACCTCTAGCCAAATATTGTCGTTTGACATGTTGTTATTGTCTAAAAAATTCTAATAATGAAGTTTTTTTAATTCAATTGAAATACCTATTGGATTTGGAAGTATCCGAGTTAACTCAGATATATTTAATGTATATTTTCCAATAAATATAAATTTTCCGGATCATTTGATTCATCCTCAATGAAAAAGAAACCAATTAATTTGTTGTCTGTTATTCGAGCCCATATATTCAGTTTTTCGATATATTGGGGTGGGATTCACGCATCCAACGAGGATTGTTACGTGACCAGTATCCACAATTATACCGATTTACGTTTTCGTTAATACAAAAAGTGACCTCATCGCAAAATATAACATTACGTGAAAAGTTTGGATCGTTTTGATTGTAGCATTTTTCCATCATTAAGTCTGCAAACTCTTCACGTCTATCAAAATCGTCAACTGACAACTCTTGAATCAACTTCACTTTGTATGGATGGAATTTATTATCACTAAAAATTTTCATTATGGATGTTTGCGAAATATTAAGCTCCCTGGATATTTGTCTAGTACTCAAGTGTGGATCGTCTTCTAGCAGGACACAAACATCCAAAGATATGTTTTCAGTTGATGCAGTTTTTCTGCGCCCCGATTTAGATTAATCTTCAACCAGTTTCGTTAAACATTTTTACTAATTTACAGACAGTAGATCGTGTTATTTTGTTTCGGTTAGGATATAAATTATTGAAGATATTACTCGTTTCTTTAAGATAAACGATCCATCATGACTTTCAATAAACTTCAACCATAATAATTTATTGAAAAGCCAAATTTGTTATCCTAGCAGTAATAGCCACCTCAATATTTTATTTTAACTTCGGCGGAGATAACGCCAATGTATAACTCCGAAATTATGGCATTTAGGTATAGAAAACATGAGATGGAAAATAATAAATATTTCTTGAGGATTTCGAAAAGTTATTATTTTGAGAAATTGTAGTAATTATAGTGGTTGTTAAATTTGAAAGAAGCAATGTTGATGTTAACTAGTATTGTATCGGTTTCGTTTCCTTCAGCTTTACCTAGAAACAGTACTTCACGTTGTGTAACTGGATTTATATACAATCTTCTTCCATAAATTAATATTTTCATTTTTACTATCAATGAACCTGAATATTTCAAATTTCTTTCAGACGATATCAATATCTTATGAGAATGTTCTGAGTTCTTTTTAGGAAAATCTGATTTATTATTTTTTCTATCTCCCCATTGAATACATAAACTTTAATGGCGTGCACGATACGCCACAATGTCCTTTTATCCAAGTTACCGTTGATATTTTATCAGGTTCGTTCAAAAGCAAGCAAAGCACGGCACTTATTCTAAAGGTTGGTTTGTGTGCAGACCGCGGAAAATATCACATACATCTCTACTTTTATTTATTGTAATATAGGTGGATTAACAGCGAAATCTCGCTTTATTAAACTCACTACATTTTAGGCTTTAAACTGCATTATGTAATATATAGCGTTGTATATGGTTATATTAAATCTTGGTTAAATTACCTGTGAAGACTTTTCACAGAGATGGACTCGAAAACATTTTATTTAGGAATGAATGTGTATGTCTCTTTGGTGTCATTTAACACTTGCGTGACTTTTGGCTTAGAGGTGCTAGGATACACTCTATTGGCGAACACGTAGATTATCATATCTTGTTTCAACTAATTCACGTTATTAATAAGACATGAAGGCTTTCGGTAAACTGATATTCTGTCCTATTATTCAATAATTTTCCAGCAGTTTCAATATTTCATGTTGCAGTAAGTATTTCTAGAAAATCACTGACTCAGTTCACAGCAATAAATATTATTTTGGAGAATCGTTTTCGGGAATAGTTTGTTTAGTTTCTATCAATTCAATTCAAGGCTTTCCCACCTTGTTTATTTACTTTTGACGACGTTCGTTTGGTTGCGCCCAATTTAATATCAATTGTTCACCCTATTTAAGTACCAATTGTATATTTTCTTAAACTGAGGCCAAATACTACTTCCTGAGGAAGAGTCTCCAGCCGGAGAAGTGAGGTTACGAAGGGAAAAATGCAATAGGTCAAATTACAATATTAAAATTTGTGAAATTTAATATTCACAAATAATTGAAACTAATAATGAATAACTAATCTTCTGCATTCTCTATTCAAAATAAAGCTGGTGGTAGCGCTTGCTGATTAGATAGTGGGTGAAACTGTCTAAATGGCACTCCGGAAAAATCTCTTCCACATTTTTTCTTCACTTTTAACGTCGTTGGTTAGAAAGCTGGCGGCGTCCAATTTAATATTAATTGTTCATTCCATCTGAGTGCTTGTTTTTATATACTTTAACTAAGGTCGAATACCATTTCCTGAGAAAGAGACTCCAGCCGGAGACATAAGGTTACAACTTTATTGTTATCTTGGTAAGAACCGGAAAAGTTTCAGCAAAACTTTCACAGCTGTATTTTTTCGCTCAACACTTGCGTCATGAGAAATGGAACAAAAATGTAGTATTTATATTAAATCATGTAATTACTGACAAGCAGACAAAACAACGTCGATATCACATACGGCACGTAATTCATAAGGAGTTGGGGTATCTTACGTCTCGCTGGAGAAATATGTACCTACTACAAAAACTCTGAATAAATGTAAAGGGTTTTTGGAAACTAGTATTATCAATACTTGATCATCCTGCACGAAATCTCTTCTGTTTTTCAATTTCATTTGTATTTTCCTCAATTCTATTGATTAATTCAGTTCAGAAAATTGTCATGTCAAGTCATATTATAATAAAAACCGAATTAGGTCGAAACGTCAAAGTTCTAATCTAAAATTAAGATAAATCATCATAAAAATTATAAAAAGGTCCAACAAGTGAAACGTTTGAGGAAAGTAATCCTCATACTTCATAAATTTTATTTTAGTTCATCTTATTTTTGTTTCGAACGTTCCAATATTTTATCTCATAATAAATTAAGTGTGATAAGTTGATGTCCAATTACACTTAATTATTATTAGATAAACTCCAGAGACGAGATATCTCCACTCCATTCGGATTTAGTGAGACTCAATCCTTATCACATATTCTTTACATATTCTTGCTTACTGTAATTCTACTCATGATTAAGGAAACGTTTTTTTTTTATTTTCTAGTGATGAGAACATTTAAAAATAATGTTGGTTTCCTTCAGTTTCCAATATAAACTGTATGTTTTTGTTACAAACGTTGATATATCTTGCAAATTATCAGCGTTTCTCTGGTTCATACAGATGTATCGTCATTGAAGAAACTCTTGTTCAAGGCTTGTTTTTCAAATACCTCCATGAGAAAGTAGACAATAACTGGGCTTTTCATTGTCACACCATCTGTTTGTTCATAGTTTCTCTATTCCCACACGAAATATGTTGCTATTAAACTGTGTGGAAACAGATCAACAATAACCTTTGGAAAGGACTGTTTCATAGAATGTTTAATGTCTCTTATCATTATGATAGCGTGTGAATATACATGTTTGATCAAATTCAAGGTATAAGGAATGTATTCCAAACACAGTGCAAATGAATATCATTTAAAAAAGACTCTCCGCCACGTCAAGTTTTTTACACAGGTGGTTCTATCGGTTTAATTAAAATTTCGTGATACGTGTACTTAGCAATAAATACTTACTTCAAATGAACTCTTTCCTAAATTTGATTTTGAGAATAAGAGGAAAGTAGTTTATGAACAAAAATTTCTTCGGTACAAAACCTAATAATTGTAGCATCCAGTGTACATGGAAACCAGCCCTGCGGAATAAGCAGATTTGTGGTCCTATACGTCGACTACAACGAACAGTAACAGCAATCCCTGCTATCTTGCATCCACCACTAAATATTCCGTAGACCGGAAGGAAGGATGGGGGTTTGCAGCCCTCAATAACAACCACAGGTGATGCTCGAACTAATTTCCGTTTCGAGAGCTTAAGCCAAAATTTATTTTTATCGGGATACGACACTATATAAATTGCGGTTATTGCATGTATATTTTAAAATTCCGAAACAAAAATATTGATAATAACAGCTATCATAAAATTATATCGTGAGTTCGATACTATAGCTAGATAACTGAAAATATTGTTATTGCATTCTTTATATATAGCATGTTTTTTTTTAAGCAACCCAGTATAAAAGATGTTTCTACTTAATGTGTTTTATCGAGGCTATAATGTATTTGTGGAAACATAATTTATCTCAGATATCTAGTTTTAGAACTAACTTTTATTGCAATTCGTTTGAAAACCTCTCAAAAGGGGATGAGAATATTTTGAAGTAATGTTTATTTATTTTCAGATAGAAAAAGTAATCAAAATTCTGGAAATCAACTTTGCAGTACTCTAAAATTTCTCTCAGAAAAGAGACTGAAATTATACTTATAGTTTCATTATTCTTTTAACTCATCAGCGTCCTTGGTCAGTGAAAAATTTTCGTAACGTCATCCGAATTCAAGAAAAAAGGCGTTGAATACAATGTTGCTATTAATTGCGGCAAAATCATGAAAAATGTGCATAATAATAAAGGTCACAAGCCCACGAAATTGGTAATTTTTGGGAGTACATAAATTATTGATTTTTTCATTAATACTTCGGATGAAATTTATTTAATGGTCATGGTTGTTGTTATATTGGAGATTGTAGGAGATTGATGATTCTGAAGATTCAAGAACGTTATTAATTGTGAAATTGAGAAGAATGATGTGATCAGGAGATTTATAGTTACTGAAAACATATTAAATTCTACCTCCGTCCACCAGCAGCAGAGAATCGCCGCCTATATTATGCATTTCATAATAGAAATTGTATCAATCGAGTTGTGGGTGAAAACCAGTTTTATGAGGTTTCCGAAACAGTGCCTTGAAAATATTATCTTATATACAGGTCATTCATTTTAAAGATCATCTATTACACTTTTAGTTGAAACTTGATGACCCTTAATAAACACACAGGAAAGAAATTGCTAATACAGTGACTAGAACGTGTGGTAGTACTGAAATAACAGCGGATTAGCGACCTAGTGTGATGGCAGGAATATAATTTTAATACAAGCAAATTCAATTGATGTGTTATTCATACTATGCACATTCAATTGTATTTTGATATAAAGAAAAAGAGACTTCATTGTATAATAAAATATTGTAAAATTAAATATCTCTCTTTCCTTATGTGATTGTATAATATCCGATAAAAAAATAGTTAAGATTGAAAATATAAATGTTGTACATTTCAATAGATATAAAATGTTAAAAAAAACCAAATTCAGTTGTGTATAATTGACTGCATGCTACAAAACTTGTATAATTTCAAAATAAACATTTAAAAATCGTAAAAACATGTATCACTTTTCTGTGTGTCCAAGTTAAAACATCAAGATTACAATGTTGACTATATTAAACAATATTCATGTTACTCACTCATATTTTTCATAGTAACTTGATGTTTATTTAAGATAACAGGAGATGCTGGAATTATAAATCAGTAAAACAATACAAACAATGTTCAGTATTACTTAGTAATCGGTGTAGCTATGAATTATTTAACTTATACCTGTGTAGTTTTGAATCTTTTGAATTTATCTATTAGTAAGTGAAAATTTATGTTATGTGTTTGTACCATACTCAAGAAAATTTTTATTCTCTCCATGAAGTACGTGGAGTAATGAAACAACGAATTTAAGTTAGTTCAGAATATTTATTATTAGTATGTTGTGTAATTTCGGAATGCCTGAAGAAATATTAAAGTGTAATATCAAAATCACTGGGTTCATTAGTTTATTTGCTCTTAGCACCGTTACATTTGCAGGCTGCAGGATATGAGTAGTATCAGGTGAAAAGTCATAAAGTATTATTTTATTTTCACTGCAGAATTCGCTTATTTCGAAGGTTAAATGCGATTTTTAGCTATCTATAAGTAGCAATACGGACCGGGAAATTTTTTGTTCATTTATCCATTAATTTGAACTATATACCTCGTATCCATCCACTCTTCGATTTATCTAGAAACCATCCACTTGGCATACTATCAATAACCGCTTCAGGTGATTGTGTATAAGGGAAAACCACCATAGGATATAATCCTATTTTTCCGCCTGCAGTACTGTTATGGTCCCTTTTCCATTCCCCAGCCTTCCAGCTCTTTGGGTACATTGAAAAGGATGTTTCATCGCAATTTATAATTCTTGCAGAATTATCGAAAATGTTAATTAAGAAGACTTTTAAATCTTTGAACCATTTTCGAATATGTTGTTTGGTTATTCTAGCAGATGTTAAAGCTTCTGGTTCCTGAAAAAAGATCTTGTGTCGTTTTTAAGAAAATTTGTACCATTTTTCACCAGGTTTTATATGATTGAATAGTATTTACCGTTCTACATTGCTGTACTGAAACAGTGATGACATGTCCAGTTATTCCGAAAGAAAAGGCGACCATTTGCTTCGAAGTGCTTCGTGAGCAAATTTTTCTAGAATTCAACATAAAAAATGTCAAACTTTATGATGAAAATTTCATTTTTGACATATTCACATCATTGTTGCCATATTTCAAAACGTAGCGTATGAACGAAACATAATTGATTTTACAACTCTACAAAACATCCATAACAACAAAAGAACAAAAGTTGTATGAATTGCTAAAAGATGGATACACAGGAAAAAGTCTCAATACTGTTCGAGAATTTATGTAATAATATGAAAAAATGATTAAAGATCAAATATCTCAAGTTCTTCTCATAATGTAGAGTTAATTCAAATCAAACTATTCACAGGTACAATTCCGCATCTAGATGGAAGAATAATCGGTGGAGAAGAAGCAAACATCACTGATTTTCCATATCAAGTTTCGTTAAGATGCTTAGGCGCTCATAAATGTGGTGCATCTATTTTTCATCCTTCTTATGTTCTGACGGCTGCTCACTGTGTAGAAAAGTATGTACGTATAATATGTTTTTCTTTTTTATATAATATTCTTTTGAAACAATAATGCGATACTTAATGATTACAAATTATTCATTGTTTACGTCAAATCAACATTCATGGCAAGCGAGTATGACCCAGGGATGACGAAACGTGAAAATTTGCTCTGTAGGTACTCCCAAAAATTTGAGCGAGGATACAGTTTCAAAAACTTTGACCTCAGAAAGTCTATTCCTCTTTCGTCTTGTGCTACTATCTTCATGTTTTTGGTTTTTCCTTAGTTTATTTCTACACCGAGTTTTCCTGATTCTGTGTCCAGTTTGTTGATTGTTAGAGCTTTCATTTGATTCATTATAATATTTTCATTATTCTTGTCTATTATTATCATTTAACTTTCATTATATCATTCCGTTTTCCAAAATAATACTAACCAGAGTTGGAGAGACCGTCTTGTTTGAATCCTTTGTTTATATTGATTTCCCCTGCTAGCCAATCAATTTGGCTTTCGTATTTTTTAATACAATTCATGTGAATATCTTCAATTTTCTGGGTTCCTTTAATGTTTCTATATCTTTTGTCTAATTATTGAGTCAAAGGCGCTTTTGAATTCTATGAAGAAATTTATATTTGTATATTATCCTTACTCAATTCAAGTTTTCATATGATTCCTAAGTTAATGAGAGATAATGAAATAAACTAATCAAATATTTTCAGGGGATTAGCCATAAGTTATTCAATCCGAGCTGGAAGTAATTTCGTGTCCAAAGGGGGAACAGTGATTAATGTCTGTAAGGTGGAAATTCACGAGAACTACACTGCAGAAACTATGGTTAACGACATCGCTGTACTCACGGTGAGCAATGTTCAAAGTATATTGACTCTCTATTCACTTATACAGAGTTTCATAAAGTAATGTAAGTTGCTGATATTTTCTATTTCACAAAAAAATGACTGAAAAATTAATAAAAATCATTTTTTTCAACTCCAAGAAATTTTTTGAACATCCTAATTGAAAACAAAGTTCTGTCACTACAACAATAACATTTGAGACAAATCAGAATTAATATTAAACATCTGTTTAGAATAAAAGATTTTCACAGTGCTGTCGTCTATTAAAACGTTCCCAATGCACATTTGTTTTTGGATTGTTACGATTCCACAGTATTTTCTTGAAATGCAGTTTTTTAAATTGATGTACAGAGATATAATAGAAAATTTTTCATAACATCTAAGTATTCTTAATTATTACTGCATTACTGCATTTATTGAGCCATTACATCAAAATCTGATCGGTTCAATTAGATGTTTTGTTTCCTAATGAAAGCATATTTATACTTCACAATCTTGAAAGAAGAACGTACGCAATATCCTTAAAATTTGATGCTTGGGAAGGAATACTTGGAAATCATATCGTAGCTCCCTTTTAAATCAATGACAACTTGAATCAAGAACAATATTTAGAAGTGCTCTGAAATAATTTTCGTACCAACTTATATCCTGATGTAGAAAACCCACAAGGTCCTGTTAATATGGTTTCATCCAGATGGAACATCGTCCTATTACCAAATCAATGTCCCAAATCGGTAGATGGGAATACGTGGATCGATATAATGGCCAGGACTACCTCCTGATCTGATGCTATTAGACTTTTTTGTGAGGATATGTTGAAAGTATAGGGTACAAATCGAACTTTTCAATGATATAAAATGAAACATACTTGTGATTAGTTAAGTCACGCCTATGTTGAGTGACGTGTAGACGACATTTCTTTACTAGATGTTGTCAAGATGTTCGCCGCAAGCCTCCTGAAAATTATTTTGTTTTTCTTTTGCATTATCAAGAAGTAATCAGTATCATTCATAAGGTTTTTAGTGCAATGTTCTGATTTTGTGATAAGAAATATTTTTTACAATTTCAATTTTTGTGATAAATCTGAATTATATCCAAACCTTTTAAATAGATGTGAAAGATTGTACAGGGTGGGCAACTAATTATGGCCGGTGACCACATTGCAAAACCGGATATATATTACAATTTTTAAGAAAAAAATATTTTCAGAATTATAGGTCCACTACTTGAGGGCGTAATTAAAAAAATAAAATTGAAAAAGCGTAATTTTTCAAGATTTACCAAATAAAGTGGCACTTTATATACAATAATCGAATTCTTCAATAAATTCCGCGCAGTTCTCATTACACAAGGCTTAATCTTTCCCATCAATTAAAAGGAGGAAAAGTGAATTCCTTGTTATGAAAAAAATACTTATAAGTCCGGTTCTGCTTAGCTGATTTTTATAAACTTGTTGTTGGTTGAAAGAACTCTTGTCCAGCAATAGAAACTGTATAAATTGTGAACAATTTAATTAGGAACGTAAATGCTAGAGGGCGCTGTTTTATATATATATATTATGATTTCTCTCGACAAATTTGAATATAAGCATAAGTTTAAGTAGGTATTCTTGAAGTTAATTTAATCATCATTTAAATAGCGAAAAATGCATGTCGATGTTTTTTTCGGTTACGAGATATTTCAATAAATTTGTAAAGGGGAAGACTTTTTTTTAAACGTCTATTAGGCTGGTGCACCCCAGAAAGAAATTTAATACTGTGTGTTTTGATTTCATCCACAACATGTTCCTCTATTAGAATTAACTAAAATCTACAGATATATTTCTAACATTCTCGAATCAAATTCTCTATCATTCATAACAAGCCATCGTTGGCCATTTATTTAATCATCTACTGTGGTGAGATGCATTGTACATTACATCGTGAACCTTTCCATTCAATCTGCTGAATAGTTTTGCATACCAATCCTCAAAATCTTTATGTAGTCATGCTAATTTCCACCTATTTTGGTTCAAAAAGTATACCGTTATTCACATGGTATTGTGATTCTATGTAGATCATAAAATGTCTACCTTTAGCAAAAGCGTGTTTTAGTCTAATGGAAAGTCCTTCATAATGGATTGTCTGGGAGTTCTTGTCGAATTATTCCTTCATACATAGTTTCGTTTACGTTAATACGAATCTCATGTAAATTTTTTTTCCCTAAATATACACTTTGATCAAAGTTAAATAAGTTTGAAATGGTGTAAATGGAACGCAAAAGAGGTGATTGAAATTCAATGGTGAATATTGAAGGTTTGATGAATACTCACACTCTAACAATAAATCCGTTTTATTGTTCAGTGTGAATATGGTTAAAAGTGGACTAGATACTAATCTAGTTGAATGTTCAGAGTACACATATATTTTTATCAAAATTTTACTCATAATAATTTTGAAGTTGACAATACAATGGGAGAAAAGAGAGATTCATGATGAGTCAAGTTAGCATCTTCAGATTCTTTTGAAACTAGAGCTACACAAATTTTTTCTTTTTGTAGTTTATATTTCTCAATTATATGGAAATCATATCGAGTTTATCTTGAAGTTAACAGTTATTTTCGTATATTTCCAATACTTATTTTGCCTAGAAAGTGTTTTATAATCGTTTGGCAATGCGACTATTATACAGAGAAATTTTATGTATGGAACGCCTCAATTATCTCCGAAACGGAAAACTCACTCTATATATCCATTAAAACTATGATTGATTATGAATATTTATTTTTAGCTGTGCAGTCCTATCACTTTTAGTGACTCCATTTTACCAGTAACATTAGCAAGTGTTACAGCAACGCCAGTAATAGGAAAAAGAGGTTTGGTAACAGGATGGGGCTTTACTGAGGTAAATTGTATATCTTTTTGATCATTTATTTAGAAAATATTCGCATCCAAATTGAATATATTGCAGAGTTTAACACTTCAAAAGTTCAATAAAGCAAATAGATACAAATTTCAGCTCGTT
Source organism: Diorhabda carinulata (assembly GCF_026250575.1). NCBI lineage: Eukaryota > Metazoa > Arthropoda > Insecta > Coleoptera > Chrysomelidae > Diorhabda > Diorhabda carinulata. The sequence goes on along the minus strand of NC_079465.1, from coordinate 27,809,615 downwards.
CACTATCGACTGTCATTTTCAGAACGACAATAAATTGCAATCAATCAGTTGTATAATGTAAGTACTAAACATCAATCAATAAAGATCATCTACAGAGATATATCACGTAATCGGATTTCAATATGAAATATTCCATGATATTTCCAACTCCTATTCTCAAATCTATACGAACTCACTCAAAAGTTATTTCTATTTTAACACTATCAAATGCTATACGAGGATTGCAGGCATATTTGTCTATGGGCAGCTCCAGAGACGTACGCAACTAAATTTAATAGATAATTGATTAACGCGTTAACATTTCGGTAGTAGTAAACTTGAATGACGAGAATATGGTATGAAAAAACTTATCTCTGGTTCCTTATAAAGTGTTCCCATTTCGTCTCCAGTCTTCTAAACTTCTTCTTCTCAGTATTTTCCTGTTACTGCATGGAATATTGAAAGAGGGGATGCTGAAGACGAAATTATAACAATGAGGTAGTATTTAAATGAAACAGTTGCAGGAAACACGAACATTACTTTTCAAACGACTTCTTAAGAGCAAAATTTGTATTAGTAATTTTGAAACAGAAGGATGCCACGTAAAATAAACAGAAAATAAAGAAATTGGATCATTCAGATTAAGGGAGAAAGAAATAAGATACTTCCGAAATATTTGCCGTTTTGGAAATAACGTCATCCACAGTCGTCTTCATTTTCTTGCATTTCATGTTTCTAAATATTCACAATAATTTGTTTTTCGCCAACGTTAAAATGAAGCTTTTTAGTTCTCTTCTTAGGTATATACCTAATTTCACTGCAATACAATAATCCGATGCCGTCGAGGCTTTTCATTTATGGTATTTACGGTACCACTGATTCGGACTAATAACGATACCGCGTCACGTTTCGCCCGGGATCTTCCCGTAATGATCACGCACTGATCATTGTTTTGATTTACTATTTTTCTTTGATCAAAAAACTTAAAAACGGATCTTAAAGTGGATATGAATGCATGAATTATTACTCCCGATATCAACGTTTCGTATTTATATGTTTTTATGGGTGTAACTGTATATTGGAATCTCAATTAAAAAGAATGAATACTAATAGTTCTCAAACTAGATATAAATAGGGGAGATTTTCAAGAACTGGAATTCACCATTGAGAAAGATTTTATTGAGATACAAGAATTATCGAAGAAGCTTAGCTAATAAGCACAATATCGTTAGATTTAATATAATAACACAATATTTTCAAGGCTTATATTAAAAGCATTACTGTATTATATTCCTCGTATGAAGTTATAATTTGGTACGATTATCATTACATGAAAAATTCGCCTTTTCATTATTATATTTTTAGCAGTTTTTCCTTTACCATGATTGATACAATAATACAATATTGTCAAAATTATTCATTTATTTATTGAAGACATATTTTGATATGAACTGATATATGATTTTTTGGAAGTTCTTCCATTAGCTTCAAGTGTTAAAGTTTCAAATTCTAGTTTCATGTTTCTCTTTTCTATCTTCTAACTTTTATTCATATTTGTCTTGATAGTGTTTCAACGCTTGGATAATGCATTTTTTCCCAGATGTTTCGGTTTCAGACTTTCCAAGATCCATCGGTCTAGAAATCTTCGTCAATTTAATTTTCCAAGTATTATTTGAAATGAAATTTTTTTGTACAATTGTCTTCTTTTAGACACTACTTTGCTGAATTTCTCGCCAAATAATTTTCTATGGGCTATTTGGTATATAACAAGTTAAAAATCAAATGTATCATTGTTTTGTTTTCAGGAAGACGGTTCAATAACTAGTTCATTAAAAAAAGTATCAGTACCTATAATCACAAATAGTCGTTGTCAAGCACTCTATCCGGATGAAAAAGTAACGGATGACATGATTTGTGCCGGATATATTGGAACAGGAGGTAAAGATGCTTGCCAGGTAAAACTCCTTTTAAATAATAAACAACTTAATAAACATCTACTTTTTACAGGGTGATTCTGGAGGACCGTTAAGGGCCAATGGACAATTATATGGAATTGTGTCTTGGGGATATGGATGTGCAAGACCGTGGTTTCCAGGAGTCTATACGAATGTGGCTAAATATCGTAACTGGATCAGATCTAAAACAAATTACTAATTTGTCATTGTATAAATAAATTTGAATAGATGATTTATACATTTTATCACAAGATTTTATTTCATTCACCAATAGGTTTCACGATAAAGGAACAGAAAGGGATCAATTTGTCTAATGGACTATATTGATGTTAGAGAGTCTGTACATATAGGTGATTGTTTATCGTTAGGGAATAGAGCATTTAGAGCTTAAGGGATTGCATATGATTCTCTTGGGTAAAGCTAGCTAAAGATGGTAGACGATGCTGTTAGATGATTTTATGGTATTTAGAGTCATGAAAATACAGAATTTTATTATAGTGGGTAGAAATTATTAATATTTTCAAATTGTTATTTTATTATATCGTTATAATGTTACACGCTTAAGGACTGTATTTTGCATGTATTAAATTTTAGTCAGGGATAGGGAGATAGGATTGGAGTCTAGAGCTGAAATTACTAGTGTCAGATGAACGATTCATCAAATGATAAACTGGATTGTCGACTTGAGCTAAAATCGTTCCACAGTATATCGTGAGAAGTAATTGTTGTCTCAGCTATAAGAAAATTGATATCAATAAAGGACGGTTTGAGTTATTTGAAAGAGAATATAAATCAGAAGAAGGAAATGAAGAAATTTTGAAACAAAAAATCTTAGGATATGATCCTTCGAGTTTGCCACTAACAAAACAAGAATTGAAAGAACTGCATTCATCCGCAATCGATGGTGTAATGCACACATGCGATGCCCCACGGAAAAATTTCCAGAAAATTTTCGATTGTGGTATTAAACATTTCTGAGCGTAGGATCGAGATCGTACCATGCAATTTGTAGGAGAATGTAATTGTTAAATTATATAAATATTAACTAAGTGAAAAAAATTAGTTGATCAAACCATACATTTTGTTGGACACAAATTTTTTCGAGTAATTCCTATAATTATTATCAGATTTGTCAAAAAATATACAGTTAATAATATTTTTGAGAATTATCGAGTAGCATATTTTATCTCTGCTACCCCTGTTATTCACCACAATAGAGAATTTCCACACAGGAAAAAGTTTAAATCGAAATGAGCTAGGGATGCCCCTTATACGTATTTTGCTACATTAACCAAGTCTTTCATTCAAATTTATTCAAGGAACTCGGCTCCTAAGTACAAGTAACCAAAATTTCACCTAAAGTTGAAATGCATTTTACGTTTTATTTTGTAAATTTTTTACTTATTTACAAGTAACAAAAGATGGAGGGTAGATTGATTTCTTCATTTGAGTTATTTGTGGAAAATTGATCAAAAATATGCATTTTTCGTAACAAAAATTCAAAATTTCAATCACGAATAAGTCATACCGGTTTTTCAAAAAACTCCATTGAGTAATTTGTGCTTAGAATGATGATTTTTCGATTTCTAGGGTTAGTTTAAGCACAAAAATTGGATTGGTATTCACCTCCAAAGAAAAAACGGGTATCGGATAGGGTAGACTGAATGTATTTACTCTCTACTGTTGAAATTTATGAAATTTGCATTTGAAATGTTAAAATCATTGTTCACTAGACTACTTGTATTGCGTGTATGAAGAAAGTTGAAGAGAGAAACAGAAACGGAGCTTGACGTTCTCTCAATCAACAATAATTTCTAATAAATTCTCAAACCACGGTTTTTAAAATTCCTATCAACAAACCTGTTTGTTTAAAAATGCAATTACCTGTTCAATTCCTCTCAATACATCTAGTTAGACATCCACAAACAACCCAAAGATCCCATCCCAATACGTTAATGAAATTTCTATTCTATTTGAAATGAATTAGTTACCGAGTTAACGCTAAGTTAACATCCACATCCGCAATATGCTTTCAACTGATCTCCATTCCCACTATAAATAATAGAAGTAGACAGACCAACTTCGACAAATTATTCACACGACGAAAGCTTGGCCTGTATTACATCAATTATTGAATCCTTGATAAAACAGAGGATGTGTTGAGTTAGAAACTATAATCAAATTGATGGGAAACGTGGTTTTAAATACTGGAATGCTGGAAAGATTTCATTTTGGTAAGGGATATGGACAAAGGCGAGTGTACCTAGATAAACACACACGATGCTTATCGGTTACTTCTAAAAAAAACTGAAAAGTTCGCTGAAAAAGTACCAGTAATAGAAGAAGAGTCAGTGACCAATTTCAGGTGGTCATTTCAATGATCACGAAACTTTCTATACTGAATCCTCTATACCTCTATCTTTCTGGCAATTTGTAGATCTCATCCCAAAAGAACTGCGCCGGCTTGGCAGCCAAGAATGAATCAAGCCAATTTTTTATCTTCTTCTGATGTAAACCGTTTTCCAGTGAGGGCATTTTGCATCGACCGGAACAAATGGTAGTCAGAATGGGCAAGTTCTGGGCTATAAGGTGGATGAGATAAAACTCCTCATCCACTGTTTTCCATATAGCTCTTAACCGAAATAATAATGTGGGGCCGAGCGTTTTCATGATGTAAAATTATTGCCTCGTGTCTGGTCGCATATTTCGGGCATTCTTCGGCTACTGCTCTCTTCAAACTGATTAATTGTGTTTAGCAGCGTTCTCCATTGATGGTTTTACCAGGATTTAGTAGGTCATAATACAACACACTTTTCTGATCCCACCAAATAGAGAGCCTTGCCTTCGCCCCTTGGATATTGGCTTTGCCGTTGAATTGGCTGGTTGGCCAGATTTCACATATGATTTTTTGCGCTTGGAGTTGTCGTACTGGATCCATTTTTTATTACCAGTAACAATCCGATGTAAAAATGACTTTCTTCTGTGGCATTCCAGCAGCTCTCGGCTTGAGTTCATGCGTTCCTTGCTTATGAATATATCCAGCAGCTATTAAATATTTTGAAATGGCTGCTTGAGTGACACCCAAAGATTCTTGTGTTTGGCAACAATCTTCATCGAGTAATACTTCCAGTTCTTCATCTTCAAAATTTTTGCTGCTTAGGACGTTCATCGTCTTCCAAGAAAAAATCACCACTTTTAAATCGCGCAAACCACTTTTGGGACGTTCGCTCAGCTAGAAATGTTCACTTCCACCAAAATACGATGACTTTCGGCAGCAAACTAATGAAAAATAACTCCCCGCAAAAACACGTTCAACGCAAGTTCAGAATATTGGAACGATGTAAACAAGTTACGCCATCTCTTATAAAACCGCACGAATTAAGTTATATACTCATGAAAAGGCCTCAAGTACACTTTGAATTCGACTGAATTCATTTCAATTATTGAAGTAAATTTCCTTTTCCTACCAGCTTATCGCGAGAAACTAAATACTATTTTTGGAAGGTTTTTAACTTTACACTACATTTACACTACACTACATTATTAGAAGAAATATGGACAAAATTCCAAGTTGAACATACTACGAGTAACTTTATAACTATTAAAAATTTCAATCAGAATACCGGATTTGATTGCATCAGACTTCTGCTTCGAAGAAAAGATTAAAACAAAACAGTGAGAGTCACGTAACGGACATTTCTATGAAGTTTCTAAACAAAGTTTAAAGATTATCAAAGTTCCACTAATCCGCTCAAATCACGGTTGGATTTTATTGGTAACAGTAGTTGAAGTTATATATTCTTGGAATATTATTAAGTTACTCTTCCAACAAATCCGTACTTTGTTAGAGTGAAGCTTAACTATGTTTTATTGCACTGATGTCGAGGAATTACTTCCCTTATTAATATTCGTTAAGGTTCGAGACAACATTCCTGTCAAGTTGATTAAGATTTTACAAACTGACAGAATACAGACACTAACAAATCTATTTAACACAATATATGACAGCGAAAATTCCCATATGCAAAATGGTTCATGGAGAATTTTTCTTGAATCAAACTAATCAGTCAGACAGAATATGCTGAAGTGGAAAATCGGAAAACTCTAAAAAGGATTGGAATTCATAATAACACTACTTTAGATGGATGTTTCATTGATAAACATACATGAGGATTATTTTTACCTTGAAGTTTTGATGGTGCTGTGGATTGAAGACACAAAATAATATTGTAAAAGAGCTTTTTTACAATGCCAACGTTTTGATCCTGTATTTGATCTTTCTCTAGGCTAAAAATATGGTACATTATAATTTCAATGTTGTGGAAGATAAACAAGCAATAAAATTGTAAAACTTGAAAGTAAAACTATAATTAGATAAGTTTAGTGTGATAACTTCCCAAAATTCATTTTCAAAAATTTTATTAATACAAAAAAACACAGTTTACAAATTTATAACCGAATGTACTGAATTAATTTCCCGATTGAATTAACTAACATTCATTAAAAGGTATTTTCAACAATCTTATAGTAAAATAAACACATGTTTACAAATTATGATCTTTTCACGTCTCAGTTTTTAGAATAATCAAGATTTTTCTTCATACCTCAATCCCCAAGAATGAAAAATAACAGAGGTATTTTTCAGATACTGTCTCGTGGTTTCTTTTCTTTCTTCAAGTTTATTTTCTTGTTTTCTTCAACTTTTGGTTTTCTTAAAAGTTTTCTCTTAATTTTTCGAATTAACCAAAATATTGAAAGAAGTACACAAATTATTACCATTATTGAAAATAGTCCAACTGACACATGGCTTTGTGGATTTTGTATTTCATGAATCGGTTTTAGGTTTTTTGCAATTTTATATATTTCATAAAATTATTCAAAGTATATTTTACTTAAATTTGTTCATTTATATATTTGATTGTCTAAAAACTTAAAATCTAATTATGGTAAAATTATCTTTTTTAATTTGTATGTTTGTTGAAAAAATTTCATTTTCTATTTAATTACTGCAATTTCTTCGGATTCTAATGATAATTGATAAATGTTTAATTTCTAAATAACGACCTGAAGTACATTTGGATAACATTTTAGTGTTATCCAAATTTGAAAGTTCTCTAGTACAATTGTCTTTCAGCTTAAATTTTTCTTTGCAATATTTGTTTTCCAAAACGACACACTTTTCCTTAATCAAAATAACTTCTAGATTCTCGGCCAAATAAGGTTAAGAAGGAATAAATTTTTTATGATTTTGGGTGACGGGATATAAATTGAAAAATTCAGTATTGAAATATTTTATCATTTCCACAATTTCTTGACTAGATATTACTGAGCTATAGATTGTATTCAATTTAGAAAATGTTATTGCGTTTTCAATATTATAATTAATGTAATTGAGTTTTGACAATCCAGATTAATTTGTGAAATTGTATCATAAAATGTAATGAAATTATTTAAAGTTATTATTTCATTTTTATTCTGAAATTTTTGTTGAGATTATAATGATCAATTAATTTTTTATGTAATGATATTTGTAGATCTCCTTCATGAATTATTTGTTTTTGATTTGTTGATTCATCGCGTTTTCGTATCGTTCTCCATCATCCGAATCGAGAGTTCCAAAAAGTAATTTGTCTATTTTTCCCACAGTATTTATTAAACTTCTTCCAAATCTAATATTGGGATAAATATTTTCTACCTAAAGTGATAATTGAATTTTGTATTCTGCTCATCATTTGTTCAGCCAAGTAATATATAAAACTATGCTTAGAATAGATAAGTCTACATGGTCCTACATTTGCTGGTAACAAAAAATTATTTATTTGTGTGATTTCTACATCTTCTGATAAATCATGAGAAATATTATCAGCGTTGCCAATTTAATTGTTTTTTAGATCTAGTTTTAGGTTTTGTAATTGTATTTTCATTATAAGTTCTTTTATTTGTTTCTAGAAGTATACTAAAGTCTTTAATAATTTCGGCTTCCTTGAATTTATGAGCTTTTAATAGTTTAATGGTTTATCTCAATTTCCAGCAAAATTACAAGTCCTATGGAAAAAAGTAAAATGACAAAAAGTTGTAGGTAATAAAAATATCTACAACTGATACTTTTCATGTCGTATTCTGTACACACCTTAAATCATATAATCGTTTTTTCATATAATTTTTGTCAAACGTTTTCCATTTTATAAATCATTTTGTGGAATTTGGTACAAATTATTCAATATATTTATTTTTATATTTTTATCAGTCTATGATAAAAAGATAAAATATTTATAAGATAAATCAACAAACCGGTAGCTGTGTATTTTACAGTATTACTTCATATTCTAAAGGTGTATCGATATAATGAGATTTTTTTTGACCACAAATCTTTTGTATACCATATATTTCATCAAATGTGAGTATTGTATTAAAATTATCATATCAATTACTATTTATACGAAATAAAAAGGTGAAGACAATAGTATACCTATATTTAATTAGTGTCATGTAGGTCACAACTAACACAAATGAAGTTTGTTGTAATTTTACAAGTTATGACTAGCTTTGTAAGTTACACACTATAGGTAGTTTATTTATTATCATTTATTACGAATACCAACATGATAATTTTCCTATCCACACTACCCACGTTATTCAACAATGGTTGCGACAAAACAATATTGAGACTTTACCAGAGCCGGTGGATAGTTCTGATGTGAATACCGTTGAAAATTTACTGGGTTGATTGGTGAAAAAATTCACAAAAGGAATTTTCGTCCCAAAAATCGAGAAGATATATGAGAAGCCATTGAAACAGCAGGAAACGACTTGATTTAAACGAAAATAAATGTCGGAATTCATTTCAATTCATGCCAAGAAGACTAGAAAAAATTATTGAAAATAATGAAGCTCAAATTAATCACTAACAAATTTGTTCTCTGATTCAATTATTTGTTGTCAAACATTTTAAACATTTGCTCTATTAGCTAGTGGTTTATCGTCATTATAAGTATTACTTCTATTCTGTATTTTCAAGTTTTATTATGATCTCTTCAAAAAGTTAGTGACTAATAATGCGCTTGTATCATGTCGTGAGAAGTCTTTACTTTACTGAAATCATACCGGAAAGTAACCGGACTCGCTTTTTCAATGCTTCCATTCTGTAGCTCTGTTTGACAATTTATATATTTTTTTTTCGACACTTTCGACCAGGTGTCTGTATCAACTCAAGCTCTTCTATATCGATTTAGAAAGATGGATCAAAAAGAAAATTAGTTGTTATAGATACAACGGCTAAAAGAGATTTTTTTGTATCAGTGAATGATAGAATTATTGTGCCTCAGTAGTCTCCAGAAAGAAAAAAGAATATACAAATTTATTGCTTACAAATGACTCACTAAAAATAAAAGTTTTGAAGCTTAGACTGAATTATGTAGATATGCTATTAAAAGTTCAGTAGCGTAATACATTTAGAGATTACAAAATGATGGTTTTTCAATCACAACTCATTTTATTGGATCATAAAAACATAAGAGACATCATGAGTGGTAGGGGCATTCATCATCTTGAATGTCAACTGTGTAAAGTGACAATGTCTGCTATCTCGAGTATAATCTGTCTCCTGTGCCATATGACACCAGCTACCAACTCTAATATATCACTCTATGTACTATGCTCACGCCTGACATATTTTACGAGGGCAACTAGCTATCTTGTATGTCATTTGTCATATGTTCTGTGCTCATATCTGTCATATGTCGTAGGTGTCACTGACCGTGGATCACCTAGAAGTTTAAATTTGGTCATGATTACGTGAAAACTTGAAGATATCTAACGAATAAGAATTGATTTAAAAAACTGTTCATTCAAAATTTGATCTAATTTTGATCTATTTCAGAAAAAAGCAACAGCTCTAAAAAATTGCCAAAATCAGCATACGGAATGGATATCAAATAAATTGATGGAAAAAAATAATTGAACTCAATTTAACATTTCTTTGAAAGTATAAGTTTTAGCTACGTTTTCCGCTTTTTAAAGTTTTCCCATCATTCTGTTTCAAATCATCATCTTGTTATCAATCAACCACACTCCTTAAACATGTATGAATCAGCATAATTAGTTCCTTTTTATATACTGTAGTAGATTTTCATGGTGAAATGTCACTTCGGATTCAAAAAAATTTATTCTCATTTTTCTCCAATATTCCGAGATCTATGTTGGAACTTCTTCTAATTCCTTTCATTTTCGTCATCTAATTCGCAATCTTCAGATGATATTGTTTATAGTTCACTAAATTTTTTATCCACTTCTCGATCGAGTTAATTTCTCCTAAATTAATTGTAAAATAATGCATTCTCTGTCTGAGTTCTTTTTGTATTTAATAGACTTTCATTTTATGAAACATCGAGCCTTTATACCCAAACAACCATTTTTATTAAAGGAGATATAATCTACCTGTGATATTGCAGGTTTATTTGGCGAGATGACAGATAATGTAATAATGAGCACCGGGGTATGCATTTCGAAGCAAAATTCTTCACATTGTTACAAAAAAAAATGAATCTCATAATTTCAAATGTTAAACCTATAATAGTATCAATCACCATTCTTTTTAGTTTAGTTTTCATGGGAAGAAAATATTTTTACAGCTGTCGAAATATTTTTTAGGCTCTTCGACACCTTTGAACTTCAGTGAATATCACCTAGGAGTTGTTGGAGGTCAAAATGCTTGGATAGAAGATTACCCCTATCAAGTATCAATTCTTTATCAAGGTTCTCATGGTTGTGGGGGATCTATAATTGATGAAAATCACATTTTAACTGCTGCACACTGTACATATAAGTAAGGAAGCTTTTTAATTTGGATTAGGCATAATATCTTTTTCCTACAGACACATTCGACTTTTGTATTTAATTTTTAACCCTTTCTAATTATTGATCATCTGGTTTGTTTCAAAAAGAATTCATGACTCCTAGAAACAAATGAGGAAGCAATTCTTTCATAAACATTGATTCTAATTACATTGAAAATTCTTTTAAAGTAGTAATAAAAGAGAGCTTGACTAGGTGTAACTGGTAGATTTCGATCTTAAATAGAAGATGAGTACTCTCTTGTAAAGAGTATGTACCCTGAATAGAAGACTCAGCATGGGCATACAAGCCCCTCATGGGACCCAAAGCCTTTTGTGGTATCAGCTACAAATCAATGGCAAAAGCACTGGAAAAGAAGGTAGATAGGAGCAAAACCAATTATTGGGACAACCTACAGGATCTGAGAGAGGTACAGACTCTTCTGGGAAACTATAACAAGAGCAGATCTGCTAAATGTATTAACCTAAGTAAGAACAATCTACGAATACTTAAAGGAGTTCTATCGGGGTAATGTCGCCTCAATAAACACCTGAAGACTCTAGACCTAGCAGATAACACGGCGTGCACATTTTGTTGCACGGAGGACGAAGCCCCAATTCACATTTTCTCGAGTGTGAAACGCTACGCAACTCTAAAGCACTACACTTGGGAGCGCTTGAAATAGAAGACGAAGATCTCTGGCAATTGAAACCATTCCACATTTTAGACTTTTAAAAACAGTGGGATCAATGGATTAGCTGTAAACAGTGGGTTCTCTAGTATCGCAGCAAGAAAGGGGGACATAATAGATCCTTTGGGTCGCAGTGTATACGAGAATTCAAATCTATATATACATACAAGCTAGAATTTCTTATTCTAACTGAATGTTTGGGATTTGAATTTAATAGACTTATCTGTCATATTACAAATTAGCAAGGCGTATAATCCCCTTTCCACCCTATATTCTCAATGAATATATGCCACTACACTTATTAATGAGGCAAACCAGTTCTTTTATAATGTGATTTGTTTATTTTCTAAAATAATTTAGAAATGGGATTTGTTCTATGTGAAATCCCAATGATGGTAAAGTTTTTTTGGTTGGTGGCTATGAAAATATGCAAGGCACGTTTGTACAGGTGCTTTTCAGAAATTCCAAGTGTTTTCATCGCTTGTACATTTAATAAACATTATTCTGATGAGGATATTCAAATATACGTTTATATACATTATGTATTTGAAAAATTTTTACATGGTCGTCTGAATCCATTTTGGCATTTTTTTAATTTGATGAAAAGATGAGTTTTAATTCATGATTGTTCGCTTATAACTGTGCTCATTTGAATTTGGTGTGAATTTTTTTTCTTCAGACTCGTGGCTGATGATGATAAAATAATGGTTCAAACACATGCAAAAGTGTATTGATCTAAATTAAGAATATTTTGAACTCATTATGTATTTTCGAATGAAAAAAATATATAACTAATGGTATGTGAACGTGTGAGGTAGTAAGTCTTACTCATCGTTTGAAATCCAGCATCCAGAAGAATATTAAGTATCGACATGAATGAATGGATTGACTTATTCTTGGGCGACTGTAATTTAATGGTAATCCACAGAAATTTTAAATTGAAAAATATCAATTTTTCCTATTTTTTGCCTTTTGTTAATCCAGACCTTGGAAGAGGCATTGAATTTCCTCTTGTTATGTTAACAAAGACATCTTCCAATGGCAAATCGTATGAAGCTACCACTAAAAACTCTCTGAAAGTTTACTTTCAGTCTCTGAAGAAGGTAACTGGTTTTCGAAACGCGCGTCAGACAGTATAATTGTGGTAATGTAAACAGTATGTTCTGTCTCAACTCAAATAAATCAGAGCTTACTATTTAAAGATAATCTTATTTAAAAATGTCATATTGGCAGCTCTATCTCCTCTAGTTTTATTTGAATGTCCTGCGAGCAACGCATCTTGTTTAAGTTATGTGTGAAATTAGGAACCGAAATTATCGGTAAATTATTAAAAGTGTTTGGTGATGATTATAAGCCCCTCGAAAGTGTTTGTTTTTGCATAAACTATTCAAGGGAGACGCTGAAAGTGAAGAAAACCAATCGCAATGAAGGAGACCGGACTGGGTGTGCACTAACAAGAACAAAAATAAACTTATAATGTGAATTAATGGTTTTGATCGGGTAGGTAGTAAGCTTAGTTGCATTTTCACGTGTGATGAAGGTTGATTTTATTATAACGATCTACAACAGACATATTGATTCAATAGTGCTATTATCAAATGATTTATGTTCAGAAAAATGTTTCGTGAGCAAGTTGATACTGAAACCGATACCTTCTTCTTTGATATCCACGGTTTTTTGTATGAGAAAGACAGACCAGACCGTACACACGTGCCACAGCGCAGTTTTTAGTTTTTCAAAAACAGTCCGTTGTTACCACAGTCACCTTATTCGCAAAATCTATCACTCTGCGCCTTCCTTCCTGTCTCCGTAGTCGAAAAGTCGTAAATGGAACGGTGCTGTCGGATGCTCCAATCAAAAACTTAAAATCGCTGCAATTCCTAGCAAAAACTTTTCACTTAATTGTCATACGTTGTATGAAAAACCTGATACATTTCATTTATCAACTATGAATGATAATTGAAAATATCAAGAATAAATGAAAAAACGTTCTGTTTTAGTGTTGAAGAAACAATCCTCAGCGTTAGAGTGGGATCATCTTGGAGAAACGAAGGAGGAGCAGTTTATGATGTAGAAAAAATCGAAGTCCATCCCGATTTTGATGATCTAACTTTCGACTACGATATAAGTATCCTTAGACTGACAACGTCACTTGATTTCGGTAAGAGAGTACAACCAATCACATTAGCTACGGCAGGTACCCAAATCGATGATAATTTGGATGGCTATGTTACTGGTTGGGGAAAACTTGGAGAACAGGAGCCGATGTCCAATCAATTACAAGTTGTCGAATTACCCGTTATTTCAACACAGACTTGCAGTCGCTATTATCCAACGGGATTCATAACAGAGAGAATGTTTTGTGCAGGATATATTGGAGGAGGAAAGGACACATGTGATGTAAGCATGCTTATTTCAAATAATATTCTAGTGATGACATAATAAGATACGTTTTATATTGGTAATTAGTAGGAGCACTTTTATATATGGTACCAATATCCCAATATCCATTCGTTTACGTTGTCAATCTTACATGTGCTTCTAATGTCCTCGCTTCTCTCCCTGTCAAAAAGTGTTTTACCAGCGATCTTGAGGTGGTTTCCAATATTCTCTTTGTGTTCGATGTGTCTGGTCTGGTTTCCGCTGTATATGTTAATATATACCGGATAACAGCCTTGCAGATTCGGAATTTGGTCTCGATTCCCATATATTTGTTTCGGAAGATTGTATCATTCAGGTAAGCTGCGGTTCGCGTTGCTTTTGCTGCTTGATTTCTCACCTCCGCTTCTATATCACCGTATCCTGATATGGTCATGCACTTCGTAAGTATTTCATTAAGCTCCATGCTATCAATATGACAATTGATTAATGAAAAATGTTCTGTTCTAACTGTTCCTAAAATAGTACGTAAAATAGTTAAATAACAGTTGTTTGGGGAGGAATTTGGGATAGTTATAAATTATATTTCATTATCGTTGAACGACATATTATTCCTTCTTGGTATAACGTCTCTAATGTCAATATGCTTTGATATTCCCATGGAGTTTATCAGATGTTTTCGATTATCACCCCAAATGAACGTAATCTTCTCAGAAATGGCTACCTCAATAATTACATCATCATTCAAAAAGAATCTGATCACAAACTAACCTGCTTGCTACCCCAATAATTATATCATCACGAAATTCAATTCGTTCCTGATTACCTGAAGTTAATTCTCTTTTCCCGTTTCAGTAATTACTTCACAAATAAATTAACATAATCAAAATTCCGTGCCAACTTCTTTCCGTGACAGTAATAACTTCTTTTGATTTATGCTATGAAATTGTTACTATAATTGTTTGTCTCTCCCAAAAGTTTCCACTGTTTCTATGTTTAATGATCCGTACAAATAAATAAGAGGTTTGTTGGAACTGACAATTTAATGGTTATAGTCTAATTAGTAATTAATTTTTTGATATAATGGAACTGGTTGAACGATGTTTATTTGTAATTACTGAGTAAATCATTGTTTCCAGATCACGTGAATAAATGAAGTAATATATTAAATTATTAAATATACTCTCATATAATTGAATACATTTAAATACAGGGTGTCCCATGACGAGTTAAGCCTATTTGTTTATGGCAAAATACTTATAGTAAAATCAAGAAAATTTCTACGTTTGGGTTTTCGGATACTGTTTTCAACTAAAATATTTTCAAAGATGGCCGATTCTACCGGAAGTCGAGTGTAACAATGTTATTTTCAATGAAACACCCTATATATTAATACATTTTTGAAATCTATTCATTTTTTTGTAAAAAATTTGATCCTTGCAGACCTTTATAAATTATTTTTCAAGAGGACACCCTTAAAGATACGAACATGGTTTCTATTCGATTGCTTTTAGCAAAATTTTCCATTTTATACAGGATGTGTATAAGAAGTTCTCAAAGTTTAACTTCATAAATATCAAATTTCTCCATTTTTTAAAATAGAACCACCCAGTTTTCTCTATTTTAATACATTTAGGGGTGAAAACTAAAGCAAATCCTTATATATTTTCTTATACCTAAACATTACCGTTATCCAGATATTAATATTTCCTGTGAATTTGTAGAGATGCGGGTGTGGTCTAAATTTTACTTTGACCCGTTGATACAAGTACTAAGAAATAAAAAAGTATTTTTTTATCTTGTCAACGTCTGTAAAAAAAATCAAATCAAATTGTATTTGTCAATTCTATTTCAACTTTTAGTCGTTTCAGAGATATTTGAGGTTTTAAATTATTTATTGTATTTTTTAACAAGTTTTAATTTTTTATGTATACTTTTAGTAGGTTTTGTGATAAATTACACTCATTTAACTGTCATCCAACATCCAAAATCGTTAAAATGGCTTATTTTCAATTTACTAACGAAAAAATAAAATTTAGACCACACCTTCATCTCTACAAATTTCCAGAAAATATTTAACATTTTGATAAGGGTAAGGTTTAGGTATACGAAAGTATACATGAATTTGCATTATTTTTTACCCATGAATGCATTAAAATAGAAAAAACCGGGTGGTTCCATTAAAAAAAATGAAGAAATTTGATATTTATTAAGTTAAATTTTTCCACATAGATTCAAATAAATCTCAGTTATTGAAGATTCTCAAAAAATCTTGATACTTGAACTTCTATGAAAAAATTTTATTTCATACATCGAGACCATTTTATTTGATTCTAGTGTATATTATTGGAATAATTATCAATATTCCTAAGCTGCTAAGAAACCTCATTATCACTATAAATAAAATTCTCAAAAAATCTTGATAAGTTAACTTGATTAAATCCAATGGTGTGCGCTAAGCTTACTTTTTCCGGTGGTCTGATAGAAGTTATATTTCCGGCAAAACGTTGTTATCCATTTCTTTCCAACAACTTTGGTTGTGTTATTAAAATGATTAAACAAAAAAGTTGATCCAACTGTTTTATTTTGTTTACTAAATCAAGTTCTTGCTTTAAATCAACGACGGGCTTAAAACGACCTAAAGATGTGGGAATATGTCCTGATTTCAACAGTTTCCTAAGTGTTACTCCATTATACCGCCTACAATCTTTTGGACTCTCCTTTGTTAATTTTTTCTTTCATTTCATCAAAAAATTTTCTGTGTAAATATCAATTTTCGGTCAGTTTTTCTCTTATAGAAAGAACAAAATCCAAAAATAGTAAAACGTAAGAAGTAAACATCCAAGAGAACGCACGCGTACTCTTGGAGAAGTTGCGGATTCTTGGATTTCATTCCATCTCGAATTAAAACTGAATTATCGACAATAATTAAGTCTATTGGAGCGTGGAGCGTGGAGAGATCAAACTAAAGATACACCAGCTCCACGGTTCTAGATAACGGCGCAAATATAACCTTTTATTGAACTTAAACTAGTGATTTAAAGGCATAATTAAGGTAGCCCAAACCTAAAAATATTAATAATTTACTTTTGGCTGAACTCATTTCAATAAAATTTTCGATATAACTTAACTTTGACATAAGAAAGTGAAAAACGTGTATGAAAGCACTTGAACACTACATACTTCTAATAAACTCATGTTGCGTACCAGATTTCTTAGAACTAACAAAAATAATCAGGTAAACAAAAACGAGGGCTATCCCGTCCATATACCGTCAAATAAGAGTGCAGCGACATGATTTAGGGGGATCTACACTCGTGTCCAAATGGTAACGTTACGAGTTAATGGATTCAATGAGAATGAGAAAACCAAATTCTTTTTCTATGAGATTATTCAAGTTCTAAATAATATTTTCATTTTATTTTTGTTTCTAGGGTGATTCAGGAGGACCAATTGTAGTAGCTGGAATACAAATCGGAATAGTATCTTGGGGAATAATATGTGCAGCGCCCGATGAACCAGGAGCGTATAGTAAAATTCCTGAACTAGTTGACTATATAAACTCAATAATAAATTAGTTTTTTCCATTATTCTGACTTCCATTATTACCTATATTTTCTTAATACATTAACAAACGAATTATATTTGCTGAAACGTACTAAACCTAGAGTTTACTTCTTCGTCTTTTTAGTTTTTGTTCTACAATGTTTTCTTTGTATTTGATTCTTCCATGTTCTAGATTATCTATCTAGATACTATTTAGGGTGTCTGCATAAGATTGCTATTAATAATTCGATATGTAATTGTAGAACGTGTTGTGTAAACCTGTGTCATAAGTCTTGTCGTTAATGAGTTACAGGGCGTTGAATTGTTTTATTGAAAGGACCTTGATTGTAAGTTGAATCTATTTTAATTGAAATCACATCTTGATAAACATAAACAAAACGGAGAAATAGTCAATTTTAAAGAGGATATTTAAAATATGTACTTTCTGCTAAATTATAAGTATCCGACGTTCAACAGATTTCCAGGTGTTTTTGAAAATGGTGTTTGTGAATAATTGATTTTTGATATCCCCTCACAAAAAATAGTGTGTCCAGGTGAATTTTGAAGGTACAAAGACACAATTCATTATTGTGGAAAAACGTTCCAGAATGTAGAAGCACCATCATGCAAAAACCATATACGCATACATATTGTATCAGTATTATCTTACTGAATACACTCTTCAATTATCTAATTCATCAATATTCCTAAGCCGCTAAGGAACCTCATTATTTCTGTTGGAAACCAATGATTAGGTTAGGTTAGGTAGTAACTATAAATAAAAGTATTATTAAAAAAAAATTATTCTTCAGTGAAAGCTTGTTTATCAAGAGAAATTCAACTCTGTAACTCACTCACGATAAGGGTTTTTATATATGTTTATAAGAACTTTGTGTCTTGAGCAGAAATCTTTCAAATAACTACTTTAACACCCTGTATAGAATTTCCATATTATTCGAATTTCTCTCTTCCGCCACAAATACATATCTATCTTTTTTCTTCGGTTTTCATTCAGTATTTTCCGTTATAAACTTAATTCAACGGCAGGAAACTCTTCCTCGGAAATTGGCATTCGGCCTCAATTAAAGTATATGAATAACTGGTACTCAGCTTTTTAACGAACGACTTTAAATTGATAATTCAAACTAAACAAACCAAAACTATCCCCGGATACGATTATCCAAATTAATATTTATTACTAAGAAAAATAAAAAAGGTTTCGGCAACAAATAAATTTATTGAAAAAATATAAATTTGCATTAACTACATATCCAAAAGAGCACAACGAATAAAAGTAGCCATAAATTAAAAACAAATCAACTTGATAAGAAGAATACGAGACATCAAAAGACCCAGCAGAAGACCTAACTCAAGATGAGACCATGATATAAAGAAGATAGCAGAAACAACTTGAGCCTGAGTCACCAAGCTTTAGCAATGTTCAGGTAACTCATGTGACTGCCTTTTTGATTCTGGTAGGAGTGATGAGTCCAAATTTCTTTTATTGTCACACTTAGATGCCAAAAATTGTCATTGGTTTTGTCCCATTGTGAGAAACGCGACTTCCATTTGGAAAGAAGTTGAAATGCTCAAGGAAAATGATATAAGCACTTTCATATGAAATCTTCGTTTGGATTACTATCTCTTTTAATCTATTATCTAGATTCTTATCACGATTTTTTCATGTTTTTGGGCATTATACCCGTCGAGCATCGTCGGTACTTTTAAATCCGGATACTCTTACTAATTGATGGGATATGTAGTTTAAATTAATTAAAAATATATAGTCAGAAGCTGCTTTCATCTTCCATTCATCAAAATCAACACATCATGGAAAATTTAATAAAAAGTATGCGGATTTATAGAAAGAATCAGAGACTAGTTCCATTAGGAATTAATTTTTTAATGTATGTTGCATATTCTTTGTACCATTTTCATTGGATCCCCTTTTGATCTATATGTTCAGCGTATGCAGGAAAAGTTTCTCTCCAATCTAATTCCTCAGATCCTACTAATCACTTTATATGTCGCAAAAACCTGCGCTTGTTGCTGTTTAATTCAAAAATCATTAAGGTTCCGCATGTAGGATTCAAGTTTCAGAATTAATTACGTATGGCAGTCGAGATATCGATCAAAGCGGTAATTGATTGGAAAATTTCAAATTTCTATCTAAGAGTAATTATGTAAATATGTGTTGTCATGTTATTATTTGGTAGAAAATTCTCGACATACAGAGTAAGCCACAGAAAACAGTCTACCTTGTATTTCAGCAATATTAATCAAGGTAGATATTTTCACCGTTTTTGCAAAAACAGTTAATAAATTTTAAGTGCAGCATCTCTTAAAAATAAATTACAAAATCTTGGCATATACAACGACTTAAAAATCTACGAAGCCATAAATTTTATCCAGTTAAACAGGTAAAACCTGTTGGTAAACAAATTCATTTTTGCTATCTTTAGATTATACAGGTTGTCCCTATAAGAGTTACGGATTGCTAATTATTGAGCACGAGCCGCCCCTGGCCTTCAGATAGTAGTTTAGAATTATTTTTGCAGTCAAACATACTACATTGACATGCGTAATTATCCATTGAAAATTCATAATGTCGGAATGTATAATTTAGAAAATATACTTAGTTATAAGTTCTGATTTCACAACTTTAAATGCCTATAGTCCTGGAAAACCCTGTATATTATTTTTTTGGTTCTTCGCAGGGTTATTAGTGAGTTGGGATGCTGGTTGTGCCTAACTGCTTTTTGTCGTTTTACTTGAATTCTGTTTGTCTAAAATGCTTCGCAATCGGTATATAAAAAAAAGTCTTCTTTTCCAATTGTAGGTTCGTGAAATAAATGTTTGCTGTTCGGTCTACTCCCTCATTTTTTTCTATACCGGATCGGGATGAGAATTAGATGAAATTACCATTTAGGTACGTTGCTATTTCTGCTAGTAGCTTATTCTTGATAAGAATGTCTATAAGGTAGTTGGAATATTGTTGGCAGGGTGTTGTTAGTGATCTTTGGAAATCGCTTATCATTTTTAATGTAAATTTTTTGAATTTCCTCGAGTGCTCCTAAGACGGCAAACAAACCAGCAGTATACATAGTGAAAAATAGAAGTGCGAAGGATTTTGACGAGTTCTCGGAGCGATAGTAGATTTTAATGTAGGATAAAATGAAAATATTTCCATATTTGGTTTGAAATGGGTAAGTGTTTGAGATTGACATCAAATTCATTCAATCAGCTTTAAGAAGATGAGAAACTACGTCACACATACGTATTAGAAGCAGGGAAAAATTTCGTCAAACAGTGTCATTAGCTAATTAAAAAATAAACATATGAAAATAGTATTAGGACTGATTTAATTTTATTTTTATTAATTTAATCTTATATTAATTCATGTCTTATGTAAATTACAAGAAAATTTGCAGAAGAGCTACCCTTCTTAGGGCTTTGTAAAAGATAATTTTGACAGACGACTCAAGTTTTGTGAGATTAGGACTGACAAATTAAATACATAAACGAAGCTATACATATTGTTTCGTGACTTGTAAAAAATTTGGGAGCGAGTGGGCAATGTGAAAATAATGTAGTGACATAAGAGAATTGTTCTCATACGATCTCTCGTTTCTGAGTTATAAGCCTTCATAGCTTCGAAATCAGAACTTAAATTTTCAACGTTATGAAATACTGGTGGAAAACCTATTGTGGATTGATTTTGGGAGTGATTTTGACTTTACAGCCACTTTGCACCTATACCTAGAATATCTTTTGAACCAGACTCTACATCTCATTGTTCTGCTTCCAAAATACATAAAATCCTTCCAATGGAGCCTTTTTTGTAGTTCCTGGGTCCCATGTCCCTAGGTTAGTACTGCTCCTTTAAATTACTTGAATCTTTTAGCGAAATTGGCACGACATTCGCAGATTAAGAGCTCTACTCTTTCCATGGTTTGCTCGCAGAATCTGCAGTTGTCATCCTCTACCATGCCCATCGTCTCCTGAGCAAATTTGTTTACTCCTAACAACTCTGGTGAGTGATGTTCCTAGATGTATGAAGAGCTTGCATTTTGGTTCGGGTATGCCCAGTCCAGCTTCTTGCTCTTCTAGCTTTGAACCTTCTGTGGACCAGAGAGCTTGTGGAAGACTTTTATTGATCCATGATTAACGTCGCTAATTACCACTTCGAATAGGGTATCTTTGTCCAGCATTCTATACATTTGGTTCATTAGTTTTTCATGGTTTTGTAGTTTTATGATCTTTATTAGCATGTGGGCGTCGTTAAATGCCTATTTCTTCACTATTTAGTGAGGAGGAGGCAAATTTAACAACGTCTCTAAGGCTGTAGTAGAATAGGTTACATTGCCCTACCTCGGCAGATTAGCATTTGAATTTTTTCTGAGCTGTTTATTCAGTTTTTAAACACCAAACAAACGCTGTATAAGTAAACATGGGTTTGATGACTGTTTGGTATATCCAGAATACTATTTTCGGCTTTAATCTCCATGTTGTGTGAACAAGCTCGCAATAATTCCATACAGCCGTAGTAGCTGTTTAGATTACCTTGTCTAGATGATTGTTTCAAGTAAGTGTTCTATCCAGGATGACTACTAGATATTTTGCTTTATAGTAAGTATTATTTTGGTTCAGATAAGAATAAGTGTGCTTATATTTGCCTTCCTTCTCCTTGTAAATGGAATTAGTGAGGTTTTACTGAGGTTGATCAAGAGCTGCTCTTCATCACCCCAATATTTGATTTTGTTTAGGGTCCTATACATCGGGAAAGAGGTTATACTTCCATTCTTGCCCCTTAATACCACTATCATCTAAGTAGAACTGTATATCCAGCGCTGCTAAATCTGTTGAGGATTCTGTTCACTACCATTGACCACATTGGGGATGATAGGAATCCGTCTTCCACACAGCCTTTTACTTTAGCAGCTGGGGAAGTATTTCTGTTCATTTCTGCTGTTACTAGTCGCTGTTGTAGCATCGCCTCGGTCCATTTTAGAGTGGGGATTTCTATTTCCCGTTCTTCTAACAACCTTTTGATGGATTGATGTGAGTTGGCTACACCTATAACTGACAAACCTTTAGTTTTTCGCTGGTTATGTCTCACTATCTCAATTCTCCCAGGAGTAACGGAAGATCAGTGACTAGCATCACGTTCCTAATCACAAGTGATATCCGTTCTCGTTATACTAGCGAAGGATAGTTATTAGTGAGGAATTTTTATCACAAACGTTCAAGACTTTGTGTGACTTGTAGTTACAATTTAGAAATTGAGAACGATGGTACTTGAAAATGTAATGTTTCTACCTCTAACTACTCTAGTTGCGGGAAATCTTAGAATAAACAGAGTGGCCCTCTACTAACTTCAATATTTGTTTTTTGTGAATGATACTGTGAATTAACAAAATTAATAATTACGCTATAACAACTTCTAACATATTTTCAATTTAAACCTGTTTCTGTAATTTTATTTATTGGAGGATACTGTTGACTATTAACCGTGCTCTTATAAATATGATAAAAAATGTCTTTTCTGTTTACTTCTTATTTTTTTCTATATTTTGTTTCAATAAATTTCGATTATGAATTGTAGTTTTTCTTAACAAAATTTTTATTTCATGGTACATCTGCGACTATAAAATATCAGTAATCCACATAAAAATCTGGTTCAGAGATAGATTACTCCTTGGTATTTCCGGTTAAGACTAGTATCACTATGTTATTTAAACGAATTTTTATACTGATCAAATGTGATTTCAAACATGAATAATTTCAAATTATTATTTCAGCGTATTTGCTTTCTTGTTTATGTAACACGTTGAACCCCGGTGCGGTCCATAAGGCCTCAAATGAACTTTTCCTACAGCCCGGAGCGGCCTGCACGACGTATTTTATTTCGAACCTTCTCCTCGGCTCAAGGGACCGTATTTAAATATGTTTCATAGTTTGGTTGGACCGTCGTGGGTCCTAGAAACATTACCCCACACTTGGTCCATCGATTTTTTTGCATGATCAGCTCCATTGTGATACAAAAAACTTTTCATATTTTTTTCGCTCTTTTCAACATAATATTTGAATTTTTTAATTTGTGCTACCTTCATGTTACTTTGATCTCATCTAATATTTCCCAAAATACATCGCATATTTTTGTACCCTTTACATAACAACATGAATCATCTTTGAAAAGATAAAGAAGCAAACATTTTCGAATAGAAAGGACCGCTTTGGGCACTGAGGAAAGCTTTAGCTTCAACTTTTCCTCGGGCCCACAAAAAAGCATAATTTTTTCACACTTTTCAGTTCAAATAAATTTTTCCTTCCTTTTTCTTTGGATCCATTGCTCATATGGAGTGTAAAACCAAAAAAAATTTTTTGGACCCATGGAAAAGTTTATATTTTCTTGAACATCAACGTGTTAAAGTCGAGAAAATCCACAGTTAGTGAGGTGGTGATAGATATACTGAAAATGCTTTCCTCCTTTTTAGTTGTAAAGATATTTTTAATTCTTATAATTCCTGCACATTATTTAAAAATTGTTTATTTATAATCAATTATTCTTGCTAAAACTTGCAAATTTGAAATATTGAGAAATATGTCAGCAGCTTCTGCAATAGTCCAAACGTCAAACTATTGAACGAGGTAAGAACACATCGAAAAGTAGGAAACAATGAAGGAAAGAGGAAAAAAATATTTTGGAGACCGAGAAATCTACCAAGCCAAATATGAGATAGAACTGATATTTCGAAAAAAAGATTTGTCGATATTTTCAAATGGATATATTCGTATCCTTAACCTATTTTTTATGTAATTAAGGTCATATTTAATAGTTTTTGAATGTATTATAGGTAATTAACAAAATTTTTATATATATTTATATCTAGATCAATCCGTTATCAGTAGAAGGTGAATTTTGAAAAATGTTGAAATTATTTCTTGTGATTCTTAGTGTTGTTCATATCTTAGGTAGGTTAATCGTTATTATAAAAGAAATGACTAACAAATTTCATAATGCCTAAATTAAGAGAGTGATGCGAAAATTTTCAAAACGATACTAAATACAGGGTGCTTCATTAATAATTTAAAATATTTCTACTGTTGAATCACACAAAAATTATTAAGAACTGACGTATGGAATGAAATTTTTATGCCCAATGCTTTGAAAGTATTATTCTCATCTTGTTAATAACCCTTTATACTGTGAATTTTACTAGATTGTGTCAAAAAATTGTTTCTCAATAACCCGCAAATTTTATTTCTCCAGGAAATTATTATTTTGAAATTTCTAGATTAGATGCAAAACAATTTTTCTTCTGATAAAAACCATTTCACACTTATCGAAATTAAAAATTTCCAATACATCGAAAATATAAATTACCTCAATATATTTAATTGTTGTGGGATTGTGGCAAAGTGTACTCTTTTCAATATATATTTCGAGCTTATAGTATATATTCTTAATAAGGTTAAAGCACACTGTAAAAATATGAATAAGAATTGTGGTAATGCAATTTTGAAAAAATATGTCCAATCCATATGACTTAAAAAAGAATTTAAGGTTAGGTTAAGTCAAGTGTACATGCTCAGCCAGAGTACATCTATCAGGGTATAATTTACTGTTACTTTTGTGAAATGTCGAGTAAACTTTCAGATTGTCCACTGAATTTTCTTTCACCAATTTTAACGAGGAATTTAATTAACTGTATTAAACAATTCATTAATTGAATAATAGAATAGAGGTGCAGTTTGTTAGCCATTTTCATAATATGTTGCTTACAGATTTCGGTGAGTTCAGGAGTTCACTTAAATACAGGGTGCCCATCTTCGCATTTTAGCGCTACTATACACTAATGCGGCTTCACAGAGATTTACCACTCACAATATAGTCCTGATATGATCCCGTTCGAATATTTTTTGTTCGAAAACCTGAAATTCCTGTTTAGGTAACAGCGAAGATTCATCATATTTTTATAGAGGTACAGAAGCTTTACTCAGACGTTCTGAAAAGTTTTTGGAAATATGTCTGTTGACAAATCACGGCTATTTTTTATTTATGACCTTTCCTCCTATGTTAGGCTAAGAACTATGAATCGCTCTACGTACAATGACACAACAATTCATTTTAAACCTAAAAGCGAAAATCATTCTGGCTGAAGCGATGGAAATCTGTTAGGATAAGGCCGGTCTAAACATGATGCCGGATTGTAATCCCTATTGATATAGTCTCCTCTCAAGATCCATCAGTTGAATTATTAATGAAGCACCTTCTATATCTGCAGGTTAGATATGAATGTCACAAAGTATCTTGAATCATTTTGATACATAGTTTTAAGTTATTTAACTAAATGTATATTCACGATTCAATTCTATTTATCTTGAAATCGGTAATCATTTTTTATACGAAATTTGGTTGTTTTTTTCAGCTGATCGAGAACCAACTGAGAATCAATACGAAGGGAAAATTGTAGGAGGTGCAATAACAGATACTACTATATATCCATACCAATTATCTCTACAATATTTAGGTATCCATGTGTGCGGGGCTTCTTTGATAGGACGAAAATGGGTCCTGACAGCCGCCCATTGCGTATACGATATATTCACCAACTTCCTATCGATCAGAGCGGGTGCCGTGGCCAAACAACGCGGCGGGGAAGTAATAGATGTTGTTAAAAAATATATTCACCCTTTGTTCAACAATGATACTCTAGACTACGATATAGCTCTTCTCGAACTCAACGAGGATGTGGATCCAGATTATGGTGAAATAATACCAATAGCCAACGAAGGTGATACTATGAATGAGGGAGACATGGGTACTGTTGTCGGTTGGGGAGCAACTGTTGAAAATGGCCCGATGTCGAAAGAACTCATAGTAACCGAAGTTCCTGTAATAGCTCACAAAAAGTGTGAGAATATTATGGGAACAATGTTAACAAGCCGGATGTTTTGCGCAGGGTATCTAATTGGAAGGAGAGATGCATGTCGAGGTGATTCTGGTGGACCATTTATAATTAACGGTGTTCAAATTGGTATTATTTCGTGGGGTATTGGATGCGGACGACTGCTAATTCCTGGCGTTTATGCATCTATTCCTGTACTGAGGAAATATATTAGGTCGATATCAGGAATTTGAAAATATGAATAAGACTGTCGTCTATAATATTTGTTGAAATGATTGGGAATTGATGTAGCGATACAAAAGTTAATTTTATACAAAGACAAAATAAAAATAACATGATACTGTTATTTTATATTATAACTAAATTATGAGAGAATAGTAAATTGAGTGCTTCCCACAAATTTATGATACTGATTTGCCTTAACACAGAGTTCAAAATTGACAAACTTTCATACATCTTTCTGCTAACCACTTTGAGGGTTAACTTTTAGTAATAGGAGAGCCAGTGATATTTTTTAGTTATGCTTTATTAAGAACTTATTTTTTATGAGATTTTGTTAAAGAGGACCTTCCGTGAAGATCGGCCCAAATCGCGGTTCAATTTGAAGGCACCCTAATCTATTTATTATACAGGATGAGTCATGAGGAACTCAACAAACTTCCATCACTCTCAGAGAGGATATTATATAGCTACCAACAAGTGTCAAGTCCTCTTGAAATAAATTAAAAAACTGAACTTTTGAAATAAATTCTCGTCACACCAATTTTAAAGCAGTTATTTAACAAATGGAGCACAGACACTTTCTCTATATATACTAGAAAATAACCCAAAAATAAAAGTCACATTCTTTTGGAACAAATAACAGAAATATTTCCTAATGTCTACATAAATAAAAGTACTACTTTCTATTTAGATATTTTGGAAAATATACAGATATTTCTGGTGACAATTACATAGGTAACTTAGTTATAAAATCAGGAATGATACCTAGGTACAAAAGAGAAATAGAAAGAGGTATTATATATAGTAGCAATATTTTTTGAGACTTCGTTGTTGCAAACTCATTAATTGTATCTCTACAATTTATACCATCAAAAACTTTTACAAAAACAAAATATTGCTAGCCCGGACAATCTTCCTTGAAGCATTGTCGATCTTAAGTAATATTTAGTAATTTTTAACTTTGAAAAAGATCGCTCGCCAGTAGCTACAGATAAAGGCATTGTAAGTAGTATTTTTAGAGAAATGCTTACGTTGGGAAGGGTACAGACTGTATATTCTCACTGCCCTGATCTGTCAGTCGTTCTTGGAGAGCAGAACAACGTTTTAAAAGATCGCTATCACTTCCGAACATATTATCATACTTATTTAATAAGTCAAATCGGTTTTTAGACAGCTTAAAGTTCGATATATAATTTTGAAGAAGAAACTAATTTTAAAGGCGGTTTTCCGGTCGTGAAGGTTCTCATCTCGGTTTTCATAGTCAAACAGCTTTGGTTTAAATTTCCTCCTAATAGTTCGTAACGGTGGAAAGTCTTCAATTTCGAGGATGCTACTTCTTTCGCTTGTACAAGAATTTTTGGAAATGAGTGGTCAGATCTATATTGCTGGAAGTATTCAACTAAAGTTTTTAATTAGGTTTGGCATATTTTGACAATATTTAAATGGGATTAAACGTCTTGTCAAGTAATAATTCCACAACTAAATTGAAAATTTTGTACAGACATTAAGAGGCAACTCGCTTTATGTCTTAAATCAATCTAAAAGGAATTGTCTTCAGTTACTTCTAGAAGACTTTCGCAAACCTTAATTGAATAGTGGCTTAAATTCTTCTGGACCATCTTGTCTCACTTAGAAGGTTCAAAGTAAACTTTGATATTTTTTCTCATAACATTTCATCTTTTTGTGGATAAAGAAAGAAAATTATATATATCATGCACAGGATGAAAAAATGTATTGTAGCGACATTTACTGTTAAGTTTACAGTATGAGCCGCACAAGGTACAAAAAGGGCTCTCGGATTTGCATCAAGAATGAGTTTTTGAAGCCGATAGGCTCTTACAACTTAAGAATCGGCAGTATGCATGCACAATTTGCACATATGGTCTCAGGGGCCCTGTGAATTCTAATGAAGAAGTTGATGATTATATGATGAAGGAAATTTTCTGAAAAGTTATTAATAAAGCTATTAGGATACATAGAAGAGTAGATGGATTAATTGGATGTAGAATAGAACACAGTTACTATAAATACACGTTCTATTTGATTTGTTTATTTTTTTTTTCTGAGGAAAATTACATTTTTCAATTCCTCAATGTTTGTAGTTATTTTTCAGGATGACTTGGAAAAATATGTACCTTTATATGTGAGCTATTAATGATTTCGTTACGATAAAGACCATGCATGACCAAATTTGGATCAGTTATTGTATCTAAAATCAATTCAACTATTATTTATTCAGTTGTTGGTCGTGGCGAATATTTATCAAGAGTATGTCAATTATTAAAAACTACTATATCTATAGGGTAGACCTAATAATAATATTTATGATGAAAATTAGTTTCAAATAATTGACACAACTGGTATTTTCCGTGTACATATTTGAATTCATTGCAGCATCTATTTTGAAGAATGTGGAAATGTAAGTTTCACATTTGTAGTAATCTTCTGATTTTGCGTTTCATCCTCCAGCTTGTAGATGTCGCTGACAAAAAAGTAAACTATTTTCAATCCTCAATTCACATATTTATAAGAAGAGACGCTAGATGAAGAGAAGTTTGAAAAATGTGTATACCATTCAAACGGATTTTGAATTAGAATATGCTCAATATGAAGATTTATGTCCCTATAGCGAAAAGCAAGACATTTACAACTGAACTCTGTTGCTCAGTGCAAGAAATAGTGTTTAAACTTCGAACCAGTAAACAAATCAAACTTATTAAATTTTTAAGTGCTTCAAAAGTTGAATTATAATTCTAGAACTTTGTCACTATTAGAATGTAGAACCAAACATGAATTATAAATACAGGCCTTCAAAAAACTCACTACAAATAAGATGTGGAAGCTGAAGATTCCATAATCAAAGAAGAAGAAAGTTATGAAGCGATCTAAGGAAACAGCTGATCTACGTCAAAATACCGTCCGTTGAGTTACCAATTGATCTTCTCTTATGTACTCGTGTTAGCTTTTCTTTATTTTTTTCGCTAGTGAGATTTGTTTTGTATAGTTTTTTGTTTAATGGTGTTAAGAGGACTTCATAGATATTTTTAACATCTATTTCAGTGAAACTGAGTAGTTTTTTTAGTCAGTTTGCAAGTAAGCTTTTAAGCAAGATACAAAATTTATAACACTAGGTTCTGGTTAATGCTTAAATTACGATAGTTTTTTGAAATGTTGCATTCAAATTTGGAGATTAAGTGTTTCAAATATGATTGGTTGCAGTAAAACTGAGAATAAAGAGGTCTAAAAACCAACAAATAACTTCACAAAGCAAATAAATCTGCGCATAGAAGTTTATGACATTGTATGACTTCAGGGGTTCTTTTGTTAATTTCTTCCATTAGTCTAACTTTGAAATCAGCACTATTGTCTGTTCTATTAAAATTTGAATTTTGAATAAAACTATAAGATGTCAAATCGTGGGATCCAGCCGGTTATTCGATCGTTCCACATCTTCCAATCCTATTGGGAAAAACCTCCTTTATATAATTTCAAACAGTACGTGCAAAATGCAGTGAAGCTCCAACTTGTTGGTAGTAAATAGATTTCATTTGGATAATTAACATCAGGTAAAAGTCTTTGTAATGTTGGCACTAAGAAGTTAATAATAAAATGTAGATACACCTCACCATTAACTGTGACTCCAAGAAAGTAAGGTCCAATAATTTTATTTTTAACGATACCAGCCCAAATGTTCACTTTTTTATGATATTGAGTGTACGCCTCACACCTCCAGTGAGGATTTTCTCCATTGCTCCAATATCTAAAGTTCTGTTTGTTAACAGTTTCGTTTACATGAAACGTCGCTTCATCAGAAGAAACTATTTTGTTTATGAACTGGAAATCTGCGTTTATTTTGCCTATCAATTTACAGAACTCTTGTCTTCTCTCAGGATTATCCTCATTTAACTCCTGAACCTGAACTTTGCAAGGGTGGTATTTTTCACCAGACAATATTGCTGATTTAAAAGTTAACGGAAGAAATTAACGAAATAACCCCTGAGGTCATGCAAAAGATTGTACGAGAATTCCAAAATCGCCTGGGTTATTATCAAGAAGTGAATGGAGGTTTTTTTTGAACATTCAATTTAATTGAGAAGTACATTGGAATTATTATCTTCATTCTAAGTGAAGTTTAGACACATTATCAAAATTTTCTCAGTTATGGTTGCGCCAAATTCCAAAAACTATATATTGCTGAAGTGGGGACTAAAATCTCTCTCCAACAAGGTGCCACACGATCCCCTTTCTCATTTAAAATTTTCGAGGGGAGCTTATATTTCAAAGGGGGTGATAGAGGGGGATAATAATTTCATTCTATAAACTGTCAATACAAGAATGAACATCGATCTGTTTTAGGTTTTTGAACATAGTACATAATAGAGCTGAAATTAAATTTATTCTAAACCTATGGACCGTTTGTATATATATTATACATTTTGATAAAGTAGTCGAAACGTCAAATTTTCATCTGTCTTTCAATAATTATAAAAAAAACTAATTTTAACACAGAAGAGACCTAAAATCAAGACGATTTATTGAATTGAAGAAATCATTTTATATTTTTTCGGTTCAACTTTCCATTTCCTCGGTGAAATTCCATGGAGTAGGCAGATTTAAGCCTTGGAATCAACCTAAACAATGGGTGATTCATTGCGTGGAGTAGGCAGATTGCGACCATGGAATCGGATCACTTCTTACCAATGAACGAACAACCACGTTATTCCCACCCCTTTCTTGATAATAGCTTCAAAAATTCAACGATTTTCAGTCCGCGAACCTAGTTCTTTGTGCATTTCCTTATATAAATGTGTAAACAACAATTGTTTGAAAAAAAATGAGACTATCTGCATCAAACTGATCAATTATTTTCCCTTTTATTGAATAATAATCAAATATCACATTTTTGGATTCCCAAAGTATTGTAGCCAGAAAAACAATTTTCTTTTTTTGATAACGATATTTTTTCATTTATTTTCTAATAATACATTTCTATTTCATACAAATGAAAAAAAAAACTAATAAATTCGTGACATCTCCATAACACTTTCCAGTACTATTTCTACACATAACTAATGCCTTACAATGTCCGTTATTTCTAAGGATTTTTTTGCTTCTTGAGCAGTGATTTTGGTCCCTTAGTAATGAATACAACGTTTTCAATTTTTTCTTGTATTCATAAAATTTAAAGGATCTCTATTATATCTAGCAAAAACTTCTTTTTTGAATGCTTCAAAATGTTTTCTATTCAAATTGTTTTGGTGTTCCCGCCACGTTGGCCTGGATCGTTTCACTTGTAAACCCCAATGACAAGTAAAAATTGGAGATAGAACCAGAAATTCATAGCCGGCGACGTACATTTCATAAACCTGCAAAATATTGAAAAAATATATCGAATTTCAATTAATTATAATCGAACGAGCAGTATTAATATATTTGAATCACATTCGAAAATAAAATAAAATATACAGTGTACTTCAAAAAAAGGTGATGTTGTTTCTAGGATAAGAAGAAAACTGGAGAATAATTGGGGTTTGCTAATTAAGAAATTTTCGTAATTGCATCCCTATTCACGATAAACGGCGTTGAAGGGAAGAACGGTATAAACATTGTTTGAGATTTTATCGAAACTACTGCCGACATTTTAATGTTTTGAAAGGTTATATATCCCATTAATTTGTTTTTATAACATGCGTACTTTATAATTTTATATATTAATAATTAATAACTTTATCATTACTTTATTCGAGCATCGGTATTACCTACTTCATATTTTTCAAATCAAAATATTTCGATAACTGTATATGTTTTACCAAGAGTATATTTTTGATGTAAAATTGACTGATTTTATTTATTTGCAACTTTGATCAACAAATCTAACCTTAAAAAAATTATGTTAAACACTACTTGGTACGAATCATGTATAGTTCTTTCAATGTCAATTGCAGATTATAAAAACTTATATAAAAACCCTTGCCGACAAAGGCAATTGAATAATTATAAAATGGACGTCATTATACGCCGTTATTTAGACAGATCCACTTAATCGTAGTCCTACTTGGAAATCATTATTATACCTCGTTAACTTACTACAACTGAATATTAAATTATAAAACGTAAATAGACGAATAAAATGTACCTGCCTATAAGAGCGTTTGGTTTAAACAGGGTACCAGACGTGAACTGAGCACACAAACCCCATTTGTTTTTTTTTTTTTCTGAGAAACGAAATTTCTAAGCAAAAACCATAAAGGAACATGAATGATTTGTAAATAAATCAACAAAAAACAAATTTCAATTCCAAAGTATCTTTATAAATAATCATGGTAGTCAGAATCGTGTGAACTGAAGTCATCATTTGATGGAATTATAAGGGGTTAGGTAAAGAGGATGATACCACTCTGATACGCACTTGCCGGTCTACTGCTAGAACTTTCTTTACGATTTCTACAAACCTCTTTACTCAGTTCTGGTGACTGATTACATCTTCGTAATTCTGATTTTACTTTCACTCATATTAACTCTATATGGTTAAACATGCAATAGTAAGGAGGTAGTCTGAGTAGAGTATGACCCTGTTCTTTATAAACCTTGTCAGTATAATAAATTTTCTTTAGACCCTCAAAAACAGAAAGCAATTCTTTGTTTGTTGGCCTTTTTTTACGATCGCTGACTATTAACTTGGTATCTTAGGAGGAGTTGCCGAGAGTGGTAGGATGAGTTTTCCATTCCACTGGCTGTGGTGGAAGGACATAAGGGACTTTGGACCTACAGCACTTTTGCTAAAAAAATATTGGCCTAATCACCACCATAATCCAACAAAATACAAAAAAAACTTTTGCGTCATACAGACGTCACACGAAAGAAAACTGAATTCAAAAAACCTGCCATAAGGGAAAGGTGCCCAAAAATTCATGAGGATTTTAATAGCTGAGTGATTTTCTTTTCCTTTTTCGACGGATGTCTCTGTTGACATAGACGTTACTAAGTTACTAGTTATATTAAAAATAAAAGGGATTAATTTTTTCAAACAGAATACTTTAAATTTCTCGCATTTTGTGAGTTGTATTTGTAAGTGAATAAAATAATCGTACTGGTCAATTTTGTGGATTTTTTGACATTTCCTCAAATAATGTTTGGCTACATTTGCACTATTTTTTTAATTGTATAAGAAGCTATTCCAATATTCTCTGTAAGTTTACTTCAATTCTTTCTTAGTTTGTATTTTCATTTATTTTGTATTTTTTAATTTTTCATTGATTCTTTTGTTGGTACTCATTATAGTTCTTCTCAAATTTTTTTACATTTTGACGTATTTTAGGTCCAAAGATGGTCAAAAACTAAGATTTTTAATACTTTATCTGTTTTCAATGTAGCGTGTGTTCCGAAAATTTATTGACCTACAGAGCTCTGATTCAGCCTACTTTATTACAAAATTCATGTTCTTTAAAAGAAACTAGTATAACTTTCGAAGAAAAATTTATAAAAATTCCTCCACAACTTTTTGAGTAGAAGATGAAACACTATTAGCATCATTACCTGACTATTTCTTGTATATCCGTAACCTATGAATCTCTCGTCATGTGGTGGGACTATATCGGGTGCGATATAAAAAGGTTCATAAAGGAATTCGAAATTTGTAACTGGATGACTAATATGTACATCATTAGTTTCGTCTTTAGTACTTTGCCACCTGTAACGAAAACAAAAAATAATCAACTCAATAAAAACCTACAAATAAGTCTATTAGGTTTGTTAGAATCTTCAAAAATCATAGTGTCAGTCAATAGTTAAACGTATGACGTTTTTCACTTCATTATACAAATTAATGCCAAGAGATTTTTGTAAAATTATTTTCCTAAATTAAATATATAAAGTATCGTGTGTACAAGAAAGGTTCAAATATAAACGAAACAAACGTTCTGACATATTTATTTATTATCAAATATATTTACAGAAATTTACAGTTTTTCTAAATATTTTTTGCCATTTCTCCGGAAGTTTTCCTTGGACAACTCGGACAGCCTTATGCGCACAACCTGTTGTTGTGTTGCGAATTGAGGACTCAAAATGAAACTGTCCAAGAGTTTTTTTTTAAATAACAACATTTTCATCTTTATCAAATAAGTAGATTTATCAAATCAGTTCTCACCTAAGAAATTAAAGTAACTCTTTGGAAAATAGATAAATTAGAAAAGGGATTCTACAGAATTAAGAAATGATGTTAGGTCTATTTTATCACTGGAGTTAGTGCATAATTTCGAACATCGGGTCACTTGTAAATATAATGAATGTTTTAACATTGAAAAAACTAACAAACTGTAAATTCGTCAGTTATGGAAAATTACACTAACTTAGATAAGTGAAAAGACTTCTGTGTAGAGGTTCAAGTTTTAGCTACCTATTAGTTATGAAGAATTT
The DNA here is from genome assembly GCF_026250575.1 of Diorhabda carinulata. NCBI lineage: Eukaryota > Metazoa > Arthropoda > Insecta > Coleoptera > Chrysomelidae > Diorhabda > Diorhabda carinulata. Next base: position 27,774,681 of record NC_079465.1, on the reverse strand, counting down.
TCTTTAACAACACTCATTAAAGACCTAAAATATTATATATCTTAGGTAAGTTCCAATGAAGGCGATTAATCTGACCTTAGATCTAGAACTATTAATATACACGGGATGGTCAACTCTAACCGTTGATTTATAGAGTAAACAAAACAATTATGTCAGACACTCATATACATTCTCTACTAACCTTGTAAAATTTGTTGCATATTGATTATAAATAAAAACTTTATGATGAAATGGTCTAGCCAATCCCTTATTCGCCATCCTTACTAAATCAGTCTTGTTGTGAGGAAACGCCACTCTCTCATCAATTTCATATGTTGGCACAACATAAGCACATTTCTTCTCTCCCTCTTTGCATTCAGCTTCCCCTAGAAAAACGTCCAAACTCTCCGCCATATTGCTACTAGGAATAATATCCACGTCAGTTAAAAAAACAAAACCAGCTTGACAGTTTTTTCTAGCTAAATTCCTCAAGTGGTTTTGAGGATAAGGTAACTTCGCTCTCCACTGATTAGAACCCTTCTTCAAGTTCTTGGTTAGGTGTTGTAGTACTTCTACTGGACTATCACATTTAACTTCTCTTAATCTATCTTCGTCTATTGTATACTTCTTCGGCCGCCTTTCCTTCGTTAGAGCTAAATGGAAACTGACTTTATCGTTGATTTTTTCGTTACATTTTTTCAAGTATAAGATGTAGAATAGTAGAGCGTTTAATTCTTCTTCGCTAGCTGCGAAAGTCGCCAAAGATATAGGACCGTTCCAATTGTTGGCGACTTCTATTAGAGACGGGAGTTTATCTAGTGAGCCTTGTGTAGCTAAGCAAGTTTTGAATAGTTCATTCAAGACAACATATCTGTAAAAATAAACAAACTGGTAAAATTTTGAATGGGGAAACAGGAAAAAGCGTCAAATTGATAATAAATTTGTTAAATATGTGGATCTGATTGTTTCCACAATAGGGAGTATAAAACTGTTAACCATTGAATGCATATAAAACGGGGAGTAAGACAGGGTTGCATATTATCATCTATACTTTTTAATATATATTCGGAAATAATTATCCAGGAAGCACCAACAGAAGAGGAAGCGGGGATTGGAGAAAATGGAGTCAATAACATAAGATTTGCTGACAACACTGTCTTTATAGCGTAGAATATAGAAGACCTTCAAAGAATTACAGAAAAGGTAAAAAGAGTCAGCGAGCAGCGAGTACACATGAATTTAAATTTAAATTTAATGCAAGATCAGAATGCACAGTTACAAATTGGAAATAGTCCGGGGAAGTAAGATCAAAAAATCTATCAATGAGAAAAATAAAAAAAGGAGGGGTCACAAATTTTTTTACGTAGGTGCACCGCCTTCCTAAATTTCTGACCAAATCACGTGAAAGCTCGAAACACAGCTTGCAAGCACATTTGAAAGCACTAAAACTCGATGGTATTTTTGCTAATAACTTTTTCTGACGTACTCGCACAAAAAAAAATCGTAGGGATCAAATTCATATGAAATTTTATGCCCTACACGATGACGGGAGTCGATTTGTGAAATGAAAAATTTTCGACTTCAAATTTTCCAAGAAATGAAAATGTTTTCGAAAGGTCATTTTTCAACTGGGGCCCGTACTGAAAATAGGCGTATCGAGATCAAAACATAGGGAAACATAGAATGTCTGCTATAGAAAATTTACGTTTTTCCAGATTCAGAAAATTCAAAATGGCGGTCGCAAAAATCATGCGTCTTTTTGGAAACATAAACGATATCAAAAAATAAAGTTAAATATTTTACTTAAATTTGAAAAAGTTGAAAAAAAATTTTTTTAAATACGATAATTAGAAGCCGAGATATAAAAGCTCAAAGTTCGCTTCATACTGTGTCCGTACTATCGAAAATTTTTAAATTGTGATTATTGCACTAGTTTGTTACACCTTTGTACTGATTAAATACAGATTTGAAAGAACGTTGTGTCACTGGCTGCATTAAAAAAAAATCAGTAATCTCACCGCGATCGACCGAATCTGATTGCGACGTAGACGCAGAATTAGTTTGTTCGGCAATAAACTATTCTACAAGCTATCCTCTAGTATATATCGTTGCTAAGGATGTAGATGTTAGCTTTGGAAAAAGACAATATTACATAAAACAGAGTGCGGAAACGATTAACATCCAGCTACTTCACGTTGGTTGATCTGCTTCTGCTTCACGCTATTGCTTGAACCGCTCCGCCCATTCAATAACGATGATTTTAAACATACACTTGTCTTCACACAGCAACAATAATTTACGAAGTACTCCAGAGGGTTTTTCATGAGATTTCACTTAGAATAGTTGCTTGTAATATAACTCATACATTTTCACACACAAAACAAGAACCAAATGTATTATAGACTTAATAGTTGAAATTAAATTGTAAAAAAAGCTTCTTTGATAGCCAGACGTGAATTAATGGTTACCAATTCCCGGTAGACTTCATATAAAAAAAATAATTAACTTACTTATCACCTACTACAATGTTGTCAAACAGTTTGTATTTATGCTGGTCGTCCCAACGGCCTAACTCTAGGTCCAACGTTGAAAAAGGATCATCCTGGTTGTATTGAGTATTTTTGTTGCATTTCTGATAGACTAAATGTGGAATTTTTTGTATAGTAATACGTTGTTGCTTTGGACATTCTTGGGTGTACATAAGTTTCACTGTCAGCATAACGTTGTAGACTGTTAAGCAAATCAAAGCAGCTATGCTTATGTTCCAAGGACGACATCTTCCCTAGAATGAACGAATATCAATTACTATTTATCAATATAAAATCTACAGATGAATTGTATTCATTTCTATTTGTTAAGTTTATTTCATATAAGTTTCATCTGATATATAATTTTGAGCACAACCAGCTGTGTACCCAACTACGGAATATTTTTGTACTTTACAAGTTTATGTTTTGATAGTGATACCGAAAAAAAAGGAACCAGTTGTGAAGAAGTAACATAAAATTTTGAAATTAACACTCAATAACTCAATCATCCATGATATCAATAAAAGCAACAAACATAAAATACAGTCCATAAACAAAATCTACTTACAAATCACTTTTTATGTATAATGTACATATAAAATACATTCATTTCTATTCTTCCTTATATTTTTATAGTCGAAAAAATCAGAATACTAAAAATACAAAAAAAATTGGGATCTTCCTTACTTCAGTTTCAGAAAATTTTTAATTTGGGTATGAAGAAAGTTGATGCAAAGTTTTATCTTCGAGCTTTGATTGACAATTAGAAATAAGATCGAACTAAAACATTTTATTCTAATAGAACAACTCCAAATCAAACCTATGGGTATGATACAGAATCAAAGCAACAGTCAATTAAACACGCCATCATCCATCCGTTCGAAAAAATATCATCAAGTCAAATTAAACATAAAAACAATTTTGAATCGTTTTTTTATGCGTAGTTAATCCAGAGTTTTAGGAGAAACAGAAGAAATCTAAAATTAAGAACATTCAGAATCATATCAAAAAGTCCAAGGAACAAAAAAATTAAGGAATTTATTATTTTACTAATATTACATTAGCTATATTACATTTGTGAAATACTGAAATGGAAAAACTGGTGGAAGAGAAGAAACAATTATATTGAGAGATTGTTGAACACAAAGAATGAAGATCATCAAAAATATGAAGACAAGAAGAGAGAAACAAGAAGCAAGATTATCGAAAGAAAAAAAAATGGAACAGAAAATGTCAAGAAATTATAGCATACATTGGAAAGTGTAAATGCAGTGAAACATTCCTCATTAAAATCAAGAGTAATACCCGAGCATGGTAGGGTTCAGCATTATAGTACACTTCCGACCGAGGGTAGACCTGAATTTAGTCAACCAAAACATACAAAGATAGCCGTAGATTCAACAATAGTAATAAAAACAGCCAAGCAACTAAAAAATAGAAGAGCCGCGGTTCCAGGAGGGATAAATGCTAATATAAAATGAACAAAAAACTCGTAGAATCATTATACATTCACAAAAATATTAAGAAATGTGATTCAGTAGAAATACACTAATTACATACAACGTGGTCTCTTTAAAGCAGTTAATAGAAAAAAAAACAGAAAATATTAGACCACATAACATACTCTTACAAAAGTCAACAAGAGCTCATATAAAAATACGAAGTCTGCAGTAAAAATCAGGAATAAAGTATCGGAATCATTCACAGTCAACAAAGGCCTGAGATAAGGATACTGCATCTCACAAATACTTTTCAAAAAACATATTTTAGAAGCTGTTATAACCTGAAAGAAGAAATGCAAAGAAAGAGGGGTCCAAAACGACCGAAAAAATGAAAAAATTATAACGAGATGTGAGAACCATAAATATCGAGGAGTTATTTTCGACAAAAATGGGACAGATGATATGTAAATGAAATGTAGAATGAACAGAGCATAGAGAGAGAACAGAGCATAACAATAACTAAATCTATGTGGAATATTGTGAAATTGCTGAAATCAGGGCCGGATTAAGCTGGGGGCTTGGGGGGGCTATAGCCCCGGGCCCCAGGTCCAAGAGGGCCCCATCATTTGGAAATCTTTCTGTATTTTTGATGTGTTGATAACACAAATCTAACGTATTGATATTATTTTGTAAATTTTTCCGGGTTTTCGAATTCCTTAAGGGGGCCCCGTCATTATTTTAGCCCCGGGCCTTATAAATCTTAATCCGGCCCTGACTGAAATAATGAAAGCTGAAGATCTACATAGTAATAATTAGGAGTACGTTTATATATGAATCGGAAACGTGGTGAAAGAATAACTAAAGAAAAAAATACAAGCCACACAAGTGGACGCACTAAGTAGAGCAAATAGAACGTCAAGGTTGGATCGAGTCAGAAACGACGGAGGAAAGATTGTCAAAAAAATAATGAAGTGGATCCTACAGGAGAACAGAAAGAGAGTTAAACCAAGATTATCATATATGCATGGAATAAGATCAGTGAGTGTAAGAAATCTAAACGATGAGGCATTTATAGTGATGCATTCATTTTGATTTTTCTTAATCTTCCAGGAGAATTTTCGTCAAAAACATCATGGCAGTATTGTCCCAATGGAAACACAATTATAAGTAAAATTGAAAATAACTTACTTGTATTATCTTGACGATTGAATACATTATTACATATAAGAAAAGATCATTCTTTTAATAACATTTGGAACCTTATAATTTCAAAATTTATCGATACACGTTATCAGCTCTTATCACACTATGAGATAATCATTAAGATATATACAATAGATATAAAGATATATACAATATACATCGATATAAAGTAATGAGTAATGTTTCCGTCATTTCAACAATTTAGTTATGAATTTTCCAAATCCATCCTTATACAAGTTGACGAACAAATTCTAAATTTTATTTTATGTCCAAATTGTATATACAAATTTCAATGGAAACAATGATGGAACTTTTTCATCATTTTTTTTCAATTCTATATTTACTAGGTCATGAATTCAAAACACGAGAACACGAGATTAAGGGATGTAATCATCAAGTACAGATCCAAACTATGTTGTATGACGGTCAAAGTACAATAAGGAGCAATTCTCTCCCTGATGCTATCCAACATCTAGAGGGACCGCAACGCAACACTCAACCGGTATGGGAACGGAATAAGAGAGCTATGAAACGAATCGCATCTGTGTATAACGTGAAAGAACAATATCAACGCGGAGAATACCCAAACAGTAAAAAAGACAGCAGATAACACCGTGGAGAAATCACCCGGAACATCGAATCCGAATACATAGAAGTCATACTGGATCAAAACTACGTCTACTACCTAAGCAAAGAAAGAACCTAGCAGAAATTGTTGACCAAGCTCCAATTTATCAGAAATATTCTTATTCTTATCATGCTTTGAGAATATATAACATAAAGGTGAAGATAAGGCTGCACGCTCGCTAGGTTTACAAACATTTCAAACATCGCTTAGAGAGATCAAAGAGATTTGAAATATACGTTACAATGTGTCCTATTTCCTACTCTTAAGAGACACTAAAAGTTTAACCAAAAAAAATTACATTTCTAGTCAGCATTGATCAAACAATAAATTTATGACAAGTAATCGAAATTAATACCTATGAAAACACAATTTTTATATATTATTAGAAATAATTGAAAACATTGCACTACTAAAATATTTATTGAATCAATACAAATGAACAGATGCTATTTGAAAGCACCACATAATATAGTGATAGTCTAATTAAATTTTATTCGTTATAAAAAACGTTTAACATAACTATTTACTGACAAAAAACACGTACCTGAACCATTTGGTCTCTTCCAAAACTACAAACTTTTTTCTACATAATCTATCCAAACATTTCAATTTAACTTTGTTATTTTTTTGTCTACTAACTTGTTTTCGACACAAAATATTTAATTTCGCAGACGCTACAACAAAAAACAGGCTACTGATTATGTGATATGGAAGTAACAACAGAAATATATTTTACACTGTTGCCGATAATTATCAGTTGAGTTTCTTATCGCCAGCAACTTGCTTTAGGAAAATCATTATCTTGATTCAACACATGAAATTATTTAAGATCATGAAAAATATTAATTGTTATAACTTTTAACATTTGAAACTAGTCTATTGTTTCCTTTTATGATATTTATTATATACTAAACATGATTTGTCTCACTTCATATATACTATTTCGTCAATTTATAATCTTGTTTATTTGCTCCTCTTTATATGAAGATAGAACTCAATTTTTGAGTTTATTTAATTGTAAAAAAAGTTTCATAATATCTAAATTCGTTTCTTACAATTCGGCAACGCGGCAAAACAAGAGAAATGTGCGCAGCTTCAAAGAAAACGTGCCAGCATCGATTTTCCTGTATTGTTCTGCTAATCCAAGGGGAACTCTTTAAATATGTAGGGTTTACCTGGAATGTTGTCAGTTGTTTTTACTCTTATCAAATTCCTTTGGGATTATTTTTATCAAGAGGGACCTCACGCCCATATATGTCTCTCATTTTTGATATAGGTATATTTATTCTATATATAGATTGTTTTTTACAGTATGTATCGCTAATTATCAATCTAACGAACTTATTGGATAGAAAAAATATAAGATAAATAGTTTTGTTACAATCATATGATTAAGGTCGGGTAATTGCGGTACGAAAATATTTCTTCCCATTTCTCAACACTTTCCATTATCCACAATAACATTCTGACCATCATCGTTTTTGAAGACATATGGAAGATAAATATTAAGAGCTTAACATGCCAAATCTAGATCTGCTTCCTATTTTTTGCTATCACGTATAACTTATAACTATCTATTAATTATTTTATCAATAATTCAAAATTTTCTATTTTCCTTGAAGCATAAATGCTCTGAAGCTGAAGGAAAAAAACCGATAAGTTGATAGTATGGTTTATTGACAAAAAATTATTACAATTTGTGAACAAAAGCTTGTAAAAACTGAAAAACAAACATAAAAATAAGTAAGTAAATATACAAATACAATAAAATTATAAAATTTTAATATACAGTTACAATGAAACGTTAATGAAAGTTGTAAGGTGATTTAAAGTGCAATCGGGCAGACTCGAAAACATTTACGGGCATAAAAAAGAAACTGTGTAAGTTAGCATTAGCAACAAAGAGAGATACGAAAGCGGATCATGAGAAGAAGTTATAGAATTTGATAAAAGTAATTATTGAGGTAGAGATCATGCTCGATGAAGAAGCCTTATCTCTTAGATCAGGGATGGGGAAACTACGGCCTGCGGGCCGTCTTCGGCCCGCACAGCGTTGAAATCCGGCCCGCGACCGATCAAACAAAAATCAAGTACAGCTTTCTTATTATCAGAAATTACATTATTACCAATTGGCAACAATGGCAGTGCACGTTGCACATAAAACAACATGTGCGAGCGCGGACGGGGATATGAGAGAAAACCGAAAATGAAGCTCGAGTAGGTGCGTCTGTCGTCGAACGCGCTACCCATTTGAAGCAACTATTTCTGAACACCAGCAAATTGAAATTTTATAAGTCTATATCTAGGACACAATACCCAAATATAGTTGCCCACGCCCAGAAAATAATGGCTATGTTTGGTACAAGCTATTTGTGTGGACAAATGTTTTCAATAATGAAATTAAGCAAAAATTGTCTTCGTAATAGGCTCCTTTTTTCATTGTTAACAATTCAGCTTCACAAATGGAACCGGCTTATGATGAAGTCATGCAGAAACAAAAACAGTTCCACATGTCATATGTTCCAGCGCTTCTCAACCTTTTACTTCGCGGCTAACTTGAGCTCAATTAATTGCAATTGAAAATGAATTATAAAAAAGAAAATAGGGTCAGGAGAAGAATTAAGCCCGAAAAAGAAAGAAAAGATGCGGTTACCAGTTTTCACCCCACACTCAGAAATATGTTTAAAGAAAATTTGTCTAGAAACTAGATTTGCCCAAGTTAACATCTCCAATGAAAGCAAAGCGTCTGAAGTGGGCCAAACCATGAGAATTACAAAGATGTGAACTTCTGGAGATCGATGAAATATTGTAATTGAATGAAAAATTAATACATTATTATCATTTAGAGTTTAATGAAGCAAAAAAACATGGAAGTTTATATATTTTTCTATATTTAGTGACGGATGTGACTTCAGTGACGGAAGCACATCCGAAATTTGACAAAGTAAAGCTCTGTATGTACGATCAATACAAAAAAGTATTATAATATATTGATTTTGCAGCTCGGGAATAGTTCCCAAATGCAGAACCATCCACTTTCATGCAAGTTGGAGTTCCCTGCTACATTGCTTGGTCTGTTCGGCAGAAGAAAATATCACTATGTTGGATTGACAGGGTAATAGCCTCGATATGAACTCATATCTGGTGGGAGCTGATTAAAAGAGAAGAGAAAAACCATTGAAAGTTTGTGTCTGCAGACGTCAGGTCTAACTTCCCAGCCTCATGAGATAACAATTATTCAAAGTGATGTAGCTAGATATGTACAGGAGGAAGAGACTTGAATATCTACACGAAACCACAAAAAGATGCACAAGAGTTTTATTGGCCACTAGAATGGGATGTTAACAACTATAACATTTGTAACACTATAACTTTTACCACATTTTTATTGTTTTCGAAGTGCACCTGTTGGATGTGTGGCTGTTTTTATCTCAGAAAAGCTTTTTAAACAGGTATATTATTTTATTATTTAGACTGAAATTTTCAATAAAACTTTCTATTGTTTATAAAACAACAAAACTATTTCGTATTCTGGCTTGGTTATTCACCTCTATTGACGTTTGCAATAAAATTTATTCCAACATATATCTAGGTTTGTCTATAACAGTTTCCTATATAGTTAATTATTCTAAAACCACTTTTCTCTAGAAGAGGGCGCGAGAATGACATGAATATTCTATGAACATTCTATATACTTGTCAATTGCATTAATTGCTTCGTTTAGATTTAACTAAAAGCTACTGATATTTTTTTTTGGACAGATTTTACCGCTATTGAAGTAATTTCAAATGTAGAGGGTGGGATATAAAGTATTATGAATAATGCACAATCAAATTATGAGTTAAAAACTTCGAATCCACTAGCAGGTTTATAAATAAAAGAGACAAACGGTGCTTCTCTAGAGCAGGAGAAGCGAAGATAACGTGGCGCAAGTTAAAAAGTCTGTCCAGGACGATGTAAGGTTGTCTAAGCGCAAGCTTATAGAAGCTTTGACGATACATGGAAACCAAAGTGGAATGTGAATGAGGAAGAGAAGAGACAAGACATAATCACCTTGTTATTATAATAAACTTATACAGAAATAATAAATTTATAATTATAATCACACACTTTCAACTCAAAGAGATAACAAAGAAATAACAAGAAATGTCAAAAGTAGACAAAAAAAGTATTTGGAAAGAAGTAAAATATGTTAGAAGCTGAGGCATTTCAAAAAGCGCGGTACATCGCATATTAACTGAGAATTTTAATATGCTTGAGTCGAGTGCCACGTTTGCTCATAATGGAACAAAAACAGCGCCGTGAAGATGTTTCCATCGAGTGTCATTGATGAAACATGGGTCGATCACTTCATATCCGAAACAAAAAAAAATCAAAACAATGGACTGAAAAAAGATAACCGACTCCAAAGAAGGCAAGACCATTCCATCCTCAGACAAGGTCATGGCATCAGTTTCTAGGAATGCGCGTTAGATAATTTTCATTGACTATTTTGAAAAGGAAAAACTATCAACGGCGAGTATTATTCGTAACGTTTGAGCGAAAAAATCGAGAAAAAACGACTTCATTTGGCTAAGAAGAAGAAGAAGAAGTGTTGTCTCATCAAGAGAATGCACCAGATCACACATCGGTTATTGCGATTGTGAGAAAAAATTGACGTGGGAGACCGTAAAAGACGCAATTAAAAAGAAAAAATGAATATGAAAGAAATACCTAACAATCAAAGCACAATCAGACTACAGAGAAAGACTACCGCCAACTCTGTCAGGCCAGATACTTCTGTGACCATCCTAGTACTAAATATCTATATTTAATAATTTCGGGAAAATAATTTCGTTGATGAATATAAATTTGTAACTTGCTACAAATTGTTATTTATAATTACTCATTCATTAACATTTAGTTAATGACCCCGACTAAATAACTGCCTTCAATTAGTTAGCTGTTAATATGTTGAATTTTGTGCTTTTTTCCATTCATTATCTGTTATAATAAACGTCAGAGTGAAAAAGTTCCAATTAGTTGATTATCTGATTCATAAACCGCACCTCTTGCGTGTATTTCTTACTAGTAATTTTTGATCAAATAACAATGCTAAAACTATCAGTTAAAAGACTCATTTGCAATAACCAATATAATGCCCGGACTGAGACCATTTGGGTTAGGATTTTAAATGCAAATATCTCAGCTTCTATTTGTTTTCTAATTTAGTGACTGATATGAAAGCAAATTTGTGTACATTAGTATCAATTTTGGATGAAAATAAATTTCTAAAATATATTGACCTTACAAAAGCGCTGTATGGAAACCCATCTATTGCAGTAATTGCGTCCTCTTTTTCTCTTTTCCATTTCTCTAGCTTGCAAAATCCTTTTTGTCGGTTTATTGTTTTCCATTCTATAAAGGTGTCTAAACCGTCTAAGCAGTGAGTTTCCAATTGTTTTAATCGCAGGTTCTACATCAGTGGCGTAGCGTACTTTGGAGGAGCCCTGTATCAAAATTAGTTGGAGGGCTCAAATGAGGGGTGAAATTAAAATTCATACATATTTATTGATTGTAAGTTATCGCTTCCTCCTATAAATTGAGTCAGCCAAGCAATTCAAATTGAATTTATTGGATCATCCAGAGCTGAAGGCGATTTCAGTTTTTCTAATATTTCTGCCTCTATAGACAATAGTGACAAGTCTGATAGCCGTTCCTACCCCATCGAAGTCCTTAGGTAATTTTTTATCAGTTTTAATTTTGATAAACTTCTTTCAGCTGTTGCGGTCATAACTGGAAGTGCCAGAATAGAAAGCATGCTGTTATTACCTCTGGAAAACTTGATTCAAGGCTATTGAATTTCATCAGCAATAATTCCATGAGTTCCTTAATGGATTGAATTTTTTGAATTTCAGATTTTAAGCATGTTTTCAGAGCAATTAATTGTTCATAAAGATTAACAGTTTTCCGGAAGCATTTATATCACTTCGTTTGAAGAAGATAGAAGTTTCTCCGGATGTAATACTTCGAACATATTACTCAGGTCACAAAGGCTCGTATTTGTAGAATCTGTTAGGTGGTTTAATATACAAAAGCTCATTACCTCAATCCATTCTTAATCTTAATCTGTTCCAAAATTCTTCTTTCTTTTTGGATCTTGCATCTTCATTTGAAAAGCTTGAATTATGTACTTGATAATTTTTTCTTTAGTTAAGAATAAAGTATCAATTGAAGATGTCTTTTGATTCATATAAGAACTTTTTTTGGAAAGAATAGAAAGAAATATTTTGCTCATTTCTACAGAATTATGTGATCTGTGATTTCTACCAAAATTCTGCAACAAGTTAACTATGAAAGTTATTCTGTGAAACGCAAATCTCTTCGCAAACAAGCAGAATGAAGCTTCCTCAATGAAGACGCAAAAAGAATAAATTGGCTGACAAATCGCGAAATCTCCGGAATTATTTATCGTCCTGATTCTAATTTCTGATGTAGAATCATCTAGTCTTATTTATGAAAAAGTGACATGAGAAGTAAACAATAAATTCTGTTTAAGACAATTTTTCTTAACAATTATATTTAAACCACAAACTCTATATATCTCTCTGGTCGGCCCCGTACAATAATAATTCTATTCTTATGTTTTTAACAGTGAAACTTACTACAAAATTGAGGTTATTCACCTTAACCAATCTAACGTCAACTTCACTATTCTCGTAACAGCATAATAAATAAAAATGTTATGTGCCCTTCACCAAGCCAGAAGAAGATTCATTATTCTTTGAAGCCGCACCTGCCCAGGTATACTGTAATCACACCATTTCATTCATGAAAGATCACGTTAAATGATGACGTAATATGGAATTACATCATGTATAAGTAGGTTAAATATGTTGTGACATTCACAAGGAAGCATTCATTTATTTTGTTTACTTTCAACAGTAGGTGTATGAGAAATCCACTCAGAGCAAAAAACATTTTATGAAAATTTGAATAAATAATTGTCAATTTGTTTAATTTCTTATTTCTTAGACCTTTCGATATATTAATACATCTAAATGTTCTTGATTTTAGGTCTCTTCTGTTTTGAAATGAATTTTTTTAATAATTTATGGATGCAAGATGAAATTTGACGCTTTCACTTTTCTTTAAGTCTTTATCAAAATATCATATTGACACTGACAATTTGGGTATTTATATTAATCAATAGATCATCTACATCGTGAACATCAAAATAAGAATAAAAAAGAAAATTAATTTTTCCTTGGTCCTTACATCTCAAATATGTAGCAGTACTCAATCAATCAAATTATTTGCATTTTTATTAGATTTTACATTTTTTATCATTTATAGCTTTTTCATTTTAATAAATGTGAAACATTTCTAAAAATTTTCTTTTTCGTGTATTAGATTCCCTTCCAAGAATCTTTATAATTAAATTTATGTTTTTTGATATTTAGAAAATACACTAAAAGGTCATCAATACGATAAAACAAAAATAAAACTGCGTTAAGGAACGATAAGAATTCAAAAATTCTTGGAACGGAATCTAATACACGAAAAAAAAGAATTTTTATAAATGGTTCATATTTATAAAAATGAGAAAACTATAAATGATAAAAAAGATCTAAATAATTTAACTAAAATTTCTAGCTCTATTTTGTAAAATCCAATAAAAATACAAATAATTTGATGGGTTAAATACTGCTATATATTTGAGATGAAACGACTAAGGAAAAATTGATTTTTCTTATTAGAACATTTACTTCTTTATTCTTATTTTGAATTTCATGATGTAGGTGATGTATTGATTAAAATAAATACGCAAATTGTCAATTTCAATATCATATTTTGATAAAGATTTGTAGAAAAGTCAAAATTTATCTTTATTAATATATATATACGGCCACCTAGTTTTTTGGCTTTAGAAAATCGAAAAATCATCCAATTTCGATAAATTTTTTTTAAAATCTTTATTTTTACGACGAATTTATGAAAAAAAATATGGGAAATATCTCACTCCTTAGCATAACTTTTTTACAAGGCATCAAACGCAGTTCATATATTTTTTTGGTTAATCTACACAAAAAACAAACATTTTGGAAAATAAATGGAAGATCAACTCATAGGTTACCCAACAGGATAATACACTGGCTTATTTAGCATTCATTGTTGGAAGGTTTCCAGCTACATTCAGCGTCAAACTGTTAGACCATGCACCTAAATCGTCGGATCTTGAGTCGTACAATTTTTATATATTTCCTAAAGTGAAATTTACAATAAAAAAAACAATGAAACAATGATGAAGCTATAAAATAGACAATCAGGAGTCTTGTAGAAGATAACAGAATAATACTACCAGTAATGATAAAGAAGAATCAGAATATTCGACGAATTAGTCTAGTTGGAGGTGCGATATCACCTCAATTGTCTTTAATAGTAAGTCAAAAGAATCAAAATAATAGCGTATGCTGACGATATAGCTGTATTGATTTCGGGTGTAGAGACTCACAAACAGTTGGTGACAACATGGAAAAGGTATTAAAACAGGTGACCATGTGGGCGGAAAATAACGGAATAGAAGTGCGTCTTCGAAAGAGTTTTTTGTTGAATAAAAAATATCAAACCAAAAAAAAATCTTAAACATTATTATCTAACACTAACTACTAACAGTAACGGAAATGAAAGCTTAAATTGGTCAAAATAAATATTTATTTGAACCTTATCCATCAATATTCCCATCCTATAATCTTGAGGTCGCTTTTTCATGGATCGCCTACGTTTCTGTGCTCGAAGCTATCCCATTCTTCAGTGAACGCCGTTTTGAGGTCTGATTTCCTGACTAGTGCAGGATTTATAGCTTGAGATTTTCTCTACGGGTACGCTCTGGCCAATCCATAGCGGCAATTTCGAAATCTAGTAAGTACTGCGGTATACAACCTACAGTATGTGGACGGGCAAAGTCCTGTATTAGGATGAAGTTTTCGTTGATGGAACTGGCATGATGCTCTAAAATTTCTTCTATTTATCGGTTAGCCGATAATCCCCCACTCTACCGCTAGTTTCAATGAGGTAAGGTAAGGATGTTCCTTTTGTTTGTTGGATAGTCTTGCACTGAATAAATACTATATGTAGCAAATCCGACCGGAAAAACCCACGAATTTCTACCGAGCTCTGAAAATGTTGAATATATGTCCCTTGGCACTCTTTACTTCATTTTACATGAAGTGGATTTGGACTGATTCAAAGCTTTAAAGGCTATGACTGAAGAAAGTTGAATATTCAACAGCCTTAGACAAGTCTTTCCTGAGTAAGGTGACGGCAAGTTAAGGAAGGCTATTTTTATTGGAGCTCTACTGGCCGATTTCATTTTATGACAAAGGTTACCACGCAAAAACTTGTTTGGTACTCATTTGTAAATGTTGTACGATCAGTTATTAGATAAACTTTTAGATACCCACGCTTGGCTGCCAAATATTATGAAAAATTATCATTTTTCTCCACATATTCAGTACTACGAGCGATAATATACAATCATAATGGATTCTGAAGAGGGAAAATACCACCCCCAGTATACTAAACAAATGAATTGTTTTACAAATAAATATTTGTGATTTGTTATATTTTAATTTAATTTGGTATACAGTAGATACAGTGTTTGATCTCTTTGGCCTCATATTTCTGAATAATTTTTGAGGAAATCATACCTTAATTCTCAGGTGCAACAAAAATTTACCACGCCAGCACTGTTCCTAAAATAAAGTCTGTTACACCACTGTTTAGTAACTTCTCACACGTTTAAAATTAACGTAAACACATTTTCCAATATGTATATCATTAAAGTAGTTAGTTTGAAATCATAATTTGAAATATTCATAATCAAATTATTTGAATTAAAATTTGAGTTTTTTCAACTTTATTGCCGCCTAAAATTCCGTTTCCATCAAATATAAATTAGTCACAAATTAATCGTCATTATTCAATATATTTTATGTGTATATCGTATATTTAATGGTGACCTACATTTTTATTAAGAAAATAATGAGCCAATTTCATGTTTTATATTTTATACGTCACTGGGATACTCTACGCATACGATTAGTCCAGTGAACAATGGTAAAAATATTATATCACCTCAGAATTCCATAAAGACGCATGGATTTGCGTGAAACTTTGGAATTACGTTATGTTAAAAAACATTTTTGGGATTGAAATAAAGATCGCATGATGTTTTAGGATACTATTTTCATGTTTTTCAACCCTAAGTTAATGTATTTCAATCCTTAAAAAGCAAACCCCCCTTTTAATAAAATTGAGAAAAAAGTATTATAGTACTTTATCTTACTAAATTTACAGTAAAAGTGTTCTTTTTATTGTATTCGAATCAAATGTTTTTTTATCACAAAGTTTTCACTCTTAAAAATCATTCATTATTGCAAAAAAGTTAAAAAAAATAAATTTATGTTCTCATTTATAGAATTAAACATATTACTTATATTGAATAAACATTTTTTGTAGTGCTTGATTTGAGCTAATTAGTCAATTATAAAATCATTTTGTAGGAGAATTTATGATCTATTAGGCTTAAAAGGTTTGGAATATATTTATTTTTAAAAAGGAAACGTTCAAATGGCTTTAAAACGGTACCAGTCACACGCTAATGTGAACTTTGAA
The DNA here is from genome assembly GCF_026250575.1 of Diorhabda carinulata. Classification (NCBI taxonomy): domain Eukaryota; kingdom Metazoa; phylum Arthropoda; class Insecta; order Coleoptera; family Chrysomelidae; genus Diorhabda; species Diorhabda carinulata. The sequence goes on along the minus strand of NC_079465.1, from coordinate 27,758,245 downwards.
AGCTTATATCTTGGTTAGGTTAGGTTAAGTTAAGGAAAGGAAAAAAAAATCATTAAAAAACTCAATTTTTCGTAATTTTATGGCAGTTTAAACATATCTTTTATATTTTCCAAGTTATTTTTAATGACATCTTTTTAAAAGAAATTTAAAAATGATTTCTCCATTGTAGCAATAACTTTTTTCAGAATCAATTTCTCTAAATCGTTCAAACTTCTCGATCCTATTATTTAAATTCAATAAAAGTTATTTGCAGAGTTATAACATCCCATTTCAATTAGGGCGGTAGTATCAAGGGTACAAAAGACATTTTTTTCCATGACATGAAATGGAGAGATTTTGTCGGGATTTTGTCTTATTTTTGTCATAATTCCCTAAGTTATTTATGAAAAATCGATAGGAATAGATTTTTTTGTAACAAAAACTCAAAATTTTTATCACAAATAAGACAGAAAATATTTTTAGAAAAAATTCAAAATATTAATTTGTACTTAAAATGCTTTTTTCTCTCTATTTCTACGGTGTTCAACATAAAAATTACTACCCCTAGTTGTGGTGGTATTCTCGCCCCGAGTAAAACCACATATTTCCATAGGGTAGACTTTGCTTATTGAGGTATTTTCAATCTACTTTTTAAATTTCAAGCAAATCGATGTGTCTCAATGGAAATCTGAGCTAAAAACCGTTGTTCACTGGACTAAATTTATTCTTGTAATTTCCAAATTTTCAGAGATTTCAAGCAACTACATTTGACCATTAGTATTTCATAAAGTGAAATTATAAATCATGGGGCTCATGATGGAGAAAAAATAAATTAAACTATACTGCATAAAATTATGATCATCCCCTATTTTACAGTTATTCGAGAAATTTCTATATTTCTTGGATTATTTTTGATTTCCTGCCTGTTTGCTTAAATGAAAAAGTTTCAGATCTTTGATAGTAATGATTCCATTCCATGTAGTGGCGTTCATAGACCATAGTAGTATTATGGGCAACCAAAGGGCCGTTGAGTACATAGACCTTCAGGTAGGCCCATAGTGCCCCACTTGACGTTTCCAAAGGTGCTTTGACTTGAACTCTTTGATGTCAATAAGCAAGCTGTGAGATTCACCCAAGTATTCAGACCCCACTCGTCCCAGCACTCACAGATGACGTGGTCTGTAGTTTATCATCCTTTATGCGCCAGCGTTACTCCGGATCGTCCGTAATACCCATGGTGTGAGGATGGTGTCTTAGATGATCCTGCTCGGCAACTTTTTTAGCTACACTAAGGATGGGATCTGGACCCACCGATCCCAGTCTAGCGAGTGACCGTTGGTTTTGTTGCCCGAGTGACCGGGAAACCAAACGAACTGAATCTTGCAGACGTCTCTCACCAGATTCTATAGGACTTCCTTACACACCAGCACTAGCCTAGTGCACACCTTTTCGACCTATGGCAGCTCTGCTAATTGTCAAGCTTGGAAGACGATAGCGTGTTCCCCAAGTGATCAAGATTCGCTTATTTTGTCTGCTCCGGCCAAGCTATTCCTCCTGGAGCCGTTGGTGTACCAGGTAGTTGTATTATTCAGTATTGCGGGCTTGGAGTCACCGATCCACAGCTCCCGCTCATTGATGTGTGCTTCCAAACCTTTATTGTTAACAGTTATGCCGTTGAATTGAAATATACAAATATACAGCACCACTATTATAAAACTACTTTTTGTTAAAGACAATTTGAATTAGTCAAAACATTCAGATTAAATGAAAAATCTTCTCATACTAAAAATGCATCGCCACTATTTTGTACTGCTGAAATTACTTGTATGAAGGGTTTCAAGACATATTGATTGGAAGGAACATGATAAAGTGGCCAGCCAGATATTCAAATTTAGGTTTTGAAGAATTGAAAATTCATACTTGGTAAACAATTTGAAAAAATATTTGAATAGGGTATTTTGGAGTATACTTCTTAAGAGGCGTATTGTGCTTGATACAAATCGAAAAATTACCAACTTTATGAACACATTGTGTGTATCTTACACTCCTATCGTTCCTAGGTAGTTACTATTTTCGTATTTCCTTACCAGAAGGAGAAGGAGACAATCTTATGTTGGTAATAGTTTATTCAAGGATAAGTAAATAATTCTAAGAAAAGCTATATAACAATGTGAGTAGAGGGAGAATTAGAAGATACTGAAAGCACTATACGTTTCGTAACCCTCCCATAAAATAACGTCTTATTGTTTGACTGTTACGAACAGTTCCGAACTGTCTATTCTGAGCTAGTTGAGCGTTGGAAGTTTTAGAATCCCGAACACTACTTGCAGTAAAAACAGTTGATAGTGGAAAATCGTCGAGTAGTGTCGTTCGCCGTCTCGTGGATTTTTGGTAATAGTCTCGGAAAAGTTTCGCTCATCGCGTTATAAAATAAAACAATCAATATTTGTACGTTAGGTTACATCGAAAACTGTTTGTTGTGTTTGTTTTTCGTCTATTGTATATTGGCTTTAAATCGACAAGGTGAGTAGTTTAATTTAATTGAATTTAATTTAGATTGTTTAACATAAATCTTAGATAACATCTCATTGTTTCGCATGTTTCAAACAGTTTGATCAAATTTTTAGAATCTGAAATCAATTAATCCAAACATGAACTATGAAACAAACTGAAATTATTTACAATTAATTATTGTATCATTTTTGGAATTTAGAATCAAATGAATCAAACATTAGTTGTAAAAAAATACTATAGTAAAAGCGAATATTGAAATTTTAATCCAGGATCTTCTGTAAATCCCTCGATTCATTTTTATAATGTATCTGTTTAATTTGAAATAATACAGAAAACTATGTTACCAATGGCATTACCATATAAAAAATTATAAAATAATTTTTCTAAAAAGTTTTGTATAACTTAAAATCCTAAATTTAATCAATTTTTTCACTAATCTAAAAGGGAAACAAAAGTACTATATCGAGTGTTGGGTGTGAAAAATAACGAGCTTGAAATACAAGGGTTATTTAATTGAGAATTTTCCAAATAGTAATTAGAGAGAATTTATCAGAAAATACGATATAATCGAAAGCCTAGATCTAGAGTGTTATATCACAAATATTTCAAATATTTCAAAATTATCCATCATTGCACATATTCCAAATAGTTTGATCAAATTTTTGAAATATAGAATCAAATAAATCATTAGTTATTATTAAAAATACGATATTCAAAGCGAGTATGGAAATTTGAATCCAGGAACTCAATTTTGTACTTTTGTACTTTACATGTACTTTACATTTGGCGTAAGGTAATAACTTCTACATTCTATACTCAATATAACAACAATTTTCATGTTTCCTGATACCTTAGGACATCCAGAATTATGAATATTTTCAACTTGAACAGTTCCTCTGAATTATTTCTCAATTGTACTAACTGTTGATTGGCTTATAGGTCTATCTCAGTACTTTGCTCAAAGCACACCTGATACCTGTTGCTGAGTTAGCTATTTTTATCTTTTTATTCTATAAAATTGAAACTTTTTTACTTTGGATTCTACATAATACAGTTATTTTACTTGAAATTTGATGTATCTGATGAACAGAGGGAAAATTCGATTTCTATCTATTAATAACAACTTGTTTATTTACGATTAATGATTGTATAGATTGTGGAATCTATAAGGTGATTAAAATAAAAAAAAGGTGATACCGTCTCTAGGATAGATAAGAAACTGAAAAATAATTTCGTAACGTCATTCGTTCTCAAGATAAAGGTCGTTGGAGAAAAAAATGTGTACAGTTAACCGTTGAAGAGAAAATTATTATTGAAAATTCTTAAAGGAGGTATTGAAACACAATAAAACATTTCTAATTGAGCTGCACACTGTCGAATATCGTGCTACTTACATAAGGAAAAATTGGCCTAAAACTTAACAAATAAAAACACAAAAAAAAATAACTGAATGTTCGAAGTGGGCACCATGCACTTCTACACACTTCTGGAGTCTACGGAAGATATTACTTTGAACTTAGAAGGTCATTCTAAGATTCTGCCTTATAGCGTCACAATGGAGCCCATCTCCACTTCCTAAACGAGGTAGAAAATAATCTTAATTTCACAAAATAGGTGGATTAGTCGGAGAGGTCCATTTGCATGGCCAGCACGTTCTCCTTAATTAAAAACAATGGATTCATTTTTTCGCTACCACTTGTAAACACAAGAAACGAAATGATCGATAGAATAAACCTCCATTGTGACGCAGAATTATCATATAGGAGACAGAAATAAAAGTATATCTTCACCTCGTTTCATCTCAAATAGAAATAGAAGTAAAAAAGGTAAAAAACCAGTTCCTATTAATAAAAATTTCTTTTTATTTATTGATACATTGAATTTCAACGAAAAAAATTTAATATAGTAAATTATGTAAAATTCAACGCAAAGTTTCAATTTTATAGGATTAAATTCTCTTCCAAGTTCAAAGAAATATCCTGCGTAAATTCCGGAAGTGTGTAGCGTCCCAAGGGAAGTTTATTTTATCGTGCATGAACCACATGTCTCTGCGAATGTTTAGAGAAATATCACATAATATGGGAGGGAAATCATTTTGGATAACTTTTAAGTGATATAAATAAACATTCAGGTTATTATCAAGAAAATATCGACATACTAGATTATTACCCACTATTCCTGCCCCCACATAAACACTAAATCGATTTTGATTCTAGCTATCTTAATTTTTCCACATTTTAATTTTTTCTTTTTTTTCGAGTTAAACATAGAATCCTTTTTTTCAAAAAATATCTTCGCTTTTGCTATACTTAGATTGTACAAGGTGTCCCTGTGAAAGTTACGGATTGTTAACCATTGGGCATGAACCGCCCCTGGCATTTCGGTGGTAGTGTAGAATTATTTATTCCGTCAAACACACTACATGGACATACGTAATCATATATCAAAGATTCCTAAAATTTATGAATGTAAATGTATATTTATGAAAATATAGTTGAATATAAGTTTTGATTTGGCATCTTTAAAGGCCTATAACTCACTTACGAATTTTTTGCATCAAGTCCCGATACACCCTGCATATAAAAGGCAATAATAACTACACATTGAATTGGAAATACTATTATGGGTATCAAATCTTTTCATTTTCCTGTTTCATTTGATAAAAAACAATCTTTACCGTCTTTCTTTGATTTTCACAAACATTTAATAAATTTCCTGACTCATCAAGTACAATATGAAATGAATTTTTATTTCTTATTTCGTTCAATCTATTCAAAAGATAACTTAGTGAGATATTAGCTTTCTGTAATTATGTTTCTTCTAAAATACCTTTAGATGTTTTTTTACCAAAAATTCTTGAAAGTAAAGGTCAACAACATCTTAATCTCTAAAATATGTTAATAATATAATCACATTAGTATTTTTATTAGAAAGTGAATTTAGTTGGTGTAAAAATTTTAATTGTTCCATGTAGGTTTGTTTCTTGAAAACCATCTAGTAGAAATTATTTTTGAAATGGGGTAATATTTTTTCTCGCATCAACTTTTTCTCACAAATTAACCATGTTATCAAATAATTATCAAACAAACTAGGTTTTATTAAATAATATTTATGTTAAGAACCGAGTATTCGGAGTAAAAGAACACATGTAAACATTGTAATTCGCTTAAACAAATATGTACTAAATCGATAACTTTGAAGCACGCATATTCCACAAAAAACATATACAGAGCATGACAAAATTATGCAACAAGTTTCTGATAGTGACCTTCAGTTATCCATTAAGGACTGAGTGTAATTTTGACGATTGAACTTTATAGTCCCATCTGAAAATATATTTTGTTTCATAAAAAACTACATTATAAGCTTGGTTATAAAAAGAGACCAGTTTAATACCTGACATATGAACAATAATATTTTGTCTACCCGTACCAAAAGCAGGATCACTTGTTTTTCTAACCACATGACATTTACTTACAGGATTCATGAGTGACAAAGATCAACGTCTTAATTTTCATAATCAGAACCAATGAGAGGCTCTTCAGGAACCTCTTAATAATCCTATCATTTCATTAGTTTTTCTTGCCTTTTTTCCATAATTGATAACCCAAATATGATGCTTGAAACGAACAATCATGGATTAATTAAAAAAAATCACTAAAATAATCATAAATTCAATATAAAACATTTACCTTCAATGATATCACACTAATTTGGTAAGGTAAGATATGGTATAGCCAAATGTATTTATGTTATTATGGACCCAATAATTGTTTTACAGTTTTATTACAATAAGAATTATACAATTGGGTGGTATCCCATCTTTCAGCGTAATGACTTTATTTATATTTACAATTCATCAACAATTTATGGAAATCGATTTTTTTAATTCTCTTCTTATATCCCTTCTTATATACCGGGTTAGTCACCTAAGATATTAAACTACAATAGCTTATTGTGAACAATTTTGAGAAGTATTAACAAGGTCACAAACTCAGGAATACCATGGCCTAAGTTTTAAGACATGGCAACACTGATGTGAATATGAGATTCGACATTGCCATCATTAAGTTTGATATTTTTAATGGTGAACTTCCTCAGAACCTAATACGAGTGCTATTTGAATTGACAAATCCTTCTCCATCACAACAATGCGAGTTCTCACACATCAGTTCAAACAGAAACGTTTTTAAACAGTCAAAACATCGAATTGATGGTTCATCCGCCGTACAGTCCTTGTTTGGCACCCAATGATTTCTTCTTATCACCGTAGAGCAAAAATAAATAGCGGGGTCAACGTTCTTCTATACCTGAAGAGGAGGTTGATGTATTCCAGTCACATTTTTTGGAGATACCTCAATCTGAATCGAAAAAACGCTTCGAAAATTGGTTCAAACTCATGCAAAAGTGTATTGATATTGATGGAGAATATTTTCAAAATTAATAAAGCCATTTCCAATTTGAATTTATTTGTCTGTCTCAAAACTCAAGTAGCAGACCTCGTATAATAAATATTTGTTTACTCCATAGAAATCCACCAACTATACCAATGCCTACTGTTGATATTACTAACTAATAATTACATCCCCAGGTCAAAATTGGTTTTATCACAACGTTCGCATATTATTAAAAAATCGGTACTTAAAATTAAAAATCAATCTATTTGAGGATTTGCGTGAAAAGTTTTTGAAGGTAATTAATTTGTTCGAAAATTGAAGCGCGCTCTGTATAATCTTATTTATTCATTGTTAATCTAGTTTTGATTAGAATAACTTTAACATTCCATTCCACTGTTTTGTGATTTAACTGTTGACATTGTAAAGAGAGAGCTGTTGTTTACTTGGTTGGTATATTAAGTAATGGGTATAAACATCCTTGTTGATATCTCATGGCTTAAGTACAATTAAATTTTATGTTAGTAATTTGATATTATTCATTTCATCATCTACTCTTATAGAATATTATTATTTACGTGACTCAAATTAAATTTGTGATGTTAGTCACCGGTTTGAGTAGGTTGATATAGGTACAGAATGACCAAACTCTAAAATGTTGACTCTTTCAATACTACTAGTCTGAGAAAGTAAAACACGAAAACAAGGTAAATAGATTAATAACAAATACAAATGAAAGGTTTGAGGTAATATCTAGAAAAATGACAAAAAAATCGATTAAAAGCGATGTGGACATAACGATTGATATCCGACAAGTACAAAAGCACGTCGTACATTGTAAAATTATTATTATTTTGCTAAACATATGATGGCTAAAATCACTAATCAGTGTGTACGAATTCAAATTATAATTTTCTTTGACAATTGAGAAAATTTACTATGGAGGATCTCCTGCAACACTTCCACCTCAGTAGAAGCAGTCTAGAGTTGGGGTACCATACCAAAAGCACGAAATAAGGACAACGCTATTTAAGCATATTCAAGTGGCACACTCATTTCAAACAACCGCCTATATGCCCCAAATTTTTTTTAAATGTGCATTATCCACTCTACTTTCAGCTGGTGCTCTCATAATTAACATTGATTTGAAATTTTTCCGGTAAATCTGGAAAAATTAAAAAATGACTTTTCTGCACAAATCGATTCCTCAAAAACCCCACCCTTATTTGCGCGAAATTTGGATATAATTTCCAGGAACACCTGACGTCCATTTTTGCCAGACGGCAGTTAACCAAAATGCCATGTTCGGAAAATATGGCTCCACAACGGGGGTCGGCTTGACATATCCAATCATGACATAGGTTATGTATTTCACTCCCAACGCTTATAATGTGGATTTTATCGCAAAACTTACGTAATTTCCTTCACTAGGAAGAGGAAGCTCAACTTGAAGCCAATCCAGCTAAACGGGCAAGTCATAATAATCACTAAAACCACAAAAAACTTGATGGTGTCCAGAAACTTCGTAGGAAGGAATTGCGGTTGTCATCCAAAGATCCTACTAGGATGTACACGGCAATTACGAGACCAATCATCACATATGGTGTACTAGAACTAGTTTGAATAGAACGAGAAATAATCTCTCGAAGGTACAAATGTCAACAGTTACACTAGAAGTGATTCTAAATCTTCCACCTCTCCACATAGTACTGAAAAACGTGGCAGAAAAAATATCACTTAGCATGTTAGGAGACGGAATCACTAAAGAAAAACTATCCCAAAATAATGAGCAAAGCTGGGAAACAGAAATGCCTTTAAATGATACGGACGGATCTAAAACAGCAGCCAGAACTGGAATAGGAGTATACGGGCCTAGAACTAAACCCTCTGAAACCTAGGAGACACACCAAGCATTTTTCAAAAATGTGTCCAGTTCAATCTTGATAGGATCTTTCGCAAACCGGAGATCATCATCCTATCCGATAGCCAAGCAGCCATTCCAGATTTAAGCCCCAATATCATAAAATCGAGCTAGGCAAGAAAAATAAAGTTACCTTAAAATAGAGTCCGGGACACACCGGAGTGCAGGGAAATGAAATAGCTGATAAGCTCTCTAAAATAGGAGCAGACAAGCCCTTCATGGGACCTGAACCCTTTTATGGTATCAGCTACAGAATAATAGAAAAAGAAATTGGAAAAGAAGATAGATACGAGCAAAACCAATTTTTTGGATAACTTTCAGGGGCAAAGAGCCTTCCGAGAAACTATAACCAGAGAAGATCCGTCGAATATATCAACCTAAGAACAATCTACGTATACTAACAGGACTCCTATGGGGGCTTTATCGCCTCCAAAGTAGTATTTTCTATAAAGAGTGGAATTAACAAATCAGCTGTAAATACAGGGTTCCCCAGCAAAAAAGAGGAACACAATAGATTCTTTGGGGCGCAGTGTATATGACACCTCAATATTTTTCTACATCTACATCTACTAAGAAAGAGATATAATTTTATGATCTTTTAACATACGATTAAATCTTACTTGGACAGTAATTATACTAAACTGTTAATTATTTTTCAATATTCGAAGATTTTTAAAAATTATTAATATTTTGATCTACTAATTTATTAGCTATTCGATTTGCTAATATGTCTATAGGTGAAGGGACCCATTAAAATAATGTTTTTTGGTTAATTGAAAGCATTCCATTTTTCATTAGTCTGATTATCAGATAATGGATTATATATTTTGAATGATTGATTGAGTGGAATTGCATAGTAGATTATTATATTGAAGTCGTTCAATTTGGAAGTAATAATAATAGTGATAGTAAATTGTAGATAGTATATTACAAAATATTTGTTTGTATTCTTTTAAAGTTTTCTCATTATCAGATTCTTTTGACCCATTCCGTTATTAGTATGTGAGTGATTCCGTAATTTCGAGATACCATTCAGTTACTTCCACACTTCAAATCTTGTTCAAATTGAAAGGAGTGAAATGGATCTATTTTTTCCTAATAATTTGATCAAAAAAGCTGCCTACTTCACCGATAGTTTATAAGTGAAGTAACTCATAGTTTTCACGTGAAAATAAATATTTTTTGCACAAATACATAGGGAAAAGTGTCCCAAAATGATATACTTACCTGTTTAAAACAATCGATATTTTCAAGTATAACTTTATTTTCGAAATTTTTTCACATGATATTAATAGAACCTTCATAAAGCACAAACTCTATTGAAAAAATTCCATTAAATAAGAATTTACAAGAACGAACCTGAAATGTTGGTTGCACCATGTTATTTTACACGTTGGGGTGTAAATAACCCACCAACAGTTTATTCTTTTTTATTTACTTGTTCTTAGTTTCTGTTTCTCAGTTTTTGAAAACATTTTAAAATAGTGAAAATGGGCTATTGCTTCAGGTGGTGGGGATATTCCTAAAAACATTTCTGCTTTGTCTTCTCCATCATTATCGATCTGAGGTGCAGAAACAACTTCTGGATAATTTTCTACTTCAACTTATTTGTCACCATGAAGATATTAGCTCTCGCACATATATTCCAGATTAAATATAATAGGATTTAATGACCTTTTCATCATTCTAACTATCAAGAACTCTTTCAGGTTTCGTTATCAATTTAAATATTCTCCTGTCGATATTTAATTAAAATTTAATTTCTATTCAACAATCAAAAGAATCTGGATTTTCTTACAGAATAAATCACATATAATTGCGTAAAAGTTCAGGTTATATTTTAACTAAACAAGTAGAGGTAGGTTAGTGCAAAATATATCAAATCATTTGGAATTTAACAAACCTATAAAATAAACGTGATCATCAAATTTAATTTCAAATCAATGCAGTTGTGTTTTATTGCAATTTTTAAATATAAACGTCTGGCTCTTTTAATTCAGAATTTATTACCAACAATAACGTTCCTAATCAATTTTACTAGCATTTTATTAACCCAATGAAAGTTAGAGTTAACAAGCCGTCGAAGTAGTTAATGAGGTCTCTAGAGAGTAAACAGATAATAATTATGATGGAGATATCTGATTCTGAATTAAGGTACACAAAGGCTTCATTAAAAAAAATAGTTGTACTGAAAAAATCTTAATTGTTGAAAGGAAGAACGAAGGACTATTATCGATTACATAGTTTTATAATATGTACAAGACTCAATAATTATCAAATACGTAGGTAATATTTTGAGATACAAGAAAATTACAAGTGTTTTTGGGAAAATGTTTTTATTTATGTTGAAAATTCAATTACCACCAAAATTTCCTCGTGATCCAGGACATCACCTATGCTTTTTTGCCATTGTTGTGAATCTTAAATCTACACACGGTTCTTCTGACGGTTTGGAGTATCGTAAAAAAGTTTGTAAGCTGCATCACCAGATAATATATTGGTGAGAAAACGATATGATATTTTCACATGCAGATGATCAAGTAAATATGTATTGTTGCGGATCCAAGACGAAGAGTTTTCTCAATCATTTGAAGGCGTATCTTGGATCTTATCACACGTTTCACTTTGTCAATCAGTAACTTAAGTACACGCCTTCATCATAGTCACCAAGCCATATCCGTCCTCTATTAAATTAGTTATAATCCATTAAGACGTATATATTTGCGTGAACTTCTGGAATTAAGTTCTATTCACTCTTCACTTCAAAATCTATTCTAGGGTAATATGTGCAAATTATTTTAAGGGATGAAAACTATCCCTTATTGTCATAATTCAATGAATTAAAAGTTAAAGCATTTAGAAACTTAAAAAATATTCGTAGGATTTAAATAAAGATCGCATGATATTTTAGAATACCATTTATGTTTTTCAAAACTTAGTCAATGCATTTCAACCCTTAAAAACCATCCCCATAATAATGATTATAGTACTCTATCTGACTTAATTTCTCACACTAATTGCAAAAAAATTGGAAAAAAAACATTTATGATCTTATTTACTGAACTAAAAATGTTACTTATGTTAAATCGATATTTTTGAAGTGCTTGATTTGTAAGTGGTTGTCCCTTAAAAACTACCCCTTATGTAGAAAAAAAAAACTTCAAAAATTATGAAAATTGTGGTTTGAAAAGAATATTGCAATATCATTTTTTCATGTATTTAATGTATTATATTGCATTTTATGTTACAAATCAATTTAAAAAAGCAACAAATCATTGTACAAAATAAATAAAAGTTAACAATCATAATTATTACTATCTGCATTTTCGTCTTTGTTCTCTTCTTCATTAGATATAGAAGCACTGTTCAAACAATAATTTTCGTTGCAAGTTTAATTTTTCGGCAGCCACATGATGCACCGCATCCTTTTTTGCAATTGCAAGAGTGCTTATGGCGCAGGACTTTTTTGCATTTTGTGTATGTTGCAATGAACCTTCAACTTTTGTCCACCCCCTATCAGTAGGATTAATACCTTGATTGCCAAACCAAAGTTGACCTTCATAGTAGCATCTATTAAAATGCTCAGTGCATCAACTGTTAGAACAAGGGATGACATGTAACAGCAATGTTTCAAGTAGTTGCCTTAATAAAAAACACAAAAGACATATCTTAATGTTTTGTCGCATTACTCTCTTCATATTTGTGCTGGGTGGTCGATGAAAAATCGATTTTGTAGGAAAAGCCTTTTTTAAAAGGAAAACGTTCCAAAACGATACCAGTCACACGCTACTTTTAATTTGGAGAGGTTAATTCTTAAGCTAGGACAAAAATAAGAAAAATATTGAAAAAACCTAACTTTTTGTTATTTACGAGATTCAACGTATCTTCCATATTTTGAAGTTATTTTTAATAAAAGGAAAATTTTTTAAAATTATTTTCGTTCAAACCTCCTAATCCTATTAAATGTATTCAATTGAAGTGATTCGCGAATTTATAACATTTTATTTTAATTAGGGTGGTAATATCACATTTTTGTCAAAGCTCCCTTATTTTATGTTTTACAAAGTCTTATCAGAATGGTTTTGCAAATTTTCAAAACATTTTTTTCGTAAAACTGACCGCTCCCACTCATTCAATATTCAATTTTTCAAAATCTTCGATTCACTAAGTTTAATAAATCAAAACTCGGTTTGCATTAGGTCTGTAACTATAAAAAAATTGTTATCATGTTTTTAAAAGGTTCATTTAACTTCTATACAGTTGTTTCAGCTTCCCTAGGATAGAAGCACCTGAAAATATACTGAGTGACCGTATATATAAAATTAAAAAAAATCCAGCACAGTCGAAAACAAAATTGTATTATATATATATATATTCCTTACAGGAATTGTGATGTTCACATAAGACATATATCGTTATATTTGTAAAACCGATCAAAAGTTCATTATGTGAAAATATCTGCCATAGAATTCCAATTATTTACATAGATATTAAAAGTATATAAAAGAAGAAATAAATTAGGATTTGAAAGAATCGAACTTGAAGTTTTTAGGAAATTATATCCCAATTGAAAAGAAAATTTGTAAGATGCCTTGACTATCAAGGATTTCTCAACTATCCACTATAATCGACGCTTCGTATTGAATGAATCGAAATGACTTTATCACAATTATTTTTCTACTTATCTTATTTTTTTTATACCTCTCAACCTAAGCGTGAATAGTTCCTTAAAACTAATAATTACAACAAATCAATATTATTTCTTCCTTGTGATAAAAAAGTTAACATATTTGTGGCTACACCTTGTTATCGATTTGTTTTTCATACTTCTGTTGCGTGCGGCCACATTTCGTAATAAATTTTATGGAAAAGATAAATTTTAAGTAGTTCGTATTAACATTTTTTTATTTTTATTTCCTGAATATGGGTGAAATTCACAACAAAGCGTTCGAATATTTTATGATAAACAGTTGAAAAGTATCAGGTTAGTTGACTTATTTAAAAAATAACCGCATACAGAGCGACAATGTAAAAACTTCCCTTTCGCCTTACAATTTTCCTATATATAACGTATCGAAAAAACTAATTTGAATTATTACTAATAACATTTGTGCTTCAACTAGAATCTTTACAGGGAAAGAGAAAAATTTATTATTCTTTGGTAATTAGATTCTCCAAAGTAGCACTATAAGTCATTGCTTGCACTGACATGTATAACAGTATAGATTTGTTTTTCAACAAAAATATTAAGAAAAGTTTTAATTGGTGAATATCAAGATAAATTTGATCGAAGAGCCCTATCGTAGTTGACCCAAAACTCATCTATATTTTGAAAAAAGCTCATATATTGACGGAAGAATTTTCAATTAAAAATTAGAGTATTTTTTAGATATTGAGTCAAAAAAAAGATAAAAAAGATTAATAATTCAAATCAAATAAATCATAGTGTGTGTTTGGGACATAAAAAGGCGAGCTCTCACCAACTTTCGTGAAAAAAAAATGTTCTTTGTGAAAGTTAAAAATAAAAATTCAATTTATGTTAATATAATCGTAAAAAACTCAAGCTTTGCTTGATTATACACTTTGTTTTATTCACATACATTCCTAATTATACAATTACTAATTATTGATTGTTTAAAACTATTACGACCAGAATTTTGGTACATATCAACCTTGTCCTCACGCTGAGTTCAACTCAGTTCATATTAGTCTTTCTGATCTTCAAGGTTAAATTGTAGTATTTGGGAAAAAAGTGCCTTGTAGCTGTTTCCACAGGCTTTCACATCTCCGAAGAAAGGAGTCCCGATAAATTGACATTCTGAGTGTCTGCAGGCGAACTCGGTGATTATAAGCCACGTTTGCTTGTCGAGTAGGTCTTCCAAATACATTTCTAGGTGGCTTTATGTTGGACAGCTCAGAAAAGCATCTGCTGTGGTAGTATCGGTAAAACAGCTGTCCAAGTTTTTGGTCATCTATAGGTCGCCTATAAGTCGAATTGCTTTGTATTAAGTATTTATACTTGGAAGCCGAGCTCCAAATGTGAAAACAATACTCCAAAGAAGGACGAATTTGGACCTTGTAAAGGATTAGAAGCTGTTATATACAGCTTTGTTGTCTTAAAGAGGACTCTAAGTTTTTGTGAAGCTTCCTTAGCTAATTCGGACACGTGACTAAACTAGGACCTAATGCTTCCAATCTACACACCCAGAAAGCGAATTTGTGTTGGGTCCATCTTTCTTCGAGTGCTATTTTATACCTTTATACCTTCTATTATCGACACCTAATCTTTCTATTTATCGTTATAGGAATCCTTCAGCCCGTGATAGTTGTCCTAATGCCTTACATTTCATTAAAGTTATTATACCCACATCATCATGATTTCCTATCTTTTTTTGTGAACACCCTCTAGATTTTGTTGCATATTGCAAAGAAAAGAACTTATTCCAATTGAAATATCTGATCATTGCTTACAGTTTTCACCAGAATTGTCAAACTTTCTAGTCAAGATTATTTCCATATATAGGGTTGATAAATTCGATAGACTACCAGTTGTCCTTTTTGAAAGGAATCTTTCAATTTTCTGTAGGAGTCGGTATATAGAGGGTTAAAAATGCCACCTTGATGATAGACCAGCCATTGATTATATCATGTTTCAAAATTTATATTAAATTTTACATGTCACAATTGTATAATGGAAACAACAACTTAATTCCAAATGTTTTGCATAATTTTTGTTTCATAGTTTCCATATAATTACAATAAAACTGCACTACTGTTCTATTTTGGGAAAGTACGTGTTATTATGATAATTTTTGTGGTATTCCTAACAATGATTAAGTACTAAAAATTCAGGTCACATGTCAATTTGATTATCATCAATTCGTAAACCAATTGCTTAATTGATGTTTTTGAAAAATTAATACTATTTACTTAAACGGTACTTAGGAAATTGGTCTAAATATACAGAGTGAGTTTTATGTATGGAACGGCTAAATTATCTCGAAAACGGCTTGTATGATTTTTACAAATTTTATCAATAATTTATATCTTAACCGAAATCCCATAAAAATATCCACTGTCAGTGAATTAGTAAAAGAGTATAACGAAACTGGTTCAGGAAAAGATTCATCCAAATCAGGGCACAGAACTTACTGACACTAGGCCTTGTTACGAGATTTGTATTAGCACATAAATTATTAAAGAATATTCAAATTGAACGAGTTTATTCAATCGTAGCCCCCTCAATGTACAATATTTATTATAACTTTCGTGGAGATCTGTAAATGTAGCTCCGAAACTATCACATCAAGGTATAAAGAAAATTACATGAAGAATTATCAGTATTCCTTAAGGATTTCTAATAATACAAAATGTATAGGGTGATTCATTTGAAATAACAAAGTTCATTATTTTTTCAAAAAAAGGGAAGATCTGACAATAACATAAATAACATAATAATGGTCGTATCGCAAGGCCCTTGCGCAACAAAAATTTATAAAAATCGTAGAAGCCGTTTCCGAGATAATTAAGGTGTTCCATACATTAAACTCACTCTGTATGTATTACAAATATTAGAACACTTTGTTTTTAAAATGAAAACTGTACATATCAACATTATGAATAAAAATGTTGGTCAAAATGAAAAAATAGATTAATAGATGGGTGATTCCATTATAACTGTGATATTCAATGTCCTGTATTGTTTTTTTGTACTAGTCATTAATTAATAATCAATTAATAAAAATTTTGTGTTAATTGAATAATTCTTAAGATATTTAAACATTATTTTTATACAATATAACTTGCCACTTAAAAAAAACTTATACTACATCACTTGAATGTCAGTACCGTGTCATGTCCATTCCTAGAATTTACCGATAAATTATTAATTTTTTTTGTCGTAACAAATGATTTAAACTAATTACCTTATAAATTCTAATGTTTATGATCAAACTGAGGAAAATTGATGCACTTGTTGTTTAATATCTTAAGTTACCATGTCAGTACCGTGGATAAATGAGTCAGTACCGTGGAACTCAAAATCCGACATTTGTGTCTTGCTCGTGATACTTTGAAGTTGTAGTAAATTCCTCTTAGAGTTTTATTTTTACAGTAAAATAGATGAATAATATGCATAAAAAAGTTAGAAAAGTTAAATTTTAAAATCTTGAAATTTTGAATACAAAAAATCACAGTTAGAACGGAATCACCCAGATATTTATAAGTAAAGAATCAAAAATGTTTCTAATGAATCTCTTTATACGTTACGGACCAAAACATTAAACTATAATTTTAACCATCTTGTTATGCACGAATATTACTCAATGAAGAACAATAAAATCAAAGTTTAAATTAGCTAATTTGTTAGCTCACAGAGATTATTGATTGTTTGGTCAAATTAGACATAAAAGTAGTGGTCAAATAACAAAAATTTCCGGGAAGCCAAATATTGGTGGAGAGCTTGAGGTTTTTTGAATTTTTCTCTAAAACGGTGAGTTTTGGCCAAAAAAATCTCAGACCAAAGCTGTAGATCTAAAAATTCTCTACAAAAATGGTTTTTTGATTTTACTCCAAGAGTCACATTATACATGATATACATTTAGAAGCCACGTTTATACATATCAGGCACTTAAGACAAGTATAAATATCTATTTGTGTCTCTTTTATATATATTATAATATTCTGAAGACAATTATTCAAAAGATAGTCAGTTCCTAACTTGCATTGATAAATACCGATACATAAGTTTTGTTAAAATTACGCGATACGATGAATTAGTACAACTATCATGTCTTCCTCCAACATCGACATCTGCTATTCAGCACTTGTATCGAGAATACTATCAAGTTCACAGATGGCTAGGTAATTAACTGAACCCAGAAGATTGAGGATGGAAATTGATAGATAATACTCTGGAGCCGATTAAAACTTCACTTCCACCTGCTCCACCTACTCCTCAACACTATTTTTTGCAATTACAAAAAAGGTTGTAAAAAATTAGGTTGCTGTGTTGTCCAGCGTGTACGAATTGCCGAGGTCGGTATTGCTCAAATGTCCAATTGAGTACAATAGAGGAAAAAAAAGAAGAATAAGTCAAAGAATACATGACTGTTGAAGTAGACTTTCAACAGTATGAATCTGAATAAGAAATCGAAATAAATCAAAACAATAGTTAACCCAACAATCTTTATTAATAATCAATACCAATAATGAGGTAATATCTAGAAATTGACGGGTATTGTTCTTCTAAAGTTTTGAGAAAAACTCAAAAATTCTAAAATTTTGACCTTTGACTCCGAATAACTTTTTTAAATCACATAGGATCGATGGGAATTTCTAAAACTTTATTTGTAATGATAAACTTCAGCTCTCCACGTATATTTGGCTTTCCGGGAATTTTTGGTATTTTAAATGTCTATATTGACCGGTCTATAAATTTGTTGATCAAATAGAAGGGCAGAAAATTCTCCAAAAATAATAATAACAGTTAGACAAAATAGAATATATTTAGACTACTTTGAATCTCATCTGATCGTCCTTCTTCTCTAACAAGGACAAATTGAAGGACAGCAATTTACTTCAAAAGAATAATGTTCATAATATGAATTTCAAGAGAACACGGTAGACAGAAATTAGAAAATTGAAGGGAATCATAAATCGTATAAAACTTGGCAAATATAATGTTTTTATCCAAACAAACTAATAATGATTTATAACAAAATTTTTGCCTGTTTTCATTTAGAGCTTTGGTGACGCCATATGTTGACAGTGTGTTTACTGTTTGTTTACGGAAAATTTGCACTCAACATCACTATTCATGAGATAAACAGTACAAATAGAATTAGATTTGCGTGGCAAAAAACCCATAGGAAAAGTAACTACAATGGAATGTCCAGTAATTTTTGCAATTACTTAAAACTAGTCAATACAACTTTTCGTATTAAATTTACAGGATGACTCGCATAATATCCAGCAGTGATCAGAGACGTATAAGAGAGTCCACAATATTACGGTATGAGGTAATTTCCTCTACCAAGTTAAATCACATAGGGCCTTAAACTAAAGCCCAAAACTTAGAAAAAAATCAGTTTTGTCAAATTATCAGTAGTATAATGCTGAGTAGAACTATTCTAGGGGGTTGATTAAGGGTGACGCAGCCTTACAATTTCACAGAACGTCATATCTGTTTTTATCTGTTAGTTGATTTAAAAATTACTTCCAAACCATGGATCATCTTGTTCTAAAACTTTTTCTTAATCTTGTAATTTTTCAAAAAGTTTTTCTAGTAATTAAATTGTTGAATGTGCGAGATGAAAAACTTATTTTGATAATATTACATACTTATTTTCAACAGAACTTTATCTATCCACGCATATAATGCCCAAAGAGTTGTTAACTCAAGACTTGGTCCAGCGAATGAATTTCTACCCATTTTTTTTACGTTGGGATATTCGATATAAAAATCAGTTTAATATAATATGTACTTCGATCTTTATCAAATTATGACTGGACACTGACAATTTATCTTATTATAATAATAGATTGCCTACATCTTGAACATAAAAATAAAAATAAAAACAAAATAGAAATTCATTTTAACAACAAAAACAGATAAATAGATACTATAATCCATTAAGTAACAAAACAGAAACTGGACATCAAAACATTCTTCCTTACTATATGTACAAGTACTTTCGGAACAACTATCGAATTATTTCAATAATTGTGATATCAGTATAAGTCATAACACACTATCTAAATATTTCACTAAAAAAAAGGAATAAGATTGTATATAAAATACCTTGTACTGAATGTACACCTTACGGTGTATTATTTATGACTTTGTGTGTGAAAATAAAATATTGTATTATTTATGACTTTGTGTGTGAAAATAAAATATAGATACGTAAACTGTTTTTAAAAAAACTTCATTTAATACATTTTCAAAAAATTATAAAGATTGGATTATCTATATTCAATTTGTTATTTCGTAACATTCCTATTTATATTAAAATTTTTGCTGAAAACATGTTTACAAAATATACGTTTCAATAATTTGTTTGGCCCAGATTTTCCTAGATTCTTCCAGATTTTGTGAATCAAAAGGACAGTTATTTTATAATGATCAGGCTTGGTTCAGCCTCTATTATGTAGTTCGCTATGGGCAAGTAAAGAATTTTAAGATTTGTAGTCTGTTTTTTAAAAGTGAATGCTTATGAATAGTGCATGTAAGAAGTGAGATAGTTTATTCATACAGTTAAATAACTGTTGATTTATAATTTTTTGATACTTCAATTTATGAGTCTTCTCACTGACTCTTGTTTTATAAAAAGTTCTTGAGAAATCTATGATAAAATTAATTATTGGTTCAGTTGAATATTCTACATTCTACATTCTACATCATTTGAATGTGAAAGCATTTCATGACAAACGATTTTTTATTCAAATCTAAATTTGAACAAACACTGTTCTTTCTATTGAAAAGGTTTCCGGTTTAAAAGGTTATTTTTCTAATAAATCGACAAGAAATTAGAATTTTTGAGTAGAAAAATACGGGTGTGTGAAGTAATTAATACCTCTAGTTACTAAAAACGGATACGAATAAAATTATTCAACATCTACACTGGAAGATGTCTGTCTATAGCGAAATATTTTAATATTCAAACTAAACTATTTTAAATATGATAACAAGAAAAACGTATGAGCGAAAAGAAATGAGTTAATATTAGTCAGGTGTATTAATTGTTAGTAGGAGTATCTATTATGTCATTCAATTTGCACCTGTTAACAATGCGTCATAATTCATAGTCATAAAAAGTATATAATAACAGTCATATTCATTTTTAATTGTCCAGTAATGTCGTATTTATTCTTATCAATAACTTTTCAACTGTTATACCATGAATTTAAATTTTATTTAAGCGGAATCAATTTCATTACCATACCATACCATATCATAAAACTTATCGGGAAGTAATGACCTCAACTCCATCAAACTGTAAGTAGTTTACGTAGTTAAGCTTTCATCAATGTTCTTCATATTATCCGAAATTCAACATATCTGTTATTCAATTTATTTTGTTAGTCATATATATTTTTGAAAGTGAAAGTTTGTAGACCGGTTTGAATTATATTTCAAATTACATCAACGCTCTAGGGCATTAAAATCATTTCACTACCTTTCCAACCTTTTAGTACTTGCGAAAATATGAAAAAGGACTCGAACTTGTAGGATCAATTCTAACAAAGAAGGATCTGTGTTTTTAAATATTTGATACACATGGGTTTAAAATTATTTTGCTCTTATACTGTATCTCTATGGAGTTCATAAGCATTAGAAAGGTTGTTTTTGGAATAACTTACGTACTATGTATGAAAAAACTGTGAATATATTCTAATATATTTTCCTCTAGTTTCTACACAATCTCCAGAACGTTTGACTTAAGTTTCTATGCCACTTTAAAAATTTGATCTATCTTTAGAGTCAAAATGTTCATACAATGCCTATTTAATTTTATGGTCGCTGTGTAAATATTTCGCCCCTTAACTTGGTCTTCGTCTTTGTGAACAAAAAATAGTCGGACCAAGCCAGATCAGGGCTGTATATTGGGTGCTCAATCTTTGTGAAGCCACATTCGTGTAGAGTAGCCTTGGAAATTGAAGCTTTGTGGGCTGGAGTATTGATGAACCTTTGTTTATTCTGCAGCTTAATTTGCGATAATTATTTGACGCAACTGGCAGTCTCAAAATATTGTAGTCATCGCTTTTTTGGTGTCTTTTGTAATTTTTGCTTTTTTCGCACAGGCTCACCCCTTATAAATGATCTTATTACACTTTTTAACCTTCTACTCGACACTGATTTGCTCTGAGGCGGTAAATCAAGGCAGCAACCGTACACTAATTTTTGTCACTTGTAAATACTCATTTAGGATCCTTGAAACAATAGTTTTGGAACTTCTGGTCTGTGCTGTAATATGGGTCCAAGCGAAAAAAAACCAATTTCAAATTGTTGGAATTGCTGGACAGAAGTCACCGTAAAGTGCTCCATTCTGTTTTTGCTTTATGTTGATGTTAATTCTTCTTTGGTGAAGAATTTTATAACAGTGCAAAATTCAATTTGTGACATTTTTTTTCTCTAAATTTATTGCATAACTCTGGTTTACTTTTTCGACGTCAAACTTTACACTTGTATACAATTGTGAATATTCAAATAAAGGGTTTGAAAATAGGCAACAAATAAAATAAAAATGACTACGTAGCATAGAGGGGGCATTGCGGATGAAAAGATTATATTTTGTATTTCTTGGAATTAATATTCACTTATTTCACCCCACTTTTCTAAAATGTTCTTACTTCCACAGCTATTTGTGGTGAATACTTCTTATTGGGACACTGTATATGTTGTGCATTTTATGTCAAGATACTATGATAATTATATACATGAGAAATGATTCAACTAGACTTTTAAACTCTTGTAATTTGAATTTCATACAAATTTCTTTGCTACTAATATCGTTAAAAGTCAAGGAAATATTCTTTCATGTCGAGGAGCGGTTTATGTAACTCTATAGAAGGGGAAGATACGGAATTTTATTAATATTCTCCCAACCTCAATGTCTTTCGTTGCGTGAAAACACCAATATCACAGAAATTCAGAAGGCGACCTTAAAACTTCTGGGTGTTTATAGAAAAAAATACTACGAGGGTGAGTTCCGAATTAAAAGTATTCAATAATTGTTTCTGTACTAAGAGGGTCCTTTCTTGTAAATTATAAGTAAGTGAGATGCTAATTCAGTGTGTTTGGATTCATTTATTGAGGTGGATAATTCTTTTTTTCCCTTTAGTATTTTGTAAAATTCGTAAAAGTCGTGGCTATTCCATTTATTCACTCCTATGTCCACTGTATCTATCAATTCGTTCCATTTGTTAATGGTATTTCCCTTTCTCTCTCGCAAATCAAGACTCTGTCTGCAATATTCATAATAATTTTTGAATGCATTGAGATAAGTCGAAAATGATAAATTATTATTTTTTTCGGAAAGCTTGAATGCGGAAAGGAAAAATTGATATCGGTTAACATTTTCCAATTGCGCATCGTCCTTTTTTCGCATTTTTTGTAATTATTTTAAGTTCGTTAATTTTCTAAAAGTAACTCGCTTTAGTTATTTATGCTTGTTTTATAGTTTCAAATAATCTATTCTATGAAAGTCTGATCAATTATCTAATTTTTTTCGATCGCTCAACAGAAATTCACTATTTTTGTACCTTGCTCACTGTGCACTGGATTTGCTATAACAAAATGACCATAGAACTCACTTCGTGGGGGTTGTTGAACTTGAATAGAATAATTTATCCTACACTCTTCGTTTTTTTATTTCTTGTTTTGCCTTATCTACTACATATTTAAATTCTAATTTAGAGAAACGAATCATAACAGAGCTAGACTTCGTTACTGCTTGGATATAGCATCAGGTCCATATACTTTGCTTTATCGTACAAATATTCGATTTGTTTCTCCAATTTAGAGGTGAGCTTAGAGAAACTTAAACTTTTGTTCTCTGTCATGAGTGACAAATTGTCTTTCTCTCGGTTAGTACAAACATTGAGTAAACATCGTACAAAACAAAGCACAGTACGGCGCATTGCATAGCAAGAACACAACAAACATCAGCAAACCGAAGGACTTAAGTGACAACCGTTGTGGCACAAAAAAGTTCGTGGAAGTGGACTAGAATAAATCGAGCCACGGTTGATTCTAGTTTAAACCAGTGAAAATCAGTTCAATGTGTTTCGATAAGTTCTTGTTCCCTTTGTTCTAGCTAAACCAAATAATATTTGCACAATGAAAATTGCGAAATATTGGTAAATTATTTTTTTCTAATAATGTTATTCGAACGAAAAAAAAAATTATTTTGTTTAGATTTTTCAAGCATAAAAAAAAGTTTTTACTAATTCAAAAGAATCCTCAAATTATGGAGTGCTTTAAGTACCGGAAGGAATTAACCAATTTCAAATTTTTTATGCCATTTCCGTACTTAACACAATAGACTCCTTCTCCACACCGAAGCTTTCCGGAATAGAAAATAATTTTTTTCGTCAATTTTTCTCACGAAAAATCACTCCTAATTGTGTGGATATAAATGATGAAAATTTGACGTATGATAGTAGAATCATTCCTATCTTCGAACCAATGAAATCAAATTTTTCCTAAACTTATTTTGTTCCTAAAAATTACATCAGCAAGGTCTATATACAGAAGTAGTAACAAAGTCAATATTGATACTATCTTATCTAAATTTTTACTAGATTTCCATTTGATCAAACAGTTCAACATCGAATACAACACTTCTTAAAATGTAAATTAGTAAACAGTGAGGTTGTTCAATAATTTTTATTCCTTTGTGAAGAAGAACACGGAATTATTTAGAAAAATGATTTTGAATTGTGAATATTCTGTACCTGTACCTAATTTATATATTGAAATAAAAATAAAAAATTGTGAAGGCAGAATTGAAACGAATTGTTACTTTTTGGAAAAAAATTAATAAATAAATATTATCAAAAACTTTTTGGTCATTGTTCATTAATCTATTATATTGTTTCACAGTAATGACAGAAGGAAACCATGCTAATATTATAGAAAACGAATTGCCATTCAACAACGATCAAAATGCAGAAAACAAACCGCACAAAAGAAAAGTTGAAATCAGTAACATTAGAGACAAAGAGGGAAAAAAAGAAGACGTATTTGTACCAAAAATTCGGTGGCCCGACACTTTAGTACAATTATACCTACATTTAGGTTGTTTATATGGACTGTATTTATGTGTAGTTTCAGCGAAATTCGTTACAGTTATATTTGGTAAGTTATTTCCATTATTATGTACTATAACTTTATGAGTAGCCGTATCTTAAGAATGGTAATACTTTTCTGCTATTCAGATTTCCAATATCTACCTAACCTAACCTAACCAATACCTACCTTGTTATCGTTATCGCTCACCAATTATTTTTGTAACAATAACAACTTTTACGTAGTTACTTTCTATAGTCTAATCTAATCTAATTTTTAAAAACAAATCCTCAACGAAGAGGAAATTTACTAAATAAAAATTAAATTATCGAAAGTGTATCTTCATTATTTATAATTTTAATTTAATGTTGAAGTCAATTGCCCGCTATTGCTTGATAACGTCGAGTACGTAAATTAAAGAAATTTAAAAGTACTTAAAGTGGATTGACACATTTATTAGTTTTTCTTTGCTTGTAAATTCATGGTATCGTCGCATATTTGTTGTTCGTT
This sequence comes from Diorhabda carinulata, assembly GCF_026250575.1. Lineage (NCBI taxonomy): Eukaryota > Metazoa > Arthropoda > Insecta > Coleoptera > Chrysomelidae > Diorhabda > Diorhabda carinulata. The sequence goes on along the minus strand of NC_079465.1, from coordinate 27,733,134 downwards.
GTAATCATTATCCTGAACCATTTTTCAGAAGGGTGCCACTCTTAAGAACGTTTTATCCACCCTTACATCAGAAGTTTATCTGTGATTTCATTTTCCTACGATTCATAACGTCCCAGAATCCATTGGAAGGTGATTTTATTATTTTTAACCAGTTCATCTAATTTTTCCAGACATTTTCATCCAACTTAAATATTATGACATCGATACACTTGATGCTACGTAAATATCTTTCAGTCGATACCATTTCCATGTTCAGCCTAACTAAGATGGCTTTTCACTTACTTCCACCCCTAACCAATTTATAAACCGAAACATTCATTTATAGTTTCCGATGAAACGCTGTGTCTCTAATTGTAAGATGATAAAATTATCATTTTTATGATAATTACTGGAACAACAATCACATCCAATGTTAACAATGGACAATTTAGAAAAATATCTCTATTCGTTTGTGGAGTTTGCTGAGAAATTGATAAACATCATAGGCTAGGTCAGATTAGGTTAGTACGGGCAATCTTGACCTGAATTGATTGTGAATTACTGGAAGCCCCTTTGTGTGATCCTATATTTGAAAACTTCATACCTACTTCACGACCCTCCGATAATCTTCCCTTTTATAATCCATTTTCAAGAATTTCCAATCCATTTCTGCTATTTCTTCCACTTTATCTACGAGGATGATCCCAGAAGCACCTTGCCCAACAAAGGAAACACAAAAATTTTGGAAAAAATATATCACTTTTCCAACAGTTGGTCTCCTTTTAGCTCCATAGACTTTTCCCAACGATGTTCAATAAGATCGATGCCCTTTTTATAATGAGATACGTCAAGGTCCTTAAAATAGCTTCCGACATCATCCCTTCATTGCTGGAATCTTCGACCACCGAGGTATTTTTTTAAGCCTGGAAACAGAAAATAATCCGAGGGGACTGTATCTGGCGAATAGGGTGCATGAAGAAGCAATCTTTAATTCATTAATTTTGGTCATTGCAATAAAGGATGTGTGAGCTGCTGCATTGCCTTGATGAAACAACACTTTCTTCTTATCCAAATGCGGTCGTTATTGCTTGATTGATTTTTTCGCTCAAACTTTGCAATAAGTTCGCATAAATCCAGCCGTTAATAGATTCTCCTTTTTCAAGATAGACAATGGAAATTATTCCACGCGCATACCAAAAAACCGACTCCATGACCTTGCCTGCAAATGGAACGGTATTTGCCTTCTTTGGAGCTCATTCTCCCTTTTTGATCCATTGTTTTTATTGTACATTCGTGTCGGGTGTGAAGTGATGGAGCCATGTTTCATCTATGGTTATGAAACGGCGCAAATATTTGGGTTTATGTCTGTGGAACATCACCAACCACTCGATGGAAATCTCTTCACGACGCTGTTTTTGTACCATTAATAGCAAACGCGGCACCCATCTTGCAAACAGCCTTCTAATGTCCAAATTTCCAGTTAATTTGCGATGTAGCGCACTTTTTGGAATACCTATTATGTGTGCTAGCACGCGCACATTCAGTTGACTGTCATCCAGTACCGTTTTGTTGATTTTCTCAACATTTGTGGAAGTTGCCACCTCATTTGGTCGACCACTGTGATACTGGTCTTCGCAGGTCGTATGATCTCGTTCAAACTCTGCTACCAAATATTTTATTGATAATGAAGGAGTCTTACCCATAAATTGTGTACTCTAGGTCAGTCCAGTACTTCTGGGACCACTCGTTTTGTGTTGTCTGCATGTGTGTTTCCGGTAGAGCAGATGCTCTATCTTATCTTCTGCTACGTAATACTTTACAATAGTTGTCATTCCCAATTTCTGGAGATAGTAGTATTATAACTGTCTTCTCGAACCTCGTCTCACTCTTAGTAAACCTATCTGCTTTGGAGTATCTTTCCTCTTCATATAATCGTGGTACCGAACAGAGTGTAACGAATTCATGAGACTTCTTAGTAGCTTCATTAATAAATTCCACAACAAAGTACTACGCATCCTATTATGTCTCTAACGAGGTTATTCACCATGACATCTCCCTGGAATTTATTAAAGAAGCCATTAAAGTTTTTACTGCCAAGAGAGAGTGTCAGCTCATCCCAATGCAATGTGCTACCAAATCAGTTAAATGTGCGCGACAATAGTGAAGAGCGAAGGTTGAAACGCCTGCTGCCCCCGATCTGAATGATTAACAAATTAAGATTAAAAAGAGGTTACTCGCTGAAGTAGCTCTTCACGAATCTCCATTCAATGATATCCAAATGGTCTTGCTTACAAGGCAGATTGCATTTTAGTCTGAGAGTTGAAAAAAAAATGGTAAATGATTCTGATTTAGCTCATGCATAATACTCGTACGTAAAAATTAGAATGATTTGCTGAGATTTTATAGGAATTCTTCAAATGAAAAAAAAAATGTATGATTTTTATAATTTACAATGAAACCGTATTGATTGTATCAATCTTCACGACATATATCCTCGTTTATTGAATCAACAAATGGCAATGTGATGATCAGATGATGACGTGCCAAAATTTAAATTCCAATCAATAAAGTTCAACAGGCTACGGGATTAAGAAAGTTGTTGAAATGTGGAACCAGAGTTGGCTTTGAGATGTTTGACTTAACTAGATTGAACAATTCATTTGTACTAATCTTGAGAAAGGTCTTTATTTCATCACCAGCAGTTATTTTTCAATTTGATAATGTAATGAACTTTTCCATCGGATATGAGTATGGATCTGGGTAATGAAGAAACAGATACTGATGAAAAGAAGAAAAGAAAGTAAAAATATGGGAGAGAAAGGTACTGAGGAGGATTTTCGTAGGAGTACGAGATCAAAACGAGTGGAGAAGAAAAACGAACGCAGAGATCAAAGTACTGTATGGCCAAGCTGAGATGGGATATGTGGTCAGACTCCGTTGTATGGGGCATATTGCCAGAATGGACGAAGACAGTTGGGTGAAAAGATGCTTGTTAAAAGGAGGAGAAAAGGAAAAGAGGATATCCACGGAAAAAATGGATAGAAATGTAGAAGATTTAGCAAGAATAGGAATAGAGAACTGTCGTGAAGCCATAACCAAAAATAGATGGAGGAAGTGAAGCCACTCCAAGCCTTGTACCTCTAAGGCCTGATGAACTGTGTGAAGATTACCGCCAAGGAGGCTCTCTCGCTGGAATTATTTTTTGCGGAAAAAGGTTCATTGAAGAAAAAATTTAGTATAAACTACGTAAGTCAATTTTCCTGGGCCAAATGCGGTTGCTTATTTGCTGCTATTTTTTATTAATGTGAATTGGGTTTCGATATCTATTTGAGAAAAAAACCACTTTGACCTTCTTTAGTTCTAATGCTTCCACTGCTATTTGACTGCTGTGTCGTTACATAGCTTGAAATTATTAAGCATCTCTAATTTCCTACCGGTTAACACCGTATCGAGATTTTTTCAATAATTTCAGCTGTAAAATACATAACTGGACACCATCTATACTTGTAGCACAACGTAATTCGATACAAAACTATTTTACTATTTAAATTGACGGTGCACAAATCCAATAGTATTGAATACATTTTAAACTATACGGCATCTAAAAGTTTAAAAGGAAATAAAGTTAACATATTGATAGGAGCAGTGTTGGCCTTGCGCTTAAGAAGACTTACCTACTCTCCTTTGTACATTTGATTTTGTCAAATCTTTCAAGTATTAACAATAAGCTAACCACCGTTAACCATGTTTCTAGTTATTCTAGAGTAGATTCAAAAACAAGTGAATTGTTTATATGAAACAAACTATCATCGTCTTCAAAAATTTCAACTGTGATTTATGGATTACAGTAAATTCATATATATATTTATAATTGAGTTTTTCAATCAAAATCATATAATCAGATAAGGCCAGTCCTGTTGGATTTTTCGTGGCGCCATGAAGTGATTCGCTATTTGATAGCGAATTGGCGGCATATAAAAGCCCAGAGCCCTTCTTGATTAATCAATTTAAATAGACGACCATTATATTTCTGTATGCGACGCCCGACGTCGACTAGGGGGCCGACGCCCTAGTTATTCGTGTCTCAAGCTCGCCATTAGGGCTTTGTGACAAAGGCGGCGAGACACGATTAAATTTCTAACCAAGTAGAAAGGCAATATACAAACAGATTGAGAAATATCATTGTGAAGGTTCTAACTTTTAATTGGGCAAGAAAGACTAGAATGCACAATTCCATAAATAGAAATTAATATTTTTTTGGAATACATATGCACACAAGTTGATATATTTGGCAGATACTATAAAAATTATGAAGAATTATCTCTTCTTTGTTTTTATACATAGTAATCAGCAGGATCTCATCGCTTGATCCTGCAGGTATCTGTTTTTTTGATAACATTACCTGGAGCGAGAGTCTTTCACAAAAATCATGTCGAATAGGGATGGCCGTAATGAAAAATATTGCCTGTATAATAACTCTATAGAAAATATCAAATTTTCTTACCCACTTGCAACAATATTTATCATGTGTGTTTTCGAATCTGGTATTTTTATGAGCAGCACGTCTTCCTTGTCGTATATATGATCAATTGTCATCTTTGATAGTTCGTCCCGCACAAGCCACAAATTATGCTGAAATTTTATTTCTGCAAAAACGTTGTCCACAAACTTCACATTTGAATGGTTTTTATCCTGTGTGCCCTCGCAAAGGTCTACTCAACAGACCGTTCTGTGGAAAAGTTTGAAAAGATGGTACAGCCATCCCACAGTTTCAGCTTCAGTTAAACAGATCTCTTGTGGTTAGAATATACATGATACCATTGTAAATATTTAAATGGAATATACATAAAAAAGAAACGCTAGGTTTCAGCACTTTAAATTGAGCAATTCTAGGTTTATCTACCAAACACCCAAAAGAATTCTATAGGGACTAGGGACGTGAACCTGGCTTAACAGTTCCTTGTAGTGAATCATTTGGAGACATTCTCCGCCTTTTGTGTTTTGGATTATGATATTGTTCGTCTTCAGTGATCAATCGATTATAAAACGGTTTTCAATGGTAACGTTGAACAAGTACTTTGCATGTGATGAATTGGTTAGCTTTGTAATCTTTGGAGGGATTATGGGGACCAGAACACCAGCTCTATTTATTTTCAACTTCTGGTCCAAATGGATAACCAAGATTGGTTAAGGACGTTTGGAAGTTTGTCACTTGTTTGATATGGTTTAGATTCCACTTATGCCATAGCATGCAGATGTCTAATGCTGTTGGTCTCATGCACTACAATAATTATCGTAAATGATTTTTATCGCAACTGTTGCATTACCACTCGGTTCAAAATTGTAAAAAAGTCTAATACTTATTTATAGGTCAACAAATCTAATTGAGCTTGAATCGTCCTTGGTATGACTTCTATGTATATAACGAACTGTTAAATGATAATCAAATGTCGATATGCGAAAGAATAATATAACTTTCCAGTCCCCAGTATTTTCATCTGGAGAAGTTTGTTGTTTGATTCAACTATCCAAATTCGACCATTTTCTCAATTTCATTAATCCCCCCTATTTTTTTGGTTTCAGCTCTTTTAACAGTTTATATATCAGGTTTTGGTATAACAGCCGGAGCTCATAGGCTATGGTCACACAAATCTTACAAAGCTAAGTGGCCACTTAGATTACTTCTAGTTTTATTATTCACAATCACAGGCCAGGTAAGTTATTTTCTACTGTGCTTGAGATTTTATTGTGTTGAAAAATAAATGTACTTCGACAATTCCAAGAAACTGTTTATTTATATTATTGATCAAACCTCACAATGAGGCTCAGATATCTTTGAAATTTTTTATTCAAGGTATACAAAACATTTCCTATTCTTTGAGTTATTTATCTGTTTTCTGGAGGTTAGGTTGCTACATACAACATTACAAACATCAGAAGCTTACAACAGATACAAATTGATTAGTAACGAGACTTAACTTACTAGTTAGTTCGGATAAAAACCGAACATTGGAAAGAATTCTCAAGAAATTGAGAAGGAAAGTTATGAGACAACAACGGAAACAAATTACTGGATTTTGCGAATCAGGTCAAATATCAGAAAACAAATGAATAGATTACCTAACAGAATATACTGCCCACAGGGAATAACATAGAAGTCACCATTTAAGAAATCGACCAATCCCTGATGACCTCAAGAAATGAAAACAGGACACGATGGAGTCCATAATGAACTAAGTTTGGTAGCCAACATCTCAAACAAGAACTTACAAATCTTTTCTTAGTTGAATTGCAAACCATAGAGTAGATACGATTCAAACAACAAGTAGTAAGTTGTTGAAAAAATACTAGAATCGAGCTCCCTAAACATGGATTTAATAAGCAAAATAAGCAAAGGATAATTTTTTTTACCTAGTCTCTAGTCCCTACATGTACAGATCGCTGAAGGACACAGTAAATATAAAGATCAAAAAACTTGATCGAATTTGAAGATCATATTAAGTCGTTGTTGAGTTTGAGAGGCTGTAGAAATCCATTGTAGGATAAAAGTTTTCTCAATGTTTAAATAGAGACCATCCACGTCAGACCAGGACTTAATAGTAACGAGATCTTTGCCCATGGTAGAATGTAAAACTTGTATATCTGGACCACTCCAGGTTACACTGGTATTATCCGAAAATAAAGTGAAATTATCATTAATTCGTAAATCTGTGACATTATTAATGAATACCAAACAATGAATTGGACATAAAACTGAATCCTGTGATACACCTCTGCTAACTTGTAGATTACTCGAAACTTTACTATTAGCTCGTTCCAGTCGTTTTTTGTATTCAAGGTAAGATATAATCCATTTGAAGGAACACCTTGGATACCAAAATACTCTAGTTTGTCAATCAGAATTCCATGATCAACACAATCAAAGGCTTTAGCGAAATCACAAAAAACCGAAGCCGTATAAAATTTATTGTTGAGGTATATATTTGACTTAGAACAGAAGAACAGCGTCATTAGTACATTAATTAGGTAAGAAACCAAATTGTTGACCTTTCAAGTTCTAAAAAAAAAGGTAATAGACGGTTTTTCAATTTTTTCGATAAGATTGGTGATAATGCAACCGGACGATTGTCACTGGTGTTATTCTCTAGCAACAAAGACGCAAAAAATAATAATACCAGAGTAATATCGCAGGTAAAAATGTTAAATTTATTATTCAAAATGAACTGGTATAACATGAAAGTTTGTCTGCATCACGAGTACTAATAAATATATACTCTCGGTTTAGATGCTTTCGGCTTTGTAAGAGTGTCGCCCTCAAGACGCAATTATCCAATTAGTACCCTCGAAATATAAGTAACTATCCCAATTTTATAATGTGGTATTATAGAAGCGCTACATATAATATAAATTTATTTTTCTTTCTTTCTAATTTCTTGGGTTCGTATATATACCTGTTATATATACTGTTCCTCATGATAGGACAAGATTAATATTTTCTGTTCGGTTTAATTTGAGGTTAATTTGAAAGTTTTTAATTCTTTATTAGAAAAAAACACTCTATCTTCGTCAAGAAAGTAAAATTACTCAATTACCTATCAAATATTCTTAAAATGTCTCAAGTTATCTTTAAATAATACATGGAAAACAGGTAAACACTTGTATAATTATCATTTTAATGTTTAAGAATATTTATAATACAGCTAATTCATAGTTTCTTCAATTTAAACTACTTTCATAACAGCTCCTTTCAAAACTATAAGTTTGTTTAGTTTCTTGATGCTCAAGAGATTATTCAATTGATTTACATGTTTAAAAACCTCTTCATCGATAATTGTGAATCTTTTTTTTTCATGTTTTCTATAGGGTTTCTATCAACGAGTATAAAAATACACCTCAATTAGAGAAGCTCTAAAATAAAAGAGCTCAAGGTTATGTTTTCATTAAATTCTGATATTTTACGACTATTTTTCAGAATATGTCAGTGTAAAAAATAATAGGTTTACATATAAGCTATATTTACTATTTATAGAATTGTATTGTATTAACACTCACTCAAACAGCTTTCTACGAACACTGACAGGGTCAGTAGCGTGTAGATTTATGACTAATATATCAAAATCAACACGCGTTATGATAAATACAAGCGACGCTTTTATTACTCTTTGTTGGAATTGGAAACGTGTTTTTAATAACGTACAGTAACTTTTACAAAATTCTACCTTATGTAAACTCAGTCACACATGCAAGTTGCTTTACTCGTTTTCTCTGGAACTAGCACTAATTTGTCAACCTACTATTGATCGCTAAATCCATAACTCAGTTAGTAAATTTAACGACCATTCCATGCGATGATTAACACCTTGCCAATTATAGAGGATGCGAAAATTACCACAAATTGATCAACAGTAGCTACAAAAGCAATCCAAGATACAATGAGAACATACCTCCGAATGCCAATCAAATATATACCTCCGCAGAAAACGAATCTATCCGAACAAATCTGCAGAAGAAGCTGACATTAACTCACAAAACACCACTGGAACAACAGGAGAGATAACTTCATTAACACAGTTTCTAAACGAATTCAAACCTACTGTTGCAGCAAAATAGCATGGTTTCAAACATGCTTACAACACTACTTAATAAATGTTTCAAATTTAGAAGAGATTATAATCAGTGATTTTTTAAGATGTATAAGATTTGATTTTGAAAAAAACCACAAAAAATTTGAAAAAATTGATGAAAACTTCATTGGAATCAGTGTAACGATCAGTATAATTTAATGTTTGAAGATGATTTCATGCAAATGTTGGCCGTGGCTCCGCTTTAGATAGCCTTAACATGGACTCACGAGAAATAGTCCAAATGCGTTAAATCACACGATCTAGGCGGCCAATTGACGGGCCCCAAACGTCAAATGAACTGTTCACCGAAGGCGGCTCTCGATTTGGCCATTGTTTCGTGTACTGTGTGGCATGTGGCACCGTGTTGTTGAAACCACATGTCAGGCATAATCAATTCTTCCATTTTGGTAAAAAACGTCAATCATCACACGGTAGAGCTCGCCATTCACATCGCCGTTTTTGAAGAAGTACGGCCCCATGATGTCACCGGCTCATAATCCACACTAAACAGTGACTTTTTCCGGATGCATTGGTAGATGTTGCAATGCTGGTCTTCACACCAGATGCGGCAATTTTCCTTGTTGACGTATCCATTCAATCAGAACTAAGCTTCGTCTCTGAACACAATTTTTCAATAAAAATGTGGATATCCTTCCAACTTTGCCAGCTCCCATTCACCAAATGTTAGTCGTTGTAGGAGGTTGTGTGGCTTCAATTCTTGCACCAGAGTATCTTATAAGGTTTTACACCCAAATTCTTTCGCAAAATTTCCCATGTAGTTATCAGTAACACTGGCTGATACAGCCGCAATATTTTCTTCGGTCCTCACTTTACGTTTGCGTGTTAGTGGTTTAATATCCAATAGTGTAAACTGGGTTCGAAATTTAGTCACAAGCTTTCGAATAGTTCCCTCAGTAGGCCGATCAAACTCCCCATAAATTGGAAGAAGTGCGCGACGCACTATCTTTACCGGGCATGAATTTTGATAGTAAAGTTCAATAATTTGCAAGCGTTGTTGGTTCATAAGTCGATTCATGATTAAATTATAGACTAAACTATGATTTTCCAGAAATGTTGTTAGAACCAGTTAGTATATAATTAACGCTTCAAATTTCTTACCATGTATAATTTGAAATTTGTTGACGTTTGAATGATGTATAGTATTTATTACTTGTAGTAGAAGGCTCCATTATATATTCGCTCAAGTCAAATCTTCGGTTAACTTCGGTTAACTCCTCACTAATAAACTTAACAATTATCGTCTTTAGAGTCGGATGGTAAACAAATATAATAAACGCCCTCCCCTCTTGGTAGTATAATTTATTGTTATCCAACATAATATCGAAATATTTCTATTTGTTAATTCCAGAGACATGTGTATATCTGGGCTTTAGATCACAGGGTCCATCACAAATACAGTGAAACAAATGCTGATCCGCACAATGCTAAAAGAGGTTTCTTCTTCTCGCACGTCGGTTGGTTGGTACTCACACCTCATCCTGATGTTGTAGAGAAAAGAAAAGCAGTAGATATGAGTGATTTGGAAGCAGATGCAATAGTCATGTGGCAGAAAAAGTAAGTTATATATTTTATATGTCGTAGGCACAATGCAAATTCATGCATTTGATAAGAAGCCTTTTACTAAAACGGGTCAAACGTGATCCTTAGAGCTTTCTTGCGCTATGACTAGATAATTGTAGGCAGTTCGACAAAATGTTTTTATAATGTTGTAGGTATTATCTTCCATTATTTGTGATATTCAACGTGCTTTTACCAGTATCCATTCCAGTATATTTTTGGAACGAAACCATATGGAACTCATTCTGGATCAACTTCAATTTTAGATTCACCATCACTTTAAACATCGCATTTTTCGTGAATAGCGTTGCACATATGTGGGGACAGAAACCATATGACAAGTGAGTATAAAAACATAAAAAAGTTCATTAGATATAATAATAAAGATGATGATTTATAGTTGGTATATCATCCATAATATTTTAAGAAGAATAAAACCTTTTAACAAAATGAGATTAAATCTTTAATTTATATATCAATAATATATTTGATTAACTCTTTAGAAAAACTTAGACAAGAAGATTGCAAACCGTTTCATTGGGAAATTAGGAAATTTCAGTACCAAACTGTCACTTAATATCAAATGTTGTATTTTGTAACATCATCTGAAACATCGAAAATTTGTGTAGCTGAATAGATATTTACTTACGATGATAATCGTGGATATACTTCGAGAAAACCACATCTACAACAAGTATTTCTTATATATTAACTAAACCATTTGACATGCTTAAGCTATTCGTGTGTTGAGATGTCAATTTATATCAAAAACATTACTCAACTGGTTGTGAAATGTATCGGCGTGTGGGATGCAAAATTCTCATTGATATTCGAGCCAACTTGCATAATAAATGAATGTTTTATAGTTGTTTACATGAAACTTTATAAGACTTTCACGAAAATAGGAGAAATTCAACTCTGACGTGTCAGTTAATTTAAGTTATATCGTTCGGTTTGGAGCATCCACAAATTTGTTATATAAAATAAGCCAATTCACGTGCTTAAGGTATCCAATCGTCGAGATGTCAATTTTACAAACTGTTTGCAAAATACTTTACTTGATCAATCATTGTTTGGAAGTAATTTAGGTGGAACGAAAAAAACCTCGTTGAGTGTATGATATTCGTTTACGTTGTGAAAATTTTCACAAAAATTAATACCAAACTGTCAGTTAATATCAAATGTTGTGCTTATTCTGTAATATCATCCGAAACATCGAAAATTTGGATAGTTGAATTTAGATATTTACTCTGATAGTCTTAAAACAGTTTATCAGTTAAATATTTATTGAAACTCTATAAGAAATTTCAAGAAAATGGAAGAAATTCAACTCTAACGTGTAGTTATTTAGTTGGGTCTGTAACATCAACATATTTGTTATATATTAATGGATTCATTTGACATGATCAAGCTTTTCGTGCATTGTATGTGTAACAAATAGAAATTGTGCTTGTTGTGAATGATCATTTTAATATTTAATAACAGACATACACAGGAAAAAATATACGCAATAAAATAGTACAAAGAATTATGGAAAAATTCATGGTATTTGGAAATTTTAAAAGAGGATTCGATAACAATCGTGAAAAACACGTTCTTTACGATTTTCTACGGAAAACTACATTGTTGCTAAAATATTTTATAGAAGAATAATTTTCACCCATATTAATCGAAATTTATTCATACATTTCAACCTTTAGATTACGATAAGACACCAGAATTTTGGTTTCTTATTCAAGAAAAAAACTGAACACCATCTTTTTTTATTAAGAAAAAAAATGTTGGATGGTGAATTCTCAAAATTGTGTAAGGTGGAGTTACAGCAATCAAAACTTCATGATTGAGATTAAGATCAATATTAATTCAGAACATTTACAAACATAAAATAATTAGACGCTTTATTCGAATATCCATTTTTTACAAATTCATTCGTATGATCAAATTAAGGACTTACTAATACATAAACATCAATAAATATGATACAGAATGAACAGAAAAGAGCAGAATAGGCTAGGGATAGCATGGAATTATCAGAAAGAGTTATGGAATTTAAAAAATGGAGTGTACAGAAGGAGAGCAAACAGAGAACTACGAGGTATATGCAATTTAATCAATTGTCGAAGCATTTTCCTATTCCGATTGAGATGGTTGGAACATATATGTGATAAAACAGAAGATAGAATGGTGAAACGAGGGAAGCAACTACAAGTCACGGTATATTTTCTAGATAAGGAGCATTTTTCATAATAACCAGTTGTCCATCTTATAAAAATACTGAATAACAAAAACACTGTATGGTACTAATATATAGAAAACTAAATTTCCAAATACAGAAAAACTGATCCTTACATTTGATGAGGTTATCGAAATGTTTTGATTGATTTGTCGCACTATTCCATCAATCTTGAAATTTTCTTTTTGTGATCTAAGTTATTCAACTATCAATAGCCTATTGACAAATATTCATCACTATATCACACAAAATTTATCTTGTCTTGTCCTAATAAATAGTATTATATAATATATTGTGTTATGTTATTACAAATGTTGATTTTGTTTCAGGAACATCAGTTCAGTAGAGAATCTAGGAGTATCTTTAGCAACGCTAGGTGAAGGTTGGCACAACTATCATCATGTTTTCCCATGGGACTACAAAGCAGGGGAGTTGGGTAATACCTATAATCCATCTACAGCATTCATACACTTTTTTGCGAAACTTGGTTGGGCGTATGATCTCAAAAGTGTCTCAAGAAATATGGTTATCAGAAGAACAATAAAAACAGGAGATGGCAGTCATCCTGAAATCTGGGGATATGGCGATACAGATATTGATAGAGAAGATATGGAAGAATTAGATAATATGGCAGAAGAAAAATATATATGAACAAATATTCATGGATATGTCTATACAATATTACTATGTTTAAGTTGTTAATTTGAGTTATTTTCCAGCTTTAGAATTAATTTGTTATATATATATAGCGACCACATATTTTGTGATTTATTGCAAAATAAAGTGTATTTATTATAATAAAAATGTTTTTTTTTGAGTAAGCCATTCGTACATAGTTTGTTTTCACAAATGATCCACATTGGTGTATAATTTTCAAGCGTTTTTAAGTGAAAAAGTGAGAAAAAAATAATATAATATAATTCATGCATTCTCCTCAATTCTCATGAATAATGATATTGCGTATTTTCTAAAACTGCTATTGAGAATTTTGTTTAATACTCGGGAATGATGAGATGCGTTGTATTGAGTGTTCTGGAGTAGCACTCCAATCTCTGGGGAAATAATTTTATAGGTAAATATAAGTTGGAAAAACAAAACACAAAAAACAAAAACGCTTCGTAAGCGAGTTGTAGTTATTCCTGATCCACCAATAATAGGAAGCCATCGTATCTGAATTGTTTGTTTGATCTATATGTATTTTGACCTGAAAAATTGATCTCAGATCTGTAACTGTAATAGTTTTTACGTTAACTGACGTAAAATGCAAAAGACTCAACTCCAAAATACCCTTTTTAACGTTTGTATTAAAATAACTTCGTTAAATACCCAATTGAATTAAACTTTCAATTAAAACTTACAGAAAATTACAGGATCAAATAATTTTCTTAATATTATCCAAAACTTAACACTTGTGTACATCATTTTTGTTTTGATTATCATTCAGTAAAATATTTTGAACTTGCATTACTTTTTATTGAGGTTGGACACATCATTCTCTTCAGAATCAAATTTTCTGTAAGTTTTACTTGAAAGTTCAATGTATTTATAGGGCATTTGACGAAGTTATCTTACTCCAAACCTGAAAAAAGTGTATTTTGGAGTTGATTTTTTTGTATTTTACGACAGTTAACGTATTAACTATTACAGTTACAGATTTGATACCTATTTTATTCAATTTTTCAGATCAAAATGCGTATAGACCAAACAAATTAGCATGACAATTTCAGACCCGAGACATTCAATATGGTTTCCTATTATTGGTGGATCAGGAATAACTACAACTCGCTTACGAAGCGTTTTTGTTATACCAACTTATATTTACCTATGGAATCAATTCCCGAGAGATTGGAGTCCTATTTCGAAACACCTTGCATAAAACTCTACACGCTTAAATTCAGTTTTATATATTTCCTTGTTCTGGGTCTATTATCTAGACATGCAAGTTATGTGTCAGGATGGACTACAATTAGAAACACTTAATTGTTACTGAAATTTTATTTATTTATGTGTTTATATATAACTAATAGAACATGAATGTTCATACCTCAATTGTTTATTTAATGATAATCTCCAACAACATTCCAATGAAATATAAACAAAGATTTATCTTACCTTCCGTAATGAAGATAATTTTTATTATCGCAACCGTACTACGTTGTTTCTACAATTATTGTAATCTTTTGTATTAGATAAGATATGAAATGAAAAATAATTCCCAAAGTTACCTTTTCTAAGGTTACCAAAGCACTTCCGAATAAATTCGAGCTCTGCAAATAGTTATAGATATCATATTATTTATCGATTCGGTAGAATTGGAATATTCATTTCGCCACTATTTTCAAAATTAATTTAAACAAAAAATACCTGATCTTAGTTATTTGGATGATAATATTTGAGCTAATATGCCGATGATACTGTGATATTACGACGAGGAAGTTAAGACTCGGATAGCAATTGCAAAAAAAGCTTTTACAAAGTTTAATAAGTTCCTAATTCCGCCGAGAAGTGCCCTTAAGCCTTAGATTGAGGGTCATAAAATTTTATATTTGGCCAATTCTTTTTTCTGTTCCCTGAAAGTGAGATCCTTGAACAGAATAGAAGCAATGGAAATGTGGTTATTGCGTGGACTTCTACCGATCCCATGGACCGAGCACATGACGAATGAAGCAGTACTGAGGAGAGCGGGTGTTGAGAGAGAACTGATTACTTACATTCCACAACCATAGAACACGTATATTTATTAAACACGTACACGTTTCTGTTTTGATTTGAAACTATTTTCAAAAAATGTTAAGTACGATATGTACAGATACGATAATGGCCGTTGTTAGCGGGAACTCACAACACATGTTTATTTACATGAGAGTAAAAACTGACTTTTCAATTATTAATAAATAATTATTGCACTTGAACTTAATGATAAATTTACGATGAGAGTAAATTAACAAGAGAGTTTTTTAGAAAAATCATAATGATACGTATAACAGTCACTGCTACGATCGATACAAAAAGAAAATTGAAATTGTAAATAAGAATTGATGGTACTATAATTATCATATTCGATTGCCATCTTGCAATCCTATTGTGGATCTGTGGATAAAATAAAAAAAGTGAAAATCGCTATGGAAAAATAGGAATTCATCGTAGAAAGGTGAAAAAGTGAGAGTAATATGATTTTTTTTATTCTAAGTCAAGACATATAACAAATGAAAATTTTGCCAAAAAAATATAAAGTTTATAATTAACAAATAAAAAATTGATCGTAGAGGATTGAAAATTTATGGTTGTATGTATTTTTTAATGGTGTATCATAAAAAAATGAAAACATTTAAGGGGGATGAAAAATAGATGTTGTTCGATTCTAAGACCTACCCGATATGCACACAAAATTTCATGAAAATCGGTCAATTCGTCGTTTGATATATTATTGTTTGGTGGCCATAGTATATTCAAAATTTGATGTGACGAAAAAAGTTTAAATAATGTTGTGTGATCTCTGTTTAATTGCATATAAATTTAGATATTGTTATCAATATATTTATAAAGAACAGTCTATTATGGATATTCTACGAACCTCGTATCAACTGATAACTTATAACAATAATTATCTACTCGTTACAGCCTATTATTGAGTCATTTCACATACCATACCTTCTATATTTAGTTGTTCCCTAAAATAACATTCTTTGTTTCCACTAAATATTTATATTGTTGTGCGTTGTTTTGAAAAATAACATAAAATCTTCAACTTTAGTGTGAAATGAATGTTTTACCTTATAATTCCTCGTCTTGCTAAGTAGAATGTTACCAAAAACTTTATTGTTGATTGCAAAGTTATTTAAAACATATTGTGATAGAGATAAAGCAACCAATGATATCTGGTCTATCATATTAATAATAATTCTGGTGATGTCTAGTGTGGTGAACCTAACAATTTATTTATCACCTGGTAGAGAGTTAGATATTGGTATATTATTATTCTTGAAGTGTTTCAATGATACTGCTTTGAGCGCTTCTATAATATCTCTAATTGTAGCTGCTTCATTCGGAAATAAAAAAAATGCGATTCGACTGCACGCTATGGTCAAAATTCTATATAAGAACATTCATATCGACCACAAATCTATTCTGATAAAGCAAATATGTATTCGAATGACTCACATACTTTCAATTTATAAAAACATTCAAAATTACAAAATTTTTTTTTCTCATTTCTCCGATTCTGTCCGATTCGAACTTATCACCATAAACTTGCTCATACATCAGCTAATGATGCATTGCATTTACCTGAACTGTGCTAAATTAAAAGATGATATCAAGAGAGTGAAACACGAAATTATAGAGTACAACTCCAAAAATAATTCCGAATGTATCCCCATCAATATTTGGGATGTTATTAAATATCATGACTCCATTACGGAATGTTTGAAGCAGGTTAATAAAGTGTATGGATTCAGTTTGATGATGATTCTTGTATATTGCACTGGGACCTTGATCAAATATGTTTCGAGTGAAATTATAATTGGAATTATTATGCACTCTGAGAATATTTCGAAAAGGGGATATTTTATTTTGGTAAATACATGCCTGGCATTGATATTTTTGGTAAGTTTCTTCTGTTACTTTTGCAACTACAATTTAGTAATTATATTAGTTTCTAAAAAATGTGAGAAATATTTGGAGTTTGCTCAGTAAAAAATTTTTGTAACGCCATCCAATTGTGATGGTTCTCCATTGATTATTAGAAAATTTCGAGATGTCGAGTTAAAAATATTTTGATACCGCTCAGTCCAATCATTTTTACAAACTTGCCAATTGAATTAAAATGCTTTCAATTTCTTATTATACAAGGTGTTTCATAAAAAGTTGATCTTGCTCTAGGATAGATAGAAAATTAAAAATATCTATAAATGCCTCGAAAACAGAGTACTCGTTACTCAGACGTATACCTAGGAAAAGTAGCTCATTGCAATCGCAGTTAAACATCCTGTCAAGCTGTATTCTAAAATACCTAGTGTACAGTGTGCAAAGAAACACAAATGCTAAGCAAGTACAAAAAACTAAGATTGCAAAGAGCAGACTTTACCCTCTTATTTGTGAACCCAGTGAACTCACAACAGAAAACAAACTTTTGTTATATAAACAAATCATCAAAGACCCATTTTAACATACGCAGTCCCAGTCTACTACACAGGAAATGAACAAAATTTCCGCCACCTTGCAGGTGGTACAAAACAAATTTCTACGTATGGCTATTAAATATTCATGCTACTCAAAACTTCCTGGAACCTCATGGTTACATGACATAGCCGTCAAAGATTTTGCAACAATTATTATCTGCCAAAATAACTTTGAGAAAAACTCAAAGCCGCAAATCGCGCAGGAGATATCCGCGACATCTGCATGATTCACTAATCACATAGTTTGGTTGAAAAATTCTTTAATTAATACCAAAATCATCGTAAATTAAAACTTAACTACATATTAATACGAATAATACCCCAATCGATATTTAGAACTCTTGTTTTTAGCTGCTTTTCAGAGATATTTCAGCCGAAAGATTCTGGGAGTCACAACTATATACCAGGGACAAAGTAATTATATCTACGTCAAACTTGTGGATAATGCTCCGTTGCAAGGAACCACAACATTCATCCAGACGTATACATGTCATCTACGGATCGCCTGAACATCGGCCAACATATATATTTGTTAATCTATTAGATGAAATGTAACTAGAGAATTAAAACTGAAAATAAAAACATTTTTAATAATAATAAGATAGGGTTTTCGATTGGTTACTTCAAAATGTTTAAAAATAAATAAATAAAACTATTATGAACATAATATTATGATAAGTGTCTTCTTAGAGAAAGGCTCTTACCTAATTTCTACTAATTATCTTTTTATTTTAATGAGAATTGTCAATTTTATAAATTAAACTGAATGTTTTTAGGTTTGCATATTGTCAACCATATCTGCTTGTACTAGTGTAACCAAAGAATTGAAAAACGCTGCTTTGGAAAGTTTGGAATTATTTCTTCACCTTCCTCTAAATTCACATTATCCAGAACATGACGTACTTTACGAAGACATGATAGTTTTCGAACGATATATTCATGAACCAGTTCACTTATCAGCCGGAGGTTTTTTCATAATAGACTCCACACTTATATTCAAAATAATGGGCACAGTAGCATCGTATATCATCATTTGTTTGGGATTCGATAAAGATGTACCGCAGCGTAATAATTCTAATTTGAATTCCACTTCTAATAACTGATCATAACGTCGCTTTGAATTCATTCACATTTGGATGCAGAACCTTCCAATCAAGTATACCATAGATTCAAAGCATCTTAAATAGATAAACACGTTGTAGATTAAATGGTTGGAAAATTGTACGTTTATCTCCTTACTCTGAAAATGTTGTTTTTTTTTAATTGTGTGTTATGAAGGAGAATCGATACCAGCAATAGAGCATATAGAAAAAAAGGAAAATCGTTTGAAAATAATTAGTGCGATCGTGGACGAAATGGAACGCTTGATGATTAATAATCAAGAAGATTCAATTGCCAGCGAATTGTAAGATACAAATAAATGTTGTTTAAACTAAATCTTAACTTGTTTTACTTCCTTTAAATAACCAAATAAGATTTAGAATCCTACTGATTTGCTCACTGCATACTTAAGAGGTCTAGCTACTAAATAACGAGACTGCGAACCTAGAGGGGTGAAAAACGAGGAGTTCATTAGGTATTTGGATTTCTTGTCTCGTATCAATCTGGAATTTATCGCTAAATTGAAAAAAACTCCGACTGAGTGCTATAAATTGTTGTAAGAGGCCTATGGGGACAATTCTCTATCTCGTGCGCGTGTTTTTGAGTGGTGTAAGCGCTTTAGTGAGAGCAAATCAAAATTCAAGGCAATGTTGATCGTTTTTCTCGACATTAACGGTATCGTGATGACTGAATGGGTTCCAGAATGTCAACCAGGCTTACTATTTGTCAGTTTTGGCAACACTGCGAGAATGAGTTCGTGAAAAACGGATTTAGCACCAGGATAACCAGGATAAAGCACCTGCCCATAACGCGCTATCTGTGAAGCAGTATTTGGCCATTAAGCGCATTCTAGTGCTCGAACACCCGCCGTACTTACCAAATTTGGCACCATGCGACTTTCTTTATTTCCGAATATAAAATTTGTTTTGAAAGGGACCCGATTTGAGTCGATGGAAGCGGTAAACCAAAAAACGGCAGAGCTCCAAAGCCACTCACCAAAGAAGACTTCCAGCACTGCTTCGATCAATGGAAAAAACGTGTGGAAAGGTGTGTGGCGATGGGAAGGGAAGTATATTGAAAGGGATCATTCGAATGTAGAATAATTTTTATAATAAAACCCTTTTTCGTAACCAGTCTCGTTATTTAATAGCCAAACCTCGTAATCCTTTTTACCTGCTCAATCGAAATGATGAAATTCGATGTATTGTTGTGGAAAATGTTAGAAAAGTATTATTTTTGTATATAAATTCAACTACATTCATAATTATCGAATACTAGGTTTATGGAGTATCGTAGTGATTGAAAATTGTCCTAATTCATACGATTATGTTTATTACTCTACTTACTTTTCGAATTATCTGATTTGAATTACCGTAAAATAACTTTCCAGTTTCTCGATATGAATGAAATTTTAATTTTTCAGTATTTTTAACTATCTTTAAATTATCATTTGGGGTTTAGTTCTCTAGATGTTGTAAACTTACTAAAAAAGAATAAAATGTTTAGAAACAATCCAAATATATAGATGATTGATGATAAGTTGTCGATGAAGAGCTTGCAAAATAACGTCTGAAAATAAATTAAGCAATACTGAAGCATTGGACAACAGCATATGCGTAGACATATAATATTGAGTGTGATATAAAATTATGATGTACATTAACACGTTGGGCCCCAACCAAAAATGATAAACTTTCCCCTGTACCCAAAAATGTGTTTGTGTTTTTACACAAAAATCAATTGAAAGAAAATGATGTTCTTGTGTACGGTCCATTGTGTAACTAACGGTCCATAAGCTCTCTCTGAACAAGAGGTAGATTTTAGCACTAAAGCTTCGTCCAGGGAGTCCAGGGAGGTCAACAGAAAACAACATTTTTGCACTTTTTATTCAAAATAAATTATTTCAGTATATTGTTTTGAAGGTATACCCTACTTGCAGAATGGGAAAAGAAAATTTTCTTTGCTTTTTTATCCTTTGACGATGATTTATACTTTTATGTGAAGAGTACAAAACTGTACGATGTGTTCTGAAAAATATTATATGTGATCAAGAAAGGTACTGTAAAGGTAGCGCAAATCAAAAATTGTAATCAAATATTATTTGAATTATGTTGAGGAAACCAAAACAAAATATGATAAGTAAGGTTTTCTATTTTACAATGGAGTTGAAGATCATGGAAAAAAATCGAATGGACCAAGTACAGGATAATGTTTTAAGGACCCAGGACGGTCTAATCAAACTGTAAAAAACATTTAAATACGGTCCCTTGAGCCGTGGAGTAGGTTTGGAATAAAATACGTCGTGCGGTCCAGAGGACCGCCGCTCTGGGCTGTGGGGAGAGTTCAGTTGCGGGCCTATGAAACGCACCGGGGCTCAACGTGTTAATATTTATAAAATAAGATAAATTATTCAAAAAATATATCAATGGATCTCTTTTTGAGGCATAAAATGCGTCAGAACAGAACCGTCCCTGCTTTCGGCGCGCGATGGCCGAGGCTTGTCGCCACACGCTGCAACGTTGAGAAAGCGCTTGATTATCAATCGCGATAAGTTCCAAGTGCCACACCTGCACTAATATCGAAGTATACCAATTTGTAGAGTAGCGTTCAAAGAGGAACTACGATTTTTCAATTTTAAAAAATGTTCATTTGGTCAAAAGTTATTAACATCAAAATTTAGTAAAAATCGTTGATATTATATACATGTAAATTTTTAAATCTGCATTATACGGAAAAATGACAACAGAAAACAATATTTGTTGATAATTTGTTTAAAAAATGAGGCTAAAACAAAATGTACCAGTTTTTCGAAAAAACACCGAGCATATTTGGATTTAGTGGCTCAAAATACATAAGGATACCACTGTTTTATCCTTGGCCATCCCGGACTATACATATCATCTATATTTGAACGGTTTCTGACAATTTTATTCGGAAAAGTAGATGTGTTTCTCTACTATTTTAGATTCTACGTTTGTGCCTCCATCTCTTAGTCGTAGCTTGAACTAACTACATATCAATATAAAAGAAATCTGTAGAATATAAGAATACTATATTATTATGATGATTGCCATAATTTTGTTATAAAGACACACAGATGGGGTCTTGAAATCATTGTGTACTCGTATGAGTGAAGCGGATTTGAAAAATGAGTAGTCATCAATAGAAAAGTGGCGAAATTCAGGTAGTTTCACTCATATACCGCAAGGGACTAAATTATGAATACAAGAAACAAAAAAAATTTATTATATTATAAAAAGCGCTGGTTTAATTTGTGAAATAATTTCAATATGAAAATGAAATTGCATAAGATTTCAAATGTACAATATAAGTAGAAAACGACTTAAATTTATCACGTTGAAAGCATAACGTTGTGAGCCTTTTGGCAAAGATATAGAAAAGGGCTGCAAAAGCTGTTGCTATTAGCGAGAGCACAGTGGAAAAACTATTCCATATCATTCCATATCCCATGCACAATAAACGAGTATCCTCGAATGGAGCAGATATTGAAAACGTTTTGTAAACACTCCAAAATTGGGATTGTAAGAAACAACAACGCTTATTTTTAGACGCTTACAATGAAAGGTTAAAGGGAGACTTCAATTTCGATGGTATAAAAGACGGTTTGCCAAAAAATAGGTTAGCCTTATTCTCAGACTTATTCCATATGAAAAAATCTTTCATTTGATTTAATGTTATCTTAAACTTATGTATTACAATTTTTGTTCTGTGATACATAGCAGATACCACGTTATTATGAACAGAACTGACTGCATATCTACGGTAAACATTTAATCTGCTCTTCCTCCATTTTTTTAATGGTGCTGATAGCACACTTCATCAAACTTTTTTTAGGGCTCTTTTTTAGGGCGAATTAATGAAAGATTCTTTCTGTGAAGTTCCAAAATTTGATATTTATGAAAGATTCTTCCTGTGAAGTTCCAAAATTTGATATTTACAAAATATATTTTCCTAACATGGCTACAACTCTTATTTGGTCTGAGAAATTAGTTCTAGATATAGGATGTTCCGGGACTCGATGCAGAGAATTCGGGAGTGAGTAGATTACGTGAGAATAAAGCAGTGATATGGAACAAAATTCCTTATGCGACCCCTCGTTTCTGAGTTATATACCTTTAAAGATGCGAAATCAGAATTTATAGTCAAGTATATTTTCTAAATGATACATTCGATTATCATGAATTTTTCTAGCCAAGTTTTT
Organism: Diorhabda carinulata; assembly: GCF_026250575.1. Taxonomy (NCBI): domain Eukaryota; kingdom Metazoa; phylum Arthropoda; class Insecta; order Coleoptera; family Chrysomelidae; genus Diorhabda; species Diorhabda carinulata. Next base: position 27,710,217 of record NC_079465.1, on the reverse strand, counting down.
TCAAAAAGAGTGGAACATCGTACGTCTTTGTACTTCACGCAGCTTTTGACATTCTAGGATGCTTTGCCTCAATGTATATCCATCTAATTTTTTTCTGATATTGTTACCTGGTAGTACCAGTTTCCATCTTATTTTTTTCTTGCTTACACAAGATAATCTTAGCTCTTTTCTTTTTCCAATTTCTTCATTTTCAACACAACTGTAGGGTGTGGTAAATGACATTATGAATAAGCAATATAATATTAAGTCAGGGACGAATTAACTTGGAATCCTACAGAAACAAAAATGTTTGCATATGGTTGCCAATTCAATGGTTCAGATTTTGATTGCAATATACCAAAAGTCATTTCACAAGGTAGGATAAAAAAATACAAAAAAAAATAATATCAGGGTACTTGTGATAGTATCTATTCCATTTTATGTCAGTCATGTGTGAGAGTAAAGAAATGAAAAAAAATCAACAGATCGGACGAAAAAGGAGACCACAGGTTCTACCTACCACAGGTAGGAAGGCTAATCAAAAAATATAAAAATTTCTCCAGACACAGGACTGAAATACATAAAATCAGTTTGAACAGAACATAGACATTAAAAACAAGGACAACGCAACTACTGGCATACGCAGATGATGTAGTAATCCTTTCAACATCGAAAAACGAGATTAAGGAATTTGCAGGCCCTTCATAGGAACGATAGAGAATCTTCGAATCAACGAAGGTTAATCGAAGTTAATGATAATGACAACACCACAAAGGAAAAGAGAAATGAAAATTTTGTCCATACAACTGAACGAAAAAAAGCAAACTAGAACAATTTATGTATATCTTGGGATGGTTATCAAGAACGATGGTGATAAGGAAGGAATTTGGAAGCGAAGATCAACAGTATGTATGCTACGGAGGCGAAATGTGGATCCTTAATAAAGCAGAGGAAAAGAAGTTATATACATGAGAAAGAAAAATAGTCAGAAGGTGTCAAGAGGTAAAAAGAAGGGAGAATTTTGATTGAGAAGAACAAATAATCAAATAAGGAATTTATTTGGAAAATCAGAAATAAGATTCAAAAGAATAGAGTGGATGGGTTACATACAGAGAATGCCAGATTTGAGAGCAAAAAAAATGTTGGACATAGAACAAAGAGGAACAAGAAAAAAGAAAAACAAATAAAAGATGATATGTAGAGGTGACGGAAGGCATAAGAGAGAGAGGAATTCAGGACTGGAAAATGAAAGTCAAAAATAGGAAACAGTGGAATTGCTATGGGCCTGCTATTAATTGAATTACGTTCCAATTATTTCTTGTATACTTTGTCTATTTATACTTTTGATATATAATTCTCAATAGTTTCTTTGAGTTCAAATATGATAGTAGGTTTCTCAATTTCATATTCAGTGAGCTGTAAACTGGATTGTGAGTAAGATTGTTCAAGGTAAAGTTTCTTTATAAAGTTATTCTGTCTGATACATACTTTTTTTAATGATTTTCAGAAATTATTTCTGTAGAACAGTTTTTTAGTTGACTTTTGGAAAAAAGTGCAATGCAATGAAAGATGCCATATTTCTTTGTCAAAAGCATGCGCAGATCAAATTTAGCTGATTGTTTTAGCAAGATCTTGCATTTGCAACATTATCGAATTGGCGCCATTTTTAATGCGTGTAAGCTTAATCAACATTTCAAATTAAGGAACGTGTTGAAATTCAAAATTCATGTCTAGAAATATTCTACAGTTGACAAAAGTAATATTATTCAATTTCAAGTAGTCGCTTTTATAATATTATGACTACTTCTGTTTGACCATTCATTTAACAATATCGTATTTCCCAGTAAATACCTCTCCTATGGTTTTTTACATCTTTTATGGCTGATAAATCTTGAACCATAACAAAACGGTTATTTTGAAAAGTTTACGATCGGTAGATTTCTTGGGAACCTATTTTGAACCAATTGTTGTTCTTCAATGTTTATTTTTCAATGTCGATATTAGAGTTTTACAAGTTGATATTTTTTTAGAAACGTTACGGCAGATTTATGTTTTTGTAATTTATTGAAGAGTGCTTTTCACGACGTACTCACTAATTCTGTTTAAAAACAATCTAAAAGAAATAACAAAATAAGTTTCTATGTAGGAGCACTGGTTTGTGTCAATTTATACGGCCAGTTTACAGTCTTCATTTAGCTTAGCATTTATATTAGTGTGAAAGCAATAAAAATTAGGTTAGTGTTTATAAACCATAATAATAGGGGCTTTCATAAGTCCGACGCTGACGTTAAAGTTAATCCGCAAAATGTTTTGGACGCTGCTAATCTCGGCCTAAGAATTTAAAGCTAAGCTAGCTCGTCTATAATAAGTCATTAGATTAGGAGTGAAAGATTTTCATTAATTTTTGTTTAACAGTATATTCTCAAGCATTTCTATATTCGCTCACATTTACATTCTAACTGATATTTTATTATTTTATTTAACAATTTTCTCCAAGAGAAAATACAAGGTTTGCTACTTAAGTTTTCAGATAAGGCAACACTGAGGTGAATATATCAAAACGACACAATGAAGTTTGACATTTGGTGAAGGTACTTGGAATGTGTTGTCAAACGATTAATATTAGAGTTGTTAACAGATAATTACATTCATCTTGGTCAAAAATTGGAATTAAATCACGAATATTTCCGGGTGATGAACCAACAGCAGTGACCCACTTAGACTTTCGGTGATGAAGTTCCATCTCAAGCTACCGTGTTTCGCTGGTTTTCTGAATTGAATTGAGGTGGCAATTCGATACAGGATGATTTAGTGAAGGCTGTTCAAAATCGGCTGTTGTGTTAGAAAACATCGATGCTGTGCGTAAACTGATATCGCAAGATCGTCATATAACATAGCTTGAGATTGAAGTATACTTGGGCATTAATCCCACTCACATACATTAAATATTGAATGAACACTTAGCTGTCACTTAGCGTTTAATACAAAGGTGCAGAGGTACAGAGGTGCAAAGCTGCTGTGCACGAAGCACTTCGAAGCAAATGGTCGCCTGTTTTTTCAGAATAACTGGACATATCGGCATCATTCCATTACAGCAACGTACAACAGTCAATTCTGAATGGTATATCAGCATTTGTTTGCCAGAAATATTCGAAAAAATCAGGAAAAACAATCACAAAAGATGAATCATTCTCCACCACAACAATGCGAGCTCTCAGTTCAAACAGTTTTTGAACAGTAAAAATATCGAATTGATATGTCATCCGCCGCACTGTCCTTGCTTGGCACCCAATGATTTGTTCTTGGAATATTTTGTGAAACAATAAATCCATATCCAATTATAAATATTTGACACAAGACATTTTTTCGTCGTCTATCTCCTCAAAATAGGCATTTGAGTATGCGATAACGCACTTTTTTCTTGCGGTCACTGTCGCTGAACATAATACCATAATCAAACTGGCTGTTCCTATTTTGAAACTCCTTCGCCTTATGAAATCCACTGTCTTCGTTTAAAGAGTGTTGTCGTGTAACCAGGTTCAATTAACAGTTATAATTCGATGCAGAAGATACGACTCATTTTGCTGAAACCGCATCAATGAGGCACGAAAAATGTTCATTCGAATGCGCTTTTGGTTAGTATTCAACGCGCGTATAGCTTGCATAACTCTTCAGTCAGTTTACCTGTAACAAATGTGTTCTTTTGAAATGTTAATAGTCTCTTTTATCTCTTCATCTTAAGCCGACATTCATCCACTACCACTTGCTGAAACTTTCAATGGTATTGCTGGTTTTCGTCGTTTCTGGTAGTCCCGAATGCTCGTCGACTGTCAAGCTTATACAGCCACATATGAATTTAGCCCAACATATTACAATCGTGAAAGATGTGCAGAGTTTCCGTACACAGCGTCTAACTTCTCTTTCAGTTGCGTAAACGTATTCACTTCCAAAACAAAACTATTCAATAACAGCTCAATACTCTTTTTCATTTATAAAAAAAGACGATAGTCAAATAGAGACAAAGCGTCCTAAAAGGTTAAAGTTTTAGTGGGTTTCCCTCAATGTATTCACAAATATATTTTCCAACTAATATTGTGCTGATATCTTTAGGTTGAAGATGGAATCTGTTATACTTTGAAACTTCATTTCAAATTGCGTCAATACTTTAATGAACAAAAATCTCAGCCGGCGACGTGGGAAGAGAAAAATATGAGCAGAGTTTTAAAATCCAGGCCAAAATTTTCCCATGTTAAGGTTCAAAATGTTATCTAACAATTTAGTACAATTAGGGTAGTTTTCGCCCTTTTAATGCAAAAAGCGTACAACAATACAATATTGAAAATGAACTAGAGTATGTAATGAGCTTAATCCCAAATTTTTGTACAAATCGAGACAGACGAAAAAATTTCGTGTTCTTGCCTTTTTGAGCTTCATTTCCTGGACCATAATAAAAGGTCAGATGTTTGAGAAAATGCTTGCAAGTTTTCTGATACGGCAACGGATCAAGCGGTATCATACATCATATGATGGAAATAAGACGCGCAACTAATTTCCAGCTGTATATTGTTCACAAATTTACAACTAAATGTGTAATTATAAACGCAACATTTCAGCCATTGGTGTAACTTTGACTGCCTTATTAAACAACTGATCTTATCGAGGCTACCATTTTAAATAGTTTTTTTTTCATTCTCGATGGAAGTAAATTGACTTGGTGAGAAGTCTTAATTACTCTTCATATCTTTAAGCATTCGTAGCTACAAATCTCAGTTATTGCTTGAATCTTGTATATTTTATTGAAGTAGTAAATTACAAACAAAATTTTCTAATACTGATATAATTTGATAAGCTATACTATTACGTATCAACTTTTAAGTTATTAAATTCTAAAAGTAATAAGTTATAAGCAAAATAATAATGATAATGTTAATTTTTTGGCTAGTAAACACACTCCAACGATGAAAAAACGCACATCTTTGTTGTGCATTCAAAAAATATTTTTTAAAACTGAACGAGCAGCCCCTGATGAAGAACTAGAGGCATTCAACGATGCAGCATACCCAATGTATCTCCTGGTTGAAAGGTTCATACCAAAAGAAGTCCAGCAAAAAATAAAAAAAATTTAAAGGTACGAAATAACTTTCTTGCAAGATTTTCACTCTGCTGACAATCATATTCAACTCCATGCTAAGCTTGTCCTACTTACCAATAATATGAAAATTTACCGAAATCTGAAGAAGTAAATCTTCCCGACCCATCAGCTTACTTCCAAAGAGTAAGCAAAATTTTTGGAAAGTTACTGCTATAGAAGATTTATACAGATCACGAAGTATTTTATTCTATTTGATACACACGTTTGTATTAAATTCAACTACCAACAGTCAAATCTCCGTCCCTTTAACTATGTTGCTTCACGAGGTAGTGCTCTTGGGCCTCTGCTTTTCCTACTCTATACAGCTGATTTATCAGAGATTAATAACACAACAATTGCCTCATTTACTGACGACGTAGCGGTACTTGCTATAAACGAAGATCCTTTAGAATCTTCCCAAATATGTAACGTCACATTGATGAACATACGACTTCCAAGAGTATCAGACACAAGATATCTTGGCCTAGATCTTGTTCCACGTCTTACATGGAACGCTAAAAGATCAACTTAAAGAACCGGCAGAAGAACCGCTCTAAAAGCTGCGGACTCAGATTTCGTTTTAAGGAGTTATACGATCGGTAGTAGATGGATGCACTATGGTATGTGGGTAATCGGACACCTCGCCATGTTTTAAACGTTCCTTTCATCAAAGATGAAAACCAACGAGCCATAAACTTACATAATGAACGCATAATTCTACACGAAAACAACCTAATAGAGGAGCTATACAACAATGATAGCGCCACAAGAAGATTTGCTAGAATTTGGCCTCAAGACTTTAAAACTGAACCAATGTAAAATGAGGTGAATATCGATGCATGTTTCTCTTTCACGCCCAAAAGTTGTAAAACATTTTCACTCTGTAATGATGTAGATTGTGAGGAGAGCACAGAAATTAAGTATTCAAGGAACTATGAATTGAGCTAAGATATGTAACAAAAAAAGTACACTTCTGTTCACTAAAAAGTATACACGTATATTGTGCCTACGTAAATCAGATTTCTCACAGAATGTCACAGTCATTATCAGTAAACCGAAATTCAGATTGTTGCCATTATTGCCAAATTGGAAGATGGCTGGTCTATCAGAGGATTAGCAGCTGATCTAGAACTTAATGCGAGTACCGTGACCAGAGTGAAAAAGCGATAAAAACAAGAGAGAGAAATGCTTCTATGTAAAAAAAATGTAGACGAAAACTTGTGAAAAACTAAGAAACAAACACAGAAATAACTCAATAAAGACAGGATCTAGCGATGTATCTGTAGGAAAATTTCAAATGACCCACAGGATGTTGTATTGACAAATTTTTGAGACACCGTTTCAAATCCGCTGTCAGTCGAAGCATATGCAACAAACTTTCCAGGATCCCGTTCTATGGCATGTAGAAGAATAACAGCTTCGAATTCGAAAAAAGAGCAAGTGCTAGAAGATCGTCGCTTTCAAAAGAGTGCAAGCAATCCAAAGCAGTATTCATTTAATTATGTGTATCGTGATTTGAGCTTTTAGGAACGTATTGTCCTCACAGATAAAAAAACATTCAATTCGTGCAATGACGGACATATTTGCGTTAACCCACCTTCAAATTCCAGATTTTAAGAGTAATATAAATCAAACTCATGATGGAAAAGATTTTATTCACTAAGATAATAATTTTCCTGTCCACACAACCCGTATAATTCAACAATGGTGTCGACAAAATATTGAGATTTTACCGTGGCCGACAAATAGTCCCAATTTAAAATGTATGGGGGTTGGTTGGTGAAAAATATTTACAAAGGAAATTTTCCTCCCAGAAGTCAAGAAGAGGTATTGAGCCATTGAAATAGCATGGAGAAGCTTTAATTTAAATGGAAATATCAATCGGAATTTCATTCAATCCATGCAACGAATTTGTTATTCAATTATTTATTGACAAATATTTGAATCATTTGTTCTGTAATCTAGTGTTTCATTATTATTATAAGTATTATTTCTATTTAGAATTTTCAAGTTTTATCGTGGATTCTTCTAAAAGTGACTCACTTATAACGCAACAGTTCTTGGAAACCTTGGAAATCGTTCAAGTGCAGAAGCAACCGAATTCGCTGGTCTAGTATGAATCAATACGATTCATTTAAATGTTTTCATTTTGTAGCTCTATTTGTTAATAACATCGTGAGGCCTCATCATTTTACCTTCTTTATCATTGTATATCACTATGAGCATTTTTCCTAATGCACAAGAAACTCAAGTTTTTAACCAGGTGTCCATATTATCTTCTAGTTCTTCTAGGTTGATTTAGAAAGATGGAGTAAAAAGAGTATTTATTGTTATAGATAAAAACGGCAAAAAAGATTTTTGTGTATTGGTGAGTGATGGATTTATTGTGTTTCAGTAGTCTTTAGATATATTCCGCTGTAACGACTAAATAGGTTTTGCCGATCCGCTGTAAGGGTTAATACCTATGGTATTGATGGAATTTTTTTTTGTAAATACTGACCTCATAACTTAATTTTGGTAAACATGACAACAAATATCAAAAAATTAAATTAACACACCTAAAAAACTGCAAAAATCTTTCTCAAGAAATAAGAAAATTTCTACGTATTTCAATGCTACATATTCCTTTCCTATGTTTCTCATTATAGCAGCACCTTTAAATAATTTATAAGTTTTGTTAGCCTGTTAATGAAACACCTTAAATAACGTTATTCTCCAGAGAAATTCAAAACTGAAAGATTAAAATATCCATTACATAAATTACATAAACTCCTAGTGGTTGTTAGTATACCAAAATGATTGGCAGTAATCCTAAATGGGTCATAATTCACTATCTAAATAAAATTCTTCTACTATTCGGTTTATATTTACCAATAGATTTCAAGAAAGGAACAGACGAAGAAAAAAGAAAAGTTATTGGAATTCTTCTTTTTATAGTATTCTGTCTCAGTTTATTATTTATAAAAGGAACAGTTGTACCAAACTTTCGATGTTCAAGAAGTTATTTGGACATTCTAACATCATTTGTGATAGGCTGTTCTTGCTGTATCATAGTTGGAGTAAGATATTATAAGTTCAACGAATTGGGTATGTTTTTCAACACATTATTGCAGATTGAAGATGTTTTAGAGAAGTATGGAAAAATTCAAGAAAAGAAAATCATAATACACCACTATTTGAAATTTGCGACTATGGTATTAGTTATGATATTATTATTGTTATTTCCGACTTACCACATATATTGTTTAAGCTTGCTTACACTTCTTCATAGTATTCCTGATCTTGTGTTAGCAAATCTATTATTTATCGAATTTCTCACAGTATTTTTGACAATTAAAATTATTCAAAGTACTGTACAAATAATAAAAAATACTCAAGAAAATCTATTTAATGAGTTTTATAGCGTACCACCTGCTGAATTTGAACAAATTGGAAAGGATGATTTCATCTTGACAGGATGGATAACGACCGCTCTCCACTATAAAAGTGAACAGAACTTTGAAGATAAATTTGAAAACATATCTGTGGAACTTTTCAAATTACAACAAATCTTGGATCTATTCAATAAAACTTTTGCCCACTCTATATCTGCATGGTTAATGATAACAATTTCCAAATTCATTTCAATATATTCCAAAATTGCTGTGGGTAGAGAGGATTCTTATGATCGCGAGTTCTTTACGGAAGCCTTTGAAGTAACATTTTTTCTTGTAAGTAGATGTTGAAAGTAAGTATTTTGTCTATTTATGATTGTGTACTGAAAACATCTGTTTTTCCACAATAAGAAATTATGATTTACATAATAAGAAGCACGAATGCTGAAAGGTGTTTATCAAATTTAATGTTTAAATTCAGTAAAAATGCCTGAGGACATTTTTTTATGTATAGTGAATTGGCTGTTCCTCCCGAATTGAAGATACATCTTTACGTCGTTCGTTTTGGAGTAAGGCTCCCTCCTGCCAAAGATGTATATCATAGTTTTCTGGACGCTAATGCTAATGACTTCCAGATGAAAGAAGTGTGATTCCTCACACACCTTGTTGTACTGCAAATATTCTCTGCTTCTCTATCACTTCAGATATCCTGTAATTTGTAATAAGGTACTGTATCCATGGGTGAAAATATCATTGACGTAGCGCACCCATTGTTCACTTTTAACTCCTTCAGAACTCCTTCAGTAGCTCTTCTACTATTCAATTACATTGTAAACAAGATATAATACTGTGCTACGGCCAGACACATAGTACACTACTTCCAATGGTGGTTTTTCTCCAGTTTATCGCGATGATTTGATTCACAGGGTTGGTACACTTTTTTATTGAGGGATCTTTTCCTCTCTCTCAAAGGTGGCTTTTGAGGTATTGTCAAAAGCTTTCTGTGTATCTATAAACTGCAACTGCAAAGCCTTCAGCACTTAACAAAGATACAGCAATGCTGTTTCCTCCCAGGCCTCAGGCCTCAGGTATATGATCAGGTATATAACCAGGGATCCATCAAGATCCATTAACCGGCCTTCTACCTTTCTGTATCAGGACTTGAAGATTTGTATACGCTCAAAGATTTTAGTGCCCAGCAAACTCTTATCGGAGAAGCTCCTGGGCCATTTTGCAGCTTACCGTTGTTGTTGAGCGCGGAACGCAACTCATATACCACCGATTCTAAGGGTAATATCTAATCCTCGAGATGGATGAATCAAAACACTTGAGTTGAATTAAGAAATGAAATTCAAGTGTCCATAATGGAAATAAAGTTTCCTTATATCTAGTATTATGTAATGGAAGACAATTTTTTAAATTGGCACTCATTTTCATATCAAATATTTTATGTTTTAGGTATGTTTCCACGTAATTATTTCTGAAAGTAACGAAATTACAATCAAAATCAATAACATAGAGAAACAAAGCTACAAATTATATATACACATGCCATCGACGGTATTTTTTCAAAACGAAATGGAAATTAAAACTCACCTATTAATAATTCAAAAACTTATAAGGAGTCTAGATTGGAACGTCGTGTTGTTCAAAGTCATTCAAGCAAATCGAAACCTTTTTATGAAATTTGTTTTGTTTCTCTTTTTATTATGTCAAATAATATTTTTGATTGCACGAAAACTTGACAAGTGAAAATGGCAGATTTATATTTTCAAATTGTTACAAGGTGAGTATTGCAACTTCCAATTTATATTTTCGAATCCATTCATTCTTAATAATCACCAATCGAGATTCAAACTGAAAAGCAGAAAATTATAACTCATGATGAACCTGATTAGTGGGACAAGATTATTGGATAATAATAATTGTCATGGGTTGTCGAGGAATATCCAAAATTTCAAATGATTCCGACGTTTTGAAGTACTCGGAAATCGAGTCCAAAAATTTTAACATATTCTGTCTCAGTAATCCCGACAAGCACAATTTATTTATTATTGTTTTTTAGCTCGCGAACATCATATATAGTGGAGCTAACAATGCTATGTTTAAAATGATATATGTGTATAGAACTTGAGATGTTTTACGCTTATACTTTTGACGGATATACGGAAATATGTTGATCTTTCCATTATCTATTACTTCTTAGAGCTCCATCAAAACAAGAATGGGCCTACTGAACGTACTCTTTACACTACACCAACACGCACAATTACACTGTCTGGCGCGCGTTTCGATAATCAATCATCGTCTTCAGAGACTGAAGTTTATTTCCAGTTCCAAAAATTCCTACTTAGTTAGAATGGACCTGTCTATGATTGTTATTTTGATTACCTACGAGTGTTTTGTCAGAAGTTCCCAATGAGCTACAGCCCCGAGAAAATATGTTAGCCTAAATATGACCTCACTTTAGAGCCCGTTCTTCTGCGATTCACGACGTAGTTCAGTGGAAGCAGCCGTCAGAGAAATGGGTGATAATCGCCGTTCCCACCAAGTGTGAGCTTCGAGCAATAATCTGTTTTCTCTACTTAAGAGAGTTACCGCCCGTGGACTAACGTTTATGGTGAAGTTCACATATCCATTCAGCACGTCTACAGAAAACGTACAGTTTTGAGTGTGATTGTCCAGAAGGTCAAAGATCGGAGGGTCACTATCTGTGAACGCATTTCTGAAGCTTCTAATGTCAGAATTTGCAGAACTTGAAAGGTAAGAGCTCGTTAGGTCCCCCGGATGCTGTCTCCATGTGTCCACATGGATCAAAGCCTTGATTCAAGCAAACGCAGTCAGTAGAAAAGGTTACGGCGACTATGTGTTGGGACTGGAAGGTGGTACTCCATATCACATCTGTTTTATGCAAGTTGGGACGAAAATAATCTCCAGCTGATATTGTGGAATATCCAGAACCACCGGAGAGGGCAACTGAGGGATGCAGTAGTGCTTCTTCATGACAATGCTCGACCCCACGTCTCTTGTACAACACTGGAGCTTTTGAAGGTATTTGGGCAGAATTCTTGGCTCCTCCCTATTTCCATTACAGCCCGACCTTAGTCTCAAGCAATTATTAACTTTTTCCTAAGTCAAATGAGAACTTAGGTGGCAAACGCTCAAGAACAGAGGTCACACACTTCGTCATTGGGAGATTACCTCGACTTAAGAGAACTTAAGCTAGAGCCCCGTCTTTAAAATTGTGTTTTAAAGTATGGAGACTATGTTAGAAAATTGACAACAGTGTAAGCTTGTTAAAGATGTATAAATCAATAACAATGAACAGTGTTTTCAATTTGTAAAAAATATCTAAGAAAAGAAGAAAAAGGAATGAATAAGAATAAATAATGTATAGATCGATATTTCGATGATTTTTGACTACGAATAATACTTGTTGATAACCGTGACTTGACTCCTGGAAACTCTAGGTTGGATTGGCTCAAAAAAGTAGGTGGAAAATATGATATCAATAAGGGAATTGGCAAAGTTAGTTTTTTTGACATTTATATTCAGTAGAACGGAGCTAAATTAACCACCAGTTTAAACATCGTTGATCTATATAGAAGATTATCTATTATCGTGGTAAACACCGCGCTGTTTACGACTCTGAATTTATCTAGAAGATATTTTGGCTGATAACATTTTTATATAAATTCTTTTCAAATTTTTTATGGTAGTTATATCGACTTTTTCATATAATCATTATGTTGTTGAAAGTGTAGATCAGTAAAAGTTTTTGATTTCTTCATCCCCTTTTAATAAATTCTATTTTTATAGATGAGAGGTATAGTTTGCCTATTGTCATCTTAGCTTTCTATACTTGAATGATTATGTGTGCGTTTGAATTGCGATCTAAGTTTTTATTATCGTATAAAGTTGATTCAAAGTTAAGTATGGCAAAAGAAGTCAATGATGCCACATTCAACATAGTTATATATTATGTGATTAAGTGTTTAATTGATGGTGTATATACATTATTCTTTTTGAGGCTATGAAACAGTTGATTTAAGTCATATAGTAGGGAAATAGAGATATAAGATAGCTCATCAATTTGAAATGAAGTTACTAAAGTGAACCAAAGTTCGAAATAAACACCAGAATGTTATCTGTGATGCCTTCTTATATGACTGCTGCCCAAATTTGATTTCGAGTTACTAGGAAAACTTATTTTTTTAATATGTGTCAAAAGAAGAGAAAGTCTAGACTTTGGAAGAGTCTTATTAGGAATAAATAATCAAATTACTGATGCATACATGTTAGTGATGTATATGTCCAAAAGGCAACTATAAAATGAGGTCACTTTATATCGAGTTGATTACGCTGTTTTTATCACGAACAATTATTTCTATTAATATCTTCCTCGAAATGAATTGAAACTCCATTTTCTCAAATGCAGAGGCAAGAAAACATGTGTAGAATGTACAAGTACGTTTCTCAGTTTAATTTGCGAATGATTTGTGAATTGTGAAGATGCAAATTATATGCGGTCGTATAAATATTTGATATGTGAGATCATAAAAACACAAAATACGTGTTATGTCAGAATATTCCAAAACATACCACTCACACTCAGAAATAATAAGTTCAATCGAATATTTCGTTAAGGCGTTTTCTGAGAAAATATATACTTGTATGTTGGAACACCCCGTATAACTTGATGTTCTAAAAATAATGTTACTAATGTTCCAATATATAAGAAGAAATAATTATCTTGAAAAACTATTCAAGAATACGATGCAGACTAACTTCGATCTTCCCCTTTATCGTCCAGTTCTGATTGTATCTAAATTGTTTGGTTTGCTGCCTGATAAAAAACACAACAAGTTATATAGACGTTTCAGTTTAATCCGCGGATTTCTTTTCATTTCGCTATTGGCAATTTGGAACATATTCTATCGCATCAAGATATTCTACAGTCAATTTGATTTCGATTCCTCATTATTCGCGGATTTCATAATGTATATTTTCCTTTACTGCATTTGTCTGTCATTCATAATACAAAATTACCGGCATAGGTGCGACTGGGAACGTCTTTATATAGTATTCGATAACGTTTCTTTCGACTTTGAAATAAACAGACAACGTAAAATTTTTATAGTGATAACTGTTTTATTTATATGTCATTGTGTTGCTGAATTGGTTACGTACAGTACGTCTTTTTCTTCTTCCGTGAATTTTATACTACCAGTTATGATACAGTTATATTTTTTCTTGATTACCTTATTGACGATAAGCGGACTAATCAGGTGCTTCCAACAAGAAATTAGAAAAGTGAAGAGGATATTGGAAAAAGAGTGCGAGATTTTAAATCAACTTAAACTTACTGAGACTAATCCTCATATGATACTGGTGATGTATTCCAAAATGTATCCATTGAAACAACACATGCATCAAGTAATAATACTTCTGAGAGGAATTAAAGCTTTCGGAAAAATTTACGGAGCTCAAGTACTAGGAATATGCGGTACTGTTCTGTTATTTGTTAGCGACAGCATGAAAATCGTCGTATTCTTGGTCGCTTATGATTTAGAAGATGACAACGAACAAGATTTCATTAGCGACGTGTCAATATGTATTTTCAAATTTTGGAACAGCTGTCAACTTACGGTAAGAACCCGAAACTCCGCTTAATACTTAGGCTAGGGGTCGCGAAGTTCTAGAAAATTTCAAGATCTTGTCTTGATCTTTTCTTGTTTCCAAAAGATTTTGATTAATTACAAGTACTGATTTTCATAAGTTGTTATTAATCAATTTGACCAACGATTGGTGTCTCGTCAAAACGGAGCTGTATATTAATTTTTAGCCTGTCACTAATCACTTAAATCCCTTATATGTGAGCTCCTAAGTGTACTAAATTTGAGAGCGATATCTAAAACCATTCGAAAGTTATCGAGTTAACATTCACCAACACACATGTACAAACACAATTCTTTATTGCTGAAATGATGTTATTTGAAAATTACAATTCCTCCACTTTTTTCTACTGCGATGTGGAGATAATAGAATATATTTTGTAAGAGCTTTGGTGGAGTTTCTCTCGTTATTTTGGGCTTTGTGATATGCACAAAAGTGAGTATTATACAAACTATTACAATAAATCTTACATTTTATTTACTTTGACTCCAGTTTATCCAATCTAGAATATTCGAACTGGTAGTAGTTCCACTTCCACTTGGAACCTTGTTTGGATCAATAAAATCACAGAATTCTTTCAAATGAAGATCGGGGAACCACTAGATTTTCGTTAGCAAGCAACGTAATAAATCAATCGCCGGGGAACCACCTGTTAATCAAAATCTTTTATCGACCACTACCTCCAATCATAAATAGTTCTAAAGCGCAACTAACGATGGTTTAAAAAATTACTTGACGCGTGCAACTAAAAATATTTAATAATACGGAGCTAGGATACTTTGATGTTATTTTAGTTTTAATAACCATAACAATAAATATTGATTTATAGAAAAAGTATAGTGTACAACAAGAGGGAAAGTACTTTACTGACTCGTCCGTTTGTTCGAACTCGTGATAATAGTTGAGCTTTCTCTATTAGTTTCATAATATACTCTTCGTTTTTTAAGTTAACAAAACTATTTTTTTAAATTTTAACTTTAAAAGTTGCGATGGGTATTTAACCTCTGACCAATGTCGAAAATGATTTGTATGATACGGCTATTGAAACTTTTTTTAATTTTTTATAGATATGGTTGATAATAATGATCCACCCAAGTTACACAGGATCTAAGGAGCTCAGTAAATTGTATACTTGGTATAGTAAAATATTGATTGAACTACCTCATGGAATCAAAGATTACAAATTGAATATTTACAAAGAAAATATAATCATTTTACTTAAGGAATTTGTCCTTCAAAAACCTTATTTTTCAGCAGCAGAACTATTTGAAATTAACTATGCTTTATTAATGTATCTTTTTACTGGTGTCATTACTTTCATTGTAGTATTTGTACAACTCCGTTGATGAATAGAATTTTGAATTAGCTTGTGTTATGTTTTTTCTGCAATACAATTCTCATAGCGCGGAAAACTTCATATAAGCGCCATTATGAATGAAAATTACAAAAAAACTTTTTTGTTTTAATAGTGAAAAAAGTGTTTTTAAGACTGTCAATGCTTATAAAAAACAATGAGTTCCATTTTTGTTTAACTAAATGCGCACAAAAGCCCCAAAGTTGCAGGTTGTATCGTAAAAAATGATATTTCATGATTTTTAAACATGTGCTCATACCAATTTTTATTTCTAATAATGTGAAAACTATGTAATATAGTTTTACTCATCCATAAGAAATACCTCTACTTATATCCCTTATTCCTCAAGTGTATTCCGGCAAAAGAACAACGAATCTGTAATCCAGAATTGGTTCCTAGGGATCCTGGACGCATCAGGCACTCTCGTTGGCTAACCTCTGCTAACCGGGTTTTAGATTTGTCTCTATCCCAAACTAGTCCAACAATTGAGTTAGTTACAGACTCTTGCAAATCACTTCGTGAAGTCTTATGCACCTGTTTAGTTTAATATAAAGAAAAACTACTCTGTGAAAGATGGACGGAAACATATTTTGAAGGTATTTAAAACAACCATCGGACAATATCAAGCAAATTATTGATCTAGATTCATCAGCTGAAGGTTATGTAAGAGACTTAAAAATACCTTCAATAAATTTTAGTGTAAACGACTATACCGAACTAATTGATTGGTCAATTTGCAAGTTAACACTGCCACTATTGTTCAAGAAGCCAGCGCTACCAGAGTTTAGCTAACCAAATCCCCATGTCACACCCAGACAATGACAGGTGTGTAAATCTGGGTACAGAAGCAGCAGAAAAGTGTGAGGGTATGAAAATCATATTGGAGCTACTTTAAACTCAAGACAGCTAATGCCCACATTAAATTCATAGTCAGAATTCAAAAGGGCTTCTATATAAATAACTTTGCCTACAACTAACATGCATTGTACAAGTAAATAGTTAGTAAGTATTAGTATAAGTATAAGAGTAAATAAATTCACTCTGGTTGGTTGATTGGTCGGTTGGTTGGGTAGGGTAGAGGTGGGACCTTGCAGCAACGTTCTCGCCGTGAGTGCTGGGTCATTTTATCAAAGATTAGATGTTGAAATGAGCTTAGAGCTGCAATATGATATGTTTGGCTAATACATTTCTTATAAATCACTTGTTACAGTCTTATTTCAAACCTCAATGTGTCAAATGAACACTCATCAGATTTGGAAAACGGCTGCAGGAACCACCACGGGCAACCAAATAGATCACGTCGTAATATAAAAAAATAATCAAAAATGATACAGATCATATAGATCATATAGATCATATAAAGAATAAAATGGCTAAGTGACAATATGGATAACTTGGAAAATGATAATAAAAATAATGTGAAAGTATATCAACATACAAAGAAACAAAATAGGTAAAGATCTACAACAAATATTAAAGATAAATAATGCAGACAGTCCCATATGGGATTTTACGATGGGCCCAGTATAGGCCCAGAGTTGGGCCAAGTATGTACAACTCTGGCCTTAGCTTGGAAGCCATTATTGGCCCAGACTTGGTGGGAATCTGAGATGATAACAATGTCCCACGCATGTGTTAAAATACAGAGTCAAAAGAGCTCAATTTGAACGGGTACCATTCTAAATAGAATTTAGAAGTCTTTACCACATTTTCAGAAAACTGTTCAAGAGCCAATTTGCAATTGTAGCTTGTGTGACTTGACTACACGGAACCATTCACTGAAAAATTCAAATGAAAACTAAATAAGGCAAAAATTATTCATTCCGAAGAATATTTCTCATAAAATCTGCTACTTGTGAACAAAAAAGGATTCAACGAACATATTGGAAAGTAGTAAGTACTGTGGATGTATGAAGTTTTCGTCTATTATTAACATATAGAAATAATTTTATGAACTGTGTTACAAAAATTGTGTGGGCTAGTGTTATTCTTGATAATATTGTTGAAGATTCTTTTCATCTCATTGAATTCGATAATTAATATATGGACAGTGCCTCGTATAGCGTTACATTGTAATCAATAGCAAATCATTCTTTATTCGAACGAGTAACTTTATTGAACACCGTTTTTTTTAAACAGTGGCCTTAAAAATTAAAAGTTTGCTAATCGTTCGTCGGTAGTTAGTGCATATAAATGAGTTAAAAATTCTCTGGCACGAAATCTCATAAAATAACCCCATGAAAGATGCAAAATAGATGTCGAACAAAGCCACAATTATTGAGTGTATATTTTATTGTTGAGAAAAACGTGAGTTTTAACAAGGCCGAATTATTTACGACATTGGATTTTAGCCCAGTCGTGAGATCGTTTTTACATCCACAAATTTAAAATTAACTTTCCAAATTTACGTTTTCAGCTTGCAGTAATATGCCATTCATATCAGATATTTATATTTACATACTGATACGTGATTCTCCCGAAAATTTCTTATTTAGTAGCTGTAGTTTTTTGTAGAAAAATCGCCTCAATTTCAACGCAAAACATTCACATTTCAATAACTCGATGGAAAACATTTATAAATAGCAATAATATCAAAAAATGAGGTGATATCAGATCTCAATGGTTCAAAGGTGTTTGATTTGTGAATAAAATACATTTTCAAGTTTCAGAAACATCAAATTAATCAACCTACTTCGACTTATAAAATATGTAATTAGCTTAAGAGCATCTCAGACCTGAGGTACAAACTTCAAATTCGTAATCGAATTACTTACTTTTTATTTTATATTGATAATTAATTATCGCTTTTGTATACGATAAGATTTAGTATTTAGGACAGCTTGTACACAGATACTGTGTTCTTAATAGTTTGACGTTTGTCGAGTACTCTTGGCGGATTATTGAAACCAAGTTGAATTCATTGTTTTTTGTGCAAAATAAATAAAAAATGTTTAATTAAAAATTAAGAATGAAGTAGCAAATCTAAAAAGAATTAGGAACGAGATTTTGTTTTTAAACTTGAAATATTCGTGCAGCATCAGAGTTAATTTTTTACTCTATATAATAGTTTTCGATTTCCTTAAGTAGGCCCCAGGTCGATTTTAGCCCCAAGCCCTACTACTTTTTAATCCGACTCTGCATTCGTTTATAGAAAACTCAAGAAACGCCACTAACCAAACATTCAGTTCTTTACAGTGTTGTCTAATGTAATCATGGATTTTGTTTTTAAATATTTATGCATGTATTGATTTGTTTATTTGTGTTAAAGTCTATTTAGCCATAGCTTCGTTGTTGTCGAATCGTCAAATTTTCAGTGCTCTGTTTATCTTGAAAAATCTAGAGAATTTTGAAAATAGGTTGACAAATGAACCAACGACCATAGGACAATAGAGTACTATGCCAAAATGGTTGTAGAGTTACTCTGGATACCAGGTTATAGGAGACTCAGTGGGAATGGAATTGCCGACAACCTGGTCAAGCTTGGAATCATTCAATCGCTGACTTGAATGACTTTAATTAGGAGCTAGCATATTTTATTGGAGGATTGAGAAACACCTGTGTTAGGGGGGAGGTAGGGCTTCAGTCATATAACTGCAGATAAACTAAAACACAAATAGATGGAAAAACCCCCTCATAGAAGAGCCTTGCTTCCAGATCAAAGTAGCCCGAATGTTTCTCCGAATCTGAAGAGCATACAGGGCAAGAGCAACCAAAATTATTAGCACCGACAAAACTCCCTTATTTTTAGTAGAAATGTGGTATTACTAACAGAACATTCAAATGACGGTTGCGATTGCATTATCCATTCTAACAGTTACTGGGAAGAAGAAATCGAAAATTTTCTAAAAGAACAAAAAATTTAATAACCGGTACAAAATATCAATCCATTAATGACAGTTCAACAGACATCGGGTTTTTGATTTTGTTCGTGAAAGAAATTGCTCAATATAAAACAGAGAAATGTGAAAATACAAACAAATGTTTAGAAGCTCAAAAATTTTATATAAGTTAGTCAAAAGCATATCGTTCGCCTTTGTTTTCATTTAGTGGAATTTTGTTTAATTTTCTACTTGAGAAATCGATGTTTTTGTTACTTGACTGTAACTATTTCAAAGATCACTGTTTTCTATCCCATAAAAGCATTTTTTCAATTACCAGAGAAGTATAAATTACACACTTGGTAGGCAAAATAGAAATATGATGTGATATGGTGGTGATATAATAAAATTGATAGAAATGCTACCAACTACAGCAAGGAATGTGGTAAATGAACTTATTGGTGATAACGTATGGTCGTTAATTAGAATCCTTGACATAAAATAATAGCACGCTCTTGCTGTTTATAAAAAAGCTGCTATAATTAAAATATTCAGAGGAAGAATAAACCACATACTCCAATATACTTATCAACACTTAGTCTTTAAAATATGTGAAGGGTGGCACATTTAGATATTTTCCAAATTCCACATTAAACAGAATGAGTTCTAAACATCCATATTTGTTAGTTTTTTCTGTTACTCATTGTCAATACTAATTGATTAAGAACACAATAGTTTCTAAACTTTACTTAGTTTCAACCCAGATAGCATTTTTGCAACTTCCAACTTTTACGAAATCCTACGTGGAATCGTATCTAAATTAAAGTCAAGTTTCAACTGCAATATGAAAGAAAGTTGGTGAGGAATGTCGTATAAGTAAACTTTCGATGTCTGTAACCGACTTTTTGCGAAATTTGTTCGCACAACTGTAAAGAATATCTAGTACTATAGATTGTGGAGATTTATTATTGACTCTTGTCCAATTTGTGTTCTTAGGAAATCCTTAACATTGATATGAATACGTCACAACTCAATATTCGTGATCCAATTTTGTGTTTCCACTATTTTCAAAAATGTTTTTTTTAAATGTTGAATAGGTCTGATAGGTTCAACCAATTTGAGGACGATATTGAGGTTTCTTATGAAAGTAAAATAGAATTAAATAATAGGAAACCTATAAATAGAAATTTCACAATGTCCTAAATGACTTTTAGTCATTTTGATATTATTAGCAATGCAGAATCCAACTAAAGACAAAAGAATCCTTTTGAAAAACCGAGATTAGTAGATATTCAGTGTACATCGCATCAAATTTGACTAGGATTAATAAAAGACCATTTTCACTCACTCGTTCATACAAATCATCGCCTTCAAGATATTCAATTTTCCGCACAATTGTAAACCTTGGCTGCAATGGTCTTGAGTACCTCAAGAAAATAACTTTTTGTACCTTCACTGGACTCATGGGGCATTCCCTGAAGCGTATTTTTGATTCAAAAAAAAGGAAGACCTCACAGTGAGCTAAATCTGACTATTACAGTAGCAATAATGATGGAATGCGTCATTAAAATCCAATAAATGCCTGCCAATAAATCCAGTCGCCTACAACCAATTTCTTCAAATAGACGCCTCAAAACAATCTTGATGATAGAATTCATGGTATGCCACACCAAGGTAATCGAAGAAAACGATGAGTAAAACATTTAGTTTAGATCAGCTTTGATGGTGGTGGTATTTTGGCTCCAGATCATTTTTAAAGTGCTATTGTTAGACAATTTTGAGGTCATATGCATAAGCCCACGTTTTGTCACCATTAATAATGCATTTGATGAATGTAGGGACCTCTACGTTCTCTTTTGCAGCTTCTACCGAACACGGAAGACCAAAACTTTTATTTCTCCTTAGACTTTATGTATGAGTCCTTTAGCCTGCAAGATTTATCCAGATGACAGAGTCACAAGGCAGGACACTCCCAGCTAGTCTCCAATCTAGTTATAAATTATTGGAAAATTCGAAATGATAATTACAGTTCGCAAAGACCTTTGGAATTACGTGTATATACTGGAGCTCCTGATCCTGAGAATACTCTTTCAGGAGAGGTTGTGCTAGCATCAAGAGAGCTTTGACCACAATAGAAATTAGAGAAAATCTACTCAAGACAAACGAGTAAAGAGGATTGCCAAGTGAAAAAAATGTTGATTTTCTAAAATTTCTGAAAGAAAAACATTAAAGCAGACAAATTCAGCTACAAGCTTTGACAAGTACACAAAAATCAACTGACGAGATATCTTCATTTTTCATACATCATGAGATGAATTTGATACATATTCAAATTATGATTTATACAGTGGGCGCTACGTTCTGAACATATTATCAAACTAAAAATAGTTTTTTATCAATCGATAGGCAATTTGCGTTGCCTTCTATAATAATAAAATTAAACTCAATTCACCAACTTGCTTAATAATTTAAAGTTACAATTGGTTACACTAATCTGACTGGCGTACTAGACGAATCTAGTACTACTAGAATCAAATTGAATGAACGAAGTGAGCTTCTTTATATATTAGTTCTCATCTTATACAATGATAATTATAAAATTAGATAAATATATTTTTGAATAATAAATAATTGAAGATACCTTAATGGGGTTAAAGTTGACAGTCTATAAAACTGACAGGAACTTGAAATACAGACAATTTATAGTAATGATAAACTTAATGAGGTTAGAGTGCATAGTAATAAATAAGTAATTGATAATGATGCGCCGCTGTGATAAGGGTTGTTTTGGATTACTTAACTATAATTTAACAACAAATCATCACCTTCCCCTTTCTTAAACAGTATTTGAATTTTCATTATAATGTGAATTTTTAATGATAACTTACTCTTACAACCGACTCGTAATGACTGAAATTTGGGTTCCGGGCTCAGCGCACAGTTCAGACCAAAACATTTTTTGAAGTTTCTCGTCTCGGTCTTCAGTTTAGATCTCGTGTCTCTTTTATAAATTATTATGAATAGAAATTATTACTTTATAATTAGATAACTCAAATCATACAAAATATTTTACTGTGAGCTCACTTTTTACATAATAATTCGATTTAGTAACTTTTGACAATAAAAAAGATTCGTCCTGATACGTGGTTCACATTGATATTTTGGAATAACTTGTCCTCTATTAGTTTTGAATATTTTCTATACTATCGCATTTATAAATATAGAAAAGCAATTTTTACTGATAATCTTAGAAGTATGAAAGTTTATGATACTTAAATGAGCCAGATAGTATCGTTGATGGATGGAAATAACACGAAAATGTCGATTCGCGAAATTAACCAAGAATTCATTTTGAACGTCAGCAACGTCTATCTGCTTTAACAAATAATTCGTGCTTTAATCCATAAGAATCCTTAATATTCTTAATATTTTCAAGACCTTTGCAGCCACCAATTTTGAGGTTTTGTGAAGATTTTTTGTACGTTTGGAACCCTTAAGGACGAACTGTACGAAATAACTTTTATGTTAACATATTATTGTCAATCCAATTCTTTCGTATGTATTACTGTAACTAATATAGTTTTTGTTTCAATAGACTGAACAGTTATAAGTGAAGATGTGGACACCACAACAGAAAGCTCAATGCGTGTCATGGTTCATAGAGACGAAATCAGATACACAGGTGCAACGGAACTTCGGGACAAAATTCCAAAGAGACCCACCATCCAGAACCTCCATCCGTGCATGGCACACAAGCTTCATGAGCACCGGATCAGTATTGCATAAAAATGGAGCCGGACGACACAGCACAAATCCAGAAAATGTGGAGCGAATACGGCAAATTTCAATACGTCAGGCTTCAAGGCAACTCAACCACAATCCACAAGGCCTTTCATAAACAGTGGAGTCTGTATTAGGTACAGTTGCTGCAGGCACTGTTACAAACAGATCGACCAAAACGTGTGGAATTTGCCGTAGATATGTTACAACGTATTGAGCATGATTTCTTGAAAAAGGTGTGAGTCCACGTTGCATGTGTCGGGTACAATAAACTGCCACAACGTACGAATTTGGGGTTCTAAAACCTCACAAGCAGTAGTCGAGCTTAGACGAGACAGCCCAAAGGTGAATATATGGTGTGGGCTTATGCACAACAAAATCATTGGTCCTTTCTTCTTAATAGAAGCCACAGTTACTGGCTGCGTGCACCTGGATATGCTTCAAAGCTTATCTTCCTCAGTTGGAAGAATTACAGCCGATTGTTTACTTCCAACAAGATGGTGCACCACTACACTGATTGACAGCAGTTCGGGAACACCTCAAAGAAACACCTCTTGACTTCTTCTTGTGAGGTTATTTAGAGGACATAGTTTAGCGGACACCGGTTAATGACATTGATGACTTGAAACAACGCATTACACAAACTTTATTAGTTGCAAACGACAGAATATAAATATCTTGTTTATTTTCGTTATGAAGTTATGAATTTTTGAAGTTATAAAGATAGTTTTGGAGCACCTTGTATATTAATTCATATTTTATTCTTGATCCCGTGATATGTAGGCCATTCGAGAAGCTAAGCCTTATTCATATCATATATCTGTAATACTATTTCAAAAAATATTTTGACTACATGTTGACGGATTAAAAATGTTTTAGCTCCAATAGCCTGGCCTAACATGTTGTTGGCCCTGATTTCGGTTAGGTATATAGATTATTTGTGGGGCCGATCTCATTTGGACGAAGTTCGAGAGACAGCTTTATAGAAAGGATTTTTGTTTGTGAAAATGGTGAACGGTACTCTGCTGGTGGTCGGCTTCTTCGTGGTGGCCACAAGACTGCTTATTGGTGCTGCTCCTTCTCCTGTGCCCTTTTTTTGGGTTGGTATTTTTTCACATATTTTTATTCTTAATTTATTAGTTTCACATATTAATGCACACAACCATTTAAAGAATTATTAGAATTTCATTTTATTTATACCAGGGGATTCAAGATTTTATTTCGATGTTTTATCAAGACTCTGATCATTATTTATTCTATATATATCTCATTAGAAATGAAACTTATTACATGTTCAATTAATAATCATTTGAAAAGGACATTTACATATTTTTCTCAATTACAATGAGAATTATGGTTGGATAAATTGACAATATGAGTGAACTCATTTAGTAATATGGAATTTGTATCCCCCAAATTATAGTTCTTGTTCCAAAAGACCAAATTTGTGACGTAATTATGAGTTATGAATTATTTTGTGTATATTTCGTATATTATGTAATTCACTTTATATATTTTCTATTCACTGCATTTTGTTGGATCTCTGACTTATATATCACGATTCAAAATCCAATTGTAAGTGTTAATATCAATTACAAGTAATTAAACAAGTAGTAAACCGAAAAATTTTTATCTATTTTGATAATTGTGTGTTTTGTTTGTCATATATTCCAGGTACGCTTTTTTCTTTAATTTCCTTACAGAACCATGGCGTTTTATTTTTGAGTTGTTTATTTTTGTCCACTGTTTTCTCGCCGAGAGATTCCTTTGCGGTTTTTAGAATGTTTGTTTTTATTTTTAGCCAGTTTTTCTCTATTCCATCTTCATCCGTGATTCGATTGCTCTCGATTGCTTCCTTAAGTCTGCTTTCATATAGGTACTTTGTTGAATTATCTTGTAGGCTTTCAACTCGTATTTTTGTGATGGTGTGTTTTTATTGTATATTGATTTTACCATTCTTATTTTTCCCATGATCAATTTGTGGTCACTCCCTACTTCTGCCGAAGTTACTGCTCTTACATCTAAGATTTTGGACGGGTGTATTACTCTATTAGTTAGTATATAATCCATCATGGATCTATGTCGTCTTGTGTTTTCAAAGTCTTTGCGACTCGCTCATAAGCAAATATGGTAGTCATCGCAGTAAAAATAATGATTTGATATGGTTGATGTTTGTGCTTAAACGTGTATGCCTGGCATTTTTATGCAGCTTATGTTCAAATTCTGAGCTACTGTCCCCAATACCAAGAATTCAATGTCTTTGTGATTGGTAACTGCCATGTTCTCTTTTTGCTTTTTATAAGTACCTGAAGTGACTGTGGGACGAGATCTGCCCAGCACCGTTTCCAAACTCATCTTTTGTGAACGGTCTCCATCAGGATATTTTTGTTTACACATCCTTGTTGCCAACAGTTTTCATACCACTGGTTGAAATAATGGTAATTGTTTTAATGTACATGCAACCTTATTAAATTCAAAGGTGGCCTAATTTTACATGTAGGATTGAAAATTGTTAACAATCATATGCCGTTCCATTTGAAAAATCAGAGGTCATTCAAATACTTTTGAGACATCCTGTTTGGGTTGTTGCCGTAATTGATGTTCATATGGTTGTGGAAGATATCATCGTTTACCCACTAGAGACCGAATACCATCATGGCAACTTATCCTGTCAAAAACTAAGGTTTTTACAAAACCTTTTTCCTGTGCTCACCTGGCAATTCCACTCAGCAATATAAGAGCACAATAATTCAAAAGTTCTGCACTAGTTGGTGTGAGATTTGGCATTGCAAGCCTGCAGCAGGTGTTGAACTTTTTTGGGAGACTAAATAGCTGTTTTGATGATAAGTATTGAACATCTTTGTCTAGGTATTTGCTTTTTCCATAATTTTTGAACGTTATTAATCCAAATCAAATCCTAAATGTTTCATGAAATATTGATTGAAGTCGTCAAATTTGAAGGGAACACTCAGTTTCATATAAAAGATTTAATTTAAAGCATTACTTACTGATGATATTAAATATAACAGTCACTTATTGGCTTTTTCTTCACATCTACTTTAGATTGTTATTTCTCAAAACCTACCTTAAACATAGTTATTTTGAATTAATGACTGAGTTTTATTACTCTTTCATAAAGAAAACTAGCCTATAATGCATCTGTGGCGACCACAAAATGTGCTGTTGGATCTTAAATACATAATACAGTTACACATTTTTCATCCTTTGACCTTTTACCCGAAAACAAAAAGTCTCTGACCCCTGTCCATCCAATGCTTGACCCAAGAATTCCAGGTTGCCTTCTTTTGGGAATTCCAAGTTTCTTTTAGAACCTTCTTAATGTCCTCACGGCATGCAAATTAACTTAATCCTCTCTGATATATGGTGCACGTTGCAGGAAAAACCAACACGTCGATGAATCAGCAAACAAAAAAAGCTTTCTGCTGTTGTGTAAATATATAAATATACCAAATGCTTTCTCGAGCATTCAATGATAATTTCTAACTAAGTTTTTAATGATTCCTGATCTCATTCTAAGAGATATATTGAATCATTGCAGACTAAAGATTATTATGTATTTTTTATTATAGTTTGGTGACTATGGATACGATTCATCAGAGGAAGAGGAAGAAGTTAAAAAAATTTATATCTACATAAATTCCTCCCGACCAGAAATTGAGCAAGTTATACAGAAATTACCGAATGGAAACACTGGTAGCACATTACCTGTATTTAATATCCCAGTTATGGTACAGTTTATTCCAGGAACTGGCGGTATGCCACCTGCTAATAATACTGCTGTATCATCTGGCAATGATATGCCGACAGCTCCGATGCCAAGTTCATAAGTTAACTACTCTTTAACAACACTTAATAACACTTTCTAAATAACTAACAGACACATGTCAATGATTGAGTTTCACTATAAAGAAGTTGGTACTGGAAAAGCTCTTGTGAAGGGCATTTTTCAGTCATTAAAACTGAACAGAATCAGACATGTATATAATATTTATAACATTTATTCATTTGTTTGTAATTTAATACAATAAATTCATATCAAATACGTCTACCACATATTTAATATAGAAATGAACCGATTTAAGTAAATTCATCTTAGTCAAAAGCTGATTAGTTTAAGCATTATGCTAAGTGTTGATATTTTCAAATCACTCTATTTTTATAATTCCGTAAATAAATTATGGACGTGTATTCGAAAAAAATATTCCATTTTCCTATGATTTTATCATACTAACGGCTGATTGTACTGGGGTGAGAGAACAAACTTATTATGAAAATTGGGTGATAATAAATGGGAAAACTATTCAAATTGTTTTCCGTTTATAAAAATAGAAAGTTTCATACTACAAAAAAAAATCTAACTAATTACGTCGTCGCAGTTATAATTCACTAGCCACGGATTCCACAAGGCAGCTATCCGCTATTTGAATGCCACATCTGCTCCTTTTGGACCAGAAGTCTTTTCAAATGAACATTTTCCAGGCTTTATTAAGCTAAACAAATGAGCCATGACTGAATATGAAACCTGAATCCACAACTACACTCCTGTAATGGAAAAGCAATCAAGCCAGAGGATCGCATAGGTGCTAAGAAAAAGGCAGATACGTTTTTATCGGCCCAAAAAATGATAGGGTAATCATGGGATTGTGTTCATCGATTACGTTCCGAAAGATAAAATAATAATAGGAGATAATCACGCATCATTGTTTAATAATATGAAAGAAGAATGAATTGATTGTTCCCCCACTGTATCTACCAGATCTAGTTTACAGCAAGTTTTTCCTGTTTCCTTACCGTAAAATTCCAGTCGCAGGGAAGAAATTTTTTATGAGAAAGACAACAACATTTGTTTGGAAGATTTAATAAGTGGAAGTGACTTGTTTTTGTGTAAGGACAAGAACTTATCTTACAATTCTCGTAACTACAAAATAATGTTGCTCAAAAGTAGATTCAGATTTAGAGAAAATGAAAAAATGTGGTTCACAGTGTTCGCTATCCAATCCCACGTATTATTTAGTTTATTTTCATCGTTGTGATAAGAATTTGTTTAATTCCAAATGATTGGTTCCATTGCATGCGTTGTTACTATACAACATGGAACAGTAATTTGAGCGAGCTCTAGAGTCTGGATATTTTCCTCGCCTCGCCCCGTCGTGTCCAAGGATACGAGAGGATAAAAAGCGAGGAGATACGAACGCACCATCCACACTTTCGCATTTGCGTTGTCATAGCATATACAGGGTGTTGAGGGACTTGATACAAAAAATTCGGAAGTGGGTAGATGAAAATGATGCTGTGATATGTCGGGAGGTATTTGAAGTTGCGAAATCAGAACTTATATTTAAGTATATTTCCAAATTATACAATCGAACATCTTGAATTTTTATTGGATGATGATTCTACACTACTATCTGAAGGCCATGGGCGGCTCGTTCCCAATGGTTAACAATCCTTAACTTTTACAGGGACAACCTGTACAATCTAAAGATAGCAGAAATGGATTTTTCAATCGATTTTTTGAGAAAAATTAGGATATATGTAGATTTTTAGATCGTTGTACATGCCACTGTTCGATATAAAGAGACATTCGGAAAAAATTATCAGAAATTGTAATTATTTATTGAGAATATTTATAGAAGGTATTGAATCACAATTAAACATCTACTCACGAACATAAGGAAAAAATGAAGTGCAGAAAAATTTAGATGGTTAGCCTACAACTTATCAAATAAAAACACAAAAAAGTGTTTGAATTAAACAACTTGCAGTTCTACACATTTGCGAAGCCTACGGAGAATATTATTTGAAAAAGCATTCCAAGATTCTGCCTCATAGCGTCACAATGGAAATTCATTCTATAGATCATTCCGTTCCTTGTTTTTAATATTGTTTCATATACCAAGCTTTTAAGATATCCCCAGAAAAATGAATCCATTTTATTCAGGAGAACGTGGTGGCCATGCAATTGACCTCTACGACTATTAGGAAAAATCTTATTGAGATGATTTTTTACATCATTTAGAAATTGAAGAAGGACTCTATCGTACATGAACCAAATGTTTCTGCGAATGTTTAAAGGAATATCAAATAACATGGGTGGAAAATCATTTTGGAGAAATTCCATTTAGGTTATTATGAAAAAATATGGACCTACTAAATTATTACTCACTATTACTGCACACTTATTTTATTAATACAAAAACAATGTTGATTCTTTGTTTTAATTGTACTATGAGGAATTTCATCTACCCATAAATATCCTCCGTAGACTCTGGAAGTGTGAAGAAGTGCAAGGTGTCTCTTTCGAACATTTGTTATATTTTTTTTTCTTTATGTAAATAACACGATCTTTGACAGTATGCAGTTCAATTAGAAGTTTTTGAAGTACAGATTTGTTAACAAATCGATTGAAAAATTTATTTTTGCTATCTTCAGATTGTACTGTAAATTTAATCCTTTAAACACATTACCTGGACATACGTAATCATCCATTGAAAATCATATATTTAAAGGCCTATACTTACTCCCGAATCTTTTGCATCAAGTCCTGGAACACCCTGTATAATTTCGTGGATAGTCTGGATCGGCAGTACCGTTATCAAGTAGGGATCCTAATTGTTTGTTGTCCAATTTTCCATGTAGTTTAAACATTTTCAAGACACTTAAAATTAACATGTACATGAAAAAATGCCTCCAATAGGTATTATTATTAGCTTTTTTCAATTTTTTCCGTTTGTTGGTCGTTTTTTTTTTGATGGCGTGACATAAATGTGTTTTAAAATATGATTTTGTTCAAATGATAAACACGACTTTTTCCTAAAGTCAATAAAAATATTTGCGTTTGATGAATGCGTCCCATAAATATTGTCAAAGTTTTTTAGTTTCATTCATTTCTTGGAACAGATTCATAATTATACGGATGATTTGCATTTCGAATGTTCTATGATACAATGTGGCGCCGCCTTTTAACGTAGGAATTTATAGACTGCATAATTATCATATTCTGAATTGTAAAAATATATAATGCATATTCTAGCTCACTTTTATTTCTCTCAATGTTTTTTAGGTGTTCAAATATTACCAGTAGAATCGTATAACAGCACATGCAAGTTCAATTAAACATTTTCACGTTTTCTTGTGTTCGCGGCTTCTCCAATACATTAGATACAAGGTTATTTAATTACACGCATCTTAACGTAAAAAACAAGTACATATATGCGTTAAAATATAGGATAAAAACCAGAATGTGTCGAGTGGCAAAGCAGTGACGGAGAATCCATATTA
The DNA here is from genome assembly GCF_026250575.1 of Diorhabda carinulata. Classification (NCBI taxonomy): domain Eukaryota; kingdom Metazoa; phylum Arthropoda; class Insecta; order Coleoptera; family Chrysomelidae; genus Diorhabda; species Diorhabda carinulata. Next base: position 27,679,803 of record NC_079465.1, on the reverse strand, counting down.
ATATCAATTATTTTGAAAAAGACTGAAGTAAGTCGAAACGTCAATTTTAAAACAGAAGAGACCTAAAATCCACAACATTTAGAAGAATAAATTATCTTGATTATTTTCAATAAAATACCGGGATTATCAGAAAAGTTTCCGGTCTCAACTCGAATCAATATCACTTTGGGAAAATATTTGCGTATGCATTGAGAGATTATCACTTACATTTCAAGCATTTTGAACGCTTAGTTTCTGTTTGACAAATATTATGAGTGAATTATCGTGGATATTTTCCAGAAAATTGAAAAAGTTGAGTATAGAGCTTTGATTAAATATTTGTTTTGAAAATTCAATGAACTTACGCAGATAAAACGGCAGATGGACACTTTGTACTCTGCACCATCATTTACGACCGTGCAATTTTGGACAGCCAAATTTAACCTCGTTACCTAACCTCAAAGATCCACTTTCCAGAGAGAGACTTTCATCAAACAAGATAGTTATCGCTTATGTAGCCGCCTATTTTGAGAAGAAAGACGGCAACTATTATTTGAAAACGTTAAAAACTTCCCTCGAAAAACTCCTATCTGACAGTTTTTGTCGTCCTTCCCAATGTGTTAGAATTACTCCTTCGAGGTACTTTTGCCTCTTGCTAACATGGGTATAACAGTTGTAAGGTAGATGCTCTGATATGGTCATGATCCTAATGAATTGTCTTAAGTTTAGAGTGCTTCTCCAGTGAAACTCTATCTGATTCTTTAACCATCCTTTGAGTTCGTTATTGATATAATGAGGCTCTGGTTCCGGTCCACAATATGGAGTCGTTGCCACTTTTTTCGTAAGACTACTTCATTGCCTGTTACATCCTGGTGGTATTGTAGCAATATTAGGGTTACTTTAAAGTCGTTTGGCTATCGAAAAGAATATAAATGTGTCTATGCAATTGTATCTGAAAATATTTAGATATATTTCGAGCTTGCGGAAGATCTTTATTGACCCGTGATTGTCGGTCAGAATAGGATAAAGATGGAGTTAAAAAATTAGCAAGGGGCAGACAAGAATTGTAATATTGGATACAATGCTGGAATCTGAATCGAAATCATCGTCCGACACCTCAACAGTAGATGAAAAATAAAAGGAAAAGGGCTTTATGGGACTGAACGTATTTAAATCTATGAAGATAGTTTTCTTTTCCGATTTTATGAAGATTATATAAAGACGCTATGTTTTGTACAGTCACAAATAGTAGATGATAAATAAGTAACACCCTCTAAAAGCTATTGGCATTTCATCTTGGATGCTGTAGTTTTATTTACGATTGGTGGAAGACATTTCAAAAATACTGGATACAGATGTTTTGTTGAATCTTTTGGTTGTGGAGTTGGATATTGGAAACAAATAGTCAAAAGTAAAAACTTGGGTTGAAGAGTAGAAAGGAGAAATATATCCCGGCCGATACCATTGTTTACAAACAATGATCTCAAATCTTATTGTATTTCAAAACGTTGCTAAGTTAAATAAGACTAGCAATGCTTTATATTCCATGATATTCAAATGATTTTCGTATTGATAAGAAAAGTATTCTCAGCCGGTATAGTAGTGTTTTTTGTTTGTTTTCTAGAGTTTCTATTTGCAGCATATCATTACTAAATTCGAGTCACAAGTTTCAATTGACTTTTTTATACGTAATAACTCGCATTTCTCCAATAATACCAGATACGTGACTCATCAACTCATTCTCTCGAGTACCAGAAAATACAAAAAGGCTTTGGTCCATTATTTTTTGTATAAATGTACCTTCTACAGTTTTCTTCTTCGCTATTAGAAGTTCTAGTGTAGTTTTCTTTATAATTAATAATTTTTATAACATTTTCTACGTTTTTATCGTTATCTTCTTCCTGTATTTCTTGCTTTAATTCTAATTTTATGATCGCTAAAAGTGATTAACTTCCTAAACGAGACAAAATAAGACAAGTCCGGATGACAAAAATTGACAAAAGAAAACTAAAAAATCGTATTGTAACTATTAAAGATCAGAATGAACTGAAAGCTGTTTGGTACGAATGCTCTTTGATAATGTTCAAGTACTGAAACTAACAGACAGAAGAAATGAAGGTAAATGATGGACGAAATAAACTAATAGATGAAAGACTGAAAGAATGAAAATCAGAGAAGTCAGGGTATTTTGGCATGCAAATGTAGAGCATAGAAGTAGAGCGATATAAAAGCATTTACGATTCTTTCAACTTTCAACAATATAAGAAGCTTTAGTTTCTTACAGGTCTAAATTAACCATTAACCAAAATTATTGAAGATAAAAACGGACGCAAAATACTCGACAACGAAAAGCAGCTTGAAAGTTGGCAAGAATATATACTGAGACTGTTTAATGATAATAAAAAATATTACAAAAATATAAGGGCACGAACTGGTTCTAGTATCAACGAAGATAAACTGTCCAGAGCGATAAACTGAGCAAAAAATGGAAAAGCTGTAGGATTAGATAAACATGATATTTCACCAGAGTGGTGGAAGTCCAATTTCGTGGTTATTCGAAAAAAGCATAAGGCAACAAAATACAGTGACGTTATAAATTTAAGTCTTATGAGCCAGGTGTTATTAACTTTTTTAGGAATAACCTACAACAGAGTATATAGAAAAATTGGAGAAGAAATCAAGAATACTCAATAGAATAAAACATCATGCTAGAAAGTCTAATCAAATCGAAAAGATATGCGCATTATTGATAATCTCTAGTGGCATCAGACCGCTACGGTTCACTAAATAAGTTCCTGTAGGGCTGAAATAAGAAGAGGAGTGAAACAATAATTCATTCTTTCTACTTTGCTCTTTAATTTGTACTCTGAAGAGATATTTAATGAAGTCTTGAGGAACGCTGATGAAAGTGTCTCGGTTAGTGGAAAACTTGTCAACAATATACTATTAGCTGAAGAGCTACAGAGGCTCACAGACCGTCTGCCAGATTTACAGAAGGTCTGAGATGCAACATAAGGAGACAAAATATATGGTCATAGCTAAGCAACAAAGTTCAACAGAAGGATGAATAATGATTAATAGCGTACAAATAGAACAATTAACGTACCTGAAAACCGTAATAAAAACTAAATGGGATTCTAGCGTAGAGATACGAGCAGGAATAGCCAAAGTGACACCAAGCTCTATAAAATTCATAACCTTTATGCATAAATAAAAACTAAGTCAATAATATAAAGCGAGATAAAGTAGAATAATAACCTTGCTAAGTATAATCTTCTTCATTTGGTAAATCAAAGTAAATTTAAGTAATGATAGTCAATATGAAAGTTAACGATCAATAACAGTCAAGGCGCGTGTAGAAGAAGTATTACTACAAGTTACCATCATTCGATACGTTGAGCTCCTAAGAAAATCGATCAAGTTTCCCCGGGATCCAACAATTTTTCCCTATTTCTATCTTTATATGAGATGTAATTTCAAGGAAAAATAACGAAAAAGTTGAAACGAAATGAGAAGTGCGAAAAAATCATATTTTTTGTGTACGGGCCATAGGATCGATCTGGGCCCGAGGGCCATTTTACCCAAACAACTTTCCCCTTGGCCCAGAGCGGGCTTATGGACTGCACACGATAAACATGAATTATCTGTAATAAAAAAAAATTAGTTTTTATTTCTATTGGTGAATATTTGAGCGCAGAAATCTGTACTTGTATCGACAGCGTTTTTCTGAACTATCTCACTAGAAACTAATATTGCTTTTCACATGGTATACATTTAACCGTTTGCGATTTACTATATAAAAATTATCTAGTGAAATGACTATTTTGATGATTCAACTGATGAAGAAGATATAGAGTCAGATCATGTCGCAAAAAGAGCTCTTTTCAAACGAGTGGCATTGAAAAATCATTCTTCAAAGAGCTTGCTCTGTTGGTTGAATACTAGGCTAGATGGTGACAGTGCTTTATGCTCTTAAGAGAGTCGATCCGAAAAGTACTTATAGGCTTGAATAATGAGGTAAATTTTTAGAATCTCACTTTGAACTTACAGTGCTTCAAGCTCTAAAAAACGTTAATCCAAAAAGCCCTTGTAGACTTGAATAGTGACGTAAATTGTTAGGACCTCATTTTGAACTCACAGTGCTTTATGTCCCTAAAAGCGTTCATTCAAAAAGCGCTTGTAGGCTTGAATAATGACGTAAAGGTAAATTTTTAGAATCTCACTTTGAACTTACAGTGCTTCAAGCTCTTAAAAAAGTTAATGCAAAAAGCGCTTGTAGGCTTAAATAATGACGTGAATAATGAGAATATTATCATACAATACAATGCTTAATGGTCCTGAAATAGTTCATACAAAAAGCCCTTGTAGGCTTTAATAATGAAGTAAATTGTGAGGATCTCATTTTGAGCTTACAGTGCTTTATGTCCCTGGAAGCATTCATTCAAAAAGCGCTTGTAGGCTTGAATAATGACGAGAATAATGAGAACATAATCATACAATACAATGCTTAATGGTCCTGAAATAGTTTATCCAAATATCATTTGGACCTAACATTGCTTTATGGTCCTAAAATAGTTCATTCAAAAAGCGCTTGCAGACTTGAATAAAGACTTAAATTTCCAGGATCTTATTTTGAACTTACACTGCTTCATGCTCTTAAAATAGTTATTCAAAAAGCGCTTGTAAACTTGAATAATGACGTAAAATATGAGAATCTCATTCTCTAATCTCATTCATGATTGAGTTGATTGATATATTAGTTTTACTTAAATTATCTGTAGAAGCGCGTTGTTGCTCTCATGCTGAGTGAGACTCACTTGTTAGATCGGGTTAAAGAATCTAGAGTTCTATCAAGCTCTCAACAAAATCCCTATAGGTATTGAGAGTAAAAATAAAACCAGCAGTTTCGAATAATTGTTTTCTTCAAATTCAACCTTTCATGAAAACTCGACTGAAAAAATACAGAACAATTTTCTAAATGAAAAAAAGGACGAAAAAGATGCTGAAATGCAAAATGATTTCGTATTAACTAAGAGTGAAAGTAACATAACTAATTTAACATTAAAGAAAGCTCCAGCTTGAAGTACAGAACAGTATGAAAAGATGGTAACCAGCACCAACACATTGAAATAACAACAAATGAATCTATTTCGAGCAACTTCCACGAGAGGTTATAATTCGGAGCAGATTCTTCTTCCTTTGAGGCAGAGCGCACTTTTTCAGCATCAGCATATTTATGCAATAAGCTAAGGAGACAACTTGAAGACGAAACATTGGATGCATCTCTATTTCTAAGATTTCTTTTTCCTCATCCAAAGAATTTATACCACTCATTACAATTACCGAAAGTTAGGTTACGTATTAATCTCTGTGGAGTAATTCATTTCAATTAAAAATACTTTACAAATATTTATCATCACTTAGATTCAAATGAAATATCTTTTTTCAAACAATTTACTTATTAGGTAATCTATTCTTGTTTTTATATTAATTTTGGAATAGGAATGCATTATGAAGTTTTGTTTATCATAAAACTTTATTGATTTAGCTCAAAAACAATCAATTATTTTACAAAATTACAGATTTTCTTCTAGAACAATGATTTTCAATTCTTGTTTATAATTTCATATGCCTGTATGGAGTTTTTCCTGAATAAAGAAAACTTCCGAGATTGTTTCTTTTGTGATCAATTTTTTAATCATTCCTCGTATATATTGTCAATGAAAAATGAAGTATCTTTATCAGTTGATAATGTATAATAACGGTAAATCTCAAGTTAGATTAGTAGGATCTTTCTTAAGACGAAAACAAAATAGAAATTAAGGTAATTAAAAGAAATGTTATGTCGAACTCCTCGTTTCATCGATAAATTATTGAATCGAACCCCATCATTTTTATATTCCGACTCCCTAATCATAGTAGGCCTCGTAATCCTCACAGGTGATCGCCCAGCTGGCATTTGCCACTCAGTATCTTTACAGATGTGATCGGTCTTAGTAGGCGCCGCGTGCCGAGATGATATTGAGAACGGCAATTTTTCGGAGAGTCGGAGTGCAAAGACTAATAGCAGTGAGCTTAGGCGCTTTTATCGTCGCGACGAGCGTCCTACAAGGAGCTTTCGGTAGGATGAGATCCTGGTATGGGCATCAGGAACCACTAGTCGTCGCTAGGTGCGAAATTAGTTGTTGGAATGAAGACAACAGAAATGCTGTAAGATCATTTTTATTATTAATATTATTGACAAATTTCTGGAAAGTAAATTAAATGGCTTAACGAAGATTAAAAATTATTTTTAAATCGAATTCATATCGACCATATTTTTTTAAACTTTTGATAGGTAGGTGCAGTGGCATTGAAATGATAAATAATTATTTGATATTTGATACTTGAAATTTATGAAAAATGTTGTGTGTGATAATGAAAATTAAATATCATCCGGTTGTAATTCTGTAAAATTCTGTAAAACGAGGGGAAATATTAATTAAAAGAAAAAAATACTACAAGAAGTGGGATACATTTTACTAAATATTGTTTTTTATAATTATTTAAGTCAAATTATGTCAAAACCTTATATAGAATTATTGTTTTTCATTCGAATTTCAAACAAACAAGTTTCATTTTTTCCCTAAAATATATTCCTCGTAAAATGTTTTTCTTCAATTTTAGATTATCTAAAATTTTATACAACTTTTTTAACTTCAAATATCAAAAAAATACAGAGTATATATCATACTTTATAGAAAAATAAAATTAAGCTGCAGGCTCAAAAAAACGAAGTATAATGTATTACAAAAAAAGTATCAGATCTAATTTTTACGTAATTCTCTTGTATGGTAGAATCTGATTTGAATTAAACAATAATACAGATGTTCCCGGATTTGATGCAAAACATTCGGGAGTGAGTAGATGGCGTGAAAATAATACTGTGACATAAAAATTTTTTTCATTCATACGACCCCTCGTTTTTGAGTTATAGTCATTTGAAATTGCGAAATATATGCAGATCACTTAGGTCCATAGCCTTACTATTTCTCTCCACTTCTTTCGTTCCCCTGCTTTTTCTCTCCAACTCTGAATTTTTCTCTCTCTAGGTTCTTTTTCCACCGTTTTCATGGTGTTCCTCTTTTTCTCGTGCCCTCTGGTATCTTCCATACAACTCGTTTCAAGAGCCTGTCCTCGTCCATTCGTTCTAAATGACTTACCCATTGTAATCTTTTTGTCTTTATAAACGCGCTGGTCGGTGCCTTATTGAAAAGTGTATAGATGTCGTGGTTTGATCTTCTCTTCCATCCCAAGTCTGTCTGCTTTCCTACAATATTATTCTTGATATTTCTCTCTCCCAAATATCCATTTTCTGTTTAGTTTTAATCGTCATTATTCACACATGAAAAAATATGCTTTTTATATATGTAGGATGCAGTTCTCAATTTTTTTTAGAAGAGATAGTTTGAAGAAAGCATAAGTCGGGCATATTCAACGATTAAATACAAATTTTCATACCAGTCGAAGGCGGCTGAAAAAATTGTGTTATTCCCCTGTTTCCACTATTGGTTACTGGAGATTGTAACATGGAACATTAGAAAGAATATGAAGATCATCAGTTTTACTTTTTTTGGCATTTATTTCATTCCATTGTGCGCTCATGGAATATTTTTATGAAGAATTCCGTTTGCTGATTAATTTTCTAGTGAGCAAAATACTATGAAGGATGGAAATATCGCTCTCTTCATCGTGCGGTACGTTTGAAATAAAAAAATAGCAAGAAAATGGCAATAATATTTACACAAATTAGAAAATAAATCATACATCACAATACCATTCTATTAAAGTATATACAAATCGAAGTCTCTTTTATAACTTCTAATCATTAGTTCTGTTAAAAATATGAAAAATTTCATTCGCAGTTAACGGATAATGTTGTATTACAGGAATGAAATCAAAAAGAATAACAAGAATAATATGAAGATGCAGAAAATAGTATTAATAATGGAGAGAGCTAAATACGAATACATTGATCAAATAAAGGAAATGAAATCAATAAGAGGTAGTGAAAAGGGAAAAGAAAATGAAAAACGGTGGTAGAAATTTCCACACGAGAAACTCGAACCGTACCATAGAATGTTATAGAATGTAAGAGAACGAACGCCAAGAAAAAAGGTACCCTTCAAATTCAAAACTACCCCAATAGTTTTCAGGTCTTATAATCGTACAAAAAGTCCTGGGTTTTTTCAGAATTAATGCCCAGATCTCAGTGCCCTTCAACTAAGCAACTACCCCAGTAGTTTTCAGGTCTTAAAATCGTACGAAAGTCCTGGGTTTTTTCTGAATTAATGCCCAGATCTCAGTGCCCTTCAACTAAGCAACTACCACAGTAGTTTTCAGGTCTTAAAATTGTACGAAAGTCCTGGTTTTTTTCTGAATTAATGCCCAGATCTCAGTGCCCTTCAACTTAGCAACTACCCCAGTAGTTTTCAGGTCTTAAAATCGTACGAAAGTTCTGCGTTTTTTCTGAATTAATGCCCAGATCTCAGTGCCCTTCAACTTAGCAACTACCCCAGTAGTTTTCAGGTCTTAAAATCGTACGAAAGTCCTGGTTTTTTTCTGAATTAATGCCCATATTTCAGTGCCCTTCAACTAAGAAACTACCCCAGTAGTTTTCAGGTCTTAAAATCGTACGAAAGTTCTGCGTTTTTTCTGAATTAATGCCCAGATCTCAGTGCCCTTCAACTTAGCAACTACCCCAGTAGTTTTCAGGTCTTAAAATCGTACGAAAGTCCTGGTTTTTTTCTGAATTAATGCCCATATTTCAGTGCCCTTCAACTAAGAAACTACCCCAGTAGTTTTCAGGTCTTAAAATCGTACGAAAGTTCTGCGTTTTTTCTGAATTAATGCCCAGATCTCAGTGCCCTTCAACTTAGCAACTACCCCAGTAGTTTTCAGGTCTTAAAATCGTACGAAAGTCCTGGTTTTTTTCTGAATTAATGCCCATATTTCAGTGCCCTTCAACTAAGAAACTACCCCAGTAGTTTTCAGGTCTTAAAATCGTACGAAAGTTCTGCGTTTTTTCTGAATTAATGCCCAGATCTCAGTGCCCTTCAACTTAGCAACTACCCCAGTAGTTTTCAGGTCTTAAAATCGTACGAAAGTCCTGGTTTTTTTCTGAATTAATGCCCATATTTCAGTGCCCTTCAACTAAGAAACTACCCCAGTAGTTTTCAGGTCTTAAAATCGTACGAAAGTTCTGCGTTTTTTCTGAATTAATGCCCAGATCTCAGTGCCCTTCAACTTAGCAACTACCCCAGTAGTTTTCAGGTCTTAAAATCGTACGAAAGTCCTGGGTTTTTTCTGAATTAATGCCCAGATCTCAGTGCCCTTCAACTTAGCAACTACCCCAGTAGTTTTCAGGTCTTAAAATCGTACGAAAGTCCTGGTTTTTTTCTGAATTAATGCCCAGATCTCAGTGCCCTTCAACTAAGAAACTACCCCAGTAGTTTTCAGGTCTTAAAATCGTACGAAAGTTCTGCGTTTTTTCTGAATTAATGCTCAGATATCAGTGCCCTTCAACTTAGCAGCCGCGGTTATATTTGTGCTTAACAAACTCACTCTTATCAATTTGCATGTTAATAACTAGACCACCAATCTCCTCGCGTGCATGTTGCCTCAACGACAGTCTTTCGCGCAAAACTATAACTGTATTTCAATAGTATTGATTGCCGGTAAACTATAGTTTTAGATGAAAGCATACACTTCAGATGTTAGTGATAAAGTGTAAACACACTCAAGTGTGACACGTTCATAACTATCGTTTTGAGCAAATCTAATAATAAAAAAATAATAATAATAAAAAAACGTCAATATAGGGAAAAACGAAGTTACGTGGTTTGCCAATCAAACCGCGATATAAAACCCAAAAAATTACTTACTGTATTACTTAACCGAAGCTAAGTCCCCTCCCCTTTTTTTGAGATATTTTGAAAAAAAATATTTTCATGGTAGCTTTCATTTATTTTCTACCTTGCAAATTAAATTCAATATTTTCTCACTATTTATCACTAAAATATATGCTTTTATTATATTATTTAAAGGCTTAAAGATTTGCCGTTTGGATAGCAATTTGATTTTTCATTTTATCGAGATACATCTTTAAATAAACTATACCTTATATAGTGTAAGAACAAAATTACTATTAAAATAAAATTTTGGTGTGGTAGCGAATATTTCAGCCATAATTTTCGCGGTAATTTTACTTTAAATAGAAGGTATCCTCCTCATCAACGTTTAGCTGCTGAAAAAAGTTAAACAACTTTTCAAGAGTATAGGCGAATAAGTATACATTAGATTATAATTCAAAAGCTGAACTCAAGAATCTTGAGAGTATTTATTTTGTGAAACTTCCACATACTTTGTAGAAAATTATAATTTACGCTGATGAGGGCGCCACTGTTAACGTGACGCTTTCATTGTTGTTTGATTACATATTGCTGTTCTGGAGCTCAACATAATATGTAAATTTCAAATTGTTGCAAATAACTATTTTCAAATAAAAATGATGTAAAGAGAGACATATCGATAATGACTGGCGGCTTTATAATTGAAGACGAAGACAAACAAGAATATTTTTATTCTTCGTTATTGGCCAGTGTATATTACTCATACTCCTTGTAGTTCAAATAACTAATTATTGTGGATGATTAGAATACGAAATGGACAATTATTTGGTGACCTGGTATTATTCTAATTTGGAATGAAGATTAGTAATAACTCGTTGAGTCCGTTACCTTCGATAGTGATACTATTTTTGACCTGATGTTCACTTTCAATTGCATTAAGTGCGTCGGATTTGTCTTATAAACCTTATTTTCAAGGCATTCCCATACGGAGATCGGAACTTCTGAGGGGACCGGTTCATTGTTGTATATTTGTCCAAATGACCACTGGTTTCATTTTGTTTTACCATATTTAACCGAACGTTAACCAAAATATTAGACTACACATGAATAAGATTAAATGGAAGACTATGACAGACTTCCCATTGATTCATTTGGGCTGCTAGAGTTTCTTCACAACCCAAGAGAAAACTTTCCTATCCTCTCAGGTTCTCAGCTGAAGTAATTCATCAATCGGTACCGATGGACTTACATTAAAAGTGTTGTTGAGTCTGCTGGATTGCAAATTATCAACTTAATGAACATTTCATTTCAAAATGGCACTTTTTCAAATTGTCTTAAAACGACAATAATTGTACCTCTGTATAAAGGCGATAATAAAGATTAAACATCGAACTATCGCCCAATCGCACCCAATACTTACTAATACAGTTTAGAATTTTAAATAACAAATACATTAATGATGCCATATCATCCCTCCTAAATAGCGTTTCGTCCAGCCTATACCAGCTTCAAGCCACTGCACCAATTTTCTATGATTATTCCAAACAAAAGAAACAAAGTAAAGCTAGTACTGTGCCTTGAGGCATCCCACATTTTATTGGCTTGCAAGAAGACATAGTTGTATCAACCCTTACAAGCTGAATTGTAGTTCTCCAATTTGTTAATTAAAATGTTATGATTTACACAATTGAAAGCTATGGAAAACTCATAAAAAGTTGAAACGAAATGTTCAGTAAATTGACGTCTCCTTGCGGATGATGCTAGTTTCTCTAGGTGCAACCCTTATGTCAAAGCACTTCATAGCACCATATCTAACGCCCTAACCACCATTAATTAATGGTGCAATTTTAATATTTGTCTAAAACTAAAGTTTTATCATATTATAATACATCTTTTGACGTTGTTTAATCTGCAAAATTCTCAGAGCTTGTTGTAGACAACTCTTTGAAAGTTTATCGCCACTTTATATGGAACATTAAGCTCTGTCAGTTTTGCGCTAAGTTCAATTTCCAGGGAACTGAACTTATCAAGTTCTATCACAGTTTATTATGCCCTTTTTGAGTAGTATGCCTTTCTCTTCTGGAGCACGTCTTGTACGACTGAATTTGAGCGAATTTCACACTACAAAAGCTGTTAGATATGTACCCAGACTAATCAGTAAGATTCACTACTGAGACTTTTCTAGAAGATTCAAAGTATTCCTTATTCATCTTTGAATCCTATGCCTAATGCGTAAGCTCGCTTCTCCTACTTTAGAAATGTACATCTATCCACGGAACAAGATCTTTATGTACCTACTCCACGTTCAGAATAAGTTGAGGGCTCTATACTTCACAATGCAAAAAAATCCACAATCATTTGCCAATTGAAATCAAATCTATAACATTTTTCCCACGTTTCGTAATAATTTGAAGGCACATGTGCGGGAAAGTGCCTTCTACTTTATAAACGATTTTTATTCTAATACTAATATTTACTTCTAATATTAATTTGTAATACAAATCATTATATATTTCAGGATTGCCGAGTAATCATATTATTTATCTGGTTTATTTTTGACATTGTATACATGTAATGTATATACTTATATAATTATAAAAATTTTAACATGTTTACATTTTAAAAATTAATATCATTGCTCATCGCAGTTTTCATCTGAGTAAGATCAATTTACGAATACTAACAGGAGTTCTATCGGGGCATTGTCCCTCAACAAACACCTGAAGACGCTAGCAAATTTTGGTGCACGGAGGACGAAACGTCTATTCACATTCTCTCGAAGTGCACAAGAAAGAGCACTACAACAAGGTGTGTATGAAATAGAAGACGAAGATCTCTTGCAATTGAAGCCATCCCGCATCCTAATTTTTTTAAAAGGAGTGGGATTGATGGATCAGCTGTAAGCTCTGGATTCTCCAGTATCGCAGCAAGAAAGGGGGACATAATAGATCCTTTGGGTCGCAGTGTATACTAGACCCCAAATCCATACATACATACATAACTCGTGCAACTTTTTGGTTACTTAGAACGACCTTTTATCTCTAATCCAAATGACCGACAACAGAAAATAATTCAAACCTAGCTGAACCTGAACTTTTATTTTGTTTTATTTTTCTCAAATTAATCAGTTTCACTACACCCGTGGTAGATGGCAGACACAAATACTGAGCAAACGCTGCTCCAAAGAAGAATCGACACCAAAAAATCACCCCAACCCTAGTCCTGTAGAGGAAAATTTTTCCTACATCAGGGTATTCTCCCTTTGTAAACAGTTTCTATTGGGATTTATAAAAAGTCTTTATTCTTCTCTAAATATTGAATTTTCCTAAACACAATTCAATGTTTTTGTATAAGCGCTGGATTTTTCAATTATTTTTCTTCCAAACGAAGTCCGATTCATGTAAAGTTTAATAGGGTGAGGTTAAACCAATTTTATTTTTCATTTGTTTAATATCACTATACAAAATTTCTGCTTAGAACCTAATTTTTTTTTAACCGTTTCCATTGACCGATATGATGTTATGGGTAATGTATTTCTTCGTTCCGAAGTGAGGTATTGACGTCCGTCTATAAATAGGATTAGACATCCTAGACAAAACAAAAACTTTAGTTTTTGTTATACGTGACACACTTGGTTGATGTCGAACACATAATATTCAACAATATTAGTGTAAGGCCTATTCAAATGGAAATGCGTGAATGAGTAGACATTTATTGTGCTTTAAAAGTGACTGAATAACTTTGAATAATTTAAGATTAATGCCGTTTAGATCGTTTATTATCCTGTATGAATCATATTGATACTACTCATGTTATAATTACGTATACATCTCATTCATAAATCATAATTTAGATGATTGTTGTTATTTGGATACGAGGAGCATCAATAAAATTCGACATCCAACGAACTACTGTTGAATGAATTCTTCATACACTTTATATAATTTATAACGATAAATCAAATCGGCAGAAAATAAGAGTTTCAACGAACTCTACAAACGAATATTTCAAGAGAACTCCCCGAAATATTTGTTCGCGGGTCACTTTAGGATCAATTACGAATCGTTTGGTAACAAATTTAGGATTGATGTAATGTTCATGCTTCTTTACGAATATATTCAGGATGCGGATGGACATAATCAATAATTATTAAAGGAATTTATGTGACCCACACATACGGTTACTACAGATTTAGACGTAAGCTAAGCGCGATCAATAATTTGGCAAGTGCTTAGTTATCTGTCCTTAATATGATTCGAAATTACACCCGCGAACAAAGCTTTATAGTTGTCGCACAAGATTATGTGAGTTATGTCCCTGTTGCTCTTTCGGCTTTACGAAGAGGGTCCCAGAAGTACCTGCTTAAAAAAATACTACGTTATTAGAAAGTACATAATATATACATCATATATTCGCAATTTGAAGAGGCCACGTTGTTTAGTACTTGGTTTCTATCCATCAATGGTGAACGTGGATTTGTAAACATGGAAAAAATTGGTCATCGCTATGTCGTACAAGATTTTCATTTGAATGGCTTTAGCCCAACCAATATAAAAGCTTTACTAGATTCTCCTCAATCTAAGATTGCTACTTCGTTATCGATAGTAAAAGATTGAGAAGCAGAGTTTAAACGAAGCTGTACGACCTTCAAAGACCAGCATCGCAGTGGTCGACCAAATAATCTGAATCCCTATCAGTATTTGGTAACTTTTCAATAACATTCCCCTAAATTCTTTCAAAACTCTAAAAAGTTTCAATAAATTCTTCTTATCAAAGAAAGTTTTTTGGGTGTTTTTACAGTTTATCTCTAACCTAACCTAGTGTACGTTATCGATAGCTTAGTGACTAAACTATCAATTTGTAGTGAATTTTACTGGATAAGAATTTTTGTTGTTTAAATTTTCTCTTGAATCCGTGACCAATATTCCGATCCAAAATATACAATCTCTTGAAAACCCCGTAAATTTTGTTGGTATGAAACATGATCCCGTTATATATACCGGGTGTGTTCGGTCAATTTGCAGTAAAAAAAACGAATAGTGAGCCGACGGCTGGGAATAAGGATTAGACAAATAAAATAATTTATAAAGATTTATCGAGCAGTGACGGCATAAAATTACTTAAGAAGGATATACATTGCGGAACTTGGATCCTGTCTTTCCATTTATATCTTGACCAGTTGGTAAATAAACAACGAACTCATATTGACCATAGGAAAGTTTATAAAATGTCTGTGTTAGTAATTTGAGACAGATGGCCGAGATTGTATCGTCTTGTTAAAAAACCAGTGGTACTTATCGCTATATTATTTATTATCGTGTAAGTACCGCGTTCAATTACAGAGAGAATCAAAGAAATTAGCAATAGATTTAGCGAAGACTGCGCCCTAATCTCCAATACTTCCTTTGTTAATGTTTCCTTTTGTTACATAACTTTTTATCATCATATATGTTGATTTTTGTCGAATTTACATTAAGACCATGTCCTAGAACAAATTCACTTCAAAAGTAGCCATGTTGACATATTACACTTTTCATCTACAACTACGAGGGTTGTCCAAATAATAGTTGCTATCTTTCTCATCAAAATAGACGTTCAAATGTGCGATAAATTCTTGTTCATTTTGATGCACCATGCAACCGCGTTTGGATTCAGCTGCTCAAAATTTTATGGTCCAAAACAATGGTGTATAGTCTTGGTAAACAGTATCCCAATAAATAGTGAGAATGCTAATAATGGAACTATGGAAACTATGTAATTAGAGCGCGAGCTGCTGATGATTCAAAGTAGAATATGGGTTATAGATTTTATATTCATTAACTAAAGTTTGGTTTTGCATTTAAAATGTTAAAAGATCAAATATCTGTTTTATTTGAATGCGAAATCTGGATACTGAAAGTAAGAATTATTAGCACTCACGTTGTGGGACTACCGATATGAACTGTAAGTTTCGTTGGACAGCACACGTTATTCACTGTGACATACAAGACCGCTTAATGTCCAAACCTTCCTCTTCTAAAATACGATTAAAGAACGATACATTCAAAAACGAGCTTTCTACCACCCTTATCTCTTCGCTGCTCACTTCCCATACTACTCGATATAATCAGTGGAAGTGAACGACCATCTTCTTTATATCTCTTTTCTTCTGATATACCATTCTCGTTGTTTATCTGTTTTAGGTGGCCTCTAAAAGGAGGGAATTCTTAACTGACTCATCAATTATAGAATTCGAAGAGTGGATCTAGCTGCCCAAGCTATCTTTACTTGAGATCTTAACAACCTTCTCCAATAGGACCGTAAGAGACTGGTCCTTCTTTCTTGGTTCGGTTCTTTCTTCTCTCAGTACTGATGTGAAGTTGTTGTTTTATTCGTGGATACTTGGCGTGATCTTTTTTGGTGGATGTCGGAGTAGGCTTTCAACTTTTGATATCTTTTACCGGTTTCCTGAATTGCTTTACTTATCTTCTTTAGGTTAAACTCTTGGCAGATCTGCTGGGTCTTTATATTCCAAGCAACGTTCCCTAGTTGTCTCTGGATGATGTCCTGATAAGCTTGAAGCGTCTTGCGATAACTCTTAGCAGCAGAATTATTTACTTGCCTTACCAAAAAAAAAGGTGTCACCTCATTATAAGTTACTTTCAACTCCGTGTATTAACTACGTTAGAGTTTATTAAGGATAGTGCAAAATTAAGAGTCCGCTCTCCATCATGTCCTGCACATATTCAACAGCTTCTCAAAAATCTCCGTTGAGTTGATCCGTTATCATAAATAATAACTTTCCAAATCATTATTCCACGTGCACTTCAACATCAAATTCCAACAGTTCCAACTTGTATCGTCTCATAGATAGACACTGTAAACAAAAAAAAGTAAAAGAGCAAAAGGTTAATTCATCTTCTCAAAATAAGTAAACATCATTTTTAGAAGGAAGCCTAATGAGAAATATATCTGAAATAAATGTAGATGAGTTCATCCCTTATCAATATTCATTTTACTAGTTTTATCTGTGTTTATTACTTCTAGCTATTTTAAAAATTCAGTTGATTCATGGATAAACAGTTGTACTTATATTTGAAAACAATAATTACTCATTCACGTTTCATCTATGTCTCATAATTTATCTACAAATTACGTTATGTTTGAATCTATTGAACACAACTCGCATATGCCATAGATCATTGTTATGTAACTAAAATTTTCCAATTATTTCGATGCATATCAATAGATGACTGTTAATATTGTACTCATTTTGAATATGAATTCCCGAGTGAAAAAACTTTCACGGTAGATTCGGGAACAATATATTGATTAATACAAAGACGTAGTGATAAATAAATCGCCTCATTAGCACAAAAATTTTTCTTGCTGTCGCATAAGCCTATTCGAAGATCCCGAATTACGATCGCTTATATATAAGATGTATTTCACACGATTTGTACCATTATAAAACTCCAATGGGCAAAAATACGTTTTGGACATAGAGTGTGTTCATAAAGAAAATTCTTGGTACTTCAGAGAATTGAAGTCTATTTGGATTCCTACACTCACTGATTTTTTGTTGGAAAAGCTGTGGACAGTATTCTATTCCTCAGTTCATCTCAATGTTTTCATATACTCAGAGAGAATTGGTTGGGTGTAAGGTTGTAAATCTACCTCGCTAACTGACCCATCGTGCACCCCGGAATATTCACCAGTCAGGCAGCAACGACTTTGCAAAGTTAGCTACTTGTCTACAGGTTATGCAACTCAACTCTTCTGGCTTTAAAAAGCACAATTGTAGCTACTGTAGTCTTTGTTTATGGATTGTATCGCACTCAAAAAGCAGGTTTCCTTTAGTTCCTCAAAGGAAAGACAAGCGTTTTCCTTTCAATCCATTATTCTTGGAAAACTTTAAAAAAAACATCAATACTAATATGTGGTGATGCACTATTATGCTTGAACCAAACTAAAATAGTCACCAACTACATTTATCTTAATCGAAATATCATTTACGTTATTTTATGAACACACCATATATCGAAAATTCCAGCTATATAGCTAAACAATTACCTAAAATAAATTTTTCTCTGAAGCACGAACAAATGAATAAGGGCTGAAATACTTTTCTCCATATTAAATGTAGTAATTAAATAAAAAATCACAAAATGAAAATTTGAGAAAACACCAATAACACAGTATAGAATTCAATTAGAGTAGGTATTCAAAATGTCCTCCATTTTCACAAATTCACAAGCCTCTCCTTTATTATAAAGAATGCACTAATCGTCTAAACAATTGGGAGTCAGCTATGAGGTTATTAAAGTAACGTCGAATTTTGTCTTTCAATTCTTGAGCGGATTTTTTTTCTTTAAGATATAACCAAACTTTGTAATACAAGGGATTAAGAGGAGGCCAATGAATCGGAGCTTCTGCATCTCTATCAATCCATCGATTCGGGAAATGGTTACTCAACCAATTACGACACCTATGAAAGACCGGTGAAGCTCCATCGTGCATAAATATAGAGATCTTCCCTCGTTCCTTTAATGTTAAATCTTCTAATATCGGATCGAATAAGTTTTGCTCAAGAATCCTGATGCGTATCACCATTTAAATTTCAAGGTAGAATGTGGTAAACTATTAATTTGTTACCAAAAGTTGCTGCCCAAACAAATTCATTGGACGTATCAGCTTTCAAAACATATTCGTATTAGATTTCAATACAATGTTGCAAGTAGTTGTAGCAAAATCGTAAAAAATTTGTTGCTGAGCGAATCCCAATTATTTATCAGTTTCCTATATATCCTAGTGACTGGATCACCTTTTTTTGAAACACCTTATATGTGCAGTAGATACTATTATCAAAGTAGACAACATTTACACAACAAAAAACAGGAGTGGCGAGTTTGAACATGAATATCATTTCTTCCTTTGGTTAAAAAATCAAAAGCACTAGAATGTCAACTAGAGATTCATGAAATGGAGTATAAAAACCAAAAAGAAAAAGATAAAGTTAGTTACAGATCTGCTCACTAAATAAAATTGCTGTATTCTTAGATTTAAAAGAACTGTCATTAGACATTTAGAGTCCTTTTGAGAGCATTATAAACTAGCAGTTGCATACGTGAAACTTCTTTGGAAAAGCGGAGATTTATGCTCAGGAATAGTTAACAAATTCTCATTCCTAACATGTACTTTACGTATTATTTTACAAAATACAAATTTATTCTTCAAATGAACAGGTGTGTATTCAACAATTTCTTAAAAGACGCATGCAACATTCAATATTTTACACCAACTTAAAGCGTAATGTTTTGCCGGCCATACTTTCTTATTTTCAAGACAAATGTATTAAACAACACTAGGTAGTACTAGAGATTCATAAAGTATTTTTCTCATCTTAAAATTGAGAATATACTCGTTTATATACAAAGGTTTCATCTTTGCACAACTTTCCTTTGATTATTGTTTAAACCTCAAGTCCACATCTATAATTAGTCCTGAGTAATAACAAATTGTTCCAATTCCACTTTATTTGTAATCAAATTTAGATTATGCTCTGTGGAATATTGAAAAAAACTCAATAGATCTCTATGCAGATGTGTAGCTGGGTGATTCCGTTCTAACTGTGATTTTTTGTATTCAAAATTTCAAGATTTTAAAATTTAACTTTTCTAACTTTTTTATGCATATTATTCATCTATTTTACTGTAAAAATAAAACTCTAAGAGGAATTTACTACAACTTCAAAGTATCACGAGCAAGACACAAATGTCGGATTTTGAGTTCCACGGTACTGACTCATTTATCCACGGTACTGACATGGTAACTTAAGATATTAAACAACAAGTGCATCAATTTTCCTCAGTTTGATCATAAACATTAGAATTTATAAGGTAATTAGTTTAAATCATTTGTTACGACAAAAAAAATTAATAATTTATCGGTAAATTCTAGGAATGGACATGACACGGTACTGACATGGTAACTTAAGATATTAAACAACAAGTGCATCAATTTTCCTCAGTTTGATCATAAACATTAGAATTTATAAGGTAATTAGTTTAAATCATTTGTTACGACAAAAAAAATTAATAATTTATCGGTAAATTCTAGGAATGGACATGACACGGTACTGACATTCAAGTGATGTAGTATAAGTTTTCTTTAAGTGGCAAGTTATATTGTATAAAAATAATGTTTAAATATCTTAAGAATTATTCAATTAACACAAAATTTTTATTAATTGATTATTAATTAATGACTAGTACAAAAAAACAATACAGGACATTGAATATCACAGTTAGAACGGAATCACCCAGCTACTATTTCGCCAGTATCAGATGAGATAAAAGATATTCTATTAAATACTAGATATTACAGCCTTATACAAAGCAGATCATGATCCATCACATCAAATGCCTTGAAGTGATCCAAGTGGACGGATATAACAGCCATCTTCTTATACAGCGTTATTATGTTGTATGATATCTATGCTGTACTACGTCCCATAATGACTCTCGACCAGTCCATAGAAAGCGGATTATTTCCTCATAAAAAATAATTCATCTTGGTGTATACTGCTAGCTCGGTGACTTCTGAAACTACTAGCGTTGAGCTTATAGGATGTAAACCTTGCATCTCAGTCTGATTATCCACCCTAGGTATTGGACAGACTAACGACCTCTTCCAGTAGTTAGGAAAGTAGCCAGTTTCTAAACATGAATTTCAGATGTTCTTGATTTAATCGTAGATGGTTTCAGAAGACTCCATAACAAAATAAAACATCTGACAACGGACTATGTACTTGGGATTTGTTGAATACGCTCAGAAAGTACTTATCTATCTCATTGGCGTTTTGCAAATTTATATACAGTATGTTTTTTAAATTAGTATGTTGTTTTATTCGGCTAGCGACTTTTTCTCAACATTCAGACTACTGTGAAATTTGTCGTTTTTTTATCGTTATGTAATGTATTATTTATTTTCAGTGTGTGAAGAACTGTCTCAACAGAGGATTGCCCAAACCGGGGAATTGTCCAGATAAAGATGCTCACTTTACACCGTTCCCTCAAATTTGCCAAAAGGATTCACAATGTGGCGGAATTACGAAATGCTGTCATTTCTGCTGCCAAACACCGACCAATTTGGATGTTGTTGAAGGTAAGTATTTAATTTCAAGTGTTTATATATTTAATGAAAGTTACTTGGAGCAGCTGAATTGGGAAGTGGCATAGCAAGTAGCGAAATAAATTACGGTCTAGAAATTTACTCATAAAATAGTATGAACCACATTTTACAGAAAATGATCGTTTCTAGTTATGCGTGAGAAGCTGGATCATCATTATTTGCTAGCCAGTCAGTGTTTATATAGATTAATCTGAATGTAAGACTTTTACAAGTATGAACACATAACTACGAGAAGACGTCTTTGGTGAAGTCCATCCATCATCTTAGTCCAAAGGTCCAACATATAGTAATAATATGTTTTCAGTTTTTGCTGTCAAGCTAGTCAATTACTCGTCTCATTTTTCTCTGCTACTACTACTGTTTACGTTGGAATATAGAGTAACTTCGGGTGATATGGTGAATCTGGTGAGATGTTGAACAGCTTTATTTTGGCTGAAAATAAGCAAATCTCGCGCAGTTTGCATTACATTTTGCAACATCCCTGACATCCATTACTTCTTATCTCTGTGGTAATCGTTTTTTTTAATTCCTGAATATTGGCAGGTTTTGTTTTCTAAACGATGTTTTTAAGGGACCCCACAGGAACTAGTCTAAAGGATTCATGTCGGGCCTTCCAATCCATCTTCTTGGAAACACATTATTTAGGTATTGCCTCACCACACACGCATAGTGAGGTGAGACTCCATCTTGTTGTACTCAAATATTATCATTCCGGATATTGTTATTGTATGAAAATTTCTAAAAATGCAGTTTTCTTGCACCTTTTGATTTGGATAAATATTTTACTTAAACTTTCTTACTAATTTACTGACAGTAGATCCTGTTATGGGATTTCGATTAGGATATAAATTATTAAAGATATTACACGTTTCTTGTTGACTTGTTGACCATATCTTGAGGATTTCGAAAAGCGAAAAATATACAAGGTGATCCATTTGAAATAACAAACAGATTTGACAACAACGTAAAAACTACCATAATACCGGCCATATCACAAGACCCTTGTAGACAAAAATTTGTTAATTGTGGCGTTCCAGACATAAAACTCACTATGTATATGAATAAAATGCATACCGCTAGGACAACATATCCTCCAGATAAGTAGCATGTAGTTGCCTACAAATTTTGAAGAATTTACATAATACATAAGCTATCGACCGTTGTTTCACCAAACATTCGCCCCGTATATGATATATAATGAGATGAGGTTTCATTTTGAAAAGTAATAGGCTTCATTTTCGAGCATAAATTTAAATTTCGAGATAACTGAGTATTTTAATTCGACTGATCGACTGTACAAGCAGACAATTAATTATATAGCATAAAAAAACTCGTTCAATTATCGGTAGATTTGACTAAAGTGATCAATATTATAATGAGGCCAATAATATTTTATTTGCTATAATGAAGCCTCCCGAACAGGTAAGATGCTTCGAAATATAGTCTTTCGATAATCATCAAGCAATTAATAAAAATATAAAATTAATAAAACTATACTAATAATATGATTATACTCGATAAACACAATACTGCAGTAAAATCGACCATCAACATTGATAATGTAAAAGACCTAATTTGATTTAATCTTCATGTCCTTTGAGGATTATAATCCACCGACATGTACGCATAATAATTATATTTAGAATCGACTTATACGGGGTATTGTGTTGACATTTTTTCTCCTCCCTATATTATGAACAAAGCATTTTATACCAAAAAAGTACGACGACGGGTTGTTAATTTTGTGATATGAATATTGATACTACAATTATAAAGAGTGTTGATAATATATACATTTTGCCATTTTAGACCAGATTTTGTAGTATATGCAACCAATTTCAAATCTGGAAAGACGGTTTGAGGTGTGGGTGGACACGACGGTGGGCTCTTGTTCTGAATCTTCTTTACATTATATGTTTATATTGTCCTCTTCTTCCGAAGGAAATTCATTAATATCGTCCTCATATCCTTATCCTATTCATAGTAAATTTCTGATTCCGAGCTATCTGTATCCGGATTTTCAAATACCTCCTCATGGTTCCGGTGTGTCAACGTTTACTTTAGGTTAGGTTAGGTTAGCTGGAAGCGCAGTTGCCAGTTGTATTTTGTTCTAAAAATATTGTACTGTGGACCTTTGAGAACCCGCCATCGGCATTCAATGGATATCAGTACCAATAAAATAAATACAAATCGTCCTATGAGCTGATGGATATGTTGACGATTCCAAAAAGAATTACAGAGGTACTAGAAATATAATTTAGACTTTTCTAACCCCCAACCAGGTAATATTCAGCAAACACACAAATAATAATAAACTCGCATAATTCAGTTCCATTCAGTTTTTTGGTGATTCAAACTTTATAGTCTTACAAACAAATGATTAGTAATATTTGATCATTTTAGGAAATTTCTCTGCTTTTTTATTATTATTCAAATTTCCGAAACCGTTGGTGATATCCAAACCTACAAAACCCAGTGTCCACTACTATTGTGGCAGTAGCAAAATTATGGTAAAAAATATTAAACGATGTTGCCACCTCAACGGCGTCCTATTGTTGGAATAATAGTTAAAGTAACAGAATAATGTTATAATTGACTTTCCATATTGGAATTATACCGAGTGTTTATGATATGATTGTCTATTAAAAAGTAACGCAATCCTTGAGTGGCGGATCTATAGGGAGAGTTTTCGGGCTGAAGTTCCAGAAGCTCGTAAAATATATTCATTAGCAAGACTTATCTAATTCCACTACTACTTCTTCATTTGAATGATATCTATTAACGTTTTAATACTTTATTTGTTAGTTCCATTGAAATGAACGAGCACTAACCTTACAGGTGAATAAATTCTTTTCAAATAAGACAATTTTGTTTGATCTACCATAGGTGTAAATACCTTATTTCATAAATTAAAACAGACGCGCTTAATTATAGTCCTACTTGAGATAGGAAAAATTATTATTATACCTTGTTAAGTTGCTACAACTGAATATTAAATTATAAAAGGTAAATAGACGAGTAAAATGTACCTAGCTGTAAGGCAGTTGGGCTTAAACAGGGTATCCCATTCGTCTGGAAAATGAAATTTCAAAGCAAAAACCTTACAGGTAAATAAATTCTTTTCAAATAAAACAAACGAAAAAAAAAAACATTCCAATTCCATAGTATCTTTATAAATAATAATGGTGGTCACACTCGTCTGAACTAGAGTCATCATTTGATTGAATTATGTTGAGTTGAAAGGGGGCGATATCACATAATTATCTTCTTCTTTGATAACATGTTCAACACAGTTTTTCCAAAGCTCTTGGCGGTCTGCTCCTAGAACTTTCTTCGCGAGTTGTAAAACCCATTTACTCAGAAATTTATCAATAAATGAATCTCACCTAGCGACGCCACTGCTTATCACAGGCTACCCAGCAGGAATATTTCGAAGAAATTGTGTTCATACGCATTTATGTCAGTGGAGATGATGATTCCAGTTGGACTGACAGTTTGTTACCGAATTTCATATGGGTAGTGAACATTATTTTTCATTTCTCAATTTGTTGTGAAATATTTATTATTCCTCGCATAACTGTCTTCTGCAATTGATATTGGAAGAACTATAGTGATAAAGTTATTGATAAAGAAATCATAAAAATGAAATTGAGATAGAAACTAAGAAGATAAAATGAAACAAATTAGAAAAAGTGCTCAAAATATTCTTTGCCACTATGCGTAGATAGTGATGCAAATGCACAACCATTTTGGTAGCTTCACTGTGCGCAAAGAAACCTTAAAAACTGTGTGTTCTCACTTGGAAGTGTATCTCACGGAGATGCTTTATTACATAAAGACTAGGCATTCCGTTGTAGAGAGAATTTTACAAACGTTTGAATCATTGAAAGCGTACTTTTTATTATTGCCTTACCTACTCAAAGATTTTTTTGGAAACGAATTTTCTGAATGCTATTTACTAGACCAAAAATTTTGCTCTATTGAAATCCTCGGAGCTCTGCGAAGACTATCAGAGATTAAAAAAGATGAGTCGAGTCTAGTCAAAACGTTAATATAATCTATACTATTCATAAGGAATATTTAAACGCGAGGACAAAGATTTCACCGGTGAATTAAATCATTTTCAGTGGATGATGTTGCCTGAAGTTTCCCATATGGGAACAGATTGTGCAATCAATCGATATTTTGTCGCAAAAAACGTGCAGCTTGATGACAGCAAACTCCTTGACCAGTCTCAGAACAGAAAATTTGTACACAACAATTAAGATGAACCTAAATTCAAAAAGCTTCTGGCATACCAAAAAAAAGACAGCATGGTTCAAATCTCTTCACAATGAAGAATGAATCCTATATCGAGTTGTTAAAACTTGCAGAACTTTGCGATACCTGGCTACAACGCCAGTGTGAAGAAGGTGTCCTCATTGAAAAATGCACAATCCACAAAAGATCGGAATAAATTACAGACGGAAACAGTTACGAAAATGATGTTTTTATTTTGTAATTTGAATTAAAACTGCCAGGAGTTTTATATTCCACGCAATATCAAACACTGGTCAACATCAGTTAAAATGAAAAATATTGTTGAGAATTAAGTGATTTATGTAAATATATCAATGAAGATCTCAGTGATTGTGATTGCGATATTTTTTAAATTTGATAGGTATACATTAGGTTTGTTACCTTTACCTAGTACTAAGTAGTCATTTACAGTTTATCAAGTTTTAGTTTACAATGAAAATCATTGTTACTACGAGTACACTCTATAAAGTGACACACCTTTCCTATTCGTTCGATGGTTGAAATAACTCTTTTATTCATAAAAACATAAGTAATAATTACACTAATAAAAGAACCGATTGTTTTCATCCATTCCTGATAATGTGTCAGGCTTTAGGGCAAGATTTCCTGCTGAATCATAATCTGTGTTTTGGCTTTGTAACTTTTGGGCCTTGCAACCCTAGATGGAACTCCATCATGCATCAAAAAATCTTCACTCGATTGGACTTGAATATTCTAGTATCTCGAATAAGTGATTGTTTAAAAAATCAACATTAACTTTAAATAAGTGTTGGTAATGTGATACCTTTTGACTTGTGGATTTTTATTACACCAGTGGCGTGCATTACGGGAGTTAAACACACCTTGTGGCGTCAACAATTTTTGCCCACCCCATAATCCATCAATTTAATATCAAAATTAATAAACTCTAACAAATTTCTTTTTCATATTGTCAAGCTAGCTAAGATCGTAACGGTTTCTTAAAAACCAGAAATAATAGCTTCCGTTATTTGTTTACTTTATTTTTTCGGTGAGTGCGACAAGTTAAAGCATGAATTATTTCTTTGGTGTTTATGATTGTAGATCGATCCCAGTTAGCATGTGAGACGCTAGAACGTTCTACGATTTATACTTTTTGGATCAAAGTATCTTTGTGTGTGAAGTTCGTATACGAGTTGTTCTTGTTCATACCAATTCAGACTTGAAGATTCAAAATAGGTAAATTATTGCATTAAAAATACCTGGGCTTACCATGGACTACAACGTGCAAAAATATGCATCCTCCAGGAGCTTAGGCGATAGATAGTATTGTATTGATCAATAAACCTGATCGACGACCCATGTGCCCAGAAGTAGCAGCTCAGATCAATGAATCTACGGATCTGCCTTTGAGTACATCTACAGTGAAAAAGAGATTGAGTAGAAGCTGCCTTTTTTGGGGGGGTGTCAGAATAAAATTAAGAGGTTGAAGTGGGCTGGAGAAAATCAAAATTGAACGCATGAAAAGTGAGAGAGAGTCGAAGTTCGAGGAAAACACGGCGGAGGCTTGGTGATGGTTTTGGGAATTTTGTAGAAGTAATGAAACTGGAGGAATTTTGAAGAAAGAATGCTACGAAGAAGTATTAGAAAAAATGTATTGCGTTCGAACTAAGCAACAAATTTATCTTCCTGCATAACAAAAATCCCAAGCATTCTTCGAAGCTGAGCAAAGAGTATTTGAAACAGTTGTACTGAATGTACTGAAAATAATGATTTGGCCGTCACAGTCCCCGAGTTCCACCCGATTGAATTGTTATGAGACAAATCGGACATTGAAGTTCTTCAAAATACAATCATCAAAATCGATCGTATTGTTTCAAGTCAAGTATTAAGCAGGCAAAAAATTTTGACCAGTAGTGTAGTTGCTGCTCTTTAACTATCTTCGAGTACTTGAAGAAGATATATTTGTTATGTTGCCAAGCTCCTTAAGCTTACTACTACTTTTTTAATGATTCTTTTTTCCCATCAAACTGGTTTACTGGTTCCAATCACCGGAAAGTTTCTTTTACGCACTACATTTTCCTCAACTAAGGTTACAATCGATGCTTTCCACATCTTAATTAACAATGTCTAATTTTACGAATAACAAGATTTCAAAAATCTGGTTTTAATATCCGCATTTATGAAGTTTGATTTTACACCCTGTAATAATAATAGTGATTAATGTAGACGTAATGACCAAAAAAATTGCAATGCCCTGGATCCCTATATCTGATTGATTCTTAACAAGCTAATGAAACAGGTTTAGATCGATTGAGTATGGCCCAGTTTTTCAGACGCGCTTCTCTGCTGAATCTTAATAGGACCACCAACAATCAACAAAAATTATTTATTAACATTTTAATGTTCATATTACAGAAGCGGACTAGCCTTGGATTACGTAATTTCAAACATGCATCTTAAATATAAATTGTCTTTCGATACTTTCGACCTATTTTGTAATGTAATATCTTTTCAAAAAATGACATATATTGGATGTAACTCAAACTAATGAGTGTATATGTTACAGACTGTTTATGAAAAATAGACCATATATGAAAGGACTAGTCCGTATAGCAAAGGACTGAGGATATTAGTCTATATGTATGAAAAGCTTGTCCTTTAATGAGCTGTCTCGTCCGTTTGTAAAAGGTCTAGTCTATTTATATACGGCCCAGCTGCACCTACGCCATATGTATAGTTATAAGATATTTAAACACAATTTTTTTATTTAATTATTATAGAAATGAGTTATACATAAAAATCCGTACGCAAAGAATACAAATCAGGACATTTCATTTTTTTTATTTGTTCGTACAACTTAAGCTATTAAGGCATTTAGAATTACATATTACATTACCTTTTCGACAAGCACGTTTTTTTGATTGACATTTACCCTTACAATTACATTTTTTTAAAACCTTGCCCATGTCCTGTCGATTGAGCAGTAGCCACCGATCTAAGAGGGATTTCCCTGTCTTTGGAAACTTCTTCAATTTTTAAAATGTTAGCAGGGCACGTACTAAATTCTGAACGGCTATAGTATTTTGAAATCACTCCTTGTTTTGTTCCCAAGCGGTAAAAGCCATCTTCTGTGGCTTCCAGTACTACACTTAAAACTGACCTAGCATCTCCTCCGCCTCGATCGACGTCTGGAACGGGAATTCTTACAGTTGATTCGATTTTCGGTTGTGATATTACTTTCATTCGTTTTACCTGTAGCTGTAATCCATCATGAGAAGCTTTTTTGCCGTTACTATGTTTCTACTTCTCGTGCAAAAACTGCAAATATTTTCCGAACATGGGTTTCCAACATCGAAACATTCTTCATTCACGGGACTGAAACAAGTACTTCATATCGGACATTAAATTTATTGACCATTATCATGATTTTCCGCTAATACTCCTTCCAGCTGCTCTTCTATGACCTCTTCTGTTTCTGTAACAATTTCTATCTCCGATTGATGCGATTGCTCGATTTCTGCATTACCAGCAATGTCAACATGAATGGAATTAATCACATTTTCCAAGTCTTCTTCAGTTGTTACACTATCTATAGCTTCTATTGGAATATATGAAGCTTTTAATCCTATTTTTGGTTTGCCTTTGGTTTCAGATAAAATACTTTGTAAACAACAGCAAAAAAGCGATAAATTGGAAGCACTGCCATCGAGTATACGGCCTGAATCTCACGGTCTATGAAATACCATATTTTTCACATACGGTTTGCCCAATTTAGACCTTATGTATACGACCTAGGCCATATACATGCGGGGTCTGTAACATAGAATAATCTGCAGTTTCCATGGCCGAAAGGAACATTTTAAAAAACGTGAATATGTGTATAGGGTTATATTAGACAATAGAAAATAGCATATAAATGAGAAAATCACGAACACTAAAATAGAAAACATTTCATCCAAAAAATTTCTCGAAACACAATTCATGATTGCGTGAAATGGCACGAAACTTGAAACCGAATTTTCTGTCATTTAAGGCAAAGTAATCTCAATTTGAAGTTAATAACGTGAATGTCAATTACCTAATGATTTTGGTATCTTTTCATGAATTTCCAAATTCATTATTGAGTTCAAATACTTAAGTATCTGGCAAAACAATAAATATGTTAATATAAACATCGATAAATTGGATATCTAATTTTCTTATTTACCTATTATTTTCCTTGTTTGTTATCACTTGTTACAGCACGTAAGTAATAATGAGTTATGAACTAAATTACGTTTTAAGTACGGGAAGTGTTTTAGTACGGTACAAGAATATTTAATCTTCACGGACGTATATTATAATATGTTTTTTTGTTCATACTGTTTTCGGTTTTAGAACAAAATTATATTAAAATTTGAAATTCATAATTGACAATTTTACTGAAAAATAACTACTTCACTAAGGCAAGATTGTAAACAAAGATTTGAAATATAAGGATACCATAAAGTGCCATTTTCCGGACTCAAAATAGTACTGTAAAGTCCATTTTACAGTACAGTATGAAAAAATAATATATTACATAACTAGTTTGGAAAGTGATACATTTCGTACAAGTTACTATTTCGCACGAGCCGAACGTAACTAGTGCGAAATACACTTTCCAACGTGTTGTGTACACTATTTTTCCTACGACCACGTAAAAATTCTTTAAAGAAACGTATTTTATAAACAAGATACTCAATTGAACAATATCAGACATGTGTTTAAAAATATATAAACTCTACAAAATATTTTTTATTTTTTAATATTAAAAATAATAAAAATGAAAAGAATGATTATGGAATAATTTATAACTAACTGCAGAACAGAGAAAGAACCAATAGAACAATAAGTTTTTTGTAACTATATTAGATACCTAACAAGAACTAAATAATTATTAATGATTTTGTTTATTGATGACCTGTTAGTCTATTTTCTAAATACTGAGATGTCTGTCCTATGTCACAGCGTCACGTTGGTACAAGACACTTGATATATAATATTTCTTTTGTTTTTTTGGATATTTTGATACCAAGTTTATATCTTTAAGTTATAAACTTCCATTAATATTTTTTGTTTTGTTAAATTACCAAAGCTTGAATAACCCAAACAAAATTGAAATGGAAGATTAATAAACTAATTTTAGGTACAAATTATTATCACATATAGTTTTACAAATACAGTCTTTAATTTTCTAATAAACAAACAATGTGTGGAATGATTTAAGATTTGAACACGTACAAAGATCATTGTAGACTATTATTAACACAAGATGGAATATGAGAATACACTTTTCTTTAATTAATACTCATAATCTATTTTCTGTTATAAAAATATCCTTTTTACAAAGGTTCATTGAATGGAGTGTACAACAAGAGCTTAGAGAAGATTAAATGAGTCAGGGCATAAAGGCCGTGAATCGCTAACATTTTCCCCTATTGATCTATTACCGTGATTCTCAAAGTTATCCAGGTGGACCACCAGGGGTCCATGGGAGACTCGATGTCGACAATCGTAAACGAGGGTCCGTCAGTACAATATATGAGAGTATTGAAGGTAAATATTCTTATACCTTCAATAATTCAATTCTAAAACTTTTGTTACTCTTGTGATTTCGCATAAAACTTTTCCAATCTCAAGAACAAAAAAAAATATTTTCAAATATTTTATTCCAAAGGTTACAAAAAATAATGAGTTAGTTACGATTTTATGTATTAAAATTGACAGATTGCAATTCAGTTCTGCTTGTGAGGAAGTTATAATTTTTTTAAATGAATAGAAAATTCTCATTTAGCTAACTGGTGGAGTTATCGGACTTAGATTCTTGTAAAGGAAACTGTAGAAGCGTGGAAGAATATCGAGGGAGGTTGCCTAATCGCGTGGTTCGTCACAAAAAAAAATTTCTAATGAGGGAAGAAGAAGAAAACTTTATCTTTATCTAGACAGAATGGCATATCAATATCATCTGTACAAAGAACTATTACACGTAATTTACTCCATATCATGCCCAAAAAGTGCAAGAGTTGTTATCTCAAGACTTGGTTCAGCGAGTGAACTTTCACTTCAAACATAAACATTTTTTCCTAATGAGGTTTACTTCACTCGTGAGAACATTAAAAATATGCATAACTATCTTGAGAATTCAGATGAAAACCCTCCTAGACATTTCCAAAGTGAGCTTAAGACTTTAATGTTTGATCGATCTATCATTGTGAGTTTCCTAAAAATTTTCTCTCCAATTTATTCGACATCTTGCCATTACATTCAATTTTTAAAACTGCCAATATCTAAAAAAATTGGCCTCTATACTTACCAGACTTCATCAGAAGTCATTACTTTCTTTGGGAGGCGTTGAAGGGGTCAATTTATCCTTCTCCTGTTGAGTAAATTGAATTTATAGTTATGGTGATGCCGTAAGCACTTGTAAGACCAAGGTTTTAACAGCTGAAAATCTAAATTATCATGTGATATGTTCAAAATAATTTGCACAAAAGACGTAAACTTCAACCATTTTTATCAAAAAGTGCTTAAAAATTATGAATATGTTGGAGGGAATTGATATTACAGAAGATTTTCTATTTTTTAGTAACCAACAGGCAACTATTGTTGTTTCCATGCGTACCAAATATTTTTTCTATTCAGCGAAGTAGCGGGACATCTTGTCCACAGACACATTGGAAAATGACGAAACGTCCTGTTGAGCATTCTGTTTACTTTTCGAAATACGGTAGACTTAATGATTTAAAGTCGACTTTATAGCACTAATTTGAGTTCGAAAAATTGCACTTTACGGTATCCTTGTACTTCACAGTACTCTTAAATTCTCCCAATCCCGTTTGAAATTATTAGAAATAAAAAATCAATTAACATCAATAACTAAATTTTTATTCTAATTTTTGAATCTTGAATGCAATTCAAGCAGTCTGGTAAGAACTAGAATTGCTCGAATTCGGAAAATAAAAACCTTGGACATTCTAAAAAATGTTTATCTTAATATAAATATATTGAAGTATGAATATATGTATACATCTTTAAAAAATTTTTCAAATATAATAGGGTTGGTGTGAAATACATTATCTTTTGAGTAAAACTTTTAAATAACAAATATGTAAGAATATAAAAATTCTTGAAAATATACGTGTAAAGAAATGTTAGGAAAATCAAACTATTTTTTTTTGAAACTTGTAAATAAATAGCTTAACTTGAAGCAAGTTAACAAAGCGTTAAGTTTTGTCGCAGAAATTAGCAGCGACCAATTTAAGGCATCCTTCATAGGTAACAGGAATTTTTACAAATCAACTGCCACCTTAGCTTCTAATTTATGAACGCTCCGGGGAAATATTTCCCTCATCTCTTTCAGTTTTAAAAATAGCATATTGGTTTCTTATCCACTACACTTTTTACTGCGCCCTTTTGGACTAGAAAGTACAGAATAATCATTTTCGTTGAACTAGACTTAGCAATCCCTCTGCTCACTTCATAACACACCGATTACAATATCTTCATTCTCATAATCCTCATTATCAATGCCATATTCAGCATTCGAGTCAAGTTTAGTATTGACTGTAAACGCATTACTAATATCACCATCATCATCATCATTCAGAAACAAGTTTTATACTTCTCATTAATAACAACGTAATCCATTTTGCACTAAAATCTCGCAGAACTCTATTTTGAACTAAAATCTTACTTAACTGGTTTCATCGGGTCCGCGTTGACCCGATGAAGTACAACAAGGCAGATACAGTTATTGTTTTGAAGTGACACGTGGTGTGTTGAAAGATAATAGTTCAGGATCCCATCGCTTGATCTTGCAGGTATCTGCGTTTTTGCAGTTAATTAACAATAATATACCTATTTACACCTGGCAACCTAATTTTCTTTCAAATGCTGAAGATTGACTGAAAAAACAGATAGCTGCAAGATCAAGCGGTGGGATCTTAGACTATAAGCAAACCCGTTGAGATGTCACGAAACCACCTCCGGGTAAACGTAAACATACGAACTGTGTATTGACAATTAGACGCGCCGGGCTAGATATAACCGGAAGATACCAGTTAAGGGTTAATAATGTTAAAAAATTCACTATTCACTATATTTCATTTTATATGGTAATATTTTAGTTTGATTTCTTAGACATTATTAGAGAAGAAGAATGATTCTATTCTGTTCCATTATCATGATATGATATTTTATCAATAAATCATAAATAATGGGTTTAGATATTGATAAATTTCAATTATAAAATGAAGAACTATATTCTTTTGATTTCTATCGGTTATTTTTCTGCAAAAGGTAAAACTGCTTAAGGCGACCCTGAATTTACCATAGAAAATATTTCATTATTTCAAGTAGGTTGAACTCCGTGTTAATTAAGTGGAATTGGAAACAGGAAATGGTTATAAAATATGAAATTTATAGGTAATGGTGAACCATATGTGCAGATTTGTCAGTTTTCTTACGTAATACCCAACCAACACCATGATTGGATTAATCTACATTCTTGCAGATGAAAATTACTTTGTATCATTTATATGGAATATTACATCGTAAGCTTGAATTAATTTGTAAGTAAATGGTAGAAAAAACGCTGTCTATCAACTATGTATAATATAAAAATGAAATAGTGAGGAAAATATCGCAGCACATGACACAAAGGAAGTACAATTAACCCAAGAAATGGATACTTTGAATAGAGGCAGGCGGAAAAATATTTTGTGAGCTTCGTCCAATGAAGTAACAAAAATAAGCGTTAACCT
This sequence comes from Diorhabda carinulata, assembly GCF_026250575.1. NCBI lineage: Eukaryota > Metazoa > Arthropoda > Insecta > Coleoptera > Chrysomelidae > Diorhabda > Diorhabda carinulata. Next base: position 27,645,719 of record NC_079465.1, on the reverse strand, counting down.
TGCATTTATCAAAGACAGAAATTTTTGATCTAAAGTAAGCTTAAAATAGAGTTAGTGGGGTTACAATCATTGGTTAAAGTCCACCATATTGAAAAAGAGCTCTTGCAAAATAACTATGAAACTATCCATCGCGTAAAAATGTTGTTATGTTGGTTTTTGTGAGAATTTTAAATCTTCACAAATTTGCTACCTTGGCTTTTTTTCGTAAAATTTAATATAATAAAAGTTGTTAACAAAAAACAGCATTCTTTGAGTCGCTGTAACTTTTTATTTATCAATTTTTTTGGAACCAAATGTTCAGACAAATTTTTTGGCGAATAAATTTAATCTTTCATTTCCTCAATTTCTTGCATTTTTCAGGATTCTACAGCGAATTAAAAGTTAAACTATCACTCAGTACATAATATATTGTAAAAAGCTGAATATACCGCACAAAAGATATACAGTATAATCTCACAAATCCGGCACTATTAAAAACCGGAGGGTGTCGGATTTATGGGAATGTTCAGATTTCTGGATTATAGTGAAAAAGTCGTAGGTAATGAATAAATTAAAACGTTTTGTAGAGGGAATAAATGTATGTAAAGTATTAAATTAACATGTACATAATTAAATAGTTTTAAAATAATCCTTAATTGAGGTCTGCTTTTGTGCAACTTGTAGTCCATGGCCAAAAACCTTTTCTCGTAATAAAAAAAAGTTGAAAGTATTCTAAACAAAATAAATATTTACTCAATACATCAAAATTATTCTATTCTGAGCTACCAAATCCTCCAAAAAACATAAGTGCAATAAATAAATTGCTTTCGAATACCTTCAAACTAATTCAAAATATTATTTTTTATCACTTTCAGGTTTGCCTAGTAAACCCGAAGGACCGAAAGTAATCGAAGGTCGCCGGAAACGGACAGTACATATCGAATGGTCCAGCTTAGAACCAAATATGGAACTTGGAAATATACTCTATCTCATTGAAGAACGACACCATACCGGAGATTTCTTCAACTCGAATAATTTCAGCCAGTGGTCACCCTGTTCAAAATCGATCAAAAATAATCGGTTGTTGAGGCATTTTGTGAAACCTGGAAAATGGTATCAGTTCAGAGTAGCGGCTGTTAATGAAAATGGAACTAGGGGATATTCAGATGGTTCTTTACCCTTCAGGGTATCAACAAGTAACATGCATATTCATTTATATCTTAAAACCATCATTTGACCAATAATTATTTCAATAATGGTGCTATTTGATCGATTTGCATAAATTCTAATATTCAACTACTAACTAATTCGGAACGAACATTATAAATATTGAGAGGAAAAAAATAAAACTTTCAGGGTGTTGATCATTAAGACATATTAGAGTAAGAAGGCCTAAGAATACGCAAATAACTTTCTCTGGACTATAAATTAGTTATACTGAATCAATTTGAAATGACCGTACTAAACTTCACGTTAAGATTGTATGCAGTACATATGAAAAAAATTAATTTATCTAACCTCAACTTGTTATCTGAATTGTAATTTTAAATGTTTACAGTGACGTTATTTACGATTCAAATATGTTAATAATAATATATTTATAAACTATTGAAAAATTCTCAAGTCAATGTCGTTAAAACGAATATAGAATTAATAATTAATTTCCTTTTTCATATTAAAGCTCCCAAGCCTCCGAAGGCTCCACAAAATGTCACAGTGAGCCCTTTAGTCCAAACAAATGGAAGTTTGACAGCTATCATGAGATGGTCCCCACCAATATCAGACTTACCAATCGAAAGATACAAAGTATTCTGGAGTAGAAGACTACAAGGAACCAAAGCGTTGGATTCGGTTTTAGTTCATCAACAAGTGTTACCCAAGGTAAGAAACTGTCAATAGCGTGAGATCAATAATTTATTTTGAATACGATTAAATATTTTCTATTAAATTTACATATTATTAGTATATGGCACATCGACGACGCAGTCGCAAGCTACTCCTACGGGGATAGTTTCCGCTACCCAAAAGTCCCGTAGTGGTTTAGGAAGGCTGGAATACATCGATTCCTCGCCATCTTTGATTTCTCTTTTTCTTAATACCTTAATTTTGTACTTTTTTTCGACGCATTGTTGAAACTTGTTACAGGAATTTGGTTGACAAATACCCGTTTGAAGATACCTGGAAATTATTAAAACCTATTAGAGTATACGCGTTCAATGGTACTAAGATAACTTCATATACAACACTAGGACACACTAAAAGTTTGAGGATATTTGGTCATTTTTAGATTGGATGTACCTAATCAGTTCGAAGATGTGGTCTACTGGATTGATTATACCAATAATGAAGGAAAGAAATCCAAGTATAGAGGAATTAGTTTATATATAAAACAGAAAAAATATTGAATGAATTACTATGTGACTATAGAAAAGAGTGAATCAAGGTCACAACCATATAAAGAATGTTTAGAACGCAAAAAGAAGATGAAGAATCCAACCTTAATTGAAAGATTTATTCATCAGTTAATCGTATCAATATTACCAAAAAATTTTAGCAATAATGAATGAGCCACTCAAATAAAAAAATGAAAAATTAGTGACGCAACAATTAAGCCCGATGTAATGGTTTTTCTATTAACGTTTTGGTAGATACATACCTAGGATAATATTCTCTTCCCAAATCAATTGGTTGAAATCTCATATTACAGAAACATTGGCCTTCGTTCGAAGTTTTGTAAAGTGGAACCATTCCAGTGCTTACCTGGAAGTTATTGAGATATTGAAGCATCATCTAAATAATCTTTATGTATAAAGAGTGAGAAAACAGACGGAATAGATTAAATTCTACTGTTTACTGTATTATATTTTTCCCGAATGCTCGAATTCCCCAAATTCAATATACCATTGGTATAATTTTTACTATGGTGAAATCTAAACTCATAGATCCTCCCTATAAATTACAAATGTGAAAGCATGGACGTTTGTTAGGATTTCACGCTAAAACTACTTGACAAATCATAATGAAACTTTGTACACATATTCAGGGAGGTACTAGAAGTAACAAAGTTGTCAACACATATCAAAATTCTGCTAATTCAGCGCCATATAACATACAGTAATGAAGTTCAAACCCTAAATCTATTTAATCTATACATCCAATACAATTGACTATAGTTTCAGTTATTTTCAATTGTCACTGAAAGCGTATGTCTATAAAAAGCTTCGGAAGCGTAAATCTACATTATCTAAAAATTCGCCACGGGACCGTGCAGAAAAAGTTGCACGGAATCAAGAATCTTCGGTTCATGCAGAGCTGAGAAGACAACAGCAATCAAGGCGACAGAGTGATTTGAGAGCTGCTGGAACACCTCTTCAGATCCAACGTCGTTTAGAAAGACATGCTCAGCGAAGAGCGATAGAAATTTCATGTGTAAGGAGTGGTCCTGGATTTCAATACGACCCTACAATGGAATATCACAATCATCCTCTAAGTGTTATTGGTTCAATGAATAAAAATGTTAATATTGCAATGCACTCAAATGGAAAGATGAAACTCCTGGAACGTGCTGTTCCAGTGGTAAAATTTCACTTCCATTGCTTGGTGAACCAGAAGAACCATTGGAAGCTCTGTTATTGAATGCTACCGATGAGTCAAAGCGATCTTTGAGTAAAATTAGAAGATACAACTCTTGCTTTGGAGTGGATAAAGTTATAAGAATGACCGGGTTTTCACCTACTTTCACAGTTCAAGGACAAATATATCATCAAATTGGATCACTCCAGGTGATAATGAACAGCATGAATTTTTACATGTTTATTTTATAGGTGACGAACAAAATGGAGTAAACCGTCGTTGTCAGTTTATTGAAGAAGTACAAAGAGATAGATACTGTATTGAAAATTCAACGAATGTTACACAGCCAGAATTTGTTGGTGAAGATATTTAAAAGTGCAATAGAAAACTTGCCTTCAAATAATTACAAAGTGATCGGACTCCACGTGGCGAACATGAGAGGCGTTATAATGTACCGGTGGTCAATGAAGTTGTTTTGGTTACTGGTGACCCGTACTCACCACGAGATTTAGTGTTACGGGTACATGATAATACGCTAAAACGTGTATCCGATACTCAAACATTTTATGATGCTTTGTAGTACCCATTAATTTTCAGTAGAGGTGAATCAGGTTATCATTTTAATATTCCAGTCATTAATCCAACAACGGGACAGCCAATTCCAAATAAAAAAATTCCTGTATGGACTTTTAAGCGTATTACACGATGCTTCGAGAGGATGACTTCTCCTTCAGCGTACAAATCAACTTTTTCATCAATTCTTGGTAAATATGTATATTAAAGACGAAAACGAGCGTCTTCGATACATTTCTCTAAACCAAAAAAAGTTACGGGCTGAAAACTACATACATCTACAAGATGCTATTAGTGATGATGGGAATATTAGACCTAATGACATTGGCAAAATGATTATTTTGCCGTCCTCTTTTGTGAACAGTCCCCGTTATCTGCATGAATACACTCAAGACGCATTTACTTATATACAAAGTTACGGAAGGCCTGATCTCTTCGTAACTTTTACCTGTAATCCTTCGTGGTTGGATGTAACTCAAAAGCTTATGTCTGGGCAAAAAGCCATTGATCGACATGACATAGTCGCCCGCATATTTCGAATAGAGGTTCAAAAGTTAATGAACGTTGTAACAATAGGAAAAGTATTTGGAGACATCGAGACATCCACTGCCATATGTACTCCATTGAATGGCAGAAACGGTGTTATCATTCTAATTATTTCCAATTATTTCAACTTCCATTCCAATTCAAAAGGGTTCAGTTTCCGGCAAAGTTTAACTTTGCTGTTACTACAAACAAAGCACAAGGACAGACATTACAGGTAGCGGGAGTGCATTCAGAAAAGCCATGCTTCTCTCATACTTAATACTTTATTAATCTACTTTCTATTATTATTTATATTGAAAACGAACTTCGTCATCGAGTGATGAGCTTGTAAAAATAATAAACTGGGTTTAATATGAAAGAAACTATAAAGAACAAAACAAATTTAAGCCTCTGGAATGACTTCAAGGTGAAACACAGAACAGTAATTGAAGATCATCTTGATTTTTGACCAAGTTTGAAGTGAATTCTCCAATTTCAGCTCATTTTTGAGTGGTTTTTCTCTTATTATAGTAATGCAGGGTTCTTAGTTATATAGCTAGCATCTCTATATTGTTTTACACACAAGTCTCCTAGTAGGAAGTTAGTATTGATTGATACCTAAGACATTAACCAAAATGAGTTTATCAATAAGAGTTGTTGAGAGCCTCTGCTGTCTTTTGAATGGCGACAGAACGCGACGGTTTGCAAGACAATTTTCTTTACTTTTTTTATGTTATCGTCCTTAATAGAGGCGACTCGCATAAGGGAATTTATTTTGTTTCTAGTTGATTTTGTCAAAGAAGGAAGCAATTTGGTAATATTATTGGAAACCATCTCTTGATCATGGTCTAATCGGCGAAAGTCTTGTATAATATTGATACAAAAAAATTCAATCGAATTAAGAACATTCTCCTCCTTTAAAGTCGGTTAAAAAAGGAATGAAGTTGATTACACTAGGAAGTGGAGAAGGTTAAACATTTCTCGATAAAGAAAATAAATATTTTAGCGTTAAGTATATTGTCAGCATCATGGAAATTCTCAAGGGACTGATAATAGGAAAGAAATGATGTAAAAACGAATCTTAATAAAATCTTTGGAACATTTCAACTGTTACAATCAAATCTGAAATCTTTTAGAGTATTTAAATCAAGTTATAGTGAAAAGTGTCATTTTAATCGAAATAACGATTTTCACCTGTTTATAATAGATTATATTTTCAACTAACTATCTTTATATTGAAATTACCGCTGAACGAAAGCTCCTCTTAAAAATGTCTGCCGGTGAAGAAAATATACTTATCCTTCTATTAAATTTAGGTTCTTCCACTTTATTATCGTTTTCTTCGTAAATTGGATTAACAGGTTTATCTTCCATGAAGGCGTATTCGTGGCCATGAATCACTTGAAGAACTAGTAACAGTAAGAAATTTAAAAATACCTGCAATAAAAACATGAATTTATGAAAACGTAAGCTATTAATATGTAGATTAATTAAAAAATTTGCTCAATGTACTGGGTGCTCTTTTATATATTTCAATATTGTAACCTATTCGTAGCAAAAATTAGACAATTCCTGCGGAAAGGACTGAACTTCTTTTGGATAAAGAATGTGATGAAAAAATTAATTTAGTGTCTACCAGGATCAATAGATAAATGAAGTTTACTTAATTTTTGAGCCTAAGACACTATAGTATAGTGTGGTAAAATTAGACTAAAAAGTAAGGGTTGAACAACAAAAATTTCCAGAGAGCTTGATTTTGGTGAAAATCTGGGTTTATCATTAGTCCTCGTTGATCCCATTTGGTCTAAGAAGGTTACTCAAGGTCAAAAGTCAAAATTTTGAGTGTTTTTTGCATTTTATGAGTTTTCTCAACAACCACAAAATGATTTACAAAAGTAGTTTTCTTACTTGTAGATTCTATACAGGGTGTCTCACGACGATTTAACACTATCTGTATATGGCAAAATACTCATAGTAAGATCTGAAAATTTCTTTTGATATTTCGGTTACGATCTTTCTAACTAAAATATTTTCGGTTCTACCGGAAGTCGACTGTAATTTTGTTATTTTAAATAGAACACCCCATATATTGATACATTTTTTAAATATACGTAAAATTTCAGTATAGTTTTGGTAAAAAACTTTTTTCGAAAAATGCACACTTTTTGAGTTTTTTGTGTGAAAAAATTTGACCGTTGCAGATCTTTATAAATTATTTTTTTACGTGGATACCCTTAAAGATATAAAAATTGTTTCTATTCGGTTGCTTTTAGCAAGGTCAGATGTATTTGAGTCTCTATTGAAAAATTTTTCATTTTATACAATACGACCTTAAGAGCGAATATTTTTTGAATTTGTTCGTTTCTATTTCACTTTTTGTAAAAACTTAAAAGGCATCCTTCATATCACAATTTGTTTTTATATTCTAGAATAAACTATAATTTCGATTTTTCGATACAAAAGAGATACAACCAAAACTTCAATACAAACTTTTTATACTCACACGACACTAGTGTGAGAAATTGTATTTTCATAAACATTATTTTTTATTGGCGCAAAGTACCAAGCTAGGGTAATCGAGATATAAGGAGTTTTTTTTCGGCAACACTGTTTTTGACAGATCGCGCGTGAATCCTGTCTTGTGTTATTGTCAAATTTGTTCAGTTTGGTCTATAATTTAATCATAAATTGACTTATGAATGAACAACGTTTGCAAATTATTGAATTTTACTATCAAAATTCATGCTCGGTTAAGAGAGTGCATCGCGCACATCTTTCTATTTATGGAAAGTTTGGTCGGCCTACTGAAGGAACTCTTCGGAAGCTTTTAACTAACTTTCGAAAGCAGTTCACACTATTGGACATTCAATCACTAACACGCAAACGTACAGTGAAGACCGAAGAAAATATTATGGCTGTGTTACTGATGACTGCGAAATGTCGATTCGCCGCCATTCGCACCAATTGGGTCTGTTACTTCACTACTTGGAAAATTTTGCAAAAAGATTTGGGCGTAAAACCTTATAAAATACAACTGGTGCAAGAATTGAGGCCACACGATCACCCACAACGTCTAACATTTGGTGAATGGGCGCTGGTAAAGTTGAAGGAAGATCCTCTTTTTTATGTGAAAAATGTATTCAGTGACGAAGCTCACTTTTGGTTGAATGGATACGTCAACAAGCAAAATTGCCGCATCTGGAGTGAAGACCAACCAGAAGCATTGGAAGAGCTACCAATGCGTCCCGAAATTGTTTGGTGTGGATTATGGGCCGGTGGCATCATAGGGCCGTACTTCTTCAAAAGCAGCGATGGTCGGAACGTTACTGTGAATGGCGAGCGCTACCGTGTGATGATTGACGATTTTTTTGCTCAAAATGAAAGAATTGGATATTCCTGACATGTGGTTTCAACAAGACAGTGCCACATGCCACACGGCACGCGAAACAATGGCCAAATTGAGAGCCACCTTCAGTGAACAGTTGGCCGCCTAAACCTTGTGATTTAACGCCTTTGGACTATTTCTTGAGGGGACATGTTAAGGCTAATGTCTACAGGGATAAAACAGCAACGATTGACGCACTGGAAGTGAAATACTGACCGATATGTTGGAGAGAGTGTGCCAAAATTGGACCTTGCGCATGGGCTATCTAAAGCGGAGCCGCTGCCAACATTTGGATTAAATCATCTTCAAACATTAAATTATACTGATCGTTCTATCTATTCAATTTTTTCAAAATAAAATCACTGATTAGCTTCTAAATAAACTTTTTAAAAAAATTCAACTACAATAAAGAAGATAATGCTGTTATAATGATCGAATTTATTACTTATTGTTATAAAAACCTTCCAATTATTCATGTTCCTCCGTACCACATACATATATACAAAAGAAAAGAACTACTACTTGAAATTTAAATAAAAAAAGACTTACCTTTGTAGATGATTGCACCATATCGAATTATGAAATGAAGTTGGTTCACGTACGGTACATTACTTTATATAAGAAGCCGCAACAATAGTGTACCTACTCAAGAAAATGCTATAGCAACAGTTATTAAAGCTATAAAGTTACAGTCTTTTACTTCTGAATAGATAAATAATGGATGTATGGAAGTGATATTTTCGTCTAAGATTGGCATTGTGTGGTTAAAGTTACCAAATAGACCATGAAATGCATACGTAAAGGTAGTTTTTAAATCAATAAGCACGTGACGGTTTTGGCGTGGGAAGAGATATCTTTTGTACATCAAAAAAGTCGTATTTCACATGTCCTAACATTCAGAAACTTAATAAAAAATTGAAGGCATTTTTATATAACTAAAATCTGATAAGTTTGTATCTACAATATTATTTATCTTTATATCTACGGGTTTTATTATTATACTGTCGGTCTTGGACGAGTAGATGTTTTTATCTATATGGAAATTGTAATTTTTCATAATGTATCCATTTATTGAAATGAATAGAATTTAAAATTACACGTGAAATGGAGGTATGGCCCATAATATGAAAAAAATATTTGATTGTAGAGGTAGTCATATAATCTAGTCCATAACTAACTTGGTCTGTAACTTCCTTGGAAAAGAGTAGCGAGAAAAGTAAATTTAATGTTTTAATTCAGATTTTGTATTTGTACACGTCTACCGTTCGTAATCTACTTCCAAATTTGCCGATATGAAGTTGAAGAAACTACTGTCAAAGCAGAAAATAGTTTTTCTAATAGTCCAGGAAGCAGTGACAGGTTTTCATGGCTAAGTCTGTCTCATTCGAAAATTCCTGTTTCCCGAATACCCGCAACTGTCAGCTGCGACTTCGTGGTGGAGCGATTAGAAAATAAAAAGTTTTTTAGTAATTGCCTCCTACTCGAACATTTCTGAGATTATAGTTTACCTAGTGTTTTGAAGAAAAAACAAAGCTGACCATAACATGGTGAATTATACCTTAGCTGGCTGCTTGAACATTATTCGAATTATAGGTCTCTAAAGATGCGAAATCAGAGCATATATTCAAGTATATTTTCCAAATTATGAATTATGATTTTATCAATGAAAGTGATTGACGACTTGGCACAGAAACAGCAGTTCAAATCAATGAATCCAGAGATCTGCATTTGAGTACTTCTACAGTGATGAGGTTAGTGGAAAGGATATTGAGAGAAGCTGACCTCTTAGAAGGGTAGCCGTGAAGATGTAAATGAAATGCAGAGGCTGCTAAAGAACATAAAAATTGAACGCATGAATAGTAGTAAAGAGTTTTATAAAGTAAAGAGGGAAAGTTTGAGGTTTTTGAGTCTAAGAAATGAGTATGTATGTAGAATGTATGTAGAATTTACTAATAATTATCAAACATGCAAAGATGACAACCAACTAAATTCATTTACAGCTTTCGCTTCTCCATTGTCATATTTCGAATCGGTTCGATTTATTGGGATTCTGAAATATCTACTTAGTCTACTGCCAGCAACTGCTGTCGTTTCAAACAATTGGTTCTTAAACATTTTTGTTTTTGTTCCATCGACAACTATAAAAATTTTGCTGATACCGGTGGACCCCCCTGCAGCTACGTTACTACTAATTTCCAAATCTCGAATAAAGGGAAGATTAGGTCTGTCCATAAAAATTGCTATCTATGTGGGGCGATGACAGGGTTATAAAATTTTAGAATCCTACTGCAAAAAATTTAAACTGGAACTAAATCCCGGTAAAACTAAAATAGGGGCTTCCCCGATGAATGAAAGAAGTCATTATTGAGCTCTCGAATACCTATGAATCTATGAACACTATGTTCACATTCAATGGAATATTTTTAAACAGTCTGCACTGCATTTTTGTTATTTTTAACCATTCCTATGACCACGGCTAAAATCGAACGATCATTTTCAAAACTAAAATTGATAAAAACTTATTTAAGAAATTCTATGGGACAAGGAAAGTTACGCAACTTAGATATTCTATCCATTGACCATTCCATAGCCCGAAATTTTAGCTTCCATGATGTCATTAACAGAAAGCCTGAAAAAAAGGAGTATTAATAAAAAATATTTTGTACAAAAATTATAATTTAAATTCAATTAAACTAAAAGTTCCTAGAAAATCAATAATTTTAATAGCGTTTTATATACCTCCTTTATCCTATTTATTATAAAATGAAAAAAAAAACTTTATCGTTGATTGAGCTACTTTATATTGCGAAAAAAAGGGCCCAATCCGATTAATTTGCCACGGGCCTTGAACATTGTTATACCGCCGCGTCCGTATATTAAAATCATGGAGATAGATAAGGAGTTTTCCGTGACGTTTCCTGGTACGTTTTCCAGAACATTATTGTTTTCCGGGATATTTTCTTCAGCGAGAGTAGACAAAAATTCGAGACGTATGGACACTTTTAATCTGCAGTCTTTTCTAACCCAACCATACAGACCTAAAATTCGATTGACGTGATCACCTCCTAAACACATTTTAGTTTCACTGTGTATAATCCGTGTACAACAATAATGAACAAAAAAACCCAGTTATAAAACACTTCATTCCACTCCAACAATTACACTTCCGAAGAATCGACGTGAATGAAAAGATAAAACAAGAAATAAAACTTAATTAAATTCAAACATAATATGACGACAAGACACTTATGTCCCCAATAAAATTGAAATACGACGTGAGACAAAACTGATACGACATTAACTACTAAATTACATTTTATGGAATAAGTTAGCGTGACCATATACAGAGCGAGCTCTCTTCTCGTTGGTGTAAGAGAAGACCGAAGGAAGAAATAAGTTACCTATATATATCTTATTAAATAACCCTATAAAAAAATTATTTTTTTAACATTAATTCCTTTTAAACGTCAGATAAATGAGTTAAAGTCGCCTTGTATATTATGAAACGAATAATTCTGGCCACAGTTCAGTTATCTCTTTTCTGTGGCTGAGCAAGTTGTAGAATTCATAAACCTGTGAGGAGATGCCTCTGTGAAAACTCTAAACAATTTTGGTCTTTAGTAACGTTACGAACTCGTCCACAACATAGATTGTGAAGCCGTTCTATCCGGTTACAATGGAATTCTAAAATTTGGAGAAGTGGCGGCGTGGATATCAACCCTAATTTTTCAAATGAGGATGAAATGTACTCCACCAAATATCGCAGAAGGAGTTGCAAATACTTCTTGGAATCTTTTACCAAGAGATTTGCTATAATAACTTCAGAATTGGCGAAAAGAAAAATAATATAAAATAAATTGTTAATTTTAAAATATGTCATTAAGTTTATTGACTTATTGGGTTCATGAGAATAATATTGTTCATAAAACTGCTGCGTTAACTTTTTCAGTCGTGTGTTAAATGTCACTTTTCACGTTCCACATTCCACCAATTTCTCTTCGACGTATGTAATTATTCTAATTTCTGCAGATTTAACCGTCCATAAGAAAATAAATAAAAGTTTATCAATAATTAAATAAATTGGAACTTATTATCAAACAAATGATTCATCATACTTTCATTCTTCTTTTAGAATACTACCCACTTCACGCTTCGTGATCTTCAGCCTCATTCACAATATTTTCTTCAAGTGCAAGGTATTTTACAATATGGGAAAGAACGACTTAATGGAGAAAAATCTGGATTGGTACTCAATACTACGGATTTTGTGAACGGCAAGTATCCTCATATATGAAATATACTTAAATTTTCAATAGACAAATAAAAACAAATATTTATAATTGGATACAGCTTTATTGCTTTTCAAAATATCCTCCATTAAGATCAATTCATTTTTACATGCGTTTGAACCAATTGTCGAAGCATTTTTTCCATTCTTAATGAAATACCTCCAAAACGCTTCTTCAGGTATAGAAAAACTTTAACCTCTCAATTTAGGAGGAATCATTGGTTGTCAAAACAGGACTGATATCAATTCGATGTTTTGACTGTACAAAAACATTTTTGTATGAACTTATTTGTGAAAGCTCGCATTGTCGAAATGGATAATGGGATGATTTACTACTGCACAACAATGTTAGGTGGTTGAACCAAGACTGCATCTCTAACAAATATTATTCGCCAATTTCGAAAATTTATATACATTCCTTTTCAAAATTGATCAAAACAGATAAGTTTTCTTAGAGAAGAAGATAATATGACATATTCAATTTTCAGACATATTTAAACATACCAAAGACCTGACCCTCTAACTTAACCTTGAAAGGTAAGCTTGGTCACGTTTTTCGGAAGGAATGATTTCTACCACTTTCCTGATTTAAAAATAGAGATTGAGGTCGATTAATATAAAACTCTCAGTGTTGATATTAAATAGGAATTCAAACACAGATTCGCAGACTTTAGAAGTAATTCTCTTCGAAAGTATACGATTGAACTTCCAGGAAAATATTCTTCTAAACCATTAGAAACTGCTTGATAAATATTTTATGCAAAATATATTTGAGAAAGAGCATTGTCCAAAATGAACTCCACGGAAAATAAATTTCGATGTTCTCACACCGATGAACATTTTCAAATTTTTTTGGCAATCACTTTCAGCAAATTTAAACCAAATTCTCAGCTGTTCCAAATAAATGTGTTTCTATGGCGTTGACTAAGTATAATCCTGTCACTAGTACAGTGAACCAAGCAAATCACCACAAAATTTTAAAGACCTTCATGTATTAGTTTAAAATTCTGACAGAAGCTCAAAAATGATGCAAATAACAAACCTGATTTGGTGCCAATGTATGTTTCTACCCTAGCGGTGAATGCCACCCTTACTCGGGGATGGAGATTTAAAATTTCAAAATAACGATAGAGAATTGAATGAATTTTATGAAGAAAATGAGGAATGAATTTTTTTATTTAACTAAATAATTTCTGAGTTATTCGCGATTGAAAATTAAAAAAAACACGTTTTTCAACATTTTTTCATGAAAAACTCGGAAATTACGTATTTTCTGGAAAAAATTATTTCAAAATTGAAGCATATCAAGAAAACAAAGAAATTAGTGAGTTCAAATCGAATTTTTTAAATAATATTTGGCAATTTATGAGTCACTGAAAGCAAATTTTTTCTTTTTTGTAAATTTATACAGAGGTTTGAACTCAAATAACGGAAAAATGATCAATTTTTCATGAAAAATTGTAATAACCATTTTCGAAGTACTTTTACAGTCCTTCAAAATGAGCTTTTATAAAACCGTCTAGCATGAAAATTAAGTGAGTTATGATGAAAATAAGTTAAGTAACTCGAATTTGGAAAAAAAAATGTCGGTAAATTTGACACCATGTGCTGCAAAATTAAAATTAATCGTCGACCATGTGAATTTATCTTTGTTCAAGCCCTAACAGCACGTTCCAAAAGTTTGAATGGCTTGGAACACGTATATTTTGAAAAAAGTTGTTTAATGTGAAATTTTTTTTTTGTAACTAAAATTTAGCTTTCATTTTACTGAACATTTTGCTTTTTTTTAAACTCACGTAGCTTGAAAATTAAACGAGATATAAGCGTTTAAAGTATTGATTTCAATGCTGAGGGAAAGTCTTTTTTACACTTTAACATCAAAATTCTCTGAAGAAAAGGGCATAGAAGGATTGCAACTCTCATGGTTTTGTAGCTTATGAAATTCCCTACAAAATGATGTATGGATGAATGCAAAAAGCAAAAGTGCAGCCGAGTTATTATTAAAAAACCGAACACATTTTCCTAGAGATAATACTGGAAAATCACGAAACGTCTAAATTTTGATCTTTTTGGAGTATTTATTCTTTTATACATGCTGTGTCCCCTTTGTATTTATATATCTGGATTCCCACATGTGATAAGGGGTAGTTTTTAAGGGTTGAATTGAATTAAAAACTTATGCATCAGGTTTGTTATATTTAAATTATATATTTTTTTCTTCTCAAAATCGAAAATAAAATAATTTCATACCTTCAGCCGTTTTTTAAGTAACTGTATTAGGGTAGTTTTTAAGGGTAGTTACACATAAAAAATATTACTCACATTGTAAAAAAACAACAATCATTTTACATGTTGAGCCCTATAACTACTTCCATTTAGTAATTTGCAATTTTTCCATTCTGAGGAGTGGTTTTTGGTGGTTGCATTATTAAAAATATTGAGAGTCAGATTTCTTATACTTGAAGAAAAAAAATTCTCCTATTACGATCCAAAATAAAAAAAATTTCATGTTTTTACCACATTTTTTAAATAATCTTTGTATGAGGGGTTGTTTTTAAGGGTAGGTGACGTGTAAAATATCAAAATATTAAAGTCATGATACAAAACAATCAAAATTTATTATATTTGAACATAACTTTAATCCATTACTTTTCAATATATTGGAGTAAGGGGTTATTTTCACTCCTTAAAAATAAAAAGCATGGCTGTACTATACAGCAAATACTTCAGATTGGAAGATGGTGGTAGCCAATTATCTCGGAATCATTCGTGTACCTGGTGGCTCCTTTATTCAGTATTGCGAGCCTCAAGTCCCCATCCATTAGTAATGTATACTTACTTATTATTAATAGTTGGAGCGCTCATCAAAATTGGTGGACACTTATAGCCTTTTAACAGCTTTTCGCCTATACGCCGTTTACATTACTCCAAACTCTTTGCGTATTATTACACTATAATGACATTATTGTATTAATTTTAGAAAAAGATAACACATTGGATCTAGGAAAATCGAACGCGTACAAAATCGAGGGTCTTCGATTGCAAAAACTCACCTGGAATAAGGGTAAATTAAAGGCAAAAATCATCTGGAATCCCTCCAGAGAATATGCTAAATATAGTGTGACATGGTGGGCTACACCATGTGATGGACGAATGAATGCCTTCAAACATTTAAAAGTAGCCGCAATGACAAAGGCAAGTACAGAATCTTGATTTTCTTTAGTTAATCTAAGTATCAAATAAATACACATTGAAATGGATGGAAAAAGTTGTCTATGGTAAAATCCTTCTTTTGCAATCAGAAATATTGGCAGCAGCTTTTAAATTAGAACTGTAATCATAACTTTTTTCCTATGGTTCCACGACTCTCTCACAGTTATGTATTGCCCTCCAAATACTATTTATTATTTAATAATTCATTCATAAACCTAGTATTTCTGTCCGTACTAGGGTATATCTTTATAATGATTTAAATACTTAAATTGTTTATAATAGTTGAAAGAAATTTTTTTCACGACAAAAATATTCATATTAGTATTTGGCAAGTTCGAATACACAAAGATAAAGAACTGAAATTTTTCGAAAAACTTCCTTAAACCATGTACTATTACGAACAAGTTCGCGAAATGGGCCCGTAGGCCGGCCCTGTCCAGCTACAATGGAATTTTAAAATTTGGTGAACGCGCATATTGCGGGATTCTTTTGATATTTGAGTGTAAACAATTTTTTATAGCAAGCGGTATATTTTCAAGGAATGGCTAGTTATTCATTTGTTTTGTTTCTTTTTGTTCTAAATCTAGAAATTTATTTATATAGGCATTTAAGTACATAATGTAGAGTAGAAGTTTAGTTTTAAATAAATACTCGTAATAAAAAAGTTGAATTAGTATAAAGTAATCGCAGAAATTATTTATGTGATATCTATAAGTGAATTATTATAAATAGTGTATAGTATGTTAATAAATTAAGAACGTAAGAGTCAATGTTTATTAATTCATCCCACGAATAAAAAGAGTGTATACGAAAAACGTTACAGTACTTTCATTTTGTATATGTAGTGATGGATGATTAAAAACTTTGTCACTAAAATTTTTTATTTCGGTAATTATTTAGAGTAAGGGTACAAATAGTGAATTTAAGGCGGGGAAGAGATTATTTTAGACATTACATGGTACAACTTACATATGATAAATCAATGAAACCTAACCTAACCAAGGTGGTAATTATTTAGAATTGGTTAGGTTAGGTTAGGTTTCATTGATTTATTATATGTTAGTCGTTCCATGTAATGTCTAAAATAATGGAAATAATATGTCTTCCCCGCCTTAAATTTACTATTTGTACCCTCAGAAACAACCCCAAAGCGTGAAAAATTTTTTGGAACGATTTTTGCCTAGAGCCCCAATTCTAAATAATCACCTTCATTTGTCGAAGTCATAATACCTACCATAAAAAAAAATTCCACAATTTTCCACTCGGCCGGAAAATGTTTCGGACATTTCGGACATCCTTTACGACTTTACAAAATAGTTGATGAACATGCCATTGAATTTTCATAAAGAAATATCGAAGTTTTCTGTTAAAATTCAATTTTGACAATTTATTTTTTTTCAGGATACTTATTTTGATCTCATCGATCTTCAATTCAATTGTCGGTACAAAGTGAGCGTCAAAATTGTATCGCCAGATGAAGCTAAATCTAAACACAACACTTTTGTAACCTTTACTACACCGAAATGCAGCGAATTTAAAGAAAACCATAAAAAAGTTAGATGTACATAAATGTCAGTTACGACTTTGTTGTTAAATAATGTTAAATGTGATAATTTGTTTATGTACCTATACATAATACTTTAAGAGACGTGTTACTTATCTTTTAAATAAATAATATTACATCAAAGACTTTCTTTTACTCAACCACCCCAAAGCGATTTATTAAATAATTTAACCATATTTATTTCGGAATATGTCCATTTCTGCCATCTATGTACCGACCCCTTCACTAATGCTCGTATATTTTCAATAACTTAAACCCCCAATGTCTAGATGTCGCTACAGCGTAGATCATTTCTAATACATATAACTTCATAGAGGTGGGAGTACGTAATAACGACTCCTTGTACTTTTTTGGGATAAGTCAAATTACATTGTTATTTTAAAAAATATAAGAAAATTCTTTATGTGTATCCTATGTATATAATTTCGCATAATCTATGAATATGGTTGTCATCGAAATATTTTGAGTGAATATCCAACAAAAACATTTTGCATTGCAGTGGCGTGCCCAGAATTTTGCACTGGGATCAAGACATAAGTCCAATCAAACTCCAAGGGGTCTGAGGAGGGTTTGTAATACTCTCCACTACAATACTAATATCTATTGAAATTTAAAAAAATGTAATGATTATACCACTTTTTATATGATAGTATCTGACATTACAAAATATTTTAATAATATCTTGCAAGATATAAATTATTTGATTTTTTTATATGTATTATATATTTTGATTCTAGGGGGTCCGGTGCCGTACCCCCCCTAGGGGTACGCACCTGTCGATTCAAGTTTCCCATAAACTGAAAGTGTTTCCTGTATAGTGAAAAAAATGATGTTTATACGAAAATTGAGATCATTAAGAAACATCACTGGCTACCTATTAAGACTATTTTTGTTATAAGTGGTTAATATAATTGTTTTTTGTTTGATAAAACACTGCTTTAGTTTTCTTCATACTGGGTGGTTTCTATGTTTTTCATTATCGTATTGTCGAAGACTTACAAGCGAAGCGCGGGGTTTGTTTAGTGTATATAAATTTTATCTATGGCATTTGTCGACCATGCATAGTACAGCTTTTAGATAAAATTAGAAGCTTTTCATCATTTGAAATATTATATTTATATGAAACGCATGTATTTTTGCCCAAAAGATCTTGTGTTTCTGTTCTTATATTTCTGTATTTTATAAGTATTTATAATTTTATTATTTACAAACGTTAGGGATAAAAATATAAAATATATCTGTAAATTTCATAAAATCCCTGCCCACCTCTAAATCGATATGATCAATCAGCTGACCAATAAAAATAAAGATCTGTATCCAATTGAATCCTTTTGTTCAAAAGTAATTTTTTGTACGTTCGTTGTCATCTTAACTCGACGCGACGTTAAAGTTTGTCAGAGTTTTGAGAATCTAGTTTCTGGGATTATTTTGTGCTACATTGTTTTATTAACAAGGTATCTCTAATTATATATTATCAAATTAATTCAAAAATATCTTACCTTGCCTTCTTGTTTCATTTTAAAATATTTTTTAGGTTAAAATAAGATAGTATTTGACAGAATTCGTTTATAGAAAATGAATAAAAACGATAAGTTGAAAGTAAAATACTTCGTTCAATCTGAAAAACATTCAAATGATACTTCCTACGGGTTATGCACCCTAATGGAACATCAAAGTTTGGTAGATATAACTATATGTTGTGGTAATCACGTTTTACACGCTCATAAAGTGGTTTTAGCTGCCGGGAGCCCTCTTTTTAGGGTAAGTATTGAACATACCATTTACGATGAAGTTACAATTTTTTTTTTAATATAGACAGAATTAGAGCTGAACCCGTTTATAGAACAAGTAATGATATCTGGTTGTGAATTCACAGTCATAAGATCACTTATTGAATTTATTTACTGTGGAGAAACTTTTGTGAATGAAGAACTATTCAAATATTTTGTTGCTGCTGCTAAATTGTTTCAAATGCCACTTTTCGAAAACTTGTCTATGAATTATCAATTCTCAGGTAAAGTACATCATATGCAATAAATCTTTATTTTATATAATCATAATAGGAAAAACTAATTGTTTTGTACTTAAATAAACATTGAAGGAAACATTTTTATTCCAAAATTTTAAATTTCTATTATATATTATATTCCACTTAGTTTTTAGATTTTTCTAAAAAATTTTGTGTCAGGATGATTTAAATAGTAATTTTCTAAAAATCACAGTTTCTCAGTGATTAAATCGTCTGTTTTGATTTATTTTAAGCCCATTTGGTGTTACCAGTCAGAATACTCAAGAAAAAGTGCAATTGCATGAGTTCACTCTATTCACAGTCTTTAGGGTCATATATCGAAAGAAAAATACTTTTGTTATATAAATGATCGTTTATTGAAACAAGTATAAAATTTAAATACGTCTGTGACACAACAAGCCGTAAATTTTTGTTCTAAAATGATACATAAATCAGAATAAATATGAGGGTTTAATATTGACATGAAAAACATAAAACAATTTTTCCTTTTAATAAATAATTTCAAATTTGAATGGAATTTGTAAGTTAATTTATTTAAATTCATTTAAATGCATCAAATTTCAATTGATCCTTAACAAACAATATGGTTTACATTTTAACATATAAAACTCAACTCAAGAATCATGTCATTCTATTATACGTGTCCTCTGGAATTTTGATACTGCTGTGTACAAAATTACTTAGATTACAGTGTATCAAGGTATGACGTTTCATTGGCTTAATTACAAGGCAACTAACTTGTAGAGGCGAGGGTCTAGCCTCCTTGAAGCCATTACGGATATTAAAAGAGAGAGATTTTTGATGAAAAGGATTGCAGAAGAGGCTTTTCTAGATTGTATCACTCTAAAACGTTCCTTCTTAGTGTTTTGATACTACTAGATTTGAAAAGTATTCGGATCTAAGCAAAAACTAGCTACAGCTCGCCATTGGCTTTATTATAAAGCAACTAACTTGTAGAGGTGAGGGTCTAACCTCCTTGAAGCCATTATGGGTATTGAAAGGCAGAGATTTTCAATGAAGAGAACTGCAGAAGAGGCTTTTCTAGACTGTATCACTCTAAAAAGTTCCTTTTTAGTGTTTTGAAACAGAAATGCTATTAAATGATATACGAACAGATCTAAAACAGCATACAGAACTGGAATACCCTGAGAGCCTAGGCAGCGCACCAAGCATTTTTCAGTTTCAGTGTTCAGTTCAATCTAGAGAGGGCCCATTGAAAACAGGAGATCATCATATGATAAATAGAAGACGAGGATCTCTGGCAATTACAGCCATCTCACATTCTAGACTTTTTAAAAAAAGTGGGATTAACGGATCATCAGGAAACACCGGGTTCTTCAGTGTCGCGGCAAGAGGGAGGGACATAAGATCCTTTGAGTCGCAGTATATACCCAAAATCCATACATACAAGTTTTATGTAGTATCTAGGATGAATTTCAATATTTAGTTTGACATCATATTAGTATAACCTTCGACATATTTTGATGTACATCATTTTGTAGATAACTTCATCGTCCTACCGAAACCAGAGTTCATTTCAAAGAAACCAAAATATTCCACATATCCCTTCAATACCAATAGCCCTCCTAATAATTCAACCTTAAAACCGGGAACCTTCAACATTCTCAAACCACAAAAAGTGAAATCTAAACGAATCGAAGTCGAGCAACAAGCGTGCCTGAAGGAAGCCCTCGCCAGTAGGTTGGCAATAGCTAACCTCAAAAAAGAAATAGGAGCCGCACCGCAACCGCCAACTTTTATCATCGAAGACAGTTGCACCGAAACTACCGTAGAAAATTTTATACCGACTGCCGATACTCAAGAATACATCGAACTGAATATGAACGGACAAATCGTTTTACCGGAAAATAGAAATTTCGCAGTCGAACCTGCAACTAAATCGAATGTAATTCAGTTGATGTTGCAAAACGGCGAACAGAATTGGACGTCCGATAAGATTAAGACAATTATAGAAAATCAGGATAATTCGAATGTTGAGGTTATGTTTAGGACAAACGATGGCACTTTTGTAACAGTTACCGACGAAATGTTACAAAATTTTCAAAAAGATGGTGAGTTTTTAAATGATTAATGCAAATGTCCATTTCAGGTACTATTATTTTAAACGTACTTCTTTTTAACTAATATCTGAAATTCTCAAATGGTCTGGTTTCATATACCTGTACTATATAAAAAAAATTTTTCTTTAATTTCTTATTTCTTACACCTTTTGATGTATTAATGTTTCTAAATGTTCTTGATTTTAGGTCTCCTTCTGTTTTAAAATTAGTTTTTTTTTCAATAATTTTTTATCAATCTTTCAAAAATTATTGAAAAAAAACTAATTTTAAAACAGAAGGAGACCTAAAATCAAGAAAATTTATAAGCATTAAAAAATTTTTTATTATTTATTTGTCAAATATTTTTATTTTTGATACAAATCGAGGTATTGCCGAAAACTCGTGTTTCGAACGGTATACAGGGGAGAACAAAAAAATAGTAATTTTGATATTGGGGTATAAGCGGTAAAATTGAATTTTTTTCCTGAAATAATTCGACTTCCATTTATATCTGTATGTTACTACATAACCCATTATATGTAGAATGTTTATTTCTGTTAAATCAGCGGAGCCCATCGTACGTCCCTCGGGCCGTATTCGGCCCGCCGAGAAGGTTAATCCGACCCGCGAACGAACTGACACTAAATATGTTCTTTTTGTAAAATATCTGAAGAGTTATTGATTTTATTGATATTGGAATAAAAATTTTTTATGTACATCAATGATTTCAGAGTCGTTAAGAATTTTGTAAAAATATAGTTAAATACGAGAGAAAATTAGACAATTACAGAAAATTGAATTTAGAATATCAACTTATCGATAAATGAGGTATTAGAGGCTACCTCTGTTAAAAAAACAATATGTTATTAAATGTATCACCTTCATACTTAGGCCAAATTGTTCTTTGAACATTAATTCCTCTTATACATTCTTAAGATCTCAAGATCTGTTAGTTTTTCAGGTTCCTCTGTATCAGTTCCTGGGAGGTGGAGTGCCAGCTGTCCATCCATCTCCTAGGTGGTCGTCCGGGTTCTCTTTTTCCCCATTGGTTTCCCTTCAAGTACAATGCGTGACAGTCTACTCTTTTCCATTCTTCTTACGTGGGCGTACCAGTATCTTTTTCTTTGTGTCTCTCCCATGTTACAATGTCTTGCACCCCACATTGTTCCCTGATGTGAGTGTTCCTGATTCGATCCACTCTTGTTTTTCCCACTATAGTCCTGAGCGTTTTCATTTCGGCTACCCGAAGCATGCTTTTCGTTTTGTTGATTTCCTCTCTGGTTTCTATTTCATATGTCATGTCATACAAGTCTTATAAATCCTAACCTGTGAAGAATACGCCGTCGGTATACTGATTTAGTAACTGCAGAACGTACATTACGTTTCATGATTCGAAAGCTAGAAGATCTAAAAACTCCTCTTTCAGAAGACTGCGGCGCTGTTATATTTAAAAAATCCCATTAATTTGGAACAATGGAAAGACAACGAATTTTCCCAATTCCCAAGCAAATATCTCATAAGTCAAGAAATTAAATATATAATCACACGATTGTATTGTAAATAACCCGACCAAGCAGTGATTAATACGACAGCTACTGCCGCACAAGCTAATACATCATCAGCATCACTTCAAGAGGAATTAGAAGAAGCTCTGCGAGCGTCTAAAAGTTCTTTTGCGCATTTACCTACGAGTTTGGATAAATTAGAGGCAGTCATAACAAAATAAATGGATTTATTTGAGTGTGGAGGAACCTAGGGGAGTTTTTTTTTGCATTTTGCATATAATTGCTCAATCTTCCGTGGGAAAGGTCAATTTCAGATTCGTACATGGTAATGTGAGATCGGATCCGACCCAGTACTTTCAGATATAACTTTTTTTGAGGGTTTGATTTCAATAGTATTGCATATTATTTCTTCAAATGCATATCTTTTGAAATTGTTGAAATTCAATATTATTTATTTTTTTACAGATAATAGTTATTTATCTAACGAGTGAGTGAAGTAATACTTTTTTTCACGAGTGGGACGGTTACTTTACTCACGAGATCATACAAAAATTTTTCTACGTCCGTATATTTAAAAAACCTCGAAAAAACTTTTATCAATTTTTATGTTGACCAAAAGCGTGCAAGGGTAGAAGCATCGCGTTCGATCTGTGCTCAATTTTAAAACGATGTAGATGTTCTCCAAGACTAAGAAGTTTCGTGTCCAAAAATCTGTTGGAAAAGTTCTTGCTTCAGTTTTTTTCGACATTACTGACCACTCAAAGCTATCCAAAAGTGATTTGTTTTTGCAGGACAGCGCCCCTGCACACAAATCTCATGTTGCCACGCAAAAAATTCGTGATTTACGGTTTGAATTACCAGAACACCCCCCTTATTCACCAGATTTGGCTCCGTCCGACTATCATCTCTTTCCTCAACTGAGAAAAAGTTTAAAAGGTCGTAAATTTTCTTTCAACGAGGAGGTAATAAAACCTGTGGAGGTCTGGTTTGCAGAGCAAGAAGAAACATTTTTTTTAAAAGATCTAGAGACGTTGCAGGTTCGCTGTAATAAATGTATCCAATTTAGAGGAGAATATGTTGAGTAATAAAATATTTTGACATTGAAATTTTGTTTGGTTCTATAGTAGGCTAGGAATTTTTCAATATATACTCGTACACCCTACTTGCAGTATGTAAAAACAAAAATAAAATTTTGTTTTGCTCGATACAAGTTTCGACGAGATGTTGATAACTATTATACGATGGTGGTATCAATGAAAAATGTAAAAACTGAGAAATATAGTTTAAAAAAAATACTACAACAAATCTGACATTTTAAAGCTTGATGTGCTTTTAAAGCTCATAAAACTGGAAAGTTTAGAAAGAAAGAAAGAAAAATAATTTTTAAAATAAGCTTAAAACAACAACGAGTGAAAAAAGTGTGAGACGCTCGATGTACGAGAAATATGGAACAAAGAGTCCCACGCTTTTTTCACAATAATACTAATATTTTTCTTTCATTATTTCAAAAGCTTTTTATTTTTATGTGTTATAAAAGCGTGTTTTTTGGTTATTTTCAACTATATTCATTAATACAATTGCTATTTAAGTTTTGGCATAGAAAAATAAAAACAAATATTTATAATTCGATATGGTTTTATAGTTTATCAAAATATTCTAGGTTAAGATCACATTCGCATGCGTTTAATCAAATTGTCGAAGTATTTTTTCCATTCCGTTTGAGGTACCTTCAAAAACTGCGATTTAAACGTATCGACTGCTACTTCAGTAATTTATTTTTGATCTGCGTGAATAAGAAAAACCGGCGCTCAACGTGTTTAAATAAACCACGTGCTCTTAGTCCAAAGGAGAGTTACAAACAAAAAACCGACATACAGGTGAAGCTGATAATAAGCGTTAAAAAACGAACCGCATTGAACAAAAAGGATAAATCTGGAAAAACATTTCTTTGATGCAATGTTCATGAAATAAAAATAGAAAATAATAACATGAGAATTATGTTCTTAACAAACATTAGTGAAGATTACAAAAGTGAGGTTCCTGAACTACAGTACGCTGGTTCAGTTCTCCATTTTCATTTGTTTTGTCTTTTTTATTGAATTTTTCGAAAATAATCAAATTTTTGTTTCGGAAATGTTGATATTTATTGTTAGGACTATCATTTGAAATGTGGAAAATGAGAAAAGTCTATTCTTTGGTACATGAATGGTACAAATGGATATGTCCCTTTTTTCAAAAACTTTTTTACTCAAATATAGAAAGACGAGTATTTGCATCTGATTGTGAAAATTTATTATCATAAATGTTAAGCATTATTTGTATCTTATATCGAAACTTCAAGTTAATTTCCCAATCATTTCTAAAAATCTTTTGTTTTCCCTGTCACCACGGAAATAATTTGTTTTTGACTAATACACATTTTCAACAGGATTACAATACCAAGTAATAGACGAAGATGGTAAAATAGGTGAGATGCAGGAACTTAGACTCCTTAATAAAGATCAATCCGAACGAACCGATAAAATTGAAATAGATAGTTTATGTAACATGGACGTACTTTCGTCTTCGAAAGGTATCCTCTTTCAAAGAAACAACGACTTGGAATGTTTACAAACAGTACACGCTGCATTGATGAAACCCGAAATCGGAATACCATCTGAAATTAAACCAAAAATACCGCAAAAACCTTTCGATGGTACTAGTTTCATACAGCAACCGACGAAAACGAAAAACGAACCGGAAAAATTGTCACATACCAAATTTTCTCCGGATATATTTTTCGCCGAATCCGTCGAAGATGCTGGAGTTAATGATAAAAATCCCGTTTCGTAGTTTTCTCCATTTGTAATTGTTAATGTCGATATATTTATAAATTTTTCATAATATTTATATTATAAAATTACTCTATGGAAGTGTTGATTTGTTGATTCATGTATTAAATTATTATCGAGTCAAAATTCTTTTATTTTTCTATTAACTAATTCCTAATGAACACACTGCTTACACCACCACTCATAACACACTTTCTGGACTCGCGTTTCGATGACCAAGTTATCGTCTCCGGAGACTGAAACCTATTAACACTTTATTATTTATAAATACTTCCAGGGAGCAATGTTTTGTGATATTACAAGCTGATCAGGAAGAGATCGATGAACTTTCAAAAACTATCTGCACTATAAATAATTATTTCGCCAACTTGAAAGGTCGAATCCTCTTATGTCTTCTGGTTATGTTTGTGTTGTTTAGGAGCTGGTTTGCCCAGATGTTCACATGATGAAGCAGCCGATGTTCAAGGCTACTGGCAAATTTGGTTGTGACTTGGTTAACAGTCTCCATCTGAAGATCGCGATAGATGTCACTATTTCGACAGTCCAGGGTGCAACTATAATGTTCGTTAGTATCTTATTCTGAAATCGTTGAAAAATTTAGATGTTAGTCTTATTTGCACAACCCCAACTCCAAATAGGTCTCAATATTTGCTTGTATAGAAGCAGTTCGTTGAACGTAGATTACTTGGAACTTCGTCCTAGTATCCAATACATATTTTCGTACGTACATTTCATTTTTATATGGAATTTCTAGCGAAGTCTTATGATGAGAGTCATACTCAGATATTTTGCTATATTAGCATAATTACCTATCTTTTTTTATTCGAAAAGTTGTTGTGAATGGATTTCAACTTGATACGCCATCTCTTGGTCCAGTTGCTAATTTGGTCAATGGATTTTTGTACCTTTTCAGCAGCCTCTTCGTGGGTATCTCTCAAGGCCATAACTACCGTGTCATCAGCGAAGTTTCAGGCTTCAGTCTCTGGAGAAGTAGTTTTTTATAGAACTTCGAGTAGCAATGGAAACGACCTGCAAGATGTAACCTAACTAGGAGGCTCTCCTGGTTTGGGGGTCGTAATGACATCTGCAACTTTCCACATCATAGTAACTTGCTTCAATCTGATTGATGCGTTGATAAGATTGGTAAATTTCAGTATGTTTGTTCTGATCACCTCATAAATTAGATCAGATTTCAACATCTTCTGGTTCTGGTTCATTCCAATCTTCAGGATCTTCTCCATCATTCGATTGGAAGGTCGTCTGTAGGTGTTCTGCGAATTTGCATTTTTTTGAATATTGTTCCGAGCTTAGATTGTATCTGCATTTCTGATTGGTGGATTTTGTAATGTAGGTCTTTTCAGTCGTTTTTTAGCGTTCCAAAGTTTTAAAACGATGGATTTTTCGTTTTTCAAAAATAAGGTTTCTGATTTTTTTTGGACAATTATTTCCATTTATCCTACGGGAATTTTCCCATGCTTCTTGTTAGAGATTTTTTACGAAAACTTTAATTTCTTTAGTTAGTTGTTCATCTGTTGTTAACCCTTTTACGCAGAAAATTAATCTATTTTTTGATTTTTATAATTATGATTTTGTTATTTAGCGTCTTACAAGGTGATTTATCTAACATATGTATAATAAAAATCTAAAAAAAAACTTGAAAGACTTTTAAAAATTACTTGAGACAAACAATATGCTATAAAGGGCGTCATTTATGTGAGGTACTTACTATTATAGCAAGTGTTTTTTTAATAATAAAAAATTAAAATCAATATAATATAATTTTATTAATAATTTCATGAATGAAAGTCTGCAAAACAATTTCTTGTTGCTGTAAAACACAGAAACAAAATTCCCTAAGCCTTGTTCATAAAATGACAGATTGGCAAAGTTTTTTAAAATTAAACTTGAAAAATGCATTTATTTTGTAGTTCCCACAGAAGAACAAATAGACAGAGAAAATAAAATATTTGTGTAAAATCTCCAATAAGCAGCATGGGAAAAGACTCCTGAAATTATTCGCAAACAAAAGGAAATAATTATCCAAACGACTAAAAGGATACTGAAGATTGGAATGAACCAGAAGTTGTTGAAATCAGACCTAGTCTATGTGGTGATCAGAACAAACATTGATCCGAAAAAATTCCTTGGCTTTGATCTGATTACTGGCAAAGTTTAAAACAACTACCAAAAAAGGCCATAGTGCAATTTACCAATCTTATCAACGCATCATTCAAATTGAAGCAAGTTCCTAAGATGTGGAAAGTTGGAGAGGTCATTACGATCCCCAAACCAGGAGAGCCTCATCATGAAATTACATCCTATAGGCCGATTTGATTGCAGCCTGTCACCTCGAAGCTCTATCTTCTTTAAAGACTGAAACCAATAAAAAAGATAAAAAACTAATTTGTGCCCAAGAATTGGGTTTTAGGGAAAACCAGTCGACCCTAGATCAACTTCATAGAATCACTGACAGTATTGAGAAATCCTTGAAAGAAAAAAAGTCTGTTTTACTGTCTTCTTATACGGCACACGTCTTTGAGAAATTATGGCACAAAGGGTTACTTCACAAATTAGTATTGGTTCTGCCAAGACATTAATTATTTTCAAAAATGAAGCATGATCAGAGCAAATTGATCGACATTTTGTGCCAAATTTGGTTCTTCAATTCAAGTCTGAAAATGTTCACAACCAGAATGTATTCCTCAATTGGTTTAAGCTTCTGGATCTATTTTTGACTCTCTTTTTGTCCACTACAACGACAAAACAATCAGAGTTTTGAAACTCATCAAAACTATTTGAGGTATTACATGTTCCAACAACGTTTATCACATTTAGCTAAACTATCCACTAAAAATGACTCCTTTAAATACATTAACTTAGAGAAAAGGTGAAAATTTATTTTAGGAAGAAAATCAAGACATCTAGCGTTCATTTAGAGCAATAAAACTTTAAGAAGACGTGTGTTATGTAAAATTAGAATTACTGTCTATTATTTTTATTTATACTTTGTTCGTTTGTACTTTTTTGTTTGTTTTTAGAATTATTTCTTTGTATGTAATAGTTCTATTTGTCTTGATGACTTTTCTAGTAAATGCCTGTTTGTGAAAAAATCAAATGGTAACATGAAACAATTTCTTACAATGCCATTTTTAGTTTTAGATTTTACCTTACCCTCCACTTCTAACGTCCAATCCCCGCCACTGATTCTGAATGGTAGTTTATTCCATTCAGTGACTCCAGAGTCACTGACTACGCCTTGTATTTATTATACAAGTTTATCAAAATAATAAAACACAAGTTTTCTGTACAAAAGTTTATTGTTATGTTAAGAAATTATTTTGAAATTACTTTGTAGATACATAACATTTCAAATCGACAATTGTTGTTGGGATATTATACAAGTTTTCGCTTTATTAAAAATGATTGTATTCATTTTGAAAGTGTTACTAGAATTCTGAAAACTCCACCTAATATTCAATCGTGCATTATATAACATTTGAGGTTAGAAAAAATGTTTATTTGTACTTTTAGAAATTTGACATCCACACAGAAGAGCAAAGGATTTGTTTTATTTAGTGACAGTCACAGTGCAATAGTAACAGCCTTATATGTCGAATAATATGACGAAATTCATCGTATGAAATATTTTGACCTAGCAATTCCTTCCACGCTTTCGTACTTGATACTAAACAACAATAAGAAGCCCTAAAATTTGACTGAATTTATTATGTTTTCCATATATTTTACAAAATGTACCAATGGACAATCAAAATTTTTATCATCACTTTTGGTTTAACAACAAACTAAATATCATTCAGACTGATTAATTGATTGTAGCACTTTTCGATTTCGGAAATAAATATAATGAAAATGAAAGTTACAAATTCATAGGGAAACGTTTCGATTATCGAGATTATGTTTTTGATGTCACCTAGCATTCTAATTTTTGCTACTCACCTACTTGCCTTTTTTATGTTTACAGAGACTTTTGAGGTATATTTCTAATTCTCATCAGGCACTTGCTGACTTCATAGGTGAAACTTTGCTTAAAAAACAAGTTGGGAAAACAGGTAACGAAGTCAACAAGAGGTTGCTCGATCTACTTTCTTAATTATACAAGAATTCTATACAAGCTTACATACTTTCAAATGTACTTGTAGAAGAAGTGAATATCAATGCCATTGAATTAACTAGGTGGTTTGGAGGGTCTAATTGAATAAATCTAATAAAATTTGAGGTTATAAAACTTGGATTTGTTTCATTTAGTGACAGCCACAGTAAAATAGTATCTGCCTTATAATATGTTAAATAAGGCTTTTGTACTTGATTTTAAAACAAAAGGAAGCTTTAAGATTTCACTATCAGATTGATTATTTGATTGTAGCAATTTTCTGAAACTAACCTTTTCGATTTCCGAAATAAATGCAATTTCTAATGAACTTTAACAACGACTCTGCGAACTGTGCTTGCGCATGCACCTTCGCACTAATTTTTTGTATTTTGAGGTTAACTTTAATTGGGTCGTTTTTTTTATTTAATATGGATACATAAATAAACTTGTTCTCCAGTGTGTATCATATTACAAACCACTTTACGATAAAACACTCGTTTTCTATTGATATTGTAGAGAATTCAATTCTCCACAACTTTTGATTTAACATTGTTTGATACCTTGAACTGTTTTCGAGATATAGGGCGTAGAACGTGCGATCAGAGAATTACCTAAGGTTAAATGGTGGTCCGGATAAAAACTCGTAATATCAAGGTAATAGTTTATTGCTAAATATATAATTATTTTTTTATTAATTTTTAGATTAAATTCAATCTTTCTTTCTAATAATTCTAAAATTTACCAATTCAATAACACTCATAATCTCTTTCGGTAATTGAAAAATTACTAATGGACATACTTAAATTACATTTTTATTATATTCTCATTTACACTAATAGCATTTGTAGCAGAAAATATTTGGGTGCATCTTATTTAAAATCCGTAAACTTGCTGCCGAATTTGAAGAAGAAAACTGTTCGGTTCATCGCCAAGTCAACAAAGTCGAATAAACCTGTGCAGTTATCAAATATTCCACCAACATTTCAATCGCGTTTATTATCAAATTGAAACTTGGTTACGGCATGTTTTAGACTCAAAAATCATGAATGACATGGAGACAAATATCGTTGAAGAAGACGGTAATGAAGAGGAATTTGAAACTCTGTTGCAGGGGGACGATGACGACGATGAAGAAGAAGAGAATTGAAATTAGAACTTGTTCTCGAAATATTTATTAATTTTGACAATAATAAATCTATAAAATGACACGTTTAATAATAAACATTAATCAAAAATCTATTTCTTTTCCACTTTATTTATATAAAAGTATAAATTAGATTAGAATTGAAATTTAAGTATTTTCCTCAACAATTTCCTAATTACATGACCAGGTAAGTGTTATCAAATAAATTGGTATTCAATTGAAAATAGATAAGTAACCAAAAAAATATTATTTTCATCTAAAAGTTAACAAAAACGTATAATTATACATTATAACCTCAATATTAGGAGTTTTTGATCGGGACTACCCGTTGAACTCAGATAATTCTCTGACCGCGCGCTCTACGCTCTTTATCTCGAAAACAGTTCAAGATATAAAAAAATATTAAATACAAAAGTTGTAGAGAATTGAATTCTCTAAAAT